>NW_021939395.1:8138074-8834654 GCF_001715985.3 Manacus vitellinus
GTGTCTGCCGGCACCGGGGCAGCCTCTGTGTCTCCTGAAACGTGTTCTTCCTTTGCCCGTCACCAAGTGTGTTCCCGGTTTTTAAATGAGCGTTTGCTCCTGGGCTCTGGCTGCGATTCCTTCTTTTCCCTGCATGAAGATTCATAGGAACCTGAAACAGTCCATATAAGCCGCACAGAATTCTTGAAGTAACCAGATATACAGTTTGTGACACACTTTTTTTCACTGTATTGTGTAATGCTAAGCACATTACTCATGCTGAATAGTTGCACGTAAGCTTATATTTAGATCAGTCAGCACAATAATAGTTTTGTCCTGGTAATTAGTCTCTAATCACCCTCTCGCGTTTATCTGCTTTTAATTTTCGGGAGAGCGTTAGCATAACTAAGCACGCACTGAGCCGAGTTACTCTGCTCACCTGCCTAACAAAGGCAGGATACTCAGAGAAGAGAGTCCACCGGTTCCAGTCTTTCCAAAACTAAGATGAGGCATCCGCAGAGCAAATAACGCTTACAGTGGCAACGGTGATCAGATAAGGAGTGTTTAAAATTTAAAAAAAACTCAGAATAATATAAATTGATGTCACCTATGAATTTAGATACAATGTGTCAGTTGGTACTTGAGATAAGCCTACAAAAATGAATTATACTATATAGCTTTTCAGAATGTTTTTGTCCCTCCTGTCAAGGTTGTGGGGGGAAAAAAATAAAATAAAAAAAAAAAAGAAGCAGAAAGGTTCCCGTATAGGGAACACTTTAAAATAGTATCCTGAATGCCTAGTCATACAACTATGTTCTTGGTTTCAGTTACAGCTGCAGGTGCTTATGATGATCTTTAATGTGTATCTGATAATGTCTGCTGGAAAGTATAGAAGAATTGTGGAAAAAAAAAAAAAAGCCACCAAATACACCAAACCTCAAGTAAGCTTTAAACATGACATATACAGTTATAAAATGACACTTAGAAATAGATGGAAAGCAACTGGATCCATTTGTGCCTTCCTCCTACAAAGTCAGCTTCTGACAGCTGCCAGATAGACAACTTTTCCATGAAAATAAACTACAACATTTTGCCTGCACACGGAATTCCAGTAATGTGTCTCCTGCCTCAGATACAAGAGGGCCAACTCATATTACAACTTCAATCCAAAACTTTGCAGGACTAGAGCAGTTGACTGCGGGCACTGGCAGGAGCACAACGGCGAGGCAGCTCCAGTCAGCTGTGCGTGAAATCCAGGCACAGCACGTGCTTCAGATATTTGGTCTGCTCCAAAATCACTGTACTTCACACTTGAGCTCACAGCTGAGAGTTTCCAGGCAAATGTGCTTAACAGAAGAAAACCTGACATAGTTTTTAAGGTGTGTTTTTGAAGGAATTAGCGTGCAAGTGCTGACAGTACCATGGCAGAGAGTTCAGCCCATTTCCAAAGCTGACTCAGGCCTTGGAAGCCCAGATCTATAACACTTCTGGGTGTCCTGACTCACATGACAGAATTTGCATCTTTAAACTTGTGACACAAATGGAAACACTCTGGAGACCAGACTCCAGGTGCAGGGGCATATTACAGCCCCCTGCTCACAGAGCCTGCCTAAGAGGATTTTGCACTCTCTGGTTCATTTCCTCCCTCCCAGTTGTTTCATTCAGCTGTTTGCCCGGCTGCTGTCTTAGCCAAACTGTTGCCTCATCAGAGGAGGGAGGAGGGACATTTGTTATCTAAGGGACTGGTTTAACTTCCCCCTCTAAACCGGCTCATTTCTCAGACTCTGTTTAGAGTATAGGAGCAATTCAGTCAGCACAACTGAAGGTGTTCTGCGGTTTTGTGAGGCCAGGAATGTTTCTGTTCTGCTCCACTGATCAGAAGACAGGAGTTTCTTAAGTCAGCTGTGCCCTGGGAGGATTCCCCACTTCAAGGGGCACCAAAATGGCTCTCTGATGGAGGACCAAACTGAGTCTCTGAAGAGCCTAACTGCTGCAGTTTCCTCAAAACTGATCATGCTGCTGGGACTGAGCCTTCCACTTGGTACAACAGGGAAGGGGAGACGAAAAGCAGTTCCTCTATGAGCACAACACTTTTTTCTAAGCTAACAATTCCAGAATGGGCTTCTACCATCTCTTCAGATTTGCAAAAAAAAAAACCCCAAAGAACATCCTGAAGTTTCTGTATAGTTTTAGCACTCTAGCATCCTTTCCAATACAATGAAAAATGTAAAAGAAAAATAAGTGCTATCAAAGCATGATAAGGAAATAGAGATATTTAAAATTCTGACCTGCCTAGAAAGGATTTATATCTGATAGAAAAGAAGTTCTGTGGAAAACTGGGAGAAAGCACTCTACAGGACTATGTCAACTTTTTCATAGAAGTTCTTTAGAGCTTCAAAGCCCACCATTTCTGATATTGAGCCCAATTCAGAGAGGATTTAACAAAGACTTTACAACAGGCACTTTTACTATGCTTGATCCAAAGAGAGCTTCGTGATCAGTCACACAGTTAGGAAATTCAGCAAGGAGAGGTCAGATACCAATTCCATGTCTGAATTAATGGCCAGAGGTTCACCACTAGAGAAGATCAGAATACATTCAAGCTGCCAGATGGCTGATTCATTCTTCCAGGCAGGAGATTCATGCTTGTGCTGCTTCCTTTTCTTTGAGGGCAGCAGAATAGGAACCCCCTCTGCAGTTCTGTTTCCTCTTTTCTATTATAAAAACACCCCAACCAAACCAAACAAAACCAAACAAAACAAAAATAATAAAAAAACCCCACACACAATCCTTTAATTTTTTATTTTTTTTTTAAGATTTTGCTTAGGATAATTGGAAAACAAACCAGAATTTGTATACTGGGTTCCTTCCAAGGTGAGATGGTAACTTTGATGGCCTGTATTGAATAAGGCACAGCCATATTTTTATCTGTTGAGTTGGGTACAGAGGGAAGAAACAGTCTTTCCAGTCAAATTTATTTTTCCCAGGTTTTTGAAACTGGCTTAGTCACTCTAGGGAAATCTGTTCTAAATCCTTTTGAAGATGAGCTATTACATAAGAAACAAAAATAAAAACCAAAAAATGGGTTACTTTCCCATAATTTGCAGGAGAGAGATTGCAGATCAGTAGCTCCTTAGGCCTTTCCCTCTTCTGTGAATAATTTCTTCCTTTTGCCATTTACATAAGTCTCCCTTGTGTGCCCCTATTTCTCTCCAAGTCTTTCCAGAACACGTAACTAATAGCTGAATTTTCTTTGATTCTCAGACCTGTAAAGGAGCACAGAATCACAGTTTGTTCTGTACCACTGAAAAGGAAGTTTTAACTCCCCTTCATTATCAGCTCTAGAAATGATCAGAACCCCAGTAAGTCGCAGATGCCTTCCTGCTAATTGCATTATCAGTGGCTTTATCAGTCCTCTGTGTCACTCATTACCCAAAGCCCTGTGCTCATTCCCCTGCTTGGGTGAGGTGCTCTTGCTACGTCTTGCTCTTAGAGATAAAAAGCCTCTAGTTTTAAAGTTCCATCACCAAACTGTGTAAAGGTCACACCAGTTTTTGGTAGGAAATAAGAAAAAGCCCTTCTCCTGGCTTCAGTCAGGAGGAGTTGCTTTCACTTGAGGCATCACCTCGCCCTGAGTACAGGAACAAGTAAGCATTGCCATTCAGGCCACCTCTCTTGGATCCAGGACACAATCTGCTCCAGTTTCCAGATGTAGGGAAGTTTTGAAAGACACAGGCAAGGCATGCTAGTGTCCTGTAGCTAAGTCCAGGCAGAAGGATTGTGAGTCAAGGATCATTTTATGAGTCAGGCACTATGACAGCATCGGTGACAAAGTCTGAAGAGGATGCACAGGAACCAGAGAAACATGTTTCAAACTGGGTAAGCGGGTAAGTGGCAGGGCCTGGTTAAAGGCAGCAAAGAACAGCCTGTGTGACAGAAAAAGGGCTGGGAGAGAACCTGCCAAGAACTGAAATAAGGTCAAGCAGGCCAAACAGCCACAACTAGCACCGAGTGGGGGAAGCAGCTTTAGCTGAGCAACAGCTAAAAACCAGTGAATCTACATGGCACTCTGGATGTGTAGGGCACCTCACCCATCAGGAACAGAAAGCAGTTCTCAGCTGGTCAGATTTCCTGGGGCTCCAGCCCTCCTGAGACTGACACGGAGCCAGGGTTTGCCTGGAAAGGGGAGGAAGGAGGCTGGCTTGTGTTAGGTGAAATAAGAGTGGAACTAAGACAGAAACGTCTTTATTCAGCTCAACCTCTGCATAAGATCATAGAGCAAAACAATTACAAACAACAAAGTCAAATACATTTATGTTTAAGCTTTGAAGAAAATCCTCCATCAAATGAATGGGACAGCTCTCCTCTGTGTGTGCAGGCAAACACAGGGTTTGGATAATGACAGTGGATGGTGTATCTTGGTCTTTTCCCTACAAACTACTGAGGGTAGAACTTAGAGGGTTAAAGGAGAAGTAAAGGCAATGGGGGGTTGTTACTGACAAGGTCAAGGAACAGATTACTCTTTCAGATAATAAACTTGTATGGTTTTCTAGGGCTGACCTACCACATTCCCAAGGTCCTATATCGTTGTCCCTTTGGTTTAGATTTCACCATCAACCAACTTCAAGGTTCCTTTCAGACTATGTTTCTTGTAAGTCCCCCCTATGCCAGTTGTGTCTGGGGCTCAGGGCCATTTCCGCTTCCTTGACTGACTCAGTGGGAGGTGGAAGCAAAGCAAAGTGTGATCTTGTCATTAGCTGTGATTAAGAGTTTTTGTAAGTGGCACAATGCATAACAAATAGCAAGGAATACAACAGTTTATGACATCTTGGTGGCTTGCACAGATGTTCAAAACCGTTAAGATAAAAATACTTCTTTTAGACTGTCACTTCCTTTAGCACGACAGCAGCAGTGCTGTGAAGCCTCAGTGCCAGCAGCTGTGACCAAAGTGTTTCCCCCTCCATGGTGAAGGCACACCTGGGATGTTCACAATACACAATATGTGCTGAGGACAACAGTTGCCAACCCCACTCCCCAGGGCACACCCATATCTCCAGCCCCTGTACTTCTGGTTCCAGCTGTGAGCCCAGCAGAGGTGAAGCTCCCAACCTGGAACATGGATCTTCCTCAAAGAAACTTGCAATTGCCAATTAAGCTTTTACAACTGTTGACAAAGTTATGAAAGTGCTAATTGTAATTTTTGCTACATCTATTCTTGCAAAACACCCATTTGAAGCAACAATTCTTTTTCTGGTGGTTTGTACCCTTCTGAGAGAGCTCCCATAGTGACTCCAATAACATCACACGGGTCAGTTATGCAGGACAGGGTGGTAAAGTCAATCCTGGACTCAAAAGCCTCTCTCTGTTACTCAGGAGTTAAAAGGAAGAGATGACTGTGGCTCGATATCCACTTTTGAAAAGCGGGTATTCAGAAGATTTGGATTAAGTGGTGACTCTCATCGTATGCTGCAAAATTAAGTTACTTAAGAGAAATTGTGTCAAGAGTTTTACAGCAAGAGCTAACTTCATAAGATCAAAAAGACATAACATGAATAAATTTAAATACAGTCTTGTTAATCTCTGAAGGTTAGATTAATTCACTTTCCAAAAATTGCAGGTGACCAATATGCATTTATACTAAACTTGGCTTTTCAGCATTTATTGTAATGATTCTTCTAAATATTTTCACAGTGGGACTCTGCAAATGTGTTTTTCATTTTTTTTGATAGTAAGCACTATGTTTCAGTCTGGGAGCAAAACCCTAATTCAAATATCCCTCCAATACATTTTCAGTAATTCTTACTTATCAAGCAATTAATCTCAGCCAACAGCCTATGCAGGCTATAAAACTCTAAATTAATAACAATCCAAAACCAACCAAGCAGTTTTCACCCACCTTGAAATATGATATACTCACAATATAATTAATACCACTGTGCCCAGATTTTCCTTGGGGTTTTGTTTATCCAAGCCATTCATAACTGAATGTATACTGTCTACTGTCCTAGGAAAAAGAAAGTGTTTTGGTAGGTTAGTCACAGAGCCATGCTCTCCGAGTTAACACTTGTAGTTTTACTGTAATGTTGATGTCAGTATTGCTTAACAGGAATTCCTGGTTAAGAAAAAATTAAAGATAAAATCTGAATTTCAGCACAGGTTGTTCATTACCACAGGTCATTTGCCTCCTCACAGAAAGCCACACTGTAATTGCAGCTGTACAGCAGCATCAGTAGGGCTCTCGAAGCCACACGACACAGTGGCCCACAAAGATGGGAAAGGCCTCCCAACAACCTGAGCCAGTGCAAAGCCACAGCAGGGGCACAGGGGAGGAAAGATTTTCTCAATCAAGTTTTCAAGATATTCAGTAAACACATGTAAGCCATGCAAAAAATGGTAAGAGGGAGAGTATTCACTCGTCCCTCAGTTCCATGAGTAATTAAGGTGATGTTGCTGGAGTGGCTCTTCCCATCAGACCCTTTGGAGAAGAGGACCAACATCCTTCATGATTCAAGAGCTGAGGCGAATCCAGCTGCTCTGCACAGGACTGGCACAAAAAAGCCTTGGGGCAGCAGTGGAAGTGCTTCTCTAGCCCATTCTTTGACATCTGGCCTTGCCAACAGGAGTCAGTCGTGCCCAAAGCAGGGGGGAACAGAGAACACTGTGACATCTCACTGCTCACACACAAACCACTGCAGAAAACACTGCAAAAGCCAGAAAAACCTCCAGCTCCCCCTCTGCTCTATGAAGAGCCAATCTTCTCTCAGGTGGGCCCTACACATCATGTGCTTGAACTTGCACACCTTGAGAGGCAGAGCAGAGTCTCTTCCAAGCAGTTCCTGAATACTGTGGCAGCAAATGTCACTGCTCTGTGCAAGGTTCCATCCCAGCTACAACCCTTCAGCTCGACAATTCACATGCACATGGTAATCAAGTGCCCAGCTGTAACTCAATCCCAACCCTTTGTAAGGACATTTTTGTTAGTTTCAATAAAACAAACATAAAACGTAACTAAAATCCGGGCCTCAGGTTAACAACAATGCTTTGAAAACTTGTCCTGTAGCTTCAGACTGCATGCACAGCTAACAAAAACAAACACTGGACCACTGTGGTCAAAACTAACCAGGCCATGTTAAAAGAAATGTTTAAATACTCTAATTAAAAAACAAACAAACAAACAAAAACAAACCCAAAAGAACCCAAACAAAAAACAAAACCCAAACCCAAGCTGTAATAATTTAAAAACTTTTTATTGTGCTACAAGCCTTGGATCAAGCCTCAGAACAAATAAAAAAAACCCCAGCTACTAATCTGTAGAGACACAAACTCCAGCTTAGTAAATCAGGGTTATGGTTTGGGCCCCATGTTTCAAGGCAGTGAGAAAAAGCTACATGTGTAACAAAAACTTTGATTGTCCGTGTTTTCCTTGCTTTAGCCTTCTGTTTCTAAATGAGGTATGTACTTTCCACGCTCTCTAAACAACACACTTCCAGGAAGTGTTATTGAAAACCCTTTCTTAATAGTTTTGCTGCTACAAATAAAATGGAAGATTTTACACAGAAGCCACTGGAAGAAAGTTACTGAATACTGATATTGAAATATATTGTATAGCTCCTAAGTAACTCCTCTATAAAAATCAACTCCCAAGGCATCTTTGTCCTGCTGCTAACCTCCTTTTCAAAGCCCTTGTGCTTCCATGTATTTGCATCCCTCTTTTCTATGTCTTTAAACACTTAAAACACCCAGTATCAGCAGCCATGGAACTTCTCAGTTTAAGATACTGAAAAATCAAAGTAATTTGAAAAAACTATCTTCCTAATTTGAGCTGTCAGAATTTGATGACTATGCTAATTATTTTTTCACATTTAGTCTGAATAGAACTCTAATTGTATTAAAAAAAAACCAACAAAAAACTAAACCTACAGAGCAGTTATTTTGTCATCTCACTAACAGGCTTTTAACCCTTTAATGTCCCCAAGTGATTACAAGTTGAATTGCTATATAGCTGCATCTTTTATAATATTATATGAAAAAGATGCAATAAGGGATATGTTTTTATAAACACAGAAGGATACCTTTTAAAAGTTGCCAAGTTTTAATGTGAAGCATTTATGCTCTGCTCCACATTACTTGGACCATGTGTTTCCTCTCCATGTCAAGTTTAAAAGGTATTATTTGTCACCTACTTTCCAGCTTTTCTCAGACATTTTACATACTGTATTTACACCCCAAATCATCTCCTTACTAGGATTTAGTTTAGTACCAGTTTAAGCAAATTTGGTCAGTCTCTTTCCCAGCCAGGCCTCTGTTGCCACGTGCCAAGTCCTGCAGCCTGTGAGTTGGATCCAGCTGATCCAAACAGCCTCTCCCGTGACCCAGGACAAGGTTAGGTAACCAACCATCTGCTTAAGCAAGTCAGCAAAACACAGTTTGCCACCTTAACTAAAAAAGCTATTTCAGGCAAGATACATCAGCTCATGAGCTAACAACCCCCCTGCAAATAATTTCCCAGGAAAAGTACAGAAAACCCTCCCTGCAAGGGGTGCAAGGAACAGCCTGTGAGAACTGCCAGTCCATATCTGTCCTGAAAACTCTCCGCATGCAGGACATCTGAAACTCTCAACTCTTCACAAAGGCACAAGAAGGCAAAATAAAACATCTGTGCTGAATTCTTTATGAATTTCTACTCATCATCTATTTGTAAGACAAAATTCTATCAGAAAAAAATAGCAAAATTAATGTAGTTTAATTTTATAACTAAACAACTTTAATTTATACAAACAATAGATTTTATTTCCTCTCCAATTAAAATATGTTCATTATGCCTAATAACACTGTGGTTACATTAATAACAGTTTAGTTATAAAACAAAAAACAACAGAAAGCAGCCTTCTGTTATAAATTATTTTTTTTCCAGGTGAAAATCAAATACTGCTCAAGGAACAACTAGGTTGCACTTCATTTTACATATTCATTACATCACACAGCATAGATTAAAAAAATAGAAAAGGTAGATATTAAATTTCTGTGTATTTGATTTAAAACTTTTACCATGTGAAAAACTATATTCTCTATATTCTATATTCTAAATCTTTTAGTGTGTAGAACTCAAAAGTATATACACAGAACATAGTACTCCACAAAACAAGTCACATAATAAAGAAGAGTATAAAACAGCTGTACTAAAATACAAAGCTGTGATACTTTTTTAATTGGAAATGGAGTCTAGTATGAAAACATTTGAGTATTTTAAGGTGACTCTCATTAGAATAGTCCTTAACTTGCCCACTCCTCTCATGAAGGGCACAAGGTGCATAAAATCTCAATTTCTGTTTAGTTCTCAAAAATCAATGACATTAATGTACATTTTATATACAGAGGGATTTTTGTGGAAAATGGATGGCTAAAACTTCAGTTTACTGAAGCCAATTCATACATCTAAACCCGAAAAAATAGACAAGGAGACACATATCAAAACAGACAAACTTACAAAGCAGAAGAAGTAAACAGAAGGTGAAGTATTCAGCATCAGGTTTGTGTGTATATTCTGAATTATGTCACAACCACCGTTAGAGAAATGATATTTTCAATCTTACATAACATTTTTAAGAAGTTAAAATCTCAGCTATAATACACATGTATACAACACCATTTTAAATTAACTTACTTACAAATTTTATACAGGGATAGGCTCTTTATACAACTGTATTTGCATAAACTTCAGTCATACAGAGTCCTACCAAAGTGAAGCAAAGGAATGATCACAAAGGTTTGCATCATTTGGGCTTTCAGTCTATGAACTGAAGTTACAAAATATACATATTTACCTTTTTATATTGCTTTTTACGTACAAAAAAATTCACTTCAGAAAAATAATTTAAATAATTTTTGAAGTGTTAAAACACGTAGAGTTTGACAGCAGAAAAATCTAAATACTGCCATATGGTTACATCCTGGAATTAACTGCATTTTTAACATTACATTGCACATATTTAAAGCAATAAAGCAGGAAACATTTGCATCCCTAGTGCTGTGTATTTCACTAATACATAAAAATGTCCTGTTTTCTCATAATATCTGTACGACACAGAGGGCATTCACTGAGTACTTGAGCACATTCCTTACAGGCAACTAAGTGACCACAGGGAATGAAGACAACTGACACATCTTTAGCCATACAGATTTTACAGAGCTTTTCTTCTTGCAAGCATCTTAACTTCTCTTCAGTGCTGAGGTCTGAGGAAAAAAACACATAAAAAGAAGTTAACATACTCAGTAACAATCAATCTCATTCTTTTTTTTCCTCTTTACACACAAGGACAATGTTTTCTTCATATGATTTAAAGGTCACCCTTAAAAAGAACAAAATTAAATATTACAAGAGAGAGGAATCCCAGTTGCAGCATAGAATCCTCTTTTTTTCCCCCTTCTCATCTCATTACATCTCCCAAGCCAACACAAGCAGGGAGTTTAGCTATCTATATCTGTAAGAGCTTGAAACCACCAAAATAATGTCCAGCTGCATTGCAAGTTCTTTTTGCCCATAATGCCCATTAGAAATCTTATTTAAAGGAGTAGGCTGGTAAGATCTCTGCCTACCATGCCACCCATATGCTTGTCTTAAATTACAAGTCTCCTGAATCAGAATTCCTGGGTTTGGTCTATTTGCAGAGTGCACCACAAGGGCTTTCTGAGCATGACTTGCACATCCCAGCAAAGCTGGAACACAAATAACTGAAAAGAAACACCATTTAGAAGTACAATTCTTCTCATTGGCCAAGAAGGAAAATGCTTCTACCCCAAGCAAAATTATATACTGAAAACTAACCAATCCCCTACTAAGACTTTTTCATACTGAGCACACTGAATATGACACTGTATCACTGTGACCATTTCATTTTGCCTCAAGATACCCCACACCTATAGTTACTCTTGCTTTCACATGTAATTGTCACAATTTTGGCTTTTTTGTTAGCACATATAACCTTTCCCAGAAGCACACTAGACTTTCAGTATCACACATTTCTGAGGTACTAATATTACTTATTTTATAAATTATACTTATAAATGCTGCTACACTCAAATATTTTAACACCCTCTTTGTTCAGTTTTTTGAATGTCCAAACACAAATCCCTTGAATTTTAAGTTACAATACTGTAACTTCACCTTAGGTAAGGCTGGGATCAGAGGGTAGGATAAACAGATAACAACAAAAAGTATTTCACAGACTAAAGAGCTGATATGAAAGTACACACAGAGGTTTTGTAATTGAATAAGCTCATCTTGCTCAATTGGGATTTCATTTGGTTCTTCTTCCCTTGTATTTTCTTTCTGAGCACTTAAGTCTGCTACCAGATCCTCAACAGAGGTGTGACTTTCTCCAGTCATCTGCAATCTCTTTTCCATGGTGTTCCTAATCTCAGACAAACTGAAACCCATGGCTATGGCACTTTGTACCAAAGGATTCTGTAAGAGATCATCTAAAACAAGAAATTAAAAAAAAAAAATAAAAACAATTTAACAAGGATGAACCTAATTATTGGACAGTATTCACTACAGTACTCTAAGAGATGTTTGCAAATACGTAGCCAAAGGAACCATATTTCCAATTTGAGAATTTTGCTACTTTTAGGTATTTGGTAACATTAGTTTTAATTCAGTTCAGGGAAAAAAAAAAAAATCATACATATGTTGAGAGAAACCAATAAACAATTTGAATTTATAAAACCAAAACACAGCACCATCAGCAAGCAAGCAGGTCTATCCATGGTAAGACACAACACTACTTTGGGAAAACATTTTTCAGCATGTCGGACCTTCCTCTTACTTATCAAAATTGTTCAAAGAGTAAAATTTTTTAACCTGATTTTCACACTCATAAATGAGCAGTGTGAGAGATTTCTTAAACAGGTTTTGTGTAACCACTCTTAGTAGCAACAGCTCTCATTCCCTGGGATGAAGCTGCTTGACTGTCCTCCTCCTACCCCTTTAACTGTCCCGTCCTTTTATTGCTTGGTATTTGTGAAAAGCATTGCAGGAATGTGAAATACTGGAACACATAACAAACTACTTCAGCTTTCTCAGCTTCCTAGTCCTTGCCATTTAACAGCCCAACTCTTCCTGCCCCATGAAAAAGGATTCAGTTCAGTATTCTTTAACATCCATCCCACAGCACTGCTAATTCAATACTTGGTGTACACTCACTGGCTGTCAGACTGCATCCTATACATTCTTCTTCCATGGTTCAGCAATCTCCACTTTACAATATTTACCAAACCATGATTCTATTTCCCCTGAGAGAAATAAAATTCATTCTGCAGTTCTTTAGAAGCAACGTAGCAATGGAAGAGTATCATCCAACAATTTGCCTGTCATGCTTTATTTAAAAATGTAATAGGGTTATTTTTAAATCTAACCATTTCCTTCACTATACATTCAAATATGGATATTCCAAAATAGGGGGGAATACCTTTAGGAAGTATTGTCCCTTCAGCAGCTTCTGTCTAAAAGTGAAATACAAAAAGACAAAATTACAATTCTGAAGAAGTAGAAGGAAACCTATACAGTTACAAAACAGAAAATAGCTATTTGATCTCCATTATTTTTTAAATCCACTCTGAACAATTGCAAAATGATCAGTATTTTGTTATCTCTTTCATACCGTTTGTAACAAGAAAAGAAAATTTATCTGTTTTTAATCATCATAAACCTTAGGTTCCCAGGTTATAAAACAAATGGCACTTGTTCAGTACCCAATAGACAACAAATACAGAGTACCCTGGCTTTGTTCCATGATCCAGCTACAGAGAACTGGGAGACTAAACTCTGATTGACAGAACCAAAACCTACTTTGATGTCTTTCACTTTCTGCCAATGAAAAAAGCAGCAGGAGAATTAAATGACAGATACATAAGAAGAGTAACTTCATATGAAAATTATGTTAAGACTTTTTCTATTTTAACAAAACGATTAATAAGCAAGACACTTACTGTTGGATCACTACACGCGTCTCTTAAGTGAACATTATTTATAAATTCTATCCCCTTTTCCTTGCTCAAAAACCTGCACCTAAAAATGAAAATATTTAGTTTTACTAAAACCACATAAGAAGCAAAAATTTATTACATAACTTTGGAAGCTTTGATAAATTTCCTACATAATTCAGAATGCTGGCTTTTAAAATCTCTAATGTTTAGTCAACATCTGTGACGTTATTGAAACATTTCTAGAAATATCTTAATCGCTTAAGCAGTACTTTTCTTTCTCACTTTCTTTGGTGAAACAGAAAGCTGAAGAGTTATTGGCCATGACAGATCATGCCACAGGTTTAAAAAGGTAAAGACCAATTAAAACCAAACATTATGTTAAAATGCTGGTTCTTTTAGCCTTTTGCAACCAAAGCAGTCACTGGTAAGACAGGTGCCTTACATGCTTGCTTTCACTATTTTCCAGCCAGTCTCAGCCACTGGGCAGAGCTCTTCCCTACCAGAAGATGTAGGGAATGCCACAACTCCTAGGTAGTAGTTCTCCAGCTCCAGCTCACCTTTGGGGACACAGACAGCAGCTGTGAGACTGCCACTGCCACTGACGTGCCAACAACCCCCCAAACAGGACTCTTGATGACCTGAGAGGATCTAATCAAATCTGACATAGTTTAAGCAACCTAAACCAAAATCAAACCCAAACCAAGAGGAGTGAAATGTAGCAAGAAAACACATCTTAACCATTTGCTGCACCAAGCCAAAAACTTGGAATTGTATCTCTTTCGAGTGGCAGAGGCTAATAATTAAAATCTGCCTGTACCACTATTGGAAAAGGGAACAGCTAATACATAAATACCAATCTCAAACTTCCACAGAGCCTTTCACCACAAAAGAGAAATTTGGCAGCAAACACATAAAAGACATTGATTTTATCAGTGTTACATAAGTAACTGAGACTTTGTACTTGGACAGCTTCTGTCCACTTGTAAGAATTACTGAGTCATATACTGTTCTTCCTTTCCTCAAAATAGATTTAAGACAACATTGTCAGTCTTTCTAAAAAGCGCTTCTGGGTCTGGAATCCTTCATCCTTTAAATTATACAGAACTG
This sequence comes from Manacus vitellinus, assembly GCF_001715985.3. Taxonomy (NCBI): domain Eukaryota; kingdom Metazoa; phylum Chordata; class Aves; order Passeriformes; family Pipridae; genus Manacus; species Manacus vitellinus. The sequence goes on from NW_021939395.1 coordinate 8,152,145, forward strand.
TGTTTTGAATTCCATGCCACTGCCGACTGCTTCAGCTTTGTTTGCACTGTGACAGAAGCTTAGTCATTTTGTATCCTGGTATAAGTTACAAACATTAACATGTATGTAGCTAATAAGATAACCATTAGATGTAGCACTTGGATAATGAGAAGAAAAATCAGATACATATTCACAAAACTATGTAATTCTTCTTGCTAAGAGACCAGTTAAGTCCAGATAGAGAAAACTTTCCTTCCCTTTAATAATGCCTAGAAATAAGCCAACATAAAATTATTTTCATAACTTTAATTATTAAGCCATAATCAACCTTCTGAAACCTTTATTAGTATGCTCTGTCATTAAAATGCAACATACTGTAAATAAGACTCAGACATGCACCAAGAAAAGAGTAAAAAATGCCTTACCCAGGAAACCATTTGGCATGTTGATCCCATGGATCTTCATTTTCCTTCCATTCTCGCAATCCTCCACCACAGTGGAAACACACAACATGATCACCATTACCTGAGCAAACACACAAGAATTTCTAGTAAGCATAACATCAAGTTTGCAACTAAAATGTTACATTACTAAGAAATGAAATGTTTATTTTACTGATTTGCAATTTCAACTAAAAAGAACTCCATTTTAACGGAGGACAACACACATGATTTAAACCAAATGTTCAGGAGAGAACTGAGCTTAAAAAAATACAAAATAAGAGTAGCACGAAGTTTTCCTGAATTTTATTTGAGTAAGTTATTATAGATAAAAAGTAAAAGCTAAAAATAATCTATTATTAAGTAACTCCATCCAATGGTAAACAAGCCCTGAAGATAGCCACAAAGAATTAGGGATGTTTACATGTCTTTTTGGCCCTTCATTTCCATGTTAAGTTCAACAGGCCCTATGCAGCAGTAGCATAACCAGCTGAGGAGAATTGCATTCTCTCTGTTCTAGCACTGTGTCTACTGTAATCCAAGACTGCACCAGAAACTACTAAGATATTGTGTTTATTGAGATGGGAGGAGGTATGGACAGAGTTTTTCTAAAGGGTTAAATTATTCTCAGGCCACAGGAAACAATTTTCACAGAAGTCACCTGAACAGCCGTGGGTCTGATAAGCTGGTGCCCAGTTACTGCACCTTCACAATACAGATCTCTTGGTACTTCTAGGAATTTAAGAAGAAATCAATAAAAACACTTCTGCTGGGTACAAATATTGTCCATATATAACCCATACAGGAATAAATCAAAGGTTATTTATGGCCACAGGTTGAACAAATGGAATCAGATTAAAAAGTTCTTCCAAGAGCTACTAAGAGAAGTCAATTAAGAAGAGAGCAAGAGATTACCCCTTTTCTTTGTGACCTCACACTTTGCACTCATACAGCACCTCTCAGAGAGGAATTTCAAAGGTCTTTAATGGCACTGTGCAATTCCATCTAACTGGGAAACCAATGCACAGAGACACTGGAGTCTTATCTAAGTCAAACACTACATGCCTAAGAGCAAAAGCTCTTCCACTGGCATCAGTGTCTTCATAAAGCTTTTACAGCAGGCAGTAGTGGCATCTGCTAGTTCTGGATGTCCACATGCCATAATAATGGAAACATGTGTTAACAAAGTAAAATGGCACACAACCTGCATTGTCTTGTTCCCAGGCCTCTGTGCAGGCCACAGGCCCACTCCTTACACCTCAGGTCTCGAGGACAGCAGTTCATGTCTTAAAAAATACTAACTCCAATAACTGTCATTGTGAAAGATGTATTATGAGGGTTTTAGCAGGCATGGAAAACATTTGGCTGTTTTACTGCTAGAAGTAAATTTATGACCAAGTTTCTATTTTGCTATTAAACATACCTGATATAATGTACATAATGTACTTAAGACACAAGAAGTGTGAGAAGTGGTTAACAGAGTAACACAATTCTGGCAAATCATTGCCTATTAGAATTTTTAAAAATGCCCTTTTTTCCCTAACAAGACATTTTCTCATATACAATTCCTTTGTAAAAGGTATTAGCCATTCTAAGGTCTGGCTTACCTACGCTGTAGAACCCAGCTTCTGCAAGTTGCTCTTTGTCAACAGGATATATCCAAGACAAAAACGTTTGTAAACGTCTTCCATACTTTGCCATAGATGGATTCCTTGGGTGCTGTGCATTGTTCAGGCCACTTATCCCAAATTCATCAGGAACAGATTCACTTGGAACATTTCCAACATCCCGGCCCAGTACAAAAAGGCATTTGGGAAAATGCCTCTTGTGTTCTGACCAAGCTCTGTCAGTGGGTTCCCAGTTCTTCAGTTTTCCACCACAACAAAAACACGCCACTTGATCACCAACACCTGTATAATAAAATCCAGCATTAGCTAATTCCTGTGGTGTCAATTGGTCATTGAGGGGCCAGTTGTGAAAAGACTTTAATCTTGTTTCTTCACTGCACATAGCAGGGTTCCTAGGATATAAAGTATCTGACATATCCACAACCTGCCTAGTTCTCAAAAGGTAATCTGCCTCCACGTCAGGGTCATCCAGGGCACACAGGAGGGCTGAATTGCTGGAACCATTTTCAGTTCTGTGCTGGTAGTTCTGGCCTACAGGATCCACATCATCTTCCAGAAAAGCAGAGTCGGTAATAAATTTGCAGTTTGGGGAAAGCTGTTTGTGCCTCTCAACTGCAGAATCCCCAGATGCCCATCCTTCAATAGTTGCATGGCAACTGAAGCACTCCACTTTGTCACCTTCTCCAGTGTAAATAAAGCCAGCTCGTGCCAGTGCTAAGGCCGACACCGGGCAGCCGAGGGGAAAGCCAACAAACGTGCCCAGGCGACAGCGTTCCTGTGCCCATTCCTGGCCACAGTCCGTGTCTGGGGTGGCACAGCCCGAATGATGCGGGACATTACACGTCATCTCTGCATAGCCACAGCTCTCCTTGAGGTTTCCTAAACAAAGAATATCTGGTTTAGTTTCACAGACAGAAGGACAGATCACACCCAGACACAAACTGGAAACTGGCTAAATTCAACTCCCCTTTCTGTATTAAAATGACTCTTCCTCTTCCCTCCCATCTCACCCATTATGTGCCACACAGAGGCAAACACCATAACACTAAAACCAAAATAATTTAAAAAATATGTAAAGAAAGGCAGAAATATCAAGATGTTTGACAGGCCTATAAACATTTACCTGGAAAACCCACCAGTTTATAGCTTTAAAAGCTATAAAAACAAAATATTTAACAAAACTTCTAAGTAAAACCCTGCCAAAAGACTTCTGAACCCAAAATACAAAGTTACTCAATTTAAAATACAGGTCTGAACCAGACCATATTTGCAGGATTTTAGAGCCCACTTCTCAAGCACAACTACCTATTATCCCCATATGAAGGCCATGACCCCCACCTCATTTAAAAGAAAACCAAAAAACCCCAACCAAAGAAACAAAAAAAAAACACCTTTTGTACTTCTGCTATATTGTAAAGACATACCTCAATTTATCTTTGAGCAAAATATCTTGTGAAATAAACTACTAGGTGTTTCACTAGGGCATTTTAACAACGAGCTGTGCACTGCTTTCAAGATCAGTGCCTTGGCATTAATGTTCACGCCCAGCACATTGCTTCCACTTTTCCATGCCCTACCTACACTCTCTTACCTAAAATTCCTGTGCCTCTGCCATCACCTCACCACCTGTTGCACACTCCTATTCCTCCCTACACTTTCCCAGGGTGAGTATCAACTGCTAGTCCTGCCCCATGTCCTTTCTGCAGAAGGCTGCTAAGGGAGCTCAGACAAGCCCCATCTCTCCCGAGGACGAAAGGAACCAACTTGGCTACAGCAGGTCTTGTGCAAGAACCACAAACTGTCACAGTCATTGCCTTCATCCCAGTATGGAGGAAATCAGAGCACAGGAAAACTTCACCCCTTGTCCAGACAAGTGCGGTGACATTATTGGCTTAGAAAGTCTTGGTTATTGCTCATACACATCTCAAAGTGGTAAATTAAATTATTGTGAGACTGCCCAAATCAAATTCTTAGCACAAAGCAGTAATAATTCAGCAATTAGCAAAAAGGAAGAACAGAATACATATTTATTTAAACAAGTGTCCTTCTCCATTTTCCACATGAATCCTGAAATATATCTATTTCCAGTCCTCATCTAAGTTAGGTGAGCAGGCAAAAATTCAGCTTCCTCAATGCCTGCATTAATATTGATTATACTTTCTGTGAGGTCAATGCAGATGTTATAATCGTAACAATTGCTTATATAAAACCAGATTTAGTTTCTACAGGAAGGACAAAAGCATTTTTAGAGTTCAGAAGGGAGAGGGGGAAATTAAAATGCCTGTGCATTGCAGGATTGCTGCATCCCCTGCCAAGATGACAAAGATAATTAACATACAAGCAGGTAGAGAAAACGTGACGTTAGAGACCCAGCATGAGCGCTTCATGTAATCACAAGACTTCCCAGCACCAGCTTTAATTCCTTCTGTATGTCAGCTCATGACTAATGTAATGACACTAGAAATTATACTGTAGCTGTCTGGTTTAGCTTAGCAAACTCAAAAATAGCCTCTAAATAAATTACATTGACTGACCTACAAATCTGACCTATATGCTTGTTTTGACTGTGAAGGGCAAAAAACCCCAAACAAGTAATTACATGTAGTAATATGAAAGCTGTCACAAAACATGTATTTTTATATACACATATATTGAAAACAAGTGGATTTTCATAACAGAAGTTTAAATATTCATTAAGCATTGAGGCAAACTCCTTGCTTGTGTAAGCATTGGTTTATATACAACATTAGTACTACTTTATATGCAGCATCAAGTTCAATTATTTCTATTTCAAACAAGTGTTAAAAAAAACCTATTCAAAGTGTAAAATCACAAGTAGTTCAGGAATAGTATTTCTGCACGGGTATTTTAACAGTTGCCTTACTCCATTTAGTTGGAATAATGATTTAAGCAATATCCTGCATCATAACAGCACTCAGACAGGTATTACCTGCAGAAGAAAAATGACTGAAGGTAAATTTTTGAATAGTTTATGGCTAAGAAACATAATTTCACAAAAATCACCCACCTAAGACAGGTATAAAAGACTTTATAATACATACCAGCAGCAAACCTGTGTTCAGAGTATGTATGCAGAGGTTAATTAAGCCTTTCTGCATAGGTTTTAATTAAGTACATGTGACTCAAAAGTAGAACATCCAGAAATGTTTTAACTATTATTGAAGCATTAAATATTTCCTTATACAGTGAGTGAACAAAATCTATTTTAGCCTGAAAAGCTTCCAGAAGCTGAGCCAAGTTTAACCCTACTTTTAAAGATCTGAAGGCAATTTGTCAGAAGACATCACCCATTTCCAAGCCAAAGTATCCATTCAGATAGTCCACTGATTATGTTTCAGCAGAAGAGATAAAAACAAAATTTATAGAAAAAAATGTTAACTTGTTCAAAATGCAAAATTTTATACTGTGGTTCTGCAAAAACCCCCATGATTAAATCAGCTTAAAAAATATTAACAGGTATGATTTCATGCAAAAATATGACATTATCATATTACCTAGATCTGAAATACTTCGAAGGAAAAGTACAGAACCCACTGTCCCTTTCAAGTATATTTTATTAGATATGGTTATTTCTAGCCCTAACCCTAAAAGAGATTGGCATTTTAAGGAGTTATTTTTAACTCTTCCACATGACAAGCATGGTAGTAACCTCCAAATAAGAAATCTACTTGCACAGCCTCATGTTCCTGACCAAAGGGTACACGAACACGGAGCTTCTACCCCTTGCCTTGCTGACTGTAAGAGCAATATTAGTGTTTATTGTTGACTGAATTTTGAAATGTGAGTAGTGCACCAAGTAAATATCAAACAGAACATACTGTACTGGCTGACACACGGATTATGCACATGTCACTTCAATGAACTTCAGTTTCTGCCTGCTCAGCTGCAACTAGATCAAGGAAGGTGCGTGCTGCTAACTGGAAGTGTACTTCAAAGGATTAAAACCACGAGAAACACAGGATTTATGTGAACAGTCTTTACAAATTTTAGCATATTTACATCTAATTATCAATAGCAATTTTTAAAAAAATTCTGCCTAGAGATATTTTACTTTATTTTAAAAAGAGGGTATGTGTCTACAGAATGCCTCTTGATTCAGTGCCAAAGGTTACATAACCCATCAGCTCAGCTTCATCTGTCTATTCTTCAGACAGGTCCTACTTAGCCTCCCACCAGGGTCAGTCATCCCAGGAAGTCAGTCAGCTGTTCAAGGTTACAGTAAGCTATTATATCCTCCTAATTTTTTACTTTAGTCACACAGACTCTTACACTCTCCCCATCTTTGAAAACTACATTACCAGGCCAACAGAAACATACCATTCTGAGAATTATTTTCACATTGTATTTTTCTTCATGAAGAAGTAATATGGGTACAGAACAGAGCAATAAACAAGAAAAATGGATTCATGGCAAGGCTCTCCATAGATAAGGGTGAGACAAATTTGCATCTGCTAAGGGCAGAGAAAAAAAGGAATTGTTTTTGTGAACTTGCAAGTTAAATGTCTTCAGAAGAACTGTAGCTGTATGTATGACAATGAAAGATTAAATATCAGCCACTATAGAAAAAACTGGCATGCTGTAGCCTAAGTAAGTTACTGCTCCTTTGGCTAAGGAACAAAAAAATTACCCAGTCAACAGGGGTTAGTAAGGAGAACAACCAAGAGTAAAAAATGCCCATCAAAACTTGCAGTGCCCTGAGTATGAGCCACGCTTCAGGATTAGTGCTACATCCTTTTACAAATCCTTTAAACTTAAAGAAAAATACGGGAAAACAGGGCTTCTTTCATAATGATATAATGATAGAGTGCTTTAGCTACAGCATGATTAATGCCTGGATTCTAAAGCCAAGTTGCAAGAGCACCCAAGTTCAGGGAGTCCGGCGGCTCCTGCCTCGCCCCTGCCAAGGGCGTTCCCTGCCCCAGCCAGGGCTCCTGCCCAGCCAGCTGAGCTCAGGGCACAGTCTGCACTGCAGCCTGGGGCACAAACAGCACCCTGAGATTTTCTGCTGTCATGGCATGAATGTTTTGCTATTAAAGAATGAGAAGAATCTGCATATATATTTTACGTATGTACATATATATATATATATGTATTTAGACAAATACCATCTTGTAACCTTGGAAATCCGTCTTGAATTATCCTCTGTATTTTAATCTTAAATTCGAATTGGGGATTAATTCTTATTATAATATTGTACCAAAAATGAAAGTTGCACCTGTTGAAAACACTCTGCTTGCCTTTCTATTTGATAAGAAGCTCAGCAAAACATAGAAGGAGAAAGACAATGATCTGCAAGATAGGTGCAGCTTCATTTTACATTTTTAATGATAGGAGTGACACTCCATTCAAGCTTTGCAGCATGCCTTCTTCAGTCTTAACAGCCTTTTAATCTTCACACACAGCTACTTTTTCATGTTCATAAATCTTGCTATTTCTAGAGCCTGACTTTCAATCACCATGTTCAGAATATTTTGGATTAGAACTCCATGAAAAATACCACATGCTATGAAAAATAAAAAGCAGCAAAAGACTGTACACTGTTAGTTGCTGAAACAAAAAAATACAAAAGGTACTTACAATAGTTCTCCCTAAGAAATTAGTATCCAATCAGACCAAGTATAGCAATAGATTAATCAAAGCAGATACTGGTTTCATCCCTATTTTCCAACAATCTTTAGAACAAATTCCAGTATTTACATTCCTGTTGATAGAAAAAAAACCAGAGGTTAAAAAACTTCTTTTTCACATAATCTTCAGCTTTGTTTCTGAAGGCACAACTTCAAAACTATGACCAAAACAACATTTTAAAATTGTCTTTCGGTCAAGAAATCCAAATTAAAATATATTCTTAAATTGAAAGAGTCTGAGGTCAGGGAAAGTCTGAGATGTAGATGTTTTACTAAAACTAGCAAGGCACATAAATTGGAGATACCTCAGAAAATCCAAAGAAAACAAAACAAAATCCTGGAATTAAAAACTAGAGGGCAGCAAAAAGGAGAAAAACTGTAACAGCAGATAGAATAACATCCCATGACCCAGACTTCTCTCTCCTAGGAAATTCTGTATCTGATTACAAGTTGGATTTTCTGGAACTCTTCAGCTCCCTAATGCTGTCTCACCCACCCTGGGAGGACAGCAACAGACACAGAGGCCCTATCACATGTACACACTGCAATGAAATCCATTTTCATACTTCTAAAAATCGAGATATGATCACATATTTTTTTTTACTTTTCTGATAACAAACACAAGTCTGCCTCATATCAGTGGAAGCAGTCAAAAAATACCACAACCAACCAACCACCCTCATCAGAATTCTTTCACTTTTGCTGCTGGTTACAAAGGGCAAGGTCAGAGGAGGAGCAGAACAATCATTAACTTGTTCCTTTGCCCTTCTTGGCCAATGCTGTGGGTGCCAAGCTTTCTATGGATGGAAGTAGTTGGGGGTTCTTTAAAGGACTTCAAAGAAAACTGCAAAGCAATCAAGCAGATAGCAAAATGAAGCAATTAAGAAAATGAAACATATCCAAATAAAAGCTCAATCAACTAATCAATTACATGAAAACTTGTTTTCTTAGAGAGAATAGTTCACTGTTATCTTCTCTGTTACGTGGTGATTTACTTCAGGATAAACAATGAGAACATTAAATTAATACATTTCCTACTGCTCTTCATAAAGGTATTAAATTTAAAAAAAAGTATTTGACAAAAAAAATGATTTTTCATAGTTGGTTACTTTCCCTTCCAAATCGGCCTATTCTAAGATACTGTGGTTTCAAACTGTTCATTGAAGAAATGAAGCATCCTCCCAGTTAGCTACATGAAGCATAGCAAAGAAAAGAGCAATGTAAGATTGTAGCAGTGAAGGAGTCATGAAAACAGTCTGCAAACATATTTGTACTTTGTAGCAGGTGCAGATTAATAACAGTTTAACAAGACAGACATTACCTCGACTGAAATGAGTACTTACAACCATTTAGAGGGCTTCTAGCAGGAAGACAGGAGCATCAGACAGTAGTACAGAAGCAGAAATAAACTTAAAGAGAAATATATAAGCATAAAAGCATAGCCATTGTGCAAAAGAGAACTGCCTGAAGTTTCAATTACAGCTAAAAAAAATATTACCTGACTGAACTTCTCCCTGCAGAATTCTTAAGAACTACTGCGATCTTAACAAAGCAAAACTGAACAAAATCGCATTTTTATTAACAAGAAGCAGAAAGGAAATTCTAGAAAATCCGATGGGTCTAATAAAAGAAAAACAATAACCGAGTGGGCACGGCTGGGTTCGGGGCAGCCCCGGGCGGTGGCGGTGCCCGTCCCCATGGCAACGCCCCGCCGTGGGACCACCCGCCGGGGCCGTGCGCGCCCGGGGGACAGCGGCGGCCCCGCCGGCTCTCGGCACTCCCGGGGCACCGCCGTGAGGGCGGCGCGGGGGCACCGAGCCCCCTGCCCGGCGGGGACCCCTCCGAGCCGCGCGGGGCAGCGAGAGCCGCCAGTGCGGGCAGCCGTGCAGCCCGACCCGCCCCGGGGTCCCTCCCGCTGCCCCTGTCCCACCGCTGTCCGGGCACTGCCGGGCGCGCAAAGCGCTCCCCTGACAACTCACGGACGCGTCCGTCCCGCTCGGCGCGGCCCCGGCGCGGGAGCCGCTCCCGGTACGCACGCTGAGAAGATGGCGGCTCCCGGCAGCCTCAGCGCCCGCGGGCGGGAGCGGCGCCCCCTGCCGGGCCGGGGGGGGCGCGGCGGGGCGGCTCCGGCCGGCGGAGGGCGGCGCGTGGCGGCGGCGGCGGGAACTGCAGGGCGAGAGCCCTCAAACCCCTGAGCCCTCAAACCCGCTCAGCCCGCTCAAATCTCCCCGTCAAACCCTCAGGCCGCTCAAACCCCTCAGCCCGCTCAAACCCCTCAGCCCGCTCAAACCGCTCAGCCCGCTCAAACCCCTCAGCCCACTCAAATCCCTCAGCCCACTCAAACTGCTCAGCCCCCTGAGCCCACTCAAACCCATGAGCCCACTCAAACCCCTGAGCCCGCTCAAACCCCTCAACCCACTCAAATCCCTCAGCCCACTCAAACCCCTCAGCCCGCTCAGCCCCCTCAACCTCGCGTGTCTCGGTCCCCTCAGTGCCCCATGTGCACAATGGGGTTTCTTTGCAGTTTTCTTTGAAGTCCTTTAAAGAACCCCCAACTACTGTGCACAATGGGGTTTCCATACTTATGCCTCCCTGCATTATGTATGTGAGGTATGTATTGTATTTTTTCAGCTCGTGTTATTTACGCAATGAATAAGTAAAGAAACCACCCAGTTATCTTGGAAAGTCAATGCTCTATAGCACACATGGTGGCACTTTACATACACACTCTTCTCCCAAGCCTGGTACTGCACAGCATTTCACACAAAATTAATTTCTTCCACTCTGGAAAGTAACTTTCTGTATATATTATCACATAGAGTTGATTTAAACTGCTGTTTTTCATTAAAAATGTCATTTAAAAAAGTAATCTGAAGTGTCTGGGAACAGCGGTTTTGGCTGCAGCTCACTTGAAAAGACACTTTTGCTTAATGAAGGGGCAATACTTAGAGGCATAATGGGGAGCTGCCAACCACTGCCAATGTCTGACTAAGCAAAGTCCAGATGGTGGATTTGGAGGGATTTTCTGCACGAGGTTTGGGTTTGGTTTGGGTTTTGTTTGGTTGGTTTTTTTTTCTTTCTGTGAAACATGAACATCTCGTAGCTTGGACAATTACCAAATGTTTCAGGTTATTTCATGCAAAAATGATCTCTTAACATCCTTCTATGGGAGGAGTTGGTAACATTTTTGAGATTACCTTAATGTGCACCATACTAAAATTTCTATTACAATTAGACTTCTTTTAACAAAAATTACTACTTCAAATATTTATATACATACTTCAGAGTAATATGGGGAATTGCCTCCTGAGATCCTTTCCATTAAAAAATATAACAAATAATATAAATTCGAAAAAATCAGATCATACAAAAAGTATAATCTGTTTGAAACTTTCTTTACACAGTTGTGTTAAAATTTCAATCTGTTCTGACCTGTCTGAGACAGATAAATATAAACTGGATTTAGCACACAATTCTTTGACACAAACAGTTCAGTCCATAATGAGTCATGAGTCACAAAGGTTCATATGGGAAACTCATATGTGGTTTGTTGACATATTACCTAAGAAATTAATGTAATTTATTTCCTACTCATTTTATTGACTAATTAATTGGACCATTAGTCAGGTTAATGAATGGAGTGAAAAAAGCAATCCACAGCTGGAATTTCAGAGGTGCAGCAGAGAAAGAAAATCAAATATGGAAAAATGTCAAGACAGTGCCTTGATTAGGAACATTTTCTCATGAATATGACAATAGAAAATCAAATAACTGATAAGTAACAGATGTCTGAAAGCTCTCTTTTCCCTTGAATTACATCCAATGTTCTTGGAGGCATCCAAGAGATGCAGTCATTTGGTAGGAAAACTATGCATTTGTATGCTGGTCCACAGAAAATCAAATCTGATTCTCTCTTCCAAAACAGTATGACACCCTTTCCCTTTATCCACAGCACTTACAGAACACTCTTTCTTTCCTTTTGTTGCAAGCAGATGATAGACATCATTCTCATTACATTTTCATGAAGGTAGTGGAAAAGTCTCAAGGGAAGTTTGAGATAAATAGAGGTATCATTATGGTACAGAAACAGGAAAAGTTGAAAAGATATGATGAGCCTTTTCAATTTCAGCAATGAAATCCTGCGCAGGACAAATGTTCCTACAACTCCCAGATCTGTTGCTGATCAGATGATGCAATAAAATGCCTTCTCATTAAAACTAAAGCCATCAAATAATGGCAGCAGTACTGTGGAAAAGTTAGCATTTAAGCATGTAAAAAAATATGATGTCTTAGTATGCTGCTCACTGAAACTACTAAGTGGTGTCAAATCAGGGACAAGCAGTGTTTACTTTCTTTCACAATTCACTGAGCAGGTGAGCAAAGATAAATGCCAAATGAACAGGAAAATGCAACTAGTGATTTATTTTGGTTCTGTTTGAACTGATTAATGCAAGAAATAATTATCTAGAGCTGGGACTTTGGACTCAGCAAGCATGTGGCATATGACCACATATGTGCTTTTCTATTCATAATTCCTTCGTGCTGGAATATCAGTGCTGGCACACAGATACTGTGTAAGTCTGATATAACAGGTAGAAAAAAGACAAGTTCAAGGCAGTGCTTCCCTATTCCCTGAATGCTTCCACATGTTATACCCTGATAGGAGAAAAGAGGCGGAGAGGAGCAAAGAGGAATGCTGTGGTTAACAAACATGTCCCTTTTAACTGATGGCTTTGGTCATTCCTTTTCCTCATGTCCTACTGATGATGTCTGAGAATTTTTATATATAGAGGAAACTCAGCATGACCATCCAAACCTTAGCTGAGCAAACTTTTCTGTAGTTCTTAAATGCTTTATATTGATGTTAAAGTAGAAGCTTAAAAAAGATATTCTTCACATGTCAAAGGCAGATGTATTTAATCAAGTGTCTTCTGACTTTGGACTCACTCAGAGCCAAACTACCAGGAAGAGATGCAGCAGCAGAATACAGAACAATGGACAAAGTGCCCCAGACTGCAGGCTGGGATCAAGAATGAGGAATCAGGACTGAGAGTTTCAGAAATAGCTTCTTTGACTGCTAACAGTCTGCCAAGGTTAGGTAGCTGTTCAGGATTTCTCTTACATCACTATCATTAGCCACAGACACACTTTAACACACTTGGTATCTGCGGTACACAACCCAAACAAGGGTGTGGACTGTGTTGGTAAGAGTCTGACTTACCAAATTCAGGTTTTACCTTCAAACCTTCATATTCCCTCAATGCACTAATAAATACTCCCACCTCTCACAATAAACCAGCATGGGGCACCTATGCCATGGGATAAGGGCCTGCCCCACTGCACTGCCAGCCACACCAACAGCTCTGGTAGGTCCTGTCCACCCACTGATAAGTGCTGACTGTTTGTAAACTTTGGCTTCCTACACTTCCTGCATCACCAGCACCCAGCCAACCCTGCTCAGAGGCTCCAGCCACGTGGAGTTTCACTGCACACATGCAGAGGAGAGGGACAGGAGGACAAAGTGTAAGCACTTGCTGCAGAGCTGCTGGGACACCAGTGTGGGCTGCCTGACTCTCCCAGCGCTGGAGAGACGCTGCCAGGGAGCTGCTGCAACAGCCCCTTTGTATGTGTGACTACAGGCCAATTATGGGCTGAAGTTGCCAGATGGATTTTGTCAGCAGAGTGCATTGTCATCCCATTTTCTGTGGGATGTGTGTCATCCAAGAGGTGTAATGATACAGACCCCTCCTGAAGAATATCCAGCTATTAGATCAGCGAGTGAGTGATGAGCTGTGAGCTGCTTTACAAGTTGTACTCTGCCTTTCTGCATTAGTGGACTCAGGAAGCACTGCAGGACTCTAAATTGCACTGCAGTGGTACTATCACTGCTCAGCTTGCAAAACACACAAATTTCCTAGGTTTTTTTATATTTTCACGCTTAACATACTGTTATCATGAAATCCCAATAACTGACCTTGATAAGGCCTTTTCTAGGAAGGTGTATGTACTGGAAGACAAAATGTTTAATTAATTTATTGGTTTTCTACCGCGCTGTCATTCTTCAGAGCAAACAAACAGGAATTGTCCAAGCAATGGTTCCAGCACAGGCTGGGAGTAAAGCCCATTAGAATAGCTTGTCTCCATCCTTCAAACAAATCCCAGCAGTGTCTCACAGATCTCCACTTCTGCACTAATATTTTGCCGTTTGGTGAGACCGTGATTAAAGAAATAAAAATCCTTTTTCCTGTATCTGTAGGTTCTCCATTGTTCAAAGCAGTTGCTGAAACAGAGGTATTGGGGGTCTTTTTGGCTTTTCTTGTAAAAGCTAACTAGGAAAAAAGCAAACAGGACTCGTTAGAGCTATACACTAATCAGAGAGAAATACACATGGAAGGAGTGAAACATATTGTGAAGCAAATAATTGATCTGCTGCCTATGAAGTGCTGTTCCAATCACATTACTCCAGGCATTGCTCCCAGCACCGTTTTTGACAAACAAAGCCCCTTCTTCACAGGCATCATGTGGAAGAGTTTAATTAGTCTTTCTGCCTTTCATTTTTCACCAGGTTGCATGAACATACACAGGACCAACAACTTAAGTCTTGACCAGAAGACTTCCAGGTCAACAAGGTTTGGAAGTGAAACGTAAATCTGCAGTTGGCTCTTGCCTGTGTTGGCAAGTGGATGAGAAAGGCAAACAACAACTCTGACTTCAAGCTGAAAACAAGCAAACCTTTCCCAAACAGTGTGCTCCTCCACATCCACTGATCTTAATTAAATCTGGGACATTTTATAGCTCAGGATGATGAAGTGACACTGAGTTTAGCTCTGGAAAAAAACCCAAAGTTGTAAAATGGGTTTGACAATCACTGTCTGAGAATGTTTCTCTTTTCAGTTGCCCAGAGGAATGGAAACAGCTGGTATCAGCTAATGTTTAGGATTCTTACTTGCCTAAACAGCATTTACCAAATGGAAATAATCTAGAAAATGTGGAAGCATGCCTTCTCTGTGTCATTTTTCTTCTGTGTGAGAATTTCAGAAATGTCTCCAGAAAAAGAGCAATTGCCAAACAATGACTGATTAAAAAAAAATAAATTGAGAGTTTAGGACAATTAATTCTTACATGGACATGATAAGCCAAATAATAAAGGACATTTTATTCCAAACAGTCATTCTTAAATGTCTGTGTCTGGAAAGTAACGCAAAGCACTCAGTTGTTAAAATTGTGTCTTGTCATATGAATCCATGGAGTGGGTTAATATAGGGGAAATGAGCTGTTAGATGTTTTATTTCTTCTGCTTTTTTATATTTCCAGCTCTCCTAGTAGGTATCTGTAGTATTTATTTAGAAAACCAAGAATAAATACATTTTTATAAGTTTAAATTACCACTGATACTTTTCTAGCTATGTATTTGCTGGATAATGTACTACACCCTTGAAAACCTCGTATTTGCCATTAAGCTAAATGACTTCCTGCTGCTATCCAGCTGTTACCATAGTGGTGACATAGGCATTTTCTTTAATGTAGTTAGGACAAAACCTTCAGAGTACTTCTTTATTCAGGCAGGAAGCACAGTAGGTGGTTTGAGACTGCCGTGTGACACATCCTGCTTTTGCAGTCGTCATCACTTTTCCTTCTTTTCAAAATTTTATTTTATCCCATTATTTAGAAAGGTAAAAATCAACCTGTATAAATAACAGAAGGAAACACAAAGCTGTCCTAGCTTTTAACAAGGCTCTCTGACTCATTTATACGAATCTTAGGATGCCCACGACGCTTTTTCTAGCACACAAAAGCCTCATGAAAAGATGGATAATTAACTATAAAGGCTGTTTTATAGAACTAAAATACAGATCTTATTTTTTAACCTAGGTATTCCTCACAATTCAGCTAACATCAGGTGGTACTGAGAAAGATGTTTCACTACATAAAGATGTCCACCACAAAAGCAAGGATAAGCCAAAAGTAATTATGACTTTATAGCCTTGAATAAAAACCACTTTGTGTCAATAATATATTAATCTGAAGAGGAATTGGTACATACCTATTTTCAAAATATTTTGCTTTGCCTACATTACTTTATTAAAATGTGTGAGTCTCTGTGTTTTAGAGGCATATATGTATATACCATGTATATGTATATACTATGCATCTTAATTAAGTAGAATGGATTTGCTGAAATTCTACACACTTTCTTCTCAGGGCTATTTTGTAAGTGGAAAACCACTCCTACACCAAGTGCTTGAAAACTGTTCATTTTGATTAAGCATGGAGAACACAGTACAAAGCAGAGAAAACACAGCAGTGCTGGCACTGCCATAGGCACAGGTGCACTGAGGCCTCAGCTTTTGACTTTATTTAAAATTCTCCATTTTCTTCTGTTTCATCGTTTTCACCTCATCTTTTATTTATTTTTATTTCTAATTCTCCATTTTCTGAAGTTTCATTGTATTCCTGTAATGATTTACACTTCAGCAGAGGTGGAGTCATGCAGGAGACTGAGAAGGCAACAACAAAAGATGTCCTGATAGGCAAGAGGAATGTCTGGAAAGACTAAAAACATGCTGCCTGACCACATGGAATGTTTTTAACTCTTATATCCTGATTAGCAACTGAAGGGAACACAGAACAACCTGGGGAGACTTAACAGAGATCACAGAATCAACTGGGTTGGAAAAGACCTCTGAGATCATCAGGGTTTGATCTATCACCACCTTGTCAACTAACCATGCTCAGATGAGCAACACGTAATAAAACAGGCACATGCATTAGGGACGACAACTGGAAGACAACATCCATAGAGTTGGTTTGCCCCAAGCTTTTATATCCAGAGAGAGACCATTTAGATGCTACATGATAATTTTTACTGAAACCCTTAACAGCTTTTCTTAACAGTATTTATTAAAATGATTCACCATTTTAGCCATTTTTATTTTTTTTAACAGACAATTTGCCTTTTAAGCCATTTTTATTTTTTAAAATAATAAAGATTCGCTTCTTTAGCCATTTTTAATTTTTAAAATAATAATACCCCCCTCACAATTCATCATTTTAGCCATTTTTATTTTCTAAATGATAATAGAAAAACCCTCACAATTCACCATTTTAGTAATTTTTATTTTAAAGAATAATAAAAACACGATTCACCGTTTTAGCCATTTTTATTTTTTAAATAATAGAAAAACCCCCACGATTCACCCTTTTAGCCATTTTTATTTTAAATAATAATAAAACCAGGATTCGCTGGTTTAGCCATTTTTATTTTTTAAATAATAATTAAAAAACCCGCGATTCTCCATTTTAGCCATTTTTATTTTTAAAAATAATAATAATAAAACCCCCCCTTCCGCCCCACGATTCGCCGTTTTGGCCATTTTTATTTTTACGTCTCGCACCTCCCGCCGCGCTCGGTTGCGGAGGGAGGCGCGTGTGGGGGGGCGGCGGCGCCCAACGCACGCGTTGCCCACGGTGGGCGCTTCTCCGCACCCGCTCGGATTTAACGCGGCCGGCCCGCGCCCGGTGTTGTCCAGCGCAACGGGCCCGGCGGCCCCGTGACCGGCTCCAGGGCGGGTTGTGGCAGGGTGCCCGCGGCCCGCACGGGCCCGCCGGCCCCGATACTCAGCGCGCTTCCCCGCCCCCGCGCCGTTCCGAGGCCGCGCGGCCCGCCCCGCCCCGCGCTCCCAGCGCACGCGCGCGGCCCGTTGGCACCGCCCCGCGGCGCGCGGCCCGAGCACAGCCGCGCGAGGGCGCAGCCCGCCGTGCCCCGCGCCTCCCGCCGCACGGCCGCGTCGCCGCGGCTTCTCGCGGCCCGTCCGGTCCCTCTGACCCGGCGCCGCCGGCCGCCGCTCATCGCGGCCCTCGCGCCTCTCGTGGGAAGATAGGCTCGGCGCTGCTCCCGGAAGAGTGGATAAAGAAACTGGAGAAAGGCGGCAAGAGCGAGTTGTGAGTGCGGGCCCGGCCGCGGTGGGCCTTCGACGTAGCTCCCACCCTTCGGGCGCTTTGTGTGGCGGCTTGATGAAGGGATGGGCGCTGCGGCCTGCGTGGAGCGGCGGGGAGGGCGGGGGCGGCGGGGGACGGCTGGCCGGCGCGCGTCCGTTCTGCCGGGTTCTTGGGCGTACGACCCGGCCGCGGTCGGCGGAGTCGGCCCGGGGCCTCCGCCCGCCGTGCTGCCGCCCGCCCCGGGGGGAGACGGCTTCTCGGCCGGCCCCCCCCCCCGGCAGGCTTTTTGGGGGGGGGCCCCCGGGGGGTGGGGGGCTGGGCCCGTCGGTGATAGCGCCCCCTACTAGCTCCGGGCCCGTGTCTCTGTCGGGAGTCGGGCTCCTCTTCAGCCGCCCCCCGCGGTAATACGGACCCTGGCGCATTCCCGTTCCGCTGGCTCCGCGGTGCTGGCCGTTCTGGTGGAGGCCTCGGCCCCCGTTCCCACCTTTCTGCCGGTTCCGAGGGGACTGGCGCTGTATTCTCTGACCCAGGCGGGGTAAATCAGCCAGTCATGCCTGTTCTATCCCACAAAGTAACCTTTGTGCACCGAGGGGCCTGGGTGCAGCCTCCCAGACCAACCCAGGTGTGCTGGGAGCTTTCCGTTCAGGGCCTCATGTGTGTCTGTTTTAAGCCATCTTGGCAAGTTAACTGACTGCTGTGTGCTGCGTTCCAGGAGTGCATCTCTTCTGGGGTAATTCACTAGTATTGCCATTTCACGTTACTCTATTAGCTTTAACAGCGGTACTCCGTGTACTAACTATACTTTTTAAATGCTCTTCTTTCTTCCATGCACTTCTGTTTTTGTTGTAACTGAAAAACCCTATAATTGTAAATAACCGGTGTTTGGGGGATCGCTTTGAGAAACGAGAGTCGCTCTTTTTCTTATTTTCTTTTGTTCATCTTTCTTAAAAGGGTGTGCAGCTTTGCTGCTGATCTTCCTTGTGCATGAAGAAAAAGGTGGTAGGTTAGAGAACAGAGAATGTAGAGCCTCCCTGCACAAAATACTGTTCTTTCCAGGCCCTCCATTTTGTAGTGAAGGGGCCTCTCTTTGTAGCCATGTAACTTTTGGTTTGAATTATGATGGAGCCGTTATCATGTTAGTATGTAAGTTAAACATGTTGGAAGGTTGTGTGGAGTTTGTACGAGGACAGAAATGTCATAGCTGATCATATAAAGGCAACTGCTCTGATCACGTTCAATTTGAGCAAGTTACCTTTTGACCATGATAAAACCTTTTAGGATTCTCCCCTCCCCTTAGAGCAGTGCTTCTTAACCACGATGGGAATAAAGTGTTCATTTGCTACAGGACCAAAAAACCAAAATGATTAGCTAAATTCCTGTATTTGTGGCATTTGCACTTCATTTGGAATACTGCTTAAACGCAGTTCCAGGCATGACTTTAAGAGCAGTTTGCAAGAGAGGCCATATGTTTTAAAAGAAATGTGATTGTGTCTTGGATGACAGTTGTGAGGTTTTACAGTGGTAGCTTTATAAACATAAAGGAACATGCTTAAACTTACTTTCTAGAACCCAAACTACATCTCTGTAGCCAGTATTTAGAGAACTGTTTAGGAAGCTAACTTTATTGGGAGAGTCTTCAGTGTGTAAGTTCATGTTTCTTTTTTCATAACTTCCTATCCTATTTTACTGCAGGAAAACAAAACTAGGATGCTGTCATTTCAAAATGAAATATTGAAATATGAAATATTTTAAAATATTAAAGGGAAATAAATGTAATGATACTTCTTAATTTTATCGAATTACTTATCTAATACCAATACGCCCAGAAACTTAAATTAGGTCTAGGCCTAAGTCCAGTCATGGGTTTGTGGTTCAAAATTAAGACAATACATTATAATGATAAGTTAGAAAAATGGAAAGGGGAAAGATACTGCCAAAGGAGAAAACTGACATTGCTAGCAAATAGAGGATTTGCAAAAATTTAGAAGGTGTTTTTTTGTTTTTGTTTTTGTTTTTTTTTTGTTACTGTATGGAAGCCTGGTCTGATAAAGCCCACACATGAAGTCAGAGAGCATTCACTTCTGTATGGAGGGGTTTGGTTTGTTTTTAAACAAAGTGTTGGCTTATTCACAGGGAGACGAATACCACCTTTTTTGAAAAGTGAGGACCCCCTCCCATAATTAGTAGAAAGAAAAGATTAGGTCTTATGGAAAAAATATTTACTTGCTGGAGCATGAAATGGCTTTCATGATCTGACTAGATCAGTTGAGATAGTATTTTGGCAGTTACTTGTTGCCTAAATGAAAGCACAGTTTTATGTTTTGGAGGAATATGACACTGTATTGAGAGAAGCAAATTATTTGTTTTAGTTTGGTATTTCATCTTCTACTGGGATAAATAATGGATGCTTAAAAAAATTGCTCTCCTTTCTTAAATTTTATTTTTGAGTGGTGTGGTGTCATGATTTAACAGTAGTATCCAAAAACCAGAAGGTAAGGATTTTGTGTGTCTTAGAGTGTCACAGTGTTAATTAGTAGGGCAGCAGTGACAGTTTGCTTCCAGGAAATTTTTCAGAGACCTTGTTCAAAACATAAATACATAAATGTATATTGTGGTAGTTTCAAATGTTCTTAGCTGCCAAAACTAGACATTGATCAGGATGTGGTCATCTTGTCTGTCATTTTTTATATAGTTAAGACCCTTCTCTATCTAAATACAATTTATTATGTTCATTTGTTGCTACTGCCAGATATTGTGTGCAGTTGGAGTTGGAATCCGAGGGTGACTACTTATGCTGCTCAGTCTGGACTCCTTGTAGACCTATTTATGTACTGCCCATGTAGTGAGACTGTTTTGTCATGTCTTCCCAACAAGATGCTGGTCCGTGACTGAAGCCCATATAGATATTTATAATACACATGCAGTGGCAAGCACTGATTGATACCTTATTTTGTGAGAGATTCAACACATCAGGGAGCCTTTAGTGTGGACGGAGGGCTTTAATAAAGTACTTGTCTGGCAGTTTATGCAATATGTTAAGCCTCAAGATAAACTGAAGAAGCTTAACATTCTGTGAATGTGAAATTTTGAGACCTGATCTTTCAGGCACTCTCAACATTAACTCAACACTTTGACTTTGCTCATGCAAGTAAAGGGCTGAGAGTCAGGGAAACTGTTCAGTTGTAGTTTTGCCATCCTGACTGCAGAATGCAATTGATTGTACTTTATCTCAACTGGAGAACTACCCACATCAGTTAAATTATGCATATACTTAGATGTTAGCAGGCACATGCACTTTGATAATTACTGCTTTAATCCATGTGTGGGAGTGAAGTGGAGGTTATAGGATGTGGTGTATGAGTTGGGAGGCCTTGGTTCAGTTGCTGGCTCTGCCATACAAACTTGTTTAATAGGTGCTCGCGCTGCTTCAGAATTTCTTGTCTCACACAGTTTTATCTTCGTTTGAAGGGATGTGTTTTAGTAGAGCAAGGAAGTTCTCCATCCTCAGCTTGCAGCAGTGAGCTACAACGTTGGAGTAATAACAGTTGCAGATGAACTCTTAACAGACTGTGCCAACGTTGATATATCTATTCTTGTGAAGGTGCAGGTATTTTGATTTTAATTTATGATGCACTCAGTTGAGATAGATGAACTAGTCTCTCATCTAGTTGTTACAGGGCTTCTGCCCTGTCTTCGGTCACCTGGGTGTTTGTCTGACCTGCTGGGGAGCTGCTCCAAGTCGGCTGAGTTTTTGACCAGTTTTCTGCCAGGTTTGTCAATAAAATTGATGTAGCTAATGTGAGAGCTGGAACTGTGGGGGCTGAGAAGGGAAGAAGTGTTGGTGAATGTGTCCATCTCTGCACCAAACCATTGAATAGGCTCACCTGCACTGCCTGGCAGCGCCTGTGGAAAAGGTCTTCTTCCTTTGGGGAGAGAGTGCCTGTAGAAAAGAACATGAACCCAAAAAGAAATTCTTTTACCACTTTTTCTTCCAGTTTAATAATTCAGTGGGTTCTATTTGCAAATATTAAGCAAGTTGTTTTGCAGACTGATCTTAAATATTGAGTTTCTTGTTACATTGATCAAGCAGGTTCACGTCTTAAAGTAATGTGAAGTTGATAGTACTGTTTTGGTGCTGCTGGAAAGGGAATAGGAAGAGGTTAAAACTCTTACCTTGTAGTATTACTTTGTTAACCTGGTTGATGATACCACCTTATGACATAAGGGTCAAAGTGTGCATCTCAGAAAATTTTTTTTGGAATCAGATGCTTCACTTTACTGTTATTTGTGTACAGAGCATAGAAATGAGTGCTTATAGGCTGCTTTCTTTATGGAGGAGTAATTAAAATTTAAGGAAATTGATTTATATTGAATTGATACACTCTTTGAGGACAGCTGGGGATAAAATCTATTATTTAAAAACCACATATTTACTGTTCATGAAAAATAAAATACCTATTCCCCTATTTTGCTGTCTCTATTCTGGCTATTTCCAAATACATTGCATTCTCTTCAATAGCATCTAGAACATCTTAACCACACCCTTGCTTTTTGCTCAGCTTCTCTGTTTCTACTGATTACATTGTGTGAAACTCCCCACTTTCCAGTTGTCTGTAAAGGGTGTGTATACCTTATATTTGCTAATTATAATCCTGTGATTGCTGGAACAGCTGTTTAGTCCTGTTAGAGAGGCGGTGATCTATATAGGATGCAAACAGAATGAGTAATGGATTGCTACAGAAGTATCTTTTACTGTTTATTTTTCTGTAATAATTCTGCATACCTACCTTATTTGAGACAACTTAAAAATGGCTCCCACAGGAAACTGTAGTCTTGCCATCTCATGTAGGAATGCAACATAACTCTGATACTGTCCTCAGTTTCTGCATGGGAAAGATACTCGGAAAAATATGTGAACTTTTGGTTGAAAATGTGCAAATGTGACAAAGGTTCTTAAAATATTCATTGGTGTCTGTTATAATATAGATAAATCACTACCCTTTTTTAAAAAACTGTCACTTCTAAATGTGAAACTGCTTTTGAAGCCTCATCCTGGGGTGACAGTAGTGGTAGAGAAGAGGGAAGATCCTTGTATCTTGGGAGCATGACCATTTCTAAGCTGTCAGTGTAGTGGAGAAGCCTGCTCTTTAAGAATTTATTTTATAATACAGAGAACCATTAATTTATTTCATGGAACAGTCTGTAGAGTACTTAGTGTACTTTTTGCATATGGCTGTTGGGTTGAGGGAGCCCCAGGAGCGACCAACGACAATGGAATGTGACAGGTCTCATCCTATAGGGGATTCTTTTAAATAAAATTCTGCCTTCTTTTGATAAAACATCATGTACCTAGTTTAATGTTGAAAGTTTTTTTACAGACCAGAGTTTGAAAACTGTCATAGTAACTCTGTGAGAAGAATTTCTTCATTGGATAACAACAGTAGGTTATTGCTGCCACTTCCATGCTTCCATTCATACTAAAATTGCCTCATGCTCTCACCTTTCGGTGGGTAAGAGTGTGTAATGTTAGGAAGAATATTTTCTTAAGTCTGTGATTTATATGTGTATGAGATCTCTTGGGAGTCTTGTTTCGTTGCTGTGTAAGTTCTCTGAATGAGGGTTTACTCTGGAAAAATTAAATGTAGTCAGCCATGAATCTTAAGCTGCTTTAGCCAGAGCAACAACAAAAACAAGAACCCCAAAACATTTGTGTGTATGCCAGTATCTAACAATTCTTTTCTTTTTTTTTCTGTTAATATATTTTTATTTCAGTGTGCAGCTGTGTCGTGCTCTCAGCGAAAACAAAAACCATGATGTGGGTTTCAGAGGTAAGTTGGTTGTGTGGTTTGTTGCTTGGTTTTAGTTAAATTAAAAAAAAACAAACTTGGAAATAGTTGATCATGGTACCTCTGCAGGTGTGTGCTTGGAATGTTCATATATGGTGACCATTAGTGTGTGCTAAAGGGAAATATTACAAATATTAAGGCAGTACCAACATCCACAACTGGGATTGTCTTCAGTGAGTGGTGTCAGCATCATCTAGTATTTGGTTTCTGCTGTAGAAAATGAATTGTGTTTTGCAAACTCAACATACATCTAAGTTTTATTCTAAGAGTTAAATACATGAACACTGGTGTGTGCAAGTGTGAAATTAACCTGCCTGTTTAAAAACTAAAATTGAGTTTAATTCAGCTACAGTGGTCTGCAGTCACCATGTTACTGAGTACTTGGTTTGAGGCATTAAGATCTGCAACTTCTTTATTGAATATTGTTTATTGAATGAACTGTGTGGTACAAGTGCAAGGTGAAAGCATGGAGGCTTGTTATTTTTCATATAGTAAAAAGTGTCACAACATTGTAGTGTATTGTTTAAGAACCTTACAGTTTTAGCACAGCTGGTTTTCCAATGACCGTGTTTAACATTGCAAGATTTTTCTCGAATGCAGTACCTCTGTTTAGTGCTTCAGTTTAATACAGGCTTTTGTAAGGTTGCATTCTTGAGTTATAGGAGACTGTCTTTAAAAAAATTAAATTAAAAAGTCCTTTTTAAGCACTTTTTTCTCCAATTAAATTTTACTTACTCCAAGAAAAATGGTTTTTGAAAGCATATCTGTGATGAGACATGATAAGGAGAAAATAGTGGAATGTTTTCTATGGATGTAGAATATGGT
The DNA here is from genome assembly GCF_001715985.3 of Manacus vitellinus. Classification (NCBI taxonomy): domain Eukaryota; kingdom Metazoa; phylum Chordata; class Aves; order Passeriformes; family Pipridae; genus Manacus; species Manacus vitellinus. The sequence continues at coordinate 8,176,450 of NW_021939395.1, forward strand.
GTTTGTGTGAATAAGGTAAAGGTGTCTTTGTTAAACCAACTACCAGTACTCAAGTTATTATATGCAGGACTGTAGTTTTTCATCCCATATTACAATTATTCCATAAACTCTCTAGATAAAGTGGATCATCTCTTACTATCTGCTTGTGTGAGGTCTTAGATATTGATGATCAATTTTATTCTATCAGCAGTAGCAAAGTAATCCCTCTCATTGGTAACAGAAGCATACCCTGTTTGCTTGCAGGGTGTCTGAAGTCTTCAGCATTATTGTAAATATTGCTTTAGCAGTTAGGTGAAGGATTATGTAACATGTTCTTTAATCATCTCTTTTCTTTCAACAGATATCCAGCAGGCTTTGTATGAGCTTGCATACCATGTTGTCAGAGGAAACTTAAAGCATGATCAAGCTTCTAATGTTCTTGGCGATGTCATAGTGAGTATATATTTGTAATCATTGCATACTTACTAAATTTTTACTTTATTATAAAAGTCCAAATGAAATCCAAGCAGGATAATATTCAAGAGATTTTTTTTTTTCTGTGTCTGAGAAATCATTCTTGTCAAGCTCTTTTTCTTCTTTTGGATGCACTTGATATATATCTAATCTGGCAGGGTTTCATTTTTCCCCCTACCTTTTATGGTGAGGAATAGATGTGTTCATTTCAGCATAAATTAAAAATTAAGTCATTTTTTAAGGGCATATGAAGCCTGAAGTTTCTAATAAATGCTAAAAATAAGTGTCACTTGCTCATGCAGCACATCTGTAATGCCACCTACTGGTTTTTATAACAGTGTAACAACATCTGCCATTTTACTGTTGGGATCTCCAAGTTCTGTGATGACCTTTAAAATAATGCATTAGACTTATTTTTTGGTTTGAAAAAAGGTTTTTCTTAAAATGCTTTGAATAAATGAGAAAGTAGGGAAAAGAATTTTTTTCCTCTAAACCTCCAAGATTACCAAATACCAATGTTCCTTAAAAAAAAAACAAAACAGAAAAAGTACATTAAAAGAATCTTATAAAAAGTATTTCTTATTCTTTGGAAGTTCTTGGTTTGCTGTATTGATGTGCACATTAAGGAAAAGTACGTGTTACATTAAAATAGTGTAACCTTTTTGTGCTTTTTAAACTTGTGCATTGGGTCTGAGGGCAGTCAAGGTTCTAGGGCACCTTGCTTTTGGGATGGCATGTGACAGTGTTGGATCTTTAGTTGCTGTAGGAAATTGTAATTTGTTTGGTGCTTGAGAAAGTGCAGGTCACTGTACAGGCTGCTGCTCCTCACACAGGGAGTTCCATTGGGCTTAGAGAAATGGAGGTACTGACCAGGGTTTTTTTTTTCCCTTGGTCACTAGATACACTTTTAAATTACATTAAAGTGTTATGGTGTTTCATTATGTATCAATAATTAGTACAGCACTTATGTTAGATATTAGTCAATAATTAAGCATCTTCATTATTAATATGAATTAATGAATATGAACTTACTTTATGATTAAGTGTTTTATGTAGCGAGATAAGAATTTTGTAAGTGTGCATATTGGAATTCTGTATTCATTAAGTGGGATCTTTTTCCTTCTTAGGAATTTCGAGAAGACATGCCTTCTATCCTAGCTGATGTATTTTGCATATTAGGTAAGTTGGGTTCCCTTCCTTTCAGCATTGTAACAGATTTTGAGAAATACATGTTTTGTGCATCTGCTTGTTGACTTCTGTAGGAAATTTCATTGAATCTGTAAAGCATGGCTTCTCTTTACAAACTATGTTGATTCCTCCTCAGTGTATCTGTATCTCACTCATTAATATATTTTCATTCCATTTCCAGAAGTTTGCCTATTAAAGGCTGTGGAAGTTAATCTGCCAAGAATAGTTAAAGGAGTTAGCTTGTAAGAATGTTAGCTAATGGAATCAGTGACTTAGTGATGTTATCATTCTTAAATATTTTAAATAAAAGTTGACTTACGAGTAGGTAGATCCTCTCTTCTCAGAATGTGTTCTGTAAATATTTTTATCTGTACAGTCACTGTTAGTGAAATGGAGCTTATGCAAATTGTCCATAAATCTAAAGGCAAATGGCATCACTGGGCAAGTCACTGTCTGCCAGCTGAGCAGGCTTTAAAGATGTGTACGTCTTATACTGGTGATAACTTCTGGATTTTTATATTGTCATGCTGATCCAAAGCTGTTTCTCTCATGTTTCTAGCATTTTCCAGATCATAGCTTTAACTGCTTGCAGTTTCTGTCTTGCTCCATGTCTAGTTTTCAACGACTTGAAAATTTTCAGAAAATGCTTTTGATGGTCTGCTTGTCACAGATCCTGTTGTTACCTGTACTAAAGGAGTGAGGTGTCCTCTGTGCAATGGCTGCCTGTGAAGAGAGGCACCTAATTAAGCTTACATGTGCAGCCTTGGTTTGAACATCTAAGTGATGAATTTTGATTTTGTTTTTTTTTTTACAGTGCTGCATTCCGTGTACTTATATCATCTTCTTGTAATAATTACTTTTGTATCTGTCTGCGGTTTTTTTGTCTTTTTTTTCTCTTTAGTGTGCAGCCTAATGCCATCCCTTGACTAGCAACAGAGAATAGTAAGATTAAAGACTTAGGTTTCAAAGTCTGGGACGAAGGACATTGGGCACTTTCTTGCTTGTTTCCTCTAACACTTTTTCTCTTTAATCAGTATTTGCTACTATCGGCAATTTTTTTCTTATAATTAATGTGGTTTAGTGTATGAGAATTGGGATATATCCACTCATCCACATTTCCTGGACTAACATTTTTCAGCAGACTGTTCTTTGGCTGAGAGGCTGAGCTGTAGGGTCCAGGCTGATCTGGGTGGTCTCTTGATTCCACTTCAGCCCTACTTCCACTGCATCATTAGTTTTTAGTCTCTTTGGGGTCTTCTTTCTCACATTTTTGTTGTTGATGTTTTCTCTGTGGGTCTGATTTTAATGGAGTTATGTGTGGGGTTTTTTTTTTTGTAGGGCCTTTTGTTTGTTTGGTTTTTGTAATGTCTGCCTTGCATTCTTTTATGGAGTTTTTTACTCCTTTTGCAGCTCCTCACTTCCTGTAACGATGTGCTTTTTTTAAACTACTTTAGGCAGGTGTGCTTCCTTGGCCACTGTTCTCTGGCCTGGCTTCCCATAGGAGTGAATTTATGAATTGCTTTCAGTAGTTGGCAATACAAAAGAAATTAATGGTCATAAAGAATCATAGCTGGTAAAAGACTGCAGACCAGACAGTAAATGGTAGTTACTCTGAGGCCCCAGGGAGAGATTAGGACACTACATTAAGGCCAGGATCATGGAGTTCTCTTCAGCAGTTTGTATTTCTGGTTTTGTGCTTATTATTGATTTTTAATGCTTACCTAAATGTTATTGCAGCAAAGAGAAGGGCAAGAAAAATTAAGACATTGTTCTAGTTTCTGTTTTAACTTTTCATGAGACTTGTGGATGTGTGAGAATTGTCATCAAAGTATTATGTGGACCTCATGAGGGACGAGTGGGTGGCAAGAAGATAGCATGTTATCAACAAGCTGCTTTGCCTTAGTATCATTAGCATTTATCAGAATAGTTATTAAAAGAAGAAACTCTTAAAAAATTTCACAAGAAATGATTTCTTTTTCCCCCCATCTTCTTTTGTAGACATTGAAACAAGTTGTTTAGAGGAAAAAAATAAGAGGGATCATTTTACACAACTGGTGTTGGCCTGTTTGGTAAGTTACACCTAGGAAGTCTTTTGGCAAAATTGCATGTCAAAATCTAACAAGAAAAATCAGTGTTGAAGCTTGCTTCTTTTTTTTTCCCCCCCTCCAGAATGTTTTCACAAATGCCCAAATAATTTAAAAATTCATCTTCAAAGTGTAGTGGTAGGGGAATATAGTACAGCTCTCCCTTGAATTCTTTAAGGAGTTTCGAGAGAACTTTAATTTTTCTACCTGTCAGTTCAACAGAAATTTTGCTACCGAAGTATGCTTGGAGTTGCACTTTTCCTTCATGCAACCTCCTTTGTCTTTAGAAGTAGCATTCCTAACCACAGGGAATAAGCTTGATTTGTAGGAAAGTTCAGCATGTGAAAATAAGGCTTTTCTCCCAGAATATGAGAATAAGCCTTTGTAAATATGCCTTGGTAATAATGTCTCCACATGCTGTGCAATGTATACTTGGTAATCAGCAGTTAGACTCTAGGGCTTGTTTCTTCAAGGTGCTCTTGTATATAAAATCTGCCACTGTATAATTCCAGTTTCGGTTAATAGTTTGTTTTGTCCACTTCTGTGTTTGAAACAAAATGCATTTAATATCATGAAATTGTTTTTATTGTAGTCAGAATGCATATGTAGCCTAAAGCAATAATCATATGGTTTCTAGGTCTTTGTAATTCACAACTTTGGTGTATGTTCTTGTTGTTTTTTTAGTATCTTGTATCTGACACTGTCCTAAAGGAGCGTTTAGATCCAGAGACGCTGGAGTCATTGGGACTCATCAAGCAGTCTCAACAGTTCAATCAAAAGTCTGTTAAAATAAAGACAAAACTATTGTAAGTTTTGGGGCAAAAAGGTTGTTTGGGGAGGGGATGAGGAGGGGCAGTGATAATTAGTGTGGTAATAGTGTTTGTTACCAATGTGTAATGTTTCTTCAAAGGTATTCAGTTTTCTTTATGAAATGTATTTGTAACTTGTCATTGACAGAAGAACTTTGTTAGCCCTTAGTTTTCAAACTATTGAGCAGTATAAAGTCTTCATGTTACCTATGTTTTTGCTACAGTGATTCTACATATGCAGGTTAATACTTAATTTTATTTGACATGTGAACTTAGAAAGTATAAGAAATTTAACTATTTCTATTGCATCAGTTAAGCATAGTCTTTTGTTTTCATAAATAAGCAAACATAGTTATTTTACTTTATTTGGGCACTATGGGTTATGTTTTTTGGGGAATGTTTGGTTTCTGTCTCTGCATCCAGTGTTTCACTTGAAACTAGAATAGGTCCTTAAGCATGGACTGCTAGAGAGCAGTTCTCCAGTGTAATGTGTAAGAACAAGCTTTCCTGTTAAGTGTAAGCATATTTTAAATGGTCTGCATTTGAAATAAGAGCTGGATTTGTTTGGAGAGTGCTTGCTGCCTTACAGGAATTCGTGTACTGCATTCAGTAGTTTTTGCAATAGCTCAAGTAAATTACAAGTTCTTAAAAATGTGTTCAAAATTAGCATTTTGTATAACAAATTGCTAGAGGCATAAATGGTTTCACTGGATATGTGTTACACAATAGTATTTAATTTCTGTTTATTTGCAGTTATAAGCAACAGAAGTTTAATTTGCTAAGAGAGGAGAATGAAGGTTATGCAAAGCTCATTGCAGAACTGGGTCAAGACTTATCTGGAAATATCACTAGTGATTTAATCCTTGAAAATATCAAATCTTTAATAGGTAAGGAATTTATTGGAAGAATATGGGCTTTAGTTTTCCTTTATGATCTTATGACTACAGAAAGTAGATCACCTTGGATAGAATTATGACATTTGGAAGTTCCCATTTCTGTGGAAAAATTAATTTTGGGAATGTTGTGTTGGTAAACTTACTTTAGATTCTGAATTTATGGTACAGCCTCAAATATGCTGTGGTTTCAATTCATTTCAGCAGTATTTTTTGATGAAGTGCTTGTCACCTCAACAGGCAGGTTGGAATGTAACAAAGTAATGCTTTTTACTATTTAAGGTGCTCAGTTCAATGCATGAATATTCTTTTATTCTTGAAGAAGTTGAATGAGTGATTCCTTATGAAGAGAAATAAGAAGTAGTAAATGTTCTTCCTTTATCTAGTTTTTTTAGTGATTTGTCCATGTTTCTGAGTTGAGTCTTGACGAGAATGTCACATCAAAGTGCAAAATAAGTTAAAAACTGGAAATACTTGTAATTGCCTGTGTTTTACTGTTTGTTTTAGAATAAAGAGTTCTGTACAATGCAATATTTATATCATATTGTGTACTATACAATACAATGTTTGCACCAGTGCCTATTTCATATGGTGCCAGTGCAGTAATGGGCAAATGCTTATCCTGCTATTTTATTAAAAAAAAAAATCATTTATCACATAATTTTGCCTGAGTGTCAAATCCCTGTAACAACACTACTTGTTTTGGAAGAGATCTAGAGAGAAGGATGGGTTTGTTAGTTATTACAGTAAAAAATACACTCAGTTTGAGGAATTTTGTAACAAGACGTTTTTCTGTCTTCTGGAATTTTAGGAATTGCAAATAGACTTCATACAAAGTGTCAGTTCTTTTAAAGTACTGACTTGCAGTAGGTTCTCATGAAATGGAAATGTCCTTGGGGGAGGAAAGACTGATGCAGTTATATATCTGCATAGTGGATGTGTCTGGATAAAATAAATAGGTGTAAAATAATTACAACCTGACTGATTTGTGTGACTGGATGGATATGTGTGCCAGCACAAGGGGAGAAGCAGCAGCCCATGCCTTTTGCTGGCACTGTGGTCTTAGTGAGGCTGGGTTTTTCTTATTAAATGTTCTTCTCAGGGTGTTAATTCCTTTTTCTGTAATCTGAATTGAAAGTCCTGTTTAGTATTTTTACCTAGTTCAAAATCCAGTAAGACAAAATCATCAGTGCTGTGTTTATAGATGATCCAGATTATTTTGCTGTTTAGAAGTCCAGGCTCAATTTTAACTGAAAAGAATTAATTTTAAAAATTAATACACTTATATTTTAGAAACAGATTGAAGATGAAAATGAGCCATGTTAAACTTCTCTACTCTGTTCTTCTCCACTAGGATGTTTCAACCTTGATCCTAACAGAGTTTTGGATATTATCCTAGAAGTCTATGAGTGCAGGCCTGAGTATGATGACTTCTTTGTACCACTGATTGAGTCTTACATGTACATGTGTGAACCTCAAACTCTATGCCACATCCTTGGGTTCAAATTCAAATTTTATCAGGTAATGTATTTCCATTCTTAATTTTTGGGTTTGGTGGTTGGTTATACACAATGTTGAACTGCAGTCAGTGGTAGGATGTTTTCTGCAGATTTTTAATTAGTAGAATTCCAGTATTAAAAGCAATAATGTCATCATTTGAGTCGGAAGTCTCTTATAGATAGTGCTTAGTGTTCCCTAAAAGAGCTGAAAACAATCCTGATATCTTCCACTTGAACTTGAGTAGCTGTATAAGGACTGGCATGAACAAAGAGATTGTACCTTATAAACAAAAGACTTGTCCCTGAGAGTGAAGAGCATGTTTGCAGGGGAGTCATGGTTGATATTTGATAAGATATTCAAGGTTCTTATTTAAATGTATAATTATCAATTGCATGCAAGCACCACTGTAAGGTGTGATGAAAGTTGAATGTTTTTGTTTCTGAAAATTGAATTTGCAATGTTGTCCTTTTTAGGATCCGAGTGGTGAGACACCTTCCTCCTTATACAGAGTTGCTGCTGTCCTTTTGCAACATAATCTCATAGAGTTGGAAGATCTTTATGTTCATGTAAGTGACAGTACTACCCTTGTCAAATGCCAAAGCTGAGGACATTAAAAAAACCCTATTTCTAAATCTTCAGATTCATGGCATACTGTCTCATGCCTTTGTATGTACAATATTTAATGTCTTTTAAAATTTTCAGTGCTTTCTAATAAGCACACACTGAAATATAAATGCTGATAAACTTTATTTGAATTATTTATGTAACATTCTCCAGATTGTTTACCTCCTGTCTGAATAGGTCAGTAACCCAGTAATTTTCCTTAACAACCTTCCTTAAGAATTAGATCCTTTGAGTTTTGCTTTACAAGGTCAGTTTTTGAAAAAAGCGGTAGGACAGTTGGCTCCTAACATTCTTTGTTTAGTTTAATAGTAGGATTATTTTTTTTAAGCTCTTGCATGTTCCTGAATAGGTCTCTCATTCTCCACGAGAATCTTGACCATTTGTTAGGTTGAAAGAGAAAGGGAGTTATATGTTCAGATTTAATCAGAGAGACTTATCCTCTGCAGTCTGACAGTCAGACATCACCCAACCACCATCCCAATTTGACAGATGACAGACAGAATGTTACAGTTATCAAATTAATTTTACATTATACAAGAATTTTAAATTCCAGAATATCCATAGATATTTCAAGATTAGGTATTTTAAGACTCAACTCTTGCACTGAAATCAAGGAAACGAGCTCTAGTTACAGCTGTGGAAGTTTTGGAAGGTAGTCCTGCCATTAATTTGTGTGGCAGTTCATAGCATTAGTCACAATCTGATTGGTCAGTAACTGTCGACTATTTCGGCTAAAAATGTGTTGGGTGGAGCAAGAGTAGGAGTGCACGTCTCAGATAATTGGTGTGGAGGGAGGAATGGGTGATGATAATGCTTGTTTGGTCAGGAATGTTTGTAAGCTTACAGAACATGCTCAGACTTGGGGTGAGAGTGGCCTGTGCAATCTCAGCTCAGACTGTGCGGGTGAGGGCACGTCCTCTGACAGTCCCACAGCTCATGTACACTGTTCACCTGAGTGATGGGGATTGTCAGTCTCATTCCAGAATCTCTCTGCCATGTCTCTGTGTCTGTTCATGTTTGGGATGGCATATTTTTTTATCTGTTTCCAGTTCAGGCTTAGTTTAACTTGCTGTGAGTTTCTAGAAAATAATTAGCACGTAGGTGTTGAGTCTGAAGTGGTGCATGTTGTGTGGCTGCTGTACAAGAGCACTGTGGGATTATCGTTCATATCCAGAATGTTCTCCCTATCTCTACCCTCCCTCCAAAGCCTGTAAGAACTGTTCTCTTCAGCCCTGTAGAATATGTATTGCATCCTGAAGACACAATTTACCCATTGAAATTCTGTACTAGATGTTTCTTGGTGAATCATAGTAGGTTCCCTGTGTTTTCAAATGAGAAACTGCAACTCTTTAAACCTTCTACCTTTCCAAGTGGTATTTTTTCTTGCCCAAATTTCTGTGAAGTGTAGGAATTCTACTGTCTTCCCTTTTCTCATCAGTTTGGGGAAAGAAAAAACAGTAAGAAAATCCTTTGTTAAAAACATTAAAAGAAAAGATCCTTGTGTCAAAGAGGTCATGACTCTGCAGGAAGTTTTGATTACTTGTTTGCAGTTAAGTTTGAACTTGGTTTTAGGAACTAATTTAAGGTTTGACTTTGTCAGAAAAAGAGCTTTTCTTTTGTCTTAGACTTTGACCTTTTAATATTTGAGTGTGGGGTTATATTCCTCACCCTGATCATTCTCAAGTACAAGACTATGCTGAGGTCTTATACTAGGTACTTCTTAATCTAAGATGGTTTTTAAAGAGCAGATGGTACATGTGTTTAACCCACATTACTGATAAATAGAAAATTTAGTCAGCTTTAAATGGTATTCCTTTAAAGGGGCAGTCAGAATGTGTGGCTAAGTAGGTTATCTGGTTTTCCTTGGGGATTAAATTTTTTTTTTTTCTTTTAGATAAGCAAGTGAAAATTCATGCTTTTGAATATTCACTTGGTTTAAAGGCACTGAATTGGGTCAGTCTTATCATGGAATCTGTGGGAAACTACAGCTGAACGGTGAATTGGAGGGGGAACAGGAGCTTGGACAACTCATGGTTGTGAAGAAATAGAGCAGTATTATTTCTCAGGAGTCCTTGATTTTAGAATAGTCTCTTAAATGGTGTAATTCCCTGTTGGGATGATGGCAACAAGGAAAAGAAACTGATTCCCTGAAAGGCAATCTGATTAGTAACAAGGAAGGACAGACTTCTGCTTTGAGCTCAAGTGATCCAGAGCAGCACTTGGTCACTTCAGTTTTCAGATATATTTGTTCTGTTTTTTCAGCTTCTGCCAGGGGATAATGCCATCATGGAGGAACACAAGCGAGAGATAGTGGAAGCTAAACAAATTGTCAGAAAACTTACAATGGTTGTCTTGTCATCTGAAAAGACTGAGGAAAAGGAGAAAGAAAAGGAAAAAGAGGAGGAGAAAACCGAAAAGGTGTGTATCTGAATAACGTTCTTTTCAGTAAAATGATTTTAAATTGCATTAAACTAAACAAAATAATTGTTCTGAAAACATTTTTGTATTTACTTGAAAGACAGTTACGTACTTCTTGGATGGCTTGTCTGTCCTCTGACTGCATTTCTGTTGTATGGAATGTGCAAAAATGCATGCTTTGGGGTTTGTTCTGGATTTCTCTATGTTTAATATTCTTGATTCAGTGAGTAATTTTTTCCTCCCTTTTTATTGTGTCAGTATGTCCCAACATTCATACACTTCACAGCCTTTAACAACTGTGTTTCTAGGACCTGTGGAAGTATAATCCTAGTTGATTTCACAAAAGGAAGGACATTAGTGAGAGTTTGTTCCTTATTTCTCTCAATGAAGAATTGGGATGTAAGGAATTGCCAGACTTAGGAATGTTGGTATAATTACCCTGCATTGTAGAAAAAGGTTGTAATTGAACATTCTTAATTGTAACTGTTCGTTGTATTTTACTTTAAATCTGTATCTCCATATGTATAAATTTATATTATACTCTTTATTTAAGTTCCTACTGTGTCATATTCATGTTGCCCTAGATCTAATTTGTTTCAGTGTGCAAACCTTACTTTAGAAACAAAATTATTTAATCTCTTAGCGACCTTTCTGTTGCCATGCTCATTTGAGTGCCTAAGTAGTTCTCAAACATCTTACTTAAAACAAAAAGAGTAAAATAAAAGTTGGGTATTTGCATTTTGTAAGTGGCATACTGGAGTGGAGGGAGGGCTCCATCAGTCTTGATAGTTTCTGTTCTTGATTTTCTGTATCCTCCTTGTTTCTATTAATCTCTGACCTTTCTCCCTCCTTCCATTTTTCTTGCCTAGCTTGAAAAATCTAATTCCATTTTCTTCCCTCAGGCAGCTGATACAGTTACTCTCTCTGGCTCTCAACTGCAGCCACAGCTGCTGCTTAAACTGATTCCTTTCACTGGCTTTAAGTTTCTCACTTATACTACATTTCTGTGGTCCACCTTCTCTGCAGTCAAATGGGGCTGCCTGGAATTCTCTGAAGTGTGCTTGTCACCATGATCTGATGGAAAAATAAACTCTTGATGGGACATGGGGAGCGAATGTGTTGCAAGTGGTGTCAGAAGAATTAAGACAGTTTTTATGGCTAAGCTTTAGAATTAAGAACTAGGGAATTTTAAGCTGTAGCAGAAACTGCAGCATTTTTCTGAAGGATTAAAATGACAAATAACAAAATCTGAACCTGTATGATGGGAAAATTAAGAGCTGTACTTAACAAAAAAGTTTCTCTGACTGTAGACACTGTTATGCAATGCATGCTGTTTCTTGAAAAGCTTGTTCTGTGTTAAAAGTATTTTTGTATGTGCTTAGCTGTGCACTTCATAGCAATTGGTGGAGTAACTATGTGTGAAAGCTGTTGACAGTTTAAATTTAAGTAGTTTGTATCTAGTATGTCATTTCAATGTACAATTTTTGAGACAGTACCATGGAATAAATGCCTGGGTAAGGAAAGTAGTGTTTAACAATTACTGGCATGACTTTTCTTTTAAATCCACAAAGTGCTTATTTTTATATGGTTAAAATTCATTATTGTCTCATGACTCTAATATGAATAATTTAGTGTCGATAAATGCGTTCTCTGCTTTGACCTTTTAAGATGCATTTGACATAACTGTATAACAGGGAGACAGGGAGAGATCAGGACACCTGGCAGCATGGCTGGGTTTGGCAGCATGGCTGGGTTTGACAGCACTTCCAGCCTGACCCTTCTGTGCCAGGCCTCTGTTGGCTTTTGGAGAGCTCACGTCAGAAGAGCCTGTTTACCTAAGAGAGGCCCACTCGAGGCCCACTGTGTGTGTGTGAGCAGTGCCTGCTGTAGCACATACAGCCTGGAGAGACTTGCACTTAAATCTAGAGTCTCCTGGAATAGTTGCTGATGTGAAACTTCTGGTACAGGCACACTAAGAGACAGGGAAAGGGTTTGGGGTTGATTCGGCTTTTTTTTTCCTTTCTATTTTAATCTGCTTTTGCAAGAGAAATTTGTGCTTTTAAATCCAGAAAAACACACAGCATAGAGGATTCTTAAATGCTTGCATTGTTCTTAAAATGTCTTGTAAAGAAATAAACTGCAATAGACTGTGATAGTTTGAAGAGTACGTGATCAGACATATGTCAGGCAACTTCATAAATTCCTGTTTTAAATTTTATTTTTAACTTTCTTTTTAATCCAGATCTTAGATTCTACGTGGACTGGTTTATTATTTCTTTTGAAGTTTGCTTATTGTCTAAATGTCTGGCTGGATTTTATTTTGCACAGTTTTTCATTACACAGCTGAAGTACTGGTTTTTTTCTTCTCTAGCTCTGGATTGCAGCTACTTAAAGAGAACTATTAGAAAGACTTTATGAATACACTTTTCCTTTATTATCTTGCAGCCTCCTGATAATCAAAAGCTTGGCTTATTGGAAGCCTTATTAAAAATTGGTGATTGGCACCATGCACAAAGTATTATGGATCAGATGCCTCCCTTTTACACTACTTCGCACAAGCCGATCGCGGTCGCCCTTTGCCAGCTCGTCCATGTGACAATTGAGCCTCTGTACCGCAGGTAAAGGGAAGACCAGAGTTCTGTCATAGGGGAAAACGATTTCTCTACAAGCATGAATTCACTAATAAACCTAATTATTGATACATTTCTAAAATGTTCACTTCTGTTTTCATGTGAAATGCTGCATGTCTTATTTTTCAGAGTTGGTGTACCTAAAGGAGCTAAAGGGTCACCGATTTCTTCTTTGCCAAACCAGAGAGCTCCAAAACAAGCAGAGAGCTTTGAGGAATTGAGAAAGGAAGTGTTCAACATGCTTTGTTACCTTGGTCCTCATCTGTCCCATGATCCCATTTTGTTTGCAAAAGTAGTGCGCCTTGGAAAAGCATTTATGAAAGAGGTTGGTATGACACAACAGCTAGTCAAAACTTGAAAAATACCAGTTATTCTGATGTCAAAAAATGCTCATGTCTAATAATTGTGTAGGTATTCGAATGATAAAACAGAAAAAATTTCTTTGACTTAAGACGAATTTGGAGAATCTTACAAATTTTTCGATCATTTTTATGATCAATAAACATTTTTATGAACAACTTAAGGCACTTTCAGTTTATGAGAAAGCCCTTGTTTCTGTGGATATGTACAGTGGAATTGAGATTACTTGGCTGTAGGAATCTCTTGTACAGGTTTACTGTAAATCTATTTATGTAGTAGTTTAATATGTTTCTGACAAGAATGAGCAACATTTTAGCTATTTGCTCTAGGTTGGAACTGTGAAGAAATTCGTCAGTGACAGAGTGGTTAAGGTAACATAGGGAAAGTTATTTTTAATGCACTGTTGCCATCAGCATGTTCTAGTTGTGAAACTACATTTAACACACAGTAGAAATAACTGGAGGTAATTTGACTGTAAGTTAACCCATACAGTAGTTTAAAAGTTAGACTACTAACATTGCACTGCAGCTTTCATGCTTAAGTGTACCTTTAAAATAATCGTGCACTTACTGGTGTGATAGCTTAATATGCTTTTCATGGTGAGTGGAGCAAGAAGAGCAGAAAAGTAATTTAATAATGAAGACTAAAAGCTTAAGAGAATGTTACTGTGAGAGAAAGGTGGGGAAATAGTCTGTGGCTGTTGATAATTGCATTTGAAGTCCTGAGGTTTTTTTAGATAGAAGGTGAATGCTTAGGGCATTTTTTTTCCTCTCTCCAGTAAGAAAATTCAGATTTTCATATATAATAGCAAGTTTCCATGTAGTTTCAGTTATCATCTCTTTTTGGACAAAACTGTGCAAAGTCCCTATATGTGTAAGGAATGCATTTCATCTATGGATTTGAATTTCTGTTTAAAAATATTTTAATGCTGACAGATCTGGCAAATTAAACACTTAATATATGCGTGGCCCTGCAGGTTTGTGCTTTTGCTGAAGTAGCCCTTGTTCTGAAACTGCAACTGTTGTGTTAACTGTGCTACAATTAACATGTCTTTATTATAGTTTCAGTCTGATGGAAGCAAACAAGAAGATAAAGAGAAAATGGTGAGTTTATTTTGGAGGAAGGTGTTTTTATGGAAGATTGTGATTGTGACCAAATGTTTAACAACTGTGTGACACCTCTGTAAAACTCTATAGAGTTTAATGCTTTAATAAAGGTATAGCCTTGTCTTGATTTTTTTTTCTTAAAGGTAAATACAGTCTTGTATCAGGGGTTTGTTTTTATTCCTTTCCTTTTTTTTCCTTTTTTTTTTCTTTCTCCCTGCATTCCTCAGATCTAATCTTATTCTCTTTAGTCCGTGCATCTTACTTCTTTTCTCAGAATCAGCTGGAGAACCTCCAGCTATTTATTCTGTAAATACACTTTTCATGGTATCTAAAAGAATTTACTAGGGAAAGCGGAGAGAAAAAGAGAAATTGGAAGTAGTGGAGGTGTTTATTAGTATAGTGGTTATTTTTTTAACTTGGTTAATTTATTTACTTCTAAGTTATTGAATTATCAAGATTGTTCACAAGTGTCCAGCTGAAATCTAACTTAAGAAAAAACAAGTTTTTGTTTTTTTCTTAAATCAACAAGTGAGTTTTCAATATGAAGTTTATGCACTTTTCATTATTACTTGTTCCTCTTCTTTCTCACTTTGCATAATTTTCTGTCTTCCTGAATAATTGCAGAGAAAATTAGTCTCTTCAGGGTTTTTCACTTTTTGGTTTTTTTTTTTGCTGCTACAGTTATTCTAAAATAGCTCAATGCAAAAGAGAAATGTTTAGGCAAGTGTAAAGATGGGATACTGATAATATGGAAATTGGTACTCTGTCTGCATTGCATGCATAACATTCCTTCTGAGGCAATTCCTTGGGGGTTACCTGGAGTTTTTTGTTTCCCTCAGGAGACGCTGTTCAGCTGTTTGTTGAGTATCACTGATCAAGTCTTGCTTCCATCCCTTTCTTTGATGGACTGCAATGCATGCATGTCTGAGGAATTATGGGGGATGTTCAAAACTTTTCCATACCAGTACAGGTGGGTAGAATAATTAGTTTCCACTCCTTGGAATGATCCGTTGAATTGCCAGTACTGAACTTAGTTTTCCTTTCTAATCTTTGAAGGTACCGCCTTTACGGGCAGTGGAAGAACGAAACGTACAACAGTCACCCACTGCTGGTGAAAGTTAAAGCTCAGACCATAGACCGAGCCAAGTATATCATGAAGTAAGTAGTCTGTTCCCATAAATAGTTGGGAACTGTGATACAATGTACTGCATGTCACCAGCTGAAGAAAAAAGAACTTCATAAATACATTCGCTTTCTAATGACTCTGTAATTTCACTGATAGTCTTTGTTCATGAAGTATTTAATGTTACTGTTGTTAAAAATGTCAAGGAAGCAAGGATACAGACAAATTTGTCACCAACAAGGATATTTAATCTATGAGAAATGTCCCATTAAGTGATTTAAAACTTTTTGCATGGGTATGCTATTGTTTCATAAGTTACTTTGCTTATGGAAATATAAGAGTACAACATATTTTCTCTGAGTATCTCAAAAATCTTGTCGTGGTTTCTGTAGGTTTGGATGTAGGGCAGTAAGTTGAACAAAGTGATTAATTCTCATCTTCAGGTGGGCTCACAGCAATTTCAGATTTACATCACATTTAATGTCTCTGACATTGTCAGGAATTTGGGTTCTGCATTTGTTGTTGCCGAAAGCAGATGGTGTGGTATTATAATGTGGATAATCAGAACCTCTCTACATAGGCAAGACAGTAGTAGTTACTGGATTGGACTTGGAGCTGTGAAAGCTAGAAACAGTGATTTTGGTTCCCTTCTAACTTGCTGCATAGACCGTAAAACTTTCCCTCCCTTCACTTGTGCGGTGGATTTTGATTGTGCAAGTGTAACACAAAGAAATTATTATTGGTTTTCAGTGATCGGAATGCAACAAATATAAAATGATCTGTGGCTAAATTAAATTTTCAGGAGAGATTAGGATCACATGGTAGTTTTGTATGTGGTGCAGGTTTCACTGATGACTTCTGAAAGCGAACTAGAATATTGCCCATAGTAATACAGGGACAACTGGTGTGGTTGTACCATCTGAGTCTTGTGGGATTATCAATTTCTGATTCTCAGAGGAGTAGTATTTCTGTGTTTACATTTCTTGAAAACACACCTGCTCGTGAGAATTAAATCTCTGAGACTAATAAAGGTGTTTCTTCACTGGAACTAACCTGTTGTTTTAATACTCTTTTAGCTTGTCTATTGCAATAAAATGTGTTCTCTTTTACAGGCGTTTAACTAAGGAAAATGTGAAACCCTCTGGGAGACAAATTGGGAAGCTCAGCCACAGCAATCCTACAATTTTATTTGATTATGTACGTAGTAACATGTATTTGAATACTATTTCATACTAACAACAGATATTGAAGTGCAGGAAGGGACCTGCAGTTCTGATTTCAATATTTTTTACTTCTGATGCAAATTTTAACATCTAGTCATTTTTTAGTAGTGCACAGGTCTGAGATATGTTTTGCTGGTATCTTAAGGTACCAGAAATTAATGAGATCACCTATTGCTTTGACAGTGGCTTATGATCTTCTGAAATATGAATTTCAAAGCATGTTTTCTGTAGGTTTTGAAGACAAATATTGTTAAGTGGTTTTATTATGTGAAAGATACCAAATACTGTCCATGTTCAGCTCCATGTCTTTTGTAACTTTCAGATCTTATCACAAATACAAAAATACGATAACTTAATAACTCCGGTCGTTGATTCATTGAAATACCTCACTTCACTGAACTACGATGTCTTGGCATGTATCCTTTAATGGAAGTCAATACATTAGTTATTGATAAAGCTGCAGTTGTAGCCAGATTAAATCTGTTGTCTGTAAGTAAATACCTTCTGTTGCTTTCTATTCTCGTTGCTTTTTGCTGGAAATTTTAGTGAGGTTTGCAAATACCTTTGCACTTTTAGTGGATTATGGAAACCTCTCTAATTCTTTCACACTGGGAAATTATTGTTTATTTTTAAGGGATTTTCTTTTCTTTCACTCTGGTCTTGAAGGCATAACAATCTTGTAAATAGTACAGTAAATACTGCTTTGAAGTTACTATATCTTTCATGGTTTCATATTTTTATACCATAACTATGTTAGTGGATCTCCTGTATCATGCTTTCTATACTTACCTATCATGTTCATATATTACAAATCGTGGAGCCAGAAAAACAGATCTGTGAATCTTTTGTTTTTATAAGTTGAGGAAAAATATTGTCTTTAACTCCACTAAAGATTGTATCATTGAAGCACTGGCAAACCCTGAAAAGGAGAGAATGAAGCACGATGACACTACGATCTCGAGCTGGCTGCAGAGTTAGTATTCTTGGTTTATTTATTACAGTAATGTTTAAAATGCTTTACCCTCCCTATGATCTACTATACCATTGATCACTATGATCAATATTTCACTTGCACTGGTTAATCTTTTAAACAAAATGGAGAGCTGGCAAATTTAATCAATAGGAAAATAGTGTTTCCTTTGTAATGCAAAAATGCATTTATGGCTAACATCCCATATGTACTTTGTTAATGTTTATTTAATGCTTAGTATCCCATGAGGTGCAATGACAGCTGTTTCTCTCTGGTTTAGGTCTGGCAAGCTTTTGTGGTGCAGTTTTCCGAAAATACCCAATTGAACTTGCTGGTCTACTGCAGTATGTAGCCAACCAACTGAAAGCTGGGAAAAGGCAAGTCTTGCATAATTGATCTTTATAAATTCAATTTTTATAATGTATTATTTGTGCGTTTACTGGTATGTGGGCACTTGATGTAGTAGTTACTCTAGTAGTGGTAAAACTGTACTTACAGTAACTGGGAAGGTTAAGAAATTTAAATAGTGGAAAGAATAATGTCCTCTTTAGTACACTTCTCCTCTAATTGTATAACTGTGACATTTTTTAAGTATTCATTTTTCATCTGTAACTTACTTTAATAGTTTTTTTAACAGCTAACCAGATGGGGAGAGACCCTGCCAGTCTGTAATTTTATCGTAGGAGTTATTGTACATTATTTAAAAAACAAGTATCCAATATAAAGGACTGTTACAGTTTTAGTTTTTCCTTTCTCATAATGTCTTCTCTGTAGAGACAGCTCTTAACATCTTATTTAAATACTTTATCCAATGTGTATAGTGGCAGTTGACTTGCTTTTTCATATGCCAGTGTAAATCATAACTCAAAAAATACTTTTAAACAGGGTTTGCAACTAAAATTTTCCTTTTGTCTTTCCATTGTCATCACTTATATTATTGTTTCATTTACTTATTTAATTTTATCACATAGGTGATTATCAACCTTTTTTCTAGTAGGAATCCCCATATGGTTATTGAAAGGTAACTTACCAATGCTGATAACAGGACGTGTTATTTTAGGGTATTTTTGTTGAGAAATCTAGTTTTTTCCCCTTCCCTGCAATGTAGACAGTCTCATATGCTCCCCTGTCCCTAATTTGTTTTGTTTTGATGATGGTACAACCACATTGAGCTACAGAGGAAGGGTAAGTAATGTTTATTGTCTTTCCCCTGAATTAGGACTTTAAGTATTTGGGGGAAAAAAAAGTCTGTTTAGTACTTGGGATCATAAAAATAAAATGGATTTACCAGTAGGACCAATTCCATAGAACTGCAATATTCAGGTATTTGAATTGGAGTATATCCTGGTATTGCATATTTCCTAGACAAAAAACATGCTAACCATGTCAGGAATAGCAAACAAAAATGTAAGCCATATAAATTATTTAAATATAAAGCTTTGTTTGGAGGGCATGGGTCAATGATTTTTATAAGCAGGTCACACAAATCTCAGAAGTTACTGGAAAACGTTTCTCAGTTGTGTGGTTGTGATACAATTTACTATACTTGTGTTGAGGAAAGGTCATTGTCCTTATGGAATTCAGAGCAGGAGGTAAAGCCTAGTCTCTGGACAGGATGATTATTGTTTTGTGTGTTGTGTATGTTAAATAAAAGAAAACAGTTTTCTGTTTTTCCAAATAACCTTCCCAGACTAACTTTCCCAGTACATTTCTAAGGCTGTGTACTGGTTTAGAAACTTTTTAGCATAATAAGAAAATATTCCATGTTCATGAAATAACTGTATAGATACACTTTGAAACATGGCAGACAACAAAAGGGAGCAATAAACTTTATGATTAATTTGATGATACTTAAAAGTTAATAGCACCATGTTCACTATCACCTTCAAAAACAATGAAGTAACTGTTCTGAAGGGGTTCTAAAATCCAGCTGCTGAATTGCCTGCATTACTTTTAAGTACTAACTTTTTGCTTGCAGTAAAGAAATCCTTGTGCTCAACATACTAGTTTTTTTCTTCAAAAAGAAGGAAAATTTTGTTTTAATGTGCACTGTAATGTTGCTTTGTAATGTGTTGAATGTCATAGCTTCCATTTCTTAAACAAATTGTCTTGTTTTTACTCCACTTTTTTGTTTTCTGTGCAGCTTCGATTTGCTTATTTTAAAAGAGGTTGTACAGAAAATGGCAGGGATAGAAATTACTGAAGAAATGACAATGGAACAGTTGGAAGCCATGACTGGTGGAGAACAACTGAAGGCTGAGGTGTGTTCATGTTAAATAGAATAATAGCTGTTGCTAATTAATGGTGGTTCTATGAGCTCTGGCAGCATGGCTGAGAAAGGTGGTGTGCTTTCATCAGAGAGTTTCCCCCTCCATTGAGCTTACAAGGCTTGAGACAGGCAACCAAGACAGGCATGTGAACCTGAACTGTGCATCACACATCCTGTTAACAAGACATGGCAGGCCTGTGACCTGCAGCCTGTGTCCTGCTGGGACAGCCCTGCTCTGGGGTGAGCAGCTCCCTGGGAAGGGGAGTAAAAGAACTAGTTAACAGCAAGCAGGACTCGTTAGTGTCTGATTCTTCTATCCCTACATTGCAGTACAAGACCCAGGGAGTTTTACTGATGGACAGGAAACTGGTGTTAATTCATCAGTATTCCTGCAGTCAGCACACATGAATTCCATTTCTGAGGCATCATTTTCAAAGTTGGGTAACTTCTGTACTGTGCAGGGTGGATACTTTGGCCAAATCAGGAATACGAAGAAATCATCTCAGAGATTGAAAGATGCATTATTGGACCATGATCTTGCCCTCCCACTGTGCCTGCTTATGGCTCAGCAGAGAAATGGTGTGATCTTTCAAGAGGGAGGGGAAAAACATCTGAAGCTGGTGGGAAAACTGTATGATCAGGCAAGTAAAACCACTTGTGTTTATGAGAACCCCTCCTTTTTGTTAACTTCTAGTATATCAGCACAATATATAATAATTCATTACATAAAAATATCCATTTATATGTAAGAATTCAGTACAATAAATATGAATATATAAGAATTTTAAAATTAATTGCAGTGGTTGTATTACTAAAGTACATGAATGTATTAAATATATATTATATTGACAAGTGACTTCCGAGTAAAAGATCAAAGCATCCTTTGTCATAAAAACTTAAATTCTTTTTTGAAGTTGTCCATCATATTTTTCTGATCTTACTTTGGTAGTGGAACTTCCTTTTTTTTTTAAAGAATGCTATTGCTGCCTTAGGCAGTAGGAGCTAGTTGCATTCCATTCTGGTAGAACAGAATGCTCTTATAGAGTTCTGCTGGCTTTAAAATTCTTGCTCTCCTGTGTGGCGTTGGAAAAAAAAAAACAAACCCAAGCTTTCAGGCTCTCCCTAACTTAATTTTTGAACAAAATAATACTGTTTGCTAACTTTTTCTATCTTTTCACTTGTAGTGCCATGACACCCTGGTACAGTTTGGTGGGTTTTTAGCATCCAACCTAAGCACAGAGGATTACATTAAGCGAGTGCCTTCTATCGATGTTCTGTGTAACGAGTTTCACACACCTCACGATGCTGCGTTTTTCCTCTCAAGACCCATGTATGCACACCACATTTCAGTGAGTACAACCCTTCCACTTGTCTGCTTTTGGTGTGGCACTGTTAGGTGTTACCAGCAGATATGTTAGGTTCCTGATAAAATTTGCTAAATAAAACTTGCAAAGTTTTATGAGTAGAGTTAGAAATAGAAGATGTCCTCAATCTTCTTAGAAAATGCAGCCCACATGTCAACTTTCATACAACTGACAGAAGTTGTAGCTAACAAAGTCACCTTTTCTGATGTCTTGGGTCATCAGTAGGAGTTCTCTCCCTCCGTATTCCCCCATAGATGTAAGCTCTTCTGCAGGTGTTCTAGATGGATTTTTGCTGTGGAGGAAAGTGTTGCAACTGCCAAATGGTGTGGTAACTCCGAAAGTGTCAGAAATAAATTTGCTCCTTCATCTAAAATGCTAAATATGGAGAGCAGATTTTACTTGGTGTAGTGTAATTCGTTACTATAACAACAGGTAGCAGCATCAGTGAAGACAGATGAATGCTTAAAGTTCTGTGTGATGTTCTTCAGTGCTTTATGTACATAAATGACATTGCATGTGTGTAAATGTTATACAGAAAGGTTTCTGAGAAAAGTTAAATTATATTGCTAAAGTTTAAATTTTGTTTGTGTATATAGATTACAGTTTATTTTTCATATTTTCTAATCCACAGTCAAAGTATGATGAACTAAAAAAAGCGGAGAAGGGAAATAAACAGCAGCACAAAGTTCACAAATATATTACATCGTGTGAGCTGGTGATGGCTCCTGTTCATGAAGCTGTGATTTCTCTGCACCTCCCCAAAGTTTGGGATGACATCAGCCCTCAGTTTTATGCCACATTCTGGTCTTTGACAATGTATGACCTTGCCGTCCCACATAGCAGCTATGACAGAGAAGTCAATAAACTGAAAGTCCAGATGAAAGCCATAGATGACAATCAGGAAATGGTATGTTGATACAGTTTTGTGGTCCAGACTTTCTTTTCATGAAGTATTATATTGAGGTTGTTTAGATCTGGGAGGTTTTGTCACCTGGTTCATCCATGCTGATTTGTCACATTAACATAATTTGTATTTCTTTATAATTCCCATGTTAAAAGTACCAATGACTCCACTTAGTGAAAATTACTAGAAAATCTCTTTCAGAAAGCGGTTCCTGACACCTGTATCTGTGGGTTGTCTGTTTGCTTTTATCTTTAGTCAGCCAGTGTTCATAAAATCAGTTGATTACTAGAGCAAAACACTACTGAGTGAAATGGGAAGGTTTTCAAATATTCTTTAGTGTTAGTGGGAACTTATTGCTCTGTTTATAGCAAATGTTAGTATAACAGTAAATTAGTTATGTTTACATTTTGTAGCCTCCAAATAAAAAGAAAAAAGAAAAGGAACGTTGCACAGCTCTGCAGGACAAGCTCCTTGAAGAGGAGAAGAAGCAGTTGGAGCATGTGCAGAGAGTTCTACAGAGACTGAAACTAGAGAAAGATAACTGGCTTCTGGCAAGTAAGTGTGTCCAGGGGAAATGCTGTGGATGTTTTTGTAGTTATCACTGTCCCCAGAATTTGCTTGCACTAATAACCTTAATGGTTATTTGAAAATTTGATCTCTTTATATGTGAGGTCCGTTAGCGAGGTAAATTTTTAGCTAGAACACACTGCGTCTGTGCAAATGCTGAGGTTTTCAGAGAGGTGTTTTGTTTATTTCTTGCCATGTCAAGACCTTTTAAATATTGCATTGATTTAAGCAAAAGTAAGAGATTGACCAATTCAGTGGAAGGTTGTAATTGCAAGCTGGCTTGTACTTGCTAACTGCAGTTAGAATGCTGCTGAGTTAGGATAATGGCTACTTTACAAGAAATAGGCATGTAGAGTCTCAGTAAGTGGTTTGCATTAACTTATTTTGAATCCTGTGATTAGGAGCAATATGCCAGTGTTTGGGCAGCAGCATAAGCCATGTTCCAATGTCAAGATAAGTATTGTGGCAGCATAACAGCACCACACAGCAAACCAGCATGCACGTGTTTCATATGGCAGATATGCAGGAGGCAGAACCAAGTTTTTTCTCCTACAAAGCCTCTGTAATGTTTCATGTTGATTGTGAACTCTGCTTGATATGGTTAATCTGAAATGTTTTTCTCTGGTCAGTTTTCTTCTCTGGATGAACTTTGAGTTTGTAACTGGAAGTAGTAGTTCGTCTGTCCCAAGAAGCCTAGCGTTACCCAGTGGAAAAGAGTTTTATTGTCCGACTCGTGTAAGATCCACCCAACTGATTTAATGAAGAAACACTGACAATTAAATCAAGAGAAGTTATTTCCCTATAAATGTTTAATGTACTGGTGTGGACAGCGAATGAGCTTCGTGAAATTACTGGTTGAAAAATTACTACCTGACTAAAGCTTGGTCTAGAGCTTACGTGGTAAATTTGTCTACTTAAGGAAGCACCCGAAAGCATGTAGAAAATTGTGTAGATATGATCTGTATGTAAACACATACTCTTCATAGTACAAGCATTTGTGGGATACTGGGAATAGCTTATTATTGGCTCTCGAGTGCTCAGGCTTCAGCTGCAAGAAGTTTCCCAGTATTGTATCCAGAGACAAACTTACTGTTTCAGCAGTTTCCCTACTGAAATAAATAATCTGTAATTGTACTATATCAGGAAATTGAACAGCACATCCACTGTAGTAGTGGTTTTTTATTATTACTTTTAAAAATTATTACTATTAATTTTTTAAAGACTGACTTCTTGTGTAGAAAATTTTGATAGTGTTTGTATCATTAAGAATAGGTTAATTTTTGGCAGAATAAGTAGACTGGTACCTTAAACAGTTGGAGACTGGCTGTTCTGACTGGCTGCTTACTTGCTCTATTTGTACAATTTTTGAAGTAACACACACTTGATTGTTCTGTGAACTGTGGTTCTCTTCATATATTTTTGTTACAACCTTTGAGGAGTAGATACTAAAATTAAACGAACTTAACATGAAGTTTTTAGTTAGTAAAAGCTGACAGTCCTTTCTTGAACAAGTTTTATTCCATGAGCATCACAAAATCGAAGCAAGTAAATCCTGGTTATTAATGACTTATGACCTGTGCAAAACCACCAATTGGCCTCATGAGGATCATGGCTGTTCTTCCCTCTGAAGGCATCCCAGTCTTCAGTTCCGTGCTTTCATCTGTATATTTTATTTCCAACCTTCCTGCTGTGCTGCACATCCCTCCTAGTTTGTTTTTATGCTCCTCTTTGCCATTTGAGGACCAGTTTGGGAATGTGTTTGGCTATTGAGTTTACCAACTAGTGGTCTGTCAAATGGAAACAGGTAACTCAAGCATACAGTGCAGTCTTTTACTCAGTGCTAGAATGAAACTTTCACAAAATGTGTGTATTGGGGTGGTGGTTTACTGAAGACTGTTCCTCTTTAAATTCTTCTAATTGATTGATTGGAAAAATGATTCTTAATGGATTCTATATAGAGAGCAAGTTCTTCAGTTTCTAAGGAAACAGAGCTGAAAGTCAACCCTATCTAGAAAGGTGAAAGCAAGTGTAGGGAAATAGCAAGTGGTGTTCCTTTTGTTAATGTGCACAATTGGAGCAGGTGGAGAAGTTTACTGAAACTTTTCCAGAACCTGTTTTTTCCTGCATTGTGTAGTAGAAGAATTTTCACAATAAGAAATAAACATTTGCTGCATCCACCCTGCTATCCTTCCCCCATCCTCAAACAGTTACACTTATTTTGACTTTCTCTGATGAGTACCAAAGATATGTCTGGAATACCAAGCGGCCAAGTGTACAAACACCAGAGTATGGATGTGTGATAACTGAACTTCTTGGGAAGAGAGTAGCTGGATGTTAACCCATTCATTTACTTTATTTTTCCTTTCTTTTTTCCCTCTCAACTTCTTTGTTTTGGAAGAATCTACCAAAAATGAGACTATCACCAAATTTTTGCAGTTGTGCATATTTCCCCGGTGCATTTTTTCGGCAATTGATGCAGTTTACTGTGCTCACTTTGTTGAACTGGTGCATCAGCAGAAAACACCCAACTTCTCCACACTTCTCTGCTATGACCGAGTAAGTAGCTACAACTGTGTATATGTGTATGTGTACATCATTACCATGTGAACATGCCAAACTAGTGTCTCCACTGCCTCCCAGAAGAGGTAAACAAATAATTACTGAAGTTTAATTTCAGAATCTGTAACAATCAGAAGTTCACTTTTGTACTTCAGATCTTACAAACCAAGTTTTCTTAAAGCTTCAGGGGGTTATGTTTGTGTTTTACCCTAAGACTCTAGAGTTTCAGAGCAAAGTCATTAGCAGTCATAGGAGTTGCTTTCAGGTTTTAAACCTTTTTAAGTACTCTACATTTCCATGACCTCCTCTTAGAGGAAAACAAAACAGTTATGTCAGTGAACTATTGAACTATTGAAAACTGTGTGTCAACAGCAGCTGTACACAGTGCTTAGATTCTGGGCTAAGTGTGAAAGACCAGCAGTTGGGTAAGAAAGGCTTGAAAACAAACAAAATATTTTATAAGCAATTTTGTGTTTTATTTAGAAGCCACCCTGATGGCGATTTAGATGAGAGAAGTTTGTGATTCTTATAGTTTTTATTGTTCAGTAAAGTCATAGTAACTTTTTCTTGCTCTGTTCACAGGTTTTCTCTGATATTATATATACAGTTGCAAGTTGCACTGAAAATGAAGCCAGTAGATATGGCAGGTTTTTATGCTGTATGCTGGAAACCGTGACTAGATGGCACAGTGACAGAGTCATATATGAAAAGGTATGTGAGCTTCTCCTTGGAATATGTAATGGCCACTTGTGTAATTCAGCCCAATAAAAATGGATTTAGTGAAATTTAGTTAGATTTAAAAACAGTGTGATTGGATTTTTCTGCCAGTCTAATTGTAGAATTAAATTTCTGTAATTCATGTAGTTTTGATAGAAGTAATTTTGGATAGTGTTAAAAATATATTGGCTAAAAAACCCCTTCTATTTCTGATTTTTCTCATAGCTTGTCTTGAAGATAATTTAGGGAACATATGGAAACTCTCCTAATACTCCTTGCAAAAAAACCCCTAGTTAAATTATGAATAATCTGTTCTCTCACCCACAACTAAAATGTTGATATAAACAAGGTTTTAGAAGAAAAAAAGTGTGTAAGTCTTGTAAACTGTGATTGTCTTATTCTTTAGAATTTAGAATTACCAGTTTTGTTTCCTGAAAAATGATTTTTTTTCTTTTCTTTGATGCATATGTAGGAATGTGGCAACTATCCAGGCTTCCTGACTATATTACGGGCAACTGGATTTGATGGTGGAAATAAGGCTGATCAATTGGATTATGAGAATTTTAGACACGTGGTACACAAATGGCACTATAAATTAACTAAGGTAAATAGAGATACAAAAACCCTGAGGTTTTTGGAAGCTTTAATAAAAAAACAAACAGCTTCATTAAATTTAATGTGTGTTTTAGGCTTCTGTGCACTGCCTGGAAACGGGTGAATATACACATATCAGAAACATCCTGATTGTGCTGACCAAAATCCTTCCATGGTATCCAAAAGTGCTGAACCTGGGTCAAGCCTTGGAAAGAAGAGTACACAAGATATGTCAGGAAGAGAAAGAGAAGAGACCTGATCTATATGCATTGGCTATGGGGTAACAACAACTTACTTTAAGAAAGTGGTTAAAAGTGGATCGTGAAAGGCATCTAAAGACTCGGAACTGTTACAGTCCTAACATTTGATTTTTACCTTATCACAGAAGATTCGCTATCCTGCGTCTCGGTGCTGGCAGTGTGAATGAAAACATTCATTTTGTGCTGGATGATCACTAAGTTCCTTTACAAGACTCTAGTAAAACACTTTAAATAGTACAGATTTCCACCCACAGGGGCATAGCTGTATTTTAGAGAAATAGTATAGCAGCAAGGAGATAGGAGAGATAGTAAAATGAAGAAAGCCGAGGGCTATTTCTGCAAGACTGCTTAGATTTTGAAAGTTTATATGATTCTAAAATGCTTAGTTACACGTTCCATCTTTCTGTGGTGAACGTGGAATCATCCTTGTGTGCCTGAGGGGGCAGTTCAGGTTGCCCGAACAGTTTAAGTTTTGTCAGCAGTTCCATGTGTTTGACAGATGTGTGTGTGTGTGTGTGTGTGTGTGGTGGTGATGAAGAGGGTGTGGAGGTAGGGCTGCTTCTGTGTCTAGTGGGTTTGTTTGTTTTTCTTTTTCTTTTGAGCTCATCAATAAAGGGGGAAGAAACTGCGTATCAGTTAGGAAAAACTGTGAAATAAATAACAGATGAACTGTTAGATTAGATCCTCATTTAAGATTCAACCCATGTTTTGCTTTATGTTTGTGCATATTTAACAATCTGTGCGACTTGCAGCTATTCTGGACAGTTGAAAAGTAGGAAGCCTTTCATGATACCTGAAAATGAATTTCACCACAAAGACCCACCTGCCAGGAATGCTGTACCTGCCACAGTACAAAATGGGCCAGGTGGTGCTGGGATGACAACGTCTCTCACAATAAATACAGTTAGACTGGAAGAGGGCACTACTGAGGAGACTGGTAAACACACCTATGATTATTATATGTTTATTTCTTAGTAGAGTTCTTCTGACATTGCAGGCTTGTCTCAAAATTTGGCTCATTAAGATGAAAAGAAAAAATATAAATGTGATGCTAAATAGGGTCAGTGTACATTCTTTATTTTTACTTGATTTTGGGAGGGGGGTGTTCTTAATCTCATTGCCTATTTTAGCTGCTACCTACACATGACCATACATGAATATGCTTAGCTACTTGTTTTATTTTAACCAATAGGATGTGTATTAGCTTGTTAAAATAGAGTTGTTCTCTTTTTTTAAACAGATAAACTGAAGGAGAAGTCTCAGGGTGTGGTGAAAGTTATTAATAAAACTGTCAACGCTACACCAAAAGTGACAACAAGCAATGGAAATAGTGCATCTAATAGGTGAGAAAAACTATTCTTACTCATTCTCAGTTTTCTTCCTTCCAAGCCACAGCACTCTGCTTGAAAATTACCTGTCTTTTATTTTTACTCTTAGGTTCTGAATAGATTGTTTACATTTCTTTAGAGTTTAATAAATTAGATTATTTCTTTCAAAATACACAGCTGTACTAATCAGACATTGTTGTTAAATGCATTCCATTTTAACTAAACAGAGATAAAACAAATGAGAACATTTGCTTGATGCTGTTCTGATAAAGAAACAGCAAATCTGAAATCTCGCAGTGACTGCTTCAGAAAATGCTATCAAACCTTAGAAGTAAAACTTTGGTGATAAAACTGGAGGTGTGTTTTGCATGCATGCTAATTGGCCTTTTCATTTTCGATGCAGCAAAATTATTAAAGAGAAAGATGATAAAGAAAAAAGCGGGAAGGAAAAAGATAAAGAAAAAAAAGACAAGACTCCAGCTGCCACTCCGGAGATGAAGGCACTTGGGAAGGATGGGAAAGATAAACCGAAGGAAGAACGGGCAAACAAAGAGGAGAAAGCAAGAGAGATCAAGGAGAAAACGCCGAAATCTGACAAAGAGAAGGAAAAAGTCAAGAAAGAAGAAAAAGCTTCAAAAGAAGAAAAATCCAAGACGGTTGTTACCATCGTTGAGTCAAAGTCAGCTGCAGAAAAGGAGAGAGAAAAGGAGCCGTCCAGAGAAAGAGATTTGGCGAAGGAAATGAAATCCAAGGAAAATGCTAAAGGAGGAGAAAAGGTGCCAGTAGCTGGGTCCTTGAAGTCACCTGTTCCCCGATCAGAAACATCAGAATCTGAAAGGGGTAAGTTTGGATATCTGTTCTTGCCTAGAAAAACAGAATGTCACTGGAAAGTCACTGAATGTCAGAAAATGCTAGAGAAGGTGAAAAAAAAATCCCTACATAATAACTGGGATTTTGGCATTGGCATTTCAATACAGTATCTAAAATAGGTGGTCAGAATATCTCCAAAATGCAGACCATGAAGGTGTGAACTTCATGTGTCTTCTGTGAATGCTTGCTTTCACAAAACCTTTAATTTTTTTCTACTATAAGTCTAAACAGTCTTTTATTAAAATATATTTGTAAAACTTTGGCCTTTCAAGTTTTGTAAAAATGTAGTGCAAAAACCTCAGTAGTGTACTCTGAGAGTTTTATCACAACCTTTGTATTGGAAGAAAAGAGGGAGAGTGGAAGATGTAGGTCTGTGTCCTTAAGAAGGACACAGGAAGCTTTATTACTTCTTATGTTAAGGGTTAGCAAATCCTTAATGTTGATACTTTAAGCTTTTATGATCTGAGGTTGATGTTGAGTTTTATACTTGTGCTGCTTAAGACAAACCACATAAGGGAGGGTTGTAATGCTTTTTGTTGGGTTCACCTTTTCAGGGTCTTCAAAGCAACTCTGAAATTCAGATACTGACTTCTGTAAAGTGGAAGTTGGAAGTGAGTGTAATTTTGCAGCAGTTTGCTCACTTCATAAAGAGGGTCAAGGCATGCTAGTAACTCTAGATAGCTTAAGCAAAACAAAACTTGGTGGTGCAAAATGAATTCTAGCTTAAATTGTGTTGGTACTTCAGAAAGTGATATTATTTGATTCTCCTCTTTTAACTGTGTTTGAGTAATGTCATTGTTCTGTTCTTTCCTCAGAACAAAAACGCCGCAAAGTTGATACACATTCTTCTCCATCACATTCCTCAACAGTAAAGGTTAGTATAGCCTGAGGAAGGCAGCACCCATGTTAGGCTCACGAGTTTGGGATGCCAGTATTCGACTTCCTTCAAGTTTTGTGCCAAGTATACACTGGAACCACTGGAGGTTTTTTGTTGCATTAGAAAATGCATTCCTTTTCTTTATTGGCGGACTGTCTTTTTTCTATAAAAATATTTTTTAATTAACCAAAATAATGCTTCAAGGACCTAGCACAAATTTTGTAAAATAGTGTTTGGAAATTGCAAGAGAATTTTTACACAGAAGTGCCTCATTGCTTTAAGCAGTCAGTTTTTTTGGAGTGCAATGGTAGCTACAAGCAAATGAGTCTTTGCAACAGAGTGGAGCATATTTTTCTGCACTTCTATTGAAGAATCTGTAGCACTGAAGATTCCTGGATGATACGGGATGTGCGATACCTCTGAATTCATCAGGCTTCTTGATGAGCATCATACCGATATGTGCCTTCTAAGGAGGAGTCTTGAAAGGAGTTCCATTTTAAAGTCTCCTTGGTGATCAGTTCTCCTGTAGTTGTATATATTCAGTGCGCATGCAGCTTCTGTTGTACCTTCCCTTCGAGGTTTGTTTATTTCCAATGGGTTCCCACCATGTTGAGCCCTGCGTTACGATAAAACCAGATGTGGCAACCAAGCCTCCTACCCAGCAAAGAGAAACCCCAAGCATTCAAGCGCAGCACAAAACCATGGGCGTAGCCTACTTGAAGACTCAGGGTAGCCATTCCTTGCTCCATATTTATATTATTTCTAAACCATCTATGTTCATGGAATCTTTGAATTTGCAGTACGTTGAACATTTAAAACTGTAAGTTACTAATACTTCGTCAAGAGCACTGTGATGGATTATGTGGGTCTTTAAACTTCACCATCTTACCAACTCTAGAACAACCTCTTCTTTTTTTTTTTTCTGTTTTTTTTCAAAGAGTACATCTTTTTCTGTGTAAGATTTACTTGAAAGATTTAGCTTAATTTTGGAAAACTCAAATAGCTTTTACTAGTTTCGAGGAAACAGGTGACAGTGATAACTTCTCATAATGATCAAGTTTTTCGTAAATGGCAGCGTAAAGTCATTCTAGAGTGACTTCTACCACATTTAACTGAAAGTGGAGAAGATACAGGTTTAAAAGTATTTTAAGCCTGTTTCACCTCTGGTTCAGCTATGTTCAGAGTTAAGACTGCCTTTTCTTTATATTTTGTCTAGACAGAGAGTGTTTTTTCACTGTTTTAGAAAGAAAGAATTAGATACAGACACATTTTGTAGTTTATTTAGTAAGAGTCTAGAGAATAGATATGACTGTCTTTTTTTTCCCCTTCTTTCTTTTTAATAAGTATATCAGTTCCTAGCTTTATTCAGAGTACAGTATTAACATAAGATTTATTCCAGAAGGAGTAGCTGTTTTTTGTTTCAAGGGTACGGCCGTGCTTCCCAAAGTCCCTCTGGTTTCTGAAAACTATTCCAGCTCACGTGTCATCTCCGTTCATTTTCTACAGGACAACCTCAACGAACTCAAGGACTCTTCAGCAAAGGTTTGAATCTTTTAGAAAGCACCAAAGTTTATTTTCGTGTTTTGTTGCAGAGAGAAGTTAACTTTTGCTCTTGTGGCAAACTCCATAAAATTCAAATTCCATTCCTTTAGATGTTAGTATATTAACAGGGATTTTTTTTGTCCTACTTTAAAAAACCTCTATACAGGAGAAAGGGTTGGTTATGTAGAAACAACAAAAACCCCTTGAATTTACCATTCTGTCAATATTTTGAAGAGATTTTATGGGTCAGTATCTTTTCTGTTCCCCTCTGAAACTTGTAAGCATATAGAAGTATCCTTATGGTTAAGTCATTCATTTGGTTGAAAAGCTAATAAATAGCTAAAATAGTTATTACAGTAGTTTGGGGAGTTTGAATATACAACTTAAAAAACAACAGCTTAAAACAAAGAATATTTGAGGCATATCTCTGGAATATCGTTCCTCTTTCCCCATAGAGTTGTATTCATGTTTTTGTGCTTTAGTACTGTTTCTAAGCATCACAGACAACCTCCTAAACTATCACCTTTATGCATTTGCTTCCTGTAAATGCTCTTCAGATTCACTATCTTAGGAGAAGGAATACTAAAGAATGCTCTCAGGAGTTCGTAGAATCAGAATCCCAGGCTGGCAGGGACCTCAGGAATCAGCTGGTCCAGCTTTTCTTGGCAAAAACATGGTATAGGCAAGATGGCCCAGCACCCTGTCCAGCCAGATCTTAGTGTCCAGTGTTGGGGAATCCATCACTTCCCTGAAGAGGTTATTCCAATGGCTGATTGTTTTTCCCATGAAACATTTTCCTCTTGTGTCCAATTGAAATCTCCCTGGGAGTAATTTGTACCCGTTACCCCTTGTCTTCCATGTCTCCATCCTGTCTGTAGCCACTCTTTAAATACTGGGACATGGTGATAAGATTACCCCCAAGCTTTCTCTTCTCTCCTAAGCAAACCCATTCTCTCTGCCTTTCCTTATATGCCAGGCTTCCTGGGCCTTGGGTCATCTTTGTGGCCCTTCCCTGGACCATCTCCAACCTGTCCACATCTTTTTTGTACAGCAAAGGCCAAAACAGGTGTGGCCTGACAAGCCCTTGGAATATTGTATTTTAGACAGATTCTGAGACTGTTCTGTTGCTTTTTTGGAACTCAAGCACATAATAACTGTTGAACAGTAACAGTCACAACTGCAAATGTGCCAGTACATCCAGGGTATGTGACTGATGGGAAATGGATCTGGTCTTCTAAAGTTCCTATAAAGATCTTTGATTGCACAGTCAGTACCAGTGTGTAACTAGACAGTGCAAATATTTATCACTTGGAAAATGCCAACCATTTGGTCTTCCTGGATAATTTATGGGTATATCTAGGATTACTTATATTCACTTAATTTAAAAATGCTTAATGGGTTACCACTTCCTATTCTGTGTTTACACTGTTGTTTTAATTGTAGCTCTTTTTGTGTAAACAGTGTTGAGAACACTTTGTATGTTTTCATTCAAAATAGCTGTGAGTCTGTAATGGGCACTTGCTGATGGATTTTTAATTGAATCCTTTCAATGCCAGCTATACCTGCTTATAGAGAGAGTGTATATAGGAAGTGTCCTTTTAATCTTACAGTTGATGAAATTAGTGTCTATAGATTGAATCCAGATACTT
Source organism: Manacus vitellinus (assembly GCF_001715985.3). Taxonomy (NCBI): domain Eukaryota; kingdom Metazoa; phylum Chordata; class Aves; order Passeriformes; family Pipridae; genus Manacus; species Manacus vitellinus. The sequence goes on from NW_021939395.1 coordinate 8,209,331, forward strand.
TTATAAATCATCATCATGGTATCTTGTATATTTAATTTTTTTAATTAAAAGATTACAATATTTGTGTTGAGCTCAACTCTATCTGTAGTGTGATATATGGGAGTGTATATAATCTCACTCTTCCCTCATTTATTCCACTGGCTAATTGAAATTTTGCTCACGTTTTCGTTAGTTAAGCCAAATTTTTAATTAAAAATATGTATTCTGCTTGTTAGCACATTGACGTAATCAAGCAGACAGTGGAGCTATTTGTAATTAAATGATTAACAAACAGCTTTATTTTTCTTAATTTGAAAAGTTACATTTTAGAAATAACTCTGTGTAGACTTAGCTGGAAGTGTATTGCAGCTGGAAGTGTGTGACTTTTTAGTGGATTTATTCTTTTAGTGCTTGGGGAGTGGGGTTGTCCAAACCTTTCCTTCCTCTCCTAAATGCTCTTTTCTAATCTTTCTACTTAATGAACTAATCTTCATTCTTCAGTGCCATTCTAGCAGACTTAAAGCACTTCATGACAATGTTCCCTGAACATGGTGTAAGACAAAACTCTCCTCTTTACTGCCATGTACTTGTTTGGGGAAGGGATGGGATATTCAGAAACCTGTAAGATATGAGTTCAGCATCCACTGAAAGTTTAGAAGTCTAGTGCTGTTGTCTGCTTATAGGCTTGCTTTTTTTCCTTGCTTGGCTCATTTTCCAGAGGCAGACCATGGAAATGTTGGTTTACATTGCAGGTTATGAAATAAATGGTGCCAGACTTGAGTTAGGTTTGTGTTTATTCTTCTTTGTCATTTGCCCAAGTTACACAATGTACAGCAGTGCCCAAAATTTGATGTGGTTTCAGTTGGCAGCACATCTAGAAGCAAGTTGATAAAGCTGTTCTTGTAAAGCTGGGGAAGATGGATGTAGTTTTCCAAAACTCTGCATTGGAATGGTTAGAAGAGCAGTGGAACCTCTCGTGAACAACCATGAGAACATAAGAAATGGAATAGGAGAAAGCAGAGCTATGTGTTTGTTTTCTCACGTGGAAATCATCTCTGGGAGACAACTGAATGGAGCTGCTTAGAGAAAACGTGTTTGCAGGTCACTGTCAGCAAAGAAGGGAGCAAGGATAAATTTACTTGGAGTAAGGAATAACAAAAGAGGAGGAGTGAGGGAAAAGAACAAAAAGAAAGACATCCAGTGAAAGAAGTATTGAAGGTTCAATCTCTGTTGTAAGAGGAAAATAAAATTCCAGTTAAGCAATAAAGGAAAACAGACCTAACATTGTCAGTGTGACTTTTAACATAGGACCAGTAACATCAGGTTTTGGTAAGTTAAATATTTACTGAAACTAGAGAAGGACAGGATTAATTAAATTAAAAGAATAAAGTTACTTGAAGCTCTAACTAGTTTGGTTCAAGTGATTTCTAGATTGTTCTAAAGTAATCTTTCACTTACCTATTTCGTTGGTGTCCTTTTATGTAAAGTGTCTCAAAAAATAAATACGGAGAGCATTTTAATAAGAAGATATTTTTTTCCCCAAATAAAATCGTTAGCTTATGGAACTGGAGAAAGATTAAAGTTATACTGATTTAAATCTGTGTGCTGCTATAACTTAAAACCAACTTCCCTTGGTATTTGATAGACTAACTTAAAATGTGCTCTTAATATTTCTTAATAAGATCTAACTTAAAACTGTATTTAAAAAGACAGATTTAGTGACTAATATGTATTTATATAACATATGTGCTACCTTCTATGTATATATATGTAAGTATACATACATATATGTATATTTATATATATACAGTAGCATTTAAACTTCATCAGGTGTTACATTTGACATTACTGTGACTTATTTTTCTATTCTCCTCCCCATGATCCCAGTTTATATTCAAAATACTCAACTTTGTGAAACTAGTATGTTTTACAGAGCTTATCAGAATTGGTTAAAAGAGATTGTGGAATAAATCTAGAACACATTAGAGAAAAAAACAATTCTTATCTGTGTTCAGCTGGTTTTATCATTTGAAGTTTTGGAGTTAGACGAAAAGACACATTATTCAAAATATTGGTTTAAATACTTGGTTGGTAAAGATTATTCCTTAAAAATCAATAATAGCTTGTTTAAGCAGCTGATTCCATTCATTCATTTCAGGCAAGATTGCAAGTGTTAACTCCAGTAATGTGCATATCCTATTTCTGTAGCTCTGCTCTCTGATTTGTGTTCGTGCATCCAGCAGTGCTGGTGAACAGCATTGTGTGTATTTAAATATAAGTGTTTCAGTTAAGAGAAAATATTCTTGAATTTCCAGTGTTGAGTCAATAAGCTGTAGGTTAAATTATAGATGACAAGTTTGAACGTGTCTTCAATCACTTTTTGTTTTGCTGCTAAAATATTTATGTTTAATTTTGGTCTTTGAGCTAGATCTAATATGTTAGACTTTTTATTTACACATCTAGCAGTACATATTAATATTTGGTGATGTTGCCTTAATTTAACAGCACTACATAAACCACACCACTCCAACACTGTCCAAGAGTAAGGAGAGAGAAGTGGAGAAGAAAGATATGGACAAGTCAAGGGAGAGATCCAGAGAGAGAGAGAAGAAAGATGAGAAGGACAGGAAAGATCGAAAAAGGGTTGGTGACATTTTTAATGAACTAGTTTAGACAGCTGGTATATGCTTGGGAAGTCCTTGCAGTAATAATTGGCTGTACAGCCCATCTGAGTAGAAGTGACTCATATCAGAGCTGGGTTTTTTGTTGTTACTCTTTCAAAGGTCGGTTTACAGTAACACATTCAAAACTTCTCCCCCTCAAAACCGACCTCAAGAAACTTTACACAAGATGTAACAACGCAGTTACATTTTACATATTCAGCAAAATGACACTATAAGCAGGTGCTACTTCAGGAGTATGTTTTAGTCTAACATCTGCATAATTGTATTTGGTGCCAGGATCATTCAAACAGTGACCGAGAGGTACCGCAGGATTCAACGAAACGACGCAAAGAGGAAAATGGCACAAGTAGGTATTTAACTTTTTGTGTGTGTGTTTATTGGGCTTTTACTTGCTGTGGGTTACAGCTTTCTGTTCTGTTTTTAGCTGGTTCTTCAAAACACAGCAAAAGTGAAAGTCCTTCTGATTCCCCTCGCTTAAATGAAAAAGAGAAGGAGAAAAACAAATCAAAATCTTCAGCAAAAGAGAAAGGTGATTCAATCAAGGCAGAAAAGATGGAGAAGAGTTCCTCTGGTAGCAAAAAGGTAAAATAAGATGTTTTAATTTTGTTGATGTTTTTGTTGTTGTTGACAGAACAAGCTGATTTTTTTTTTCTCCCCTAAATTTTATTGCTGCTTTATGTCCTAAATTAAAAAGATACACTGTGAATGTATAGGAAAACGCTTCTGAAACTTCTGATATCTTGTGGCTTTAAATATTTCACCAGTCACTCCTTGCAGGATAAGTGGAGGACTAGTTAATTTTTGCAGTAACCAGGAAAATTCAGAACTTAACCTTCAGGTTTTGAATAATCTAGAATATTTGCAGACTCCTGTAGAGAGCAAATAGATAAAAGCAGGCTTAACTTACATTTACCCAGTCTGTAATTCAGATTTTCATGTGCATGTGTCAGCACAGCTTTTTTTTTGGTGAAAACAAGTAGGTATGTTTTAGTTGTGTTTGTAAACCACCAAACAGTAGTTGCCAGTTTTAGCTCTGGTGCCAGTGGTCATCAGAGAACTGGAAGAGGAAGTTAAAATAAAGTCACAGAAGCTGAGTACTGTCATTTTGACTGATTTTTTTTTTTTTTTAACTGTGTCCAGTTGTAATGTTAAATGTTACAGTTCTAATCAGATTGTACAAAGTGTACCATAATAAGCTGTTTCCCATATGTGTATTTTTAAAGGAATCAAGACATGATAAAGAAAAAACAGAGAAGAAAGATAAACGGGACAGTGCTGGAGGGAAAGAAGAAAAGAAACAATATCCTTTTACACAGTAGTATTTCAGAAAATTACTGAAAATGATCTTCCTTTTATTATATGTAGCAAAATACAAATATTTTTTTCCTTAACATTGAATCTACTCATAAGTCTTCAGACAAGCATAGATAATGAAGATTCTTTCAGTCAAGGTAAAAGTTTTTATTATTTACTTTGTTTGGTTTGGTGTCTCCCTTGGGTCCTGTTGACTGGTAAAGGATATACAGATAAAACAGCCTGAAATCACCAAGGGGGCTGGGTGGGGTTTTGGTTTTTTTGGTTGTTTGGTGGGGATTTTTTTGGGCTGATTGTGTTTTGGTTTTGCAGTGGTTTTTTGGATGTGTGTGGTTTTGGGTTGGTTTTTGTGGGTGGTAATTTTTTGGGTTTTTTAAAATTTCTACTCTAGGGGAAAAAACTTCCCCATCATCAGCACAGAGGTTATATAGATGCTGAATTCTTTTTTTTGGGGGAAAAAAAAGGCAGGGGGATGTGCTGTGTCAGGTCAGCAGTGTTTGGTGGAGTTGCATCTTTGTTACTTTTTCCAAGAAAAGTTGCCATACCAAAAAAAAGGTGAATCCACATGATCCTGAGAGTCATCAGTCTTCATAATCTACTTGTTAATTAGGAGTGTCTTGCCTAATATGTTGTAAACTCAAGTTTTGTATCCTCTTCTTGCTTAACAAAAGCACCAGCTTTTAAATCAAATTGCTACATAGTGTAGTAAGTCAGTTCAGTATCTCTGCTTAATCTTTTATCTGATCAGATCTGAGGAGGAAGAAGATAAAGGAAAACTTTGGCATAGAAGCATTGACTATTTAAAGAAAGAAAAGAAACTTCAGGGTATTTTGGTTAACATGTATTCAGACTGGATCTTTTGGAAAAGTCAGTTGTTCTTTGAAGTTGATGGTACCCTGAATAATTTAGGGTTTGGTTTTTTCAGACCTATGCATATATGTGGACCCTTATATTTTGTTTTACAGGAGTGAGGGTGGGATTTTTTCTCCTCTTTGCATTGAGCCATTTTAAGAGTTTCAAAATATTTTGTTTTCAGTTATTTGGGAAGGACAATGCCCCAGGAAACTTAAAATTAGTTCACTTGACCTGTGCAACTTCAGTCACAGACTGCTATTAATCTTTCTACGTAAAGCAGTGGTCAGTTTTACATTTTAAAAAGTGTGATTATGTTGGGTGAGCATGAAAATGACTGATAGTATTCAACAAATATCAAAGAATGACTTCTTCCTCTCGTGATTTTCACAAATTGCCCAAGTGCTTTATAATTCTTGTGTTTGTTCTTTATTTAGAATTGATGAATTGTTTCTATTAAAACTTTGTAGACTTTATGAGCAGTCAAGAAATGAAGTAGAAACAATTTTTTATTCAGCCACACATTTTTCATGGTTTGAGGTTATTTGCTTTCATTAGAGTGATATTGAAAAACATATAAGACAGGCAGTTTTCCTTTGTGTCAGACAAACCAATACTGTTAGAGAGGGAAGTTAACATTTTTGAATACACACGTTCTTTGTCTCAGATTTTGAAGGAGAGTTGAGATGGCTGAAAATTATTCTTTTCATGACTGTCTTGGCTGGTCTGGAAAGTGATGCTACCACTTACAGACAGGATTTGCTATGAGTCCCATTGGAAGATGGGGATATTGTGAGTGTGGTCAGAAACTCACAGTTTGCCCAGAGAGGTGAGAGGAGCTGCCATCCTTGGGGTACTCCAAACCCAACTTGGCAGGCCACAGCCCTGAGCAACTGCTCTAGTTCATTCTGCCTTCTGAGCAAGGATGTTGGACTGGACAGTCTTCAGAGATCCCTTCCAACTTCATTGGTTTTGAAATTCAATTATATGGATATCAAGTTTAAGAATACTTAAGGCAAAATTTAGCAGTGAGATTTATTGGCTGTGGGCTCTGAAATGAACATTGCTCCTTGTAGTGGTTGTCAGGGAAAGATTGTGACGTAGTCCCCAGTTCTTCTGTTTGCCCCTGTCTAACAGAGACCAAATCTGAAAGGTGTAAGTGCTTTGCTGTTGAAAATCTTTGTTCAAGAGGCCTAAGGATTGCAGGTTTGCTTACATAAACATAGAATGTTTTGATGAGGGTCCAACAAAACAAACTAGAAACAACATTTGAATTCTGAAATCTTTCAATCGTCTGGAAATGTCTTCTGGAAAAAGTCTCCACTCGTGGATTGTGGCCTCAAAGAGCAAAGGGGGGCTTATTGCAAAAAGGGTCTCCTGTTCCATTTGGTGTCGTGGCTCCTTCACCCACTGAAGGTGAGGGCACATGAGGGGTTTTGGGTAACAAGGCATGTGCTGATACCATGTGCTCTTTGAAAAGTGTTAGTGGTAGAAAGGATGGGAGTTCAGGTTATTGCTTCTTAGTACTAATATTTTATCTTCTTAAAATGATGAAGATACTTCTGTGAATAGTTTCCAAACTGAAAACTATGAGCTTTCTGGAAAGAATTTAATGGAATTTTTTTGACTCTTTGTCTTTCATAGCCAGTATCATCTGATCACTGTGGATGGAGCTCAGTTTTTTCCCCATTTCTTTAAATGTTACTTTGGAAAAAAAGAAAAAAGACAGTCTTGGTAGATGAAGTTCACTACAGAGCACTTGCAACTTCTTTAATAATAAAATGTGAAGTTTTGACTAGCAATTCAGTGTAAAGTGAGGATTTTCATCAGCTGAAAAAGCACAATTGTGTTTTGATGACTGTAAGTAACAAGTGCTCAGGTAAATGTCAGCTGCACAGTGGAATTCCCATCCAGCTGTGTAAACTGGAGCATCTGGCCTGGAATACTGACAGCACCACATTGTGTGCACAGTGAAGTATGAAAAAGTGCTTTGTGTAGCAACACAGTTGTGGAATCTGGTCCTGTGCTCCTGTTTGTTAGATCTTTAACATTCTTCCTAATGTACAATATCTGATTGACTGCATTTATTTCCTGCTTAATTTAGAGGTAGTAACATTGTGAGGGGATCATACTCCTAAAAGAGTTTATACCTTCACAAGTGACTACTTGTTTCCTATTTGTGTCTTTAAATTAGTGTTACACTACTTACAGTGCAGTGCTTAAGTTAATATAGTTCTTGCTGGGGAATAAACTAGAGTTAGAGAATGATGAAAATAGTTTTATTTCCCCCATCATTCTTTGAGTTGTGAATGGAACAAATTGTGAAGTTGTGAGATCAGCGTTCCTTTGAACAAAATCTCATTCCAATTATGTATGCCTTTGTTGCAGGTGACATTGAAATGGGAAGATATCCAGCTGTGACCAGAAATGTATTTTCCAGAGTATAGATTGCACAGAAAATTGTGAATGAAGAGGACCCATCTGCATCTCCTTAAATTATTCAGTTCTCTGCTTTATTTCCCCGTGCTAAGGACTTAATTGTTAAGTTGTACATTACTGTATTTTTAACTTGTTGCTTAGTTTCTTACACATTTATTTTCAGTACCTGGCTGAAAGTGTTACCTATTCCATATTTTAGCACAATGTGCTGCAAACAAACAGTTGCCATAGTGCAAATGAGGTTTCATGTGTACATAGTTCCACTTAGTTTGTCGAAAATACTGCCTGAATTTAGTAATTCTTTCAATTTGAAATTGCATTCTTTTAGATGTTTGAAAACCACAAATAAACAGTTATTGAACCTTTTTGGATTTACCTCATTTAAACTCAGTTTTTATTTATTACTTGGCCTGTTTTTAATATCAGTAACTAAAAAACAAAAGTTAAGTGGGAGCACTGTTTTCATGCAATGCTTAGAGATTATTTGTATATTGTGTATAACGTTGACTTGTTTAAAGAAACAAAGAATGAGCCCTGTCCCATCCCAACCTAAACCTGTGCTCAGTTGTCCCTTGTCACACCTTTTGTTTGTCATGTTGTTTTTAGATTGATTGGAAATGCTCTCTTCAAAACTGAAATAAATTAAGTTTCAGTTACAGCTACAGGAGCTTTGTATTGCTGAACTTTAGTCTGAAGATTTCACAATGATGTTTTTAAAAAAAAAAAAAAGAATTTTTTTATCTGCTGAATTCTACTAGTGTAACCTTTTTTCTAAATAAACAATAGTTTTCTCAATGGGTCGTAAATCATTCTCTGTGTGGTCACTTCATTGCTTTAGGGATTATTATAAAAATTGGATATTAGTTGGAATTGTGGGAGGGTGGTTCCTGAATTTGCTGAGGAGCCCTCTGCACCTGTCCTTTAATAGAAGGGCTGGTTACAGAGTGTGGTGCCTACTGTGAAGTGACACACGTGTCAGGGTTTGCCTTCCTGCATTCAGTCAAGTTTACACCTTTCCTTTGAGGCATTTATCCCTCATCCAGAGTTCGTTAAAATCTCCTCTTGGATCAAGTATTAATACTATTAAACACAGAGACTTTCTTGTCTCTTAAATATTCTGAGGGTTTGGTTTGTTGGTGTTTTGGTGGATTATCCAGAGAAAGGGAACTTTAATCAGAAGTTGAGCATTCCTGGTGCTCTGTGCTTTCAGTACTCGGATTTGGGACAGAGGGGTGTTGTCTTGGTGGCTGTATTTGAAATACTGAATGTTAAAAAATTTTAGTGCTTATAGACTTGATCAGTAACACTCTTGTGATTAGCTTTGTTCTGATTAATTAGAGGTTATTTCTGAGTGAATTGTAGAAGATTACAAACCCTTGCCCTGCAGTGCAAGGAAGACACAGACAAATTGGGAAGAGAATTGAGTAAGAGTTATCCAGCTCATTAGAGGTGAGAAAGAATTCCTAAAAAGGAGAGTAGCCAAGCTAAATGCTCAGACTTTTAATTAACTTATTAGGACATTCTAAAATGAAATAATTCTATCAAAGTCAATCTAGTCTTTGGGATTTCCTGGAGTGTGAGAGGTGGGGCTTTGGCTGGGGCTGCAGCCACCAGCCTGCCCTGGGCTCAGGGCTGTCACAGCGAGGTGGGTGAACCTGGGCAGAGGTCACCCTGGCCACTGACTACAGTGTGACCTCCCCAAAACCAGGGGACTGTCTGGCATCCCAGACACTGAAAGGTGAGTTGAAACAATCATTTAAAATCTGGCTTTGAGGAACTGTGTACCTGCCCTGGCAGGAGCGTTCATCCCTCACCTGCTTCACCCCTCATGTGGGAGGAGCAGTGGGGGGAGAGGAGAAGAGATTTGGGATGGGGATGCTTATGCTGACTCTGCCACTGGTTTGGCAAGTGCAGGCACACCCACAGTAAACTGCCACAGTAGAGGGAAATAACTGAACTTTGCAAAAGAACATGCTGTGGCTGGGATAACTTGGGTGTGCTCTGCTATGTTCCACTACAGGAGCAGTCTCTCACCAAGTTCGTGCCTACAGGAGGGTTTTCTACCTCAAGGAGATTTAAAAAAAAACAAACAACAAACCAGTTATTCTGATCCTTCTATCCTACATGGGTCTCTGCAGGGACTTGGCTGCATGTGTGGAAATGTCAGTGGGGGTTTGGTGATGGGATTTGTAATTAGAACACAGCTCAAGGCAGGGGGCATGCCAGAGACCTTGAGTGGAAATAGTGGGGGGTCAGTGAATCCCAGAGGGCTGGGGGAAGCATGGAAAGAAGGGGAGCTGGCCAGGTTGTTTGGCTGTTCATGCTACTGGCACACTAATCAACTTTTTGTGTCCAGAGGGCCAAGAAGAATGGCACCCTGGCTTGGATCTGCAATAGTGTGGCCAGCAGGACCAGGGCAGTGACTGTCCCCCTGTGCTGGGCACTGCTGAGACCATGCCTCGAATCCTGTGTTCAGTTTTGGGCCCCTCACGACAAAGGAAGACATTGAGGGGCTGGAGCAGGTCCAGAGAAGGGCAACAGAGCTGGGGGAAGGTCTGGAGCACAAGTCTGATGAGGAGTGTCTGAGGGAACTGGGGATATTTAACTGGAGAAAAGGGGTCTTGGGGAGGACCTTATCACTCTTCACAATTACCTGAAAGGAAATTGTAGCCAGGTCTCTTCTCCCAGGTAATAGGACAAGAGGAAATTATCTCAATGCTCCAGGGGAGGTTTAGATTTGATATTACAGAACACTTCTTCCCTGTAAGGTTGATCAGGCATTGGAATAGGCTGCCCAGGGAAGTGGTGAAGTCACCACCCCTGCAAGTGTTTGAAAGGTGTGTGGATGTGGCACTTGGGCACATGGTTTAGTGGTGATCATGGCAGTGCTGGGTTAAGAGTTGGACTTAATGATCTTAAATTTTTTCTAAAGTGATTTTATGACTACATTTGAGAGGGTTGTGGGGAAGAACAAACAAGGCTGGGTCGGTGGTGGTCCTGGCCCATGGTCCTGGGGGACAACCTGCACCCATTAATTAAGCCCTGTCTGCTGTGATGTTCTAATTGCTCTGTGTAATCTGCAGCATCTGTGATAGGTCACAGCTTCAGCTATTCCATAATAAGGCATTTCGCCTCAACTTTGGCAAACTTCCCTTGTTTAAAGGGCAGGGGAATATTAAATAAACACCATTTATATTTATTTGCCTCAGATCAAACCGTGGCTCTTACATTAATTTTGCAGGATTTTTTGGGTAATTAGCCTGCTCAGCCCATATTTGGAATTCAAATCCAATATTTGTCGAAAGGCTTGGAATGATATTAAAAATCTGCTTCACCGAGGACAGGGGAGGGATGAACCCGAGGCTCGCTGCGTGCAGCCGTGCCCGGGGCGCGGCGGTGCCCGGTGCTCACCGCGGGCCGGGGCCGTCCGGGGCTCCGATCGTGCCGGTGGCAGGAGGCGGCGTTTCCCCCCATCCCGGCCGCTGCATGTCAGTGTTGCGCCGAGCACGGCAGCAGATCCCCCTCCCTGTTCCCTAATCCACCCTGACGTTATAGAATCATAGAACGGCTGGGATTGGAAGGGACCCTAAAGATCATCTCGTCCCAACGCCCTGTCATGGACAGGGACACCTTCCACTAGACCAGGTTGTTCAGAGTTCCATCCGACCTGGCCTTGAACACTTCGAGGGATGGGGCATCCACTGCTTCTCTGACAACTGTGCCAGTGCCTCACCACCCTCACTGGGAAGAATTTCTTACCAAGATCTAATTTAAACCTGTCCTCTTTCAGTTCAAAGCCGTTCCTGCTTGTCCTATCCCTCCATGGCTTGGAAGAAATCTCTCTCCATCTCTCCTGTAGCCCCTTCAGGTACTGGAAGGTGCTCTGTCTTTCCAGAGCTGCCTTTTCTCCAGGCTGGAAAGCCCCAACTCTGGGCCTGCCGCCACAGAAGAGGGACTCCAGCCTCATGGTCTGTTCTGGACTCGCTTCAGCAGGTCCATGTTCTTATGTTGTGGCCCCAGAGTTGGACACAGTGCTCCGGGTGGGATCTCAGAAGTGCAGAGTAGAGGGAGTAGAATCACTTCCCTTGACCCGCTGTCCACAATTCTTTGTGATTCCACCCAGGATATGGTTGGCTTTCTGGGCTGCCAGTGCACGTAAGTTATCCCACAGTTATCTCCTTTCCCTCACTGTCCACCATGCCCCCACTCTGCCCCTGCAGCAGGGACCAAACCCTTGTCCCCTCTCCCTGCTCTTGTGGCCCTGCCCCCAAACCTGCCCACAGCAGCTGGCCCAGGGCCCAGGCACTGCTCTCCCACACTGCTCTGCTTTTATATTCCTTTAATCAATTTCTGGTGTTATATCACACCCTTCCCTACTTGTTACAGCGTATCAAGCATCTGCCATGTGCTCATTAATTGGTCAATTACTTTATTTATATGCTAAACATTATCTAAAGCACCAGTCATTACCAGCATCAGGGCTGCAGTTTATGTTGTGCCTTTTTTTATAGGCTCTAAGTGCCTTACCCTCTCCTTGCCATCAAGGCTTGGGCTCTTGCCTGGAGCCCGGTTAACCCTTTGTGGACCAGTCACCAGCTCAGCCCCATTCCTTGGCTCTGTGCAGGTCCTCCACTCTTAGATGGCAGGTCCAGCCCTTCCTCAAGCTGTCTCCCTTTGGCTTTAGCTCGGTTTTTTTTTCTGCTGCCTTCAGCTCCTCCATTCCTGAAAGTAGAATAAAGTAAGAAAGACCTGAAAACACAACAAACCGGATGACAGGAGAATCCCTGTAACTGTCTGCTGGGGCAGGCCAGGTGCCACTGCACATCCTGGTTTCAATCTTCATCTGCTGCTACAAATTAGCTCCAAGTTCACCTTGAGTGTCAGCTCTGCCTGCTTGCTTGGAGGTGTCAACAGCCTCTTCACCAGTGGGAAATGATTCTGGAAAGCCTCTGCTCTGCCTTGGCTCTGCTCTCCCCTGCCCTGTGCTCCACCACTTCTCATGGCACCTTCCCTGCTCCTGCTGCCCGTTCCTGCTCATCCGACTGCAAGTTGCTGTAGAGTGGGATCTTCTCCCCTTACTCTGCTGTAAGATGTCCTGTCATCCTAAAATGCCACGATGGTATAACTAACTTAGGGTTAACACTTCAATGTTAGAAACAGCAATAAATAAATGCTTAGTGTGTGCACAAAGGTTTCATTATCCCGCCCTTTGTGTCAGCCCATGGAATTACCACCACCCAGCACAAGTCTACCAGTGCCATGGCATCCAGCAAAACCAGTGCTGCAGGTGCTTCCAGTGAGCTTGATCAACTCCATTAGGGAAGGGCAGAGGTTTTACTGTTATGCTGCTGTAAGGTGTGTATGGCAGCTCCTTTGCTCAGATTCCTCTCTGGATACCGTGTGGTTTCTGGCTGCTCCCTGCCTTGTGGGGCAGCTGCTGCCAATGCCTGAACCTGGGGGAAGCTGGAAAGCACTTTTCTTGATGCTGTTGTAGTGCTGCTGCCATATTACAAACCAGTCTCATCAGTCCTTCTCAGACTGATGAAACGAAGACAAGGAAGCCCAGAGTCAGAGCAGGATTGGGATGTTGTGGGAGCAGGGGTGAATTTTAGCCAAATTTGTCTCCCCACAGGGCACACCCAAGAGCGGTATCCCATCGTGGTGGTGGGGCTTTGGCCTGAGGCTCCTGGGCTGGGCATGATGCGCCAGTGGCTGCCCTGACCCCGTTGGAATTAGCCCATGGTGAAATGCCAGCCTGGGCTCTTCCTGCAGCCCCAGTGCCACGGGGGCACCGAGCGTGGCTCAACACAGTGCTGGGCTGCAGGCACTGCTGCTCCTGGGGGCACTGTCCTCCCTGATACCAATTTTAGATGTATTATATTCTGAGCTAATATTACTTTGAAATTTATAATATCCATGCAAATATTATCTCTGTACTTAAATCCTTCAGGTTAATTGAATAGAGCTATCATTATCCAGATCTTGTTTATGTATTGCTGCCTGCAAAACAGAGCCAATTTTCCAGACTGAAATGATGAATATGAGAACCAAAGACATTTCGTAATTTAATTTTGATATCCATGATGTATTATTATTTAAATAGCCATAAAGAATAATTATTTAAAAAAAAATAAATGTTGCAGTCCTTTGCACAAAACCTTTGAAGGAAAAACTATGCCATAATGATACAGCATGGATTTTATTTTGTTGTCAGGTGTGCTCTGTACCGTGGGGAGGGGCTGCTATTGCTTTGAGTTTTTAGGCCTGAACTTTAACACTGTTGACATCTTTTTGCTCCCATTGATGACTCTGGAAACTGGATACATTACTCTGAATTTTTCCTTTTATTATTCCCACCTGCTGAAGCCTAGAGACAAGGTCACATTGGGGTGTGTCAGAGCCCAGCGTTCCAGGGCTGTGGTGCAGCCCTGCTGCCATTGCTGCAGCCTATGCAGTGAAGTCCAGGTTTTGGCCTGAAGTGCACTGTCCTCTTGGCCCAAGGATGCTCTGGATTCCCTACAGCTGCAGCCTGGCCCAAGATCTGTTCCTGCCCCTCATCCCTGTGGTTGCAGTCCCATGTGGAGCCACCTCCCACCCTGTCCCAGCTGGCCAGGATCTCTCAGCTCACTCGTGCAGCTGTGTCTCTTCACCCTAATTGCTTTGTTTTGCCAGACTCAAATGTATTAGAAAACCTCAACACTCATTTTGCAGGACCTGGTGCTTGGTGAGACCCTGGTGGGGCAGCACCACGCCAGCTTCTCAGGCAGGGCCAGGATTGGCATCAGTCTGGCATTGCTGTTCCCATTTCAGTGCTGGGGCTCAGTGGGCACATTAAGCCCAGCTTGCAGTGGCCCATTTTGGCAGGTCCCCAGGGAAGGGAGCATTGCTCTCCCCCGTGGCTGGTGCAGGGCTGTGTTTGGCTGTCAGGCAGCAGGGAGCAGGTCAAGACTGCTCTCTAGAAAACGCAGCCTGTCTGCGTTAGCCTGGACGTTGAGCATGAAATGAAGGTTAAAGGACAGAACAATATTTTTTTCCATGCCTCCCTGCATTCATTGTGTGGGCACTTTACATATAAATAGGCTCATTTCAGCATGGGCTATCCCAGGGCCAAGGCAAGAAAGGCCCGTGTCCCTGCTCCCAGGAGAAGGGTGATCCCGCACAGAGCCTGGTGTGCCCAGCACAACAGCCTGCTCACACCCACGACCCGAAGCCTTTGTCCTTGTAGGATGTTTAGGGTCGAATAATTGCTGTTTATTTTTCTCACTTAGCCCTTGTTTATTTCTGAGCTTATTTTGCTGTTGCTGAAGCCTTGGCTGAAGACATGGTGGTGGGCTCAGCCTGTGTCCCACTGATGTGCTCATATAAAACAAGCACCAGTGGCTGGCAGCAGTTCCACAGGGATTGGGGCCAGGCTGAAGCAGCCCCATGGTTGAGACCACCTGCTGGGTGCTGGATGCTGAGCTGCAAAAGATATCAGTGATTGCCATGTATGTTTTCCCATTTGTTAATCCTGTTTAATATCAGGGTTACTTCCTACAGTTCATAGTTTGTGGTGACTCGGGAAAAACATGCTGTGGATGAAGTAAACTCTAATTTATTGAGTTGGGATTAGTTGCAATGTTGGTGAAGGTTTTTTCTTAAAAAAGCATTGCTGAAAAGGTGGGAATTGCAGGAAAATACATCTGTGTAGTCACCATTTGAGGAATGTTTTTACCCACACTGCTGCCCACCGCAGGGGCAGAGCATCTCCTGCCCTGGCTGGGGTCCTGAGGGTTCTCCCCTGCCCCTTCCCTGCTCCCCAGAGGGTGCCCCTTGGACCTGGCCAGGATCAATCAGCTTCACTCATCAAGAAAACAATAAATTAGTTGGTTTGCAGGGTACCAAACCAGAAATATGCATTTCCCAGCAGTGTGGTGGGAGAAGCACCGGTGACACCCCTGAGGCCTGAGGCCAGGCTGAATGGGGCTTTGAGCAACCTGGTGCAGTGAGTTTAGGGTGGGGTGGTTGGAACTGGATGATCTTTAAGTTTCCTTCCAACCCAAACCATTTGAGGGTTCTGTGGTAAATACCTGTGGAGCATCCCAGATTGGTCTAAGGGACAGCAGTAGGGAGGGACTCTTTCTCTTCTGATGAAAAGATAAGCAGGCTCTTTCATTTTTTTTCTTTACAGTTTTATTTACAAAATGTATTAAAACTCTTTGTACAACACCTCATCAAAATGAGGCTCAGTAATTGATGCCCACACATGCAGTTTATGCTTTTACAGCCATTAGTTTGCTTGGCAATTTTTCTGCTCACTGAAGTGCAGTTTCAACGACCAAAAATAGGAACTTAAATTACAAAAAAAAAAAGGAGGAAAAAAACCCCAAAAGAAAAGGAAAGAACCCCCAAATCCCCCAAAGCAAAACAAATTAAAAAAATATACCAAAACAAATCATTGTGAGACTACTGCCGAACTTCCAATAGCTTGAAGTTGGTAGCCGGAATTGGTAAGCACTCAACACATTTTGTTTTAGCTTTACATGCAAGTTTAAAAAATATCGAACCATTTACCAAACTCCCTTCACTGGTGTGAAGCCTCCACTCTTAAAAATTGATCTGATAAACATACATCTTTTATACAGCTTTTAAGAAAAATGTTTGTTTTAAATACAACTCATAACCGCACAGCTTTAGCTCGCCCTTGCTGGGGACGTGATCGCGTTCAGAAGTCGAAAAAAAAAAGATCACAGTTTCATGAAAAGAAAATGAAAACAAAACAACAATTTTTTTGTCAATATCTTGTTAAAAACTCGAACAATAAATTATTCTCCTATGAGCTTTTAAAATGATTTTATATTACAGTTTGTTGGAAATACTTATTTTTTTACGAGACTTTCTTTTTCTTTTTTTTTTTTTTTTGTTTTTGTTTTTAAATCCTATTAAAAGTTCAAATCTATCATCAGCAAACTAAACTCCTAAGGGTCAGACTGGTTTAAATGAGTTTCTTTTTCATTGTATGTTACTGATGAAATAAAACTCTATATCGTAAACTACAGAAAATACATATTGTCGATTAGAGGTAATTAGTATGCAGATATTCCATTGAACATTTCCCATGTGATTGACAATATGTTTAAAGGTTTGTGGTTCCTTTTTTTTTTTTTTTTTTTTTGTCTTTTCCCTTTTTTTTTTTTTTTTAAATTATTATTTTTAAAGATGAAGTTAAGTAGTTTCCAGGCAGAGGTTCAAGGCTGAAATGCTGCTGTCTAGGATGCTGGATGTGAGTAATAGCGAGGCCCTGCCTGGAGCAGAGCTGGCGGAGCGCGGTGTCCTCCTCACTGGGAGGCAGGGACAGGAGCATCCTCTCACCAGGAGCCATGAAACAAGAGTTGGCAGGAGCTGATATAATATAACAGTACTAGCAGGAGTCATGTTAGATCGCTTACTATTACTCTGGAACTGCAGCTCTAATTTGAGTTACTATCCTCTTCCCTTACTTCTGTTTTACAAGGACCATTACTGAGAAGCATTAGCTGAGCACAGTGCTAGTTGGGAGAGAGCTGGGGTGAAGCAGAAGCAGGCCTGGGAAAAACTAACCTGCCCTTCTCTTGCTTCATTGCTTGATATTAAACAGTGAATTAAAATGCAAATGCACAGCAAGAAAAGAGATATATGGTCTGAACCTAAACAACAAGTAGCTTTTCCTTTGTTTTTTTATTTTAAAAGCCACCCAATGTCATTTTAATAAAGCACCTGTAGGTATGCCTGATGATAGAACAAAAAAAGGAATGCAATATTTTCTGCCTGCACTTTAGCTACCTTGTCAAGGAATTAATTTACTGATCTGGAAGCAAGACATGCAGTTCCACAAATTCCCTTCTTTTGGATTTACGGATTCACAGTCATTGACCTTAATTGGTTTGAATGCACAGACTCTTTTCTTCAGGTGTTGCACCTTTTACTGTTATACAGAATTGCTCAAATTAGCTGGAGAGATCAAAGTGGCTCAGAAAAAAAAAATAAAATCACACCACTGTAAGTAAAGACTGAAACATCTTGACATCAGCTCCTACAAGCAGTGGCAGGCCGGTCCGCGTTCGCACGCAGCAGATTTCTGAGGCTTTGTGTCAGGAGGAGTTTCATAATTTGATACGACTGGGGTGGCTGAGGAAACCGGCTGCCATTTGCTTTCAGGACACAAGTTCAGTTACTGTGCAGTGGTATCAAAGAATGGCTTTCGTTGCACTGATTTTTTTTACAAGAATTTTTTTTTCACATACCAATATCTTGTTACCAGTCCTTTCCTTTTCTTTTTCCTTTTCTCTTTTTCTCATTTTTCTTTTTTTTTTTGGTTTTATTTTCTTTTTCTCTTTTTTTTTTTTAATTTTCTTTTTCTTTCATTTTCCTCTCTTCTTTTCTTTTACTTCTTTCAAGCAAAGCAAGAATATTTCAGTGATGGTTTGCATTGTTGTGAGTCTCAGAGTCTTCCATAAGGCACTGAAGGAAAAAAAAAATCAGTTTTTCCTATTAAAAGTACATTGCACCATCATCAACGCGTGTCATGCCTGACACCTCGGAGAGAGTACGACTGGCTCAGGTGGTCCAAATCCATGAAGTAGCCACATTCTCTGCTGCTTTTCCTCTTGCATGCTGTCAGGGTGAGGATCTATAATAAAACCAGAAAGATTTCATCACTGCCTGGCAGCGAGAGGCAGGAGAGCTCAGCTGGGGGAGAGGCACAGGCTGTGGGCTAACCAGGCTTTTCCAGAGTAATTTTTCAGCAATTCAGCTCTATTTTTTTTTCCTGCTTTAGAAATCACAAATTCTAGTGTAGAAGTTTTTGTTCTATTGTAGATTTTTTTGAGACTTCCTAAGAGCACTTACCTGATCACAGTTTAAAAAAGAAAGGGGAAGAGATCACCAGCAAGAGAGATGTGATTTTTAAAGCATTTAACAAAATACTTCCATTTTGAACCAGCGCGATGCTGGAGAGAGGAGTTACTCACTACAGCATGAAGCCAGCTACCACTGTGTGCAGTACAGGATGGTACCAAGCTTACTTCTGATCAGGGCAGAAATTTAAACCACTGACACTTCGAGACTGCCACAAGATGATGTTTCAAAAGCCCTCTTGCAGCAGCCCGCTGATGCACACAACACAACAGCACAGACAGTTAAAAAAAAGAGAGAAAGAGGAAACCCCAGCGGGTTCAGCCCCCGGCCCGCAGCCGTACCCCTAGATTTTCACACTTTCTGTGCCGTACACGTTGTAGCCTTCTCTGTAGGTAGCGTAATTCTGGGTGTTGGTGGCGGGAGCGGGTTTGAAGTTCTGCGTGTTCTTGGTGAGTTTCATTCGCTTGGACTCGGCCCGAGACTTGTAGCAGAACTCGATCAGTGCCACCATCATGGCCAGCCCCAGGCCTCCCACAAGGATATAGAACACCCCAGCAACATTGCTCAGGCTCAGAGCGCTCGTCTTGTCCTAAGAGAAACGAGCGACGCCGTTAGCTTTGCTGTGAGGAGCAGACGGGCAGACAGACAACAAGTTACTTTGTACTTAGTCCTAGCAGGAATAGCTGCACTCGTGGTGTTTGGTGTCCGGCTCACGGACCGGTGCTGTCCCCCCATCCCCGCAGCCTGGGGCTGCACAGCAGTCACTGCTCTGCCTTCCACCCTGGGGCGGGTGAAGCCCTGGCTGATTCCAAGGCGATGAGATATTTTTGGCCACTGACTGTCCCAGGCCTTTGGTGTCCCAGAGCAAACCTGCCTACGGCCGAGCATCCCTGGTGGCAAAGGCACTGCGGGAAAGCTGTGCCGGGGAAAGCAGTGGCTGAGTAAAACTGCGGGTTTTAGAAAAGGCCGTGACAAAACCAGAACAAGAAAAAGCCAAACCACTGCACACTTGGTTCTGGTGAATGTAGGTAAAATTGCTGAGATGCTGCTAAATTTATCGACATTTTTTTTCAATATTAAAAAAAAAAAACAACACCCTAGGAAGATGGTCAGTTACTTAGAGGTCAAGCAGCAGAGTCCTGAGCTAAACTAGCACCTCTGGGAGACTGAGTGATTGAATAAAAACAGACATTGTAAACCAAAAATCACTGGCCAGGGTTTACCTTCCTTCAATACATGTCAGATGGGGGAGAAGCTTGCATTTTTAAGAACAGGATTCTGTAATCAGAATAAATAGAGCTGCAACCCTTCTGCTGCTGCACGGGCAGGTGGGCTGGCTGTGGGCAGGAAGGGTGGCTGGCACGGCCCTGGCTGGGCTGGCACACCACACCACACCACTCTGGGACGGACAGGCAGGGGCCAAAGCAACCTGGCTGTGCCCAGAGAAGACCCTTGCTGACAGAGCTTGGTTAACAAGTCTCTCCAAGGAGAGAAAAATTCGCACATAGTCAGAATAAAATAGGGTCTACCTTGCAAGTGTCTGTGCATTTCACGAGCAATTTGGATACATGCAGTTGTAACAAACAGCCTGCCATGTAAACTAAAGATCTTACTCATTTATACCTCTTTCCAATTGCACTTCCCTTCTGCAGCTGCTGTGTGTTCACATATCCCATGATCCCAAATTTATCTCATACAACAGCCACAGGGTTGTGCCCTAAGCAACTTCCAGTCCAACTGAAATCAATGAAATTTTATTACTGGCTTCGCTGGAACTTGAAATTGTCCTCCGACACTGAGAGGGTGCTTTGAAATTATAGTTTTCTGTTTGAATGATTACAGAGAGCACTTCCAAAGGCACCAGGGGAGTTAGGCACTCAACTGCGACCGATTTCAGCTGGAGCTGGATTTCTCCTCCTCTTAGTGCCTTTGAAAATGTCCTTCACTCCAACAAGCCCAGCACTTTTACAGGGTTTTTCTCCCCAACGGGTCTATAAGCATTAAGAAAAAAAAACCCTCTGTGTTTTCTTTTAACTGAATGGTGTAAATAAATATTTCCTGCAATTTAAGGGGTGATCCACCTCAGGAGCGTGATCTCCCTGGAGACTACAGTGGTTCCACATGAGGCTGGCCAGCCCCACAACACAGCTGGTGGGCAACAGGGCAGTACAGCAGCAAAATGGTTCAAAGCAATACAAAAAGGAATATACAACATTTAGGTAATGACTCACCATTGGGATTTCTAGATTTTTTTTTAAAAAATCCAACCAATTTCAGACTGAATTGGGAAACAAGGTGGGAGAGGAGTTTTTTCCTTATCAATGGTCTGTCCTGAAAATTTACATCCTTAGCAAGCATGTGACTGTCTCCCAAACTGACATGTAGAGAAGTTAACTCATAATTTTGAAACAAAAATGTGTTTTTTTCAATAAAACTAAAAATAAGAAAAGATGCTGGCCTGAATAATACACAATAACTGTGCTAAAATTTTTGCATTTAATTGAAAACACCACCTTGGGAGACTTTGGGGGCTTCTCTCTGCATGTTTTTCTAGCAAAATACTCACACAGTAAAACATACTTACAACTACAGTCTGCTACTGCATATAAGAAAAACGCTGTCATGTTCTGAGACTTAAATTATTTTTTCTAGTCTTTTCTTTCAACCTTCAAAATGTAAATAGCAACTTCTGAAAGTCATTCTTGGTATAAACAAACAGTGGGTCAAAATGTGATTGCTAATCAGTACAAAAAGACCTTCAGCGACTGACCTTACTTCCGGAGTCCTTGGCTCCACATTCACCCTTATCGTACCACCATTTGTTTTTCAGCTTGTCTAAGATGCCTTGTTCACTGAGTTTCAATACTGCAAGGTTTACAGGA
Organism: Manacus vitellinus; assembly: GCF_001715985.3. Lineage (NCBI taxonomy): Eukaryota > Metazoa > Chordata > Aves > Passeriformes > Pipridae > Manacus > Manacus vitellinus. The sequence goes on from NW_021939395.1 coordinate 8,230,356, forward strand.
GTTCTTCACGTGGGAAATAACATAAATAACATTATATTATGTTATTTTATGTTATTCAATCTTTAAACTACTTTAATACTATACAAAGCGATAAAGCAGGGTTCCTGGCCACAAAGTATTTACACTGCAGGCAACTGGATCATCCCCTTAAGTTAACTCTAGAGCATCTCTACATTACCAGGTCCTGCCCATATCGCTTTGAGTAATCGGCACTCACTGTTAAATGAAGGCAGCAGAAACAAAGCAAGGCCAATTTCCCAGTTTGGTGCCCCACAGACACCTGCAGTAGCTTTATGGATTCGGGTGGGTTTGATCTAGCAGGACCCTCGTATTGCACTAACAGACAGAAGCCCCAGATCCAGCCCCTGTGGCTCCTCACAGTCAAACAGTGCTCGTGGCTCCCGGTCCCCCACAGCCCACAGTTGTGTGTGTGTGTGTGTGTGTGCACATCTGCAGAGCAAAAGCCCCCAGGGGGCATTCCTGGAGGGAGGCTTTGCCAGCGCTCTCGGCTGCTTCCCTGCCAGTGGTGCTTCTCCAGCTCCTGTGGTTGCTGCTGCAGGAGCTGTGCTCGGAGGCACAGTGCTTGGCTGCGCTCCCCGGAGCTGCTGCATCCTGAACTCCCCCAGCCCAGGGAACTGCAGCAGAAAATAAGCAAATGCAGACCTCTGTGAAGCAAATGAGTGAATATGGAAACGCTTGCTGAAAGTGCCCAGGGTGGGAAATGCTGGCAGGACAAAAGGAGCTGCTGACTGGTGTTGCCAAGAGCCCACAGCCCAAGGGTACCTGAGCTCATCTGCCTCTTTCCTGTGGGAAAGCAGCACCCGAGGAGCTCTCAGTCGGGTTTTGTCATTTCCACTTCCTCCTTGTGTGATGTCTTGGGTTTTTTTCCTGCCTGCTTCGATTAGACAGGCTCCCTGCATAAGGGACATCCTCAGTTCCTGCTCCTGCTTGAAAAGCTCTGATTCCTGCTCCATGGCTGTGCAGGGCAGTTGGTGGGGCAGAAAGGGCTGGGCCCTTATCCTCAGCCATGCTGTGCCACTTTGCATGGGATAACACCAGGCAGACACATGCACGGCCCGCTCTGGGTCCATCCAGGCCTGTTGTCAGTGGAGGAGATGCAGGAGCTGAGCCCATGTCTGCCCCAGTGCCAGCCTCGTGTCTGGATCTTGCTGCTCCCTGTCTTTCTCCCACCCTTGGCCAAAGGGCCTGAGACTCTGCTGAGAGGAAGACACTCAGGAGAAAGAGCAGCACAACCTATGCAAAACACCTGAAATACAAGCTTAACTGCACAATGGAATTTAGGGAAAGGTCCCCAGACCAGGAGGGCCGAGCCCTGCCATGCCTGGGGCAGGGCAAGATGCTGGAAGAAGTAGCTGGTAAAGAAAAGCCCCCTTCCCTCATCTGTGAAGGAGCTGCCTCTGAGATGGCTGTGAGATTGTCGGTGACAGCGCTGCCCTCGGAGGTGCTGCCCTGTGGGAGGAGGGCAGCAGCCCATGGAGGTGGGATAGGCTGTGCTCAGCTGAGCCCAGGCAGCTTCTGCAGCACCAGATAAAAATGAGCATGTTCAAGAGCTCCTGAGCTGAACTCCCCACTCCCACTGACATGACCCAGTGTGGTGTCACCAAGGCCACCAGGAAGGCAAGGGCAAGGAAAAGCCAGCGAGGTGAGGAGAACCCACCAGTCCCTGATCCCAGCGGCAGCAATGCCAGCACTGCCTGCAGAGCTTCCTGGATGCCCAGGGAGAGGCAGCACCACTTCTGGTCTGCACAGGGCTCCATCTGACACCAGCCAAGATTTTATTTTTATAAAATGGCTATTTTTAAGCGGCAGCTGTAATCTAATTAAGTATCAATCAGGGCTGGCTGTACGCACTCAGGCGGACACAGCCGACGGCTGGCGGTGACAAGCCGCAGGAGACTGACCATGTTTGCTGGCTCGGTGCTGGCAGCAGGCACAGAGCCCCTCCACCAGGAGCCAGCGGCATCCTAAAAAGCCAGCTGTGCTGCAGCTACACTTACATCCTCCTGTAGGTAGGGCCATAAAACATTAACAGGATCAAAGCACGCTCTGCACACTGCAAACACCCCGGGTGCTGCAAGTAATGCACCTGCCCCGCTGGGTTACACTGATGGCCACCAGCCAGGTCCTAGTGAGGCCACCACTGTGGACTCTCCTGGACAGCAGTGGCTGTGTTGAGACCCCCAGTGACACCCAGGCAAACACACCATGAGCAGCCGTGCATGACTGAAATGCCAGTCAGTGAAAGCTGAGTGCCTTTACCTACCACTTACAAGCACCAGCAGAGAGTGGGGTGAATTATTGTTTAGAGAACAGTGCTCTCATTTTAAATTTCATTTAAAAACCATCCAATTTGGAGAGATTTTATGCAATACATCTCTCCGCTTTGAAAAGCATTGTACAGCTGAGAATACACAAACAATAGAAAGAAGGTTATAAACACCTTTCCTCCTACCTGCATATTTTATTGTGCAAATTTTCCCCTCCCCCCAGTCCTATTCCAAACACTATTTTTAATTTGCATGCCTTTACAAACCCCATACGGAGCACCAAGAATTTGCATAACATCCAATACATTATAGATTAGCTTTCACAACATTATACAGTACTGGGAAATGAGGAGGCTTAATATGCTAATTAGGGTGCTGTATTTTTTTTTCAAAACCAAGATTGCAGTTAATTGTGCACACGCAATTGCCAAAAAAAAAAAAAAAAGAAAAAAAGAAAAAGTAGTAAACTAAAATTATCTTAGCTAAACAGATGGGAATTTGCCTAAACTGGGGTTTTCACTATAGTTTGTCACGGCCCTGTTTGTCAGGTGAGGTCCCTCAGCCTGGGTATGAGAGAGGTGATTTGGTTCATCCGTCTGTCCCAGAATGAGGAGATGAATGGGATGGGCAGACAGGTGTCAAGGAGCCACTGCCTGCTTCTGGCCCACCAAGGCTTTGCTGGTGGAGCTGTCACTATGCCAGGGGCTCCCCTGCTGGGGCTGTTCCTCCCCTGCCTTAGCCCATCCCGCTCCCCCTGCACACGACCTGGAGATTTGCCTGAGCCAGCTCCAAGCCCCCCTCAGCTCGGCTGTTTTGCTGACTGGGGCACTGGGATGAACATTGGTACCTCAGTGAGGACACCCTCTCAATGTGCAAGAAAAGGCACCAATTTGTGAAGCAAAAAATGCAGTTTGTTTTGTTAAAGGAACAATTTTGTCAGCTTCCAGGAAATAAATCCCAAGACCTCCTAATACATGAGCTGCTTCCCGTGTAGCAGGATTTGAGCGACCTGATGGTGGGAGAAGACATGATGCCTCTGCAACCACTGGTCCAGTGCCTCAGGAATGCAGTGTAAGCTGGTGTGGGATGAACTCCTCCACTCCCAAATTCCCAGGGTAAGTAAATATATTGCAAAGCGAGCCTGGCTGCTGGTACATTTTCTGATTGCTCATCTCTGAGTGGTTGTGTAGCCTGGTTCAATTTAACAGACAGAGTCAGGTATGCTTTTAGCTGAGATCCTGATGGGAGTGCAGAGTGCCATGTCTGGATCCTGGCATTTTCTCACCCATTGACCACCAATCCTCTGTACGTCCCCTCAGCTCACAACCAGCTGGTCCCACCAGCGCCCAGCCCATGCCAGTGAGTCCAAGGCCACCAAGTCGTCAAGTGTTCTGTGGGCTGCTGTGGAGGGAAGCACAGGGCTCTTTTGGGAGTGAGGGCTGATGGCTGTACAAAGAAGAACTTCCATAGGTTGCTCTGGCATTGTTTGTTTGATGGGGAGATTTTTTTTTGAATCGCCTCAGGGGCAGAGGAAAGTAGACACTAAATGACTTGCCTGGGTCCCATGGGAAGGCTGTGTCCCCAGCCACTTACTTGTCCCCCTGTCCAGCCCAGAGGATAATTTCCTCAGTTTCTGTGTCTCTCTCTCAAAAGACTTCCATTTCCTCATCTTTTTCCTGGGATAATTTTGTGTCTTTCAGCTGTTTTTCTAACTGGGTTGCTGTTGATGGGCTGTATAGGATAACCTATGAGGTCCTCAGCCCTTTCCCAGGTGGCTTCCACTGTTTTTCCTTGCTTTTATTTATGATGTGGTTCTTTTTCATCTCCTCCATGTTGTTTCCAGACCAGCTCTCTATTAGTGCAGTTGCTTTTATCCAAGTAAAACGTTCAGAGGTTTGAGCACTTGTGCTCTCTTGTGTTTGGTACACCAAGAAACTGAGATGAGGCCATTTGGATTGAGATGTCAGCTTTCTGGATGCCACAGGATGGTATCCTTGTGCAGAAACTTGCAGTGTTTTTCTTCCTCCCCATAACTGAAGGATTTTGTTGTTTCTTTGTTTGTCTTTTTCATCCAGTACATCTGGCTCATCCAGGCTTAAGCACGTGAGGTTGGATCTGTTGGGCAGTTTTACCAAACCCCACTAGGATTTTTTTTTCTTGCTGACATCTACAAATGACTGGAAGACTTGAGTTTAGAGAAGCAGTACCAGGAGCCTCGTATGGAATAGTATTGCCCTCACAGACAATTAAGCCATCTGCTATGGCTGATTTCTATTCTACAGGCTGCCACAAACATGATTTTACACCTGGGACAGAGGTGGGTCTTACCGGTGTTTCAGCTGTTTGGTTTCTCTGCTACCCTGTTAGAAGACTCTACTCAGGTGCTGGCAGTATTACCTTCCCCTCTTCAGCCATCAGTTACTGCTGGAAAACTAGCCATGCCAGTCTTTTCCCAAATTTAATGTAACACCATCTCAAAGGGAACCTCCTCTTCCCTTTGCTGTGTGGCCCTGGGGCCTCCTCCCTGCTGCACCCCAGCCCCTCTGGGCACAGGACACGAGCCCCTTTGCACCCCTTGCTGCTGGTGGCCCCAGGTGACAGGACAATACTGATGGAGTGAACTGATTTTTAAAAAACAATGTGCATTCACTCATTAAAATCCCACCCCCAAGCTTTGGGTTCAAGTTTAAAAACTCTCCAAATTCAGGAATTGCTACAGCACTTCTCTGACATGAAGGCTGATCCTGTATAAAATATGACATCACCTCCAAGCTGAGTATGTTCAGCATGCAGATGCCCCCTCTCAGAAGAAGGAGCTGCTATGTGCTACGTGCTCTTTGCAGAGCATTCATTACATTTCATTTCATTACTGTCTATCTTATATTCATGCCATTCAGATGGAAAAGAGGGAACATGACGACTCAGAGGCCATCTCTCTTCTTATTTCTCTTTGAGACACCCTCACCTGTCCGAGGGATTTCTTGCTTTGCCTCCTCTTGCCAAAGCACTAGTGCAGGTTAGTTGCAGTAAATTTTATCTCCGTTGAGAAAACTGGTGGCATTATAATATTTCTTTCTGGCCAGAACAAGTTTGAAGTAGAGGACAAGTAAATTAATCATCAAAGAAATAGATCTTTATTAGTCCCAAAAGTGGGAAGGGAGAAATTCTGCCCCTCTCAAATTATAAATCATAACAGGTTTCTGGCAGTTTGATTAATGACCTTTTAGGTTCATTTTCATGATTTCTCCTGCACCTATTTAAAGCTGATAACCCCAAATGTTTTACCTACTGCCATCACTAATTCTACTGGCTTAAGACAGAGGTCCAGCAGGCTGCAGTCCCACATATGATTGCAAAAGCTGGCCACACTGTTCTTCTGGCAACTGGGTTCCAGTTACTGGCCGTCGTGTTTGTGTGCCAGTGCTGCAAACAGGACCCTTCCCTGAACAAACTTGGACTGCAGTGAAGAGTCAGAGCAGTTTCTTGGAAAAGTACTGTTAAATTATGAAAAGAACATTGCGGTCTTGCCAGGAAAGGGCCATTTTCCAGGAATGATGCTAGTGGCTTTGTAGCCAGTGCTTGGGGTTGGTCCTCACAAGTCACAGCAGGTGATACAAAGAGCCGGGAACCACTGCAAGTGAAAATTAGGAGCAAAAGTCACTTTAGGACTTGAATATCTCACCCAATAATCTGCAGACTCTTTTTAGTTGTGTCTAACTGGTGGCTGAGTGGCATGAAGTCTCAGCAATGCTGTAGTTATGTTTATTACTTGCAATCCATTAAGATTTTAAGTGATGATTGGAACAGCTTTGAGTAATTCACACCCCATTCTATGCTCTAATGGATGTAATATAAATGTTATACCCAAACCCAAACACTGCCAAGGAGAGTGAATGAACATGGCAGGCAGCACGCTGTTCCTTCAAACCAGATGAACCATTGCTCAGAATTCATTTAGAGTTTTTAGAAGCAATCTTTCAGAAAAGGGAGGTGCAAAGTGAAGGTGTAACAAGTGAAGGCTCTTCAAAGCACTAACTGAAGGGCTTCCTCGGAGTGGGGCAGGGCAGAGAGGGCAGTGCATGGGCTGCACGGAATCTCCAGGGCTGTGGGACTGCCCAAGGGCTGCCCTGGCACCTCTCACTGCCTGGGTCTTACTGCTCCTCACCTCCACCATCAGCCCACTTCCGATGGTCCCTAGAATATTTGGCGTACAGAACACAGTGTGGCACTTTTGCAACGTTGTTGCTTGCAGCACCTCTAGAGTTAAAATGTAGCTTTTCTGGGAGTAGAGGATAAAGAAATCACCCATGAGCTTGAAGGAAGACCAGGATAACATCAGCATTGAGAGCTCCTCTCTTGTCTTGAAAATATCCTTTCTTCACTCATGCCCAGGGCTGAGGCTCAGGATAGCAGAGAACAAGCTGCAGAAGAGCTGATCAGCTGAGGAGGGATCCCGGCTGGCTCAGGAGGATGTCAAATGCTGGGCAAGAGCTCCAACCTCTGCAGCTTCACTGCTCATGAGTGGTCCCAGGAGGGCTCCATGGCTTCTGCAGGGCTACTCAGGCAGGACGTCCATGTCCCCAGCAGCACCTGGGAGGGATGTGGTCCATCTCATCCGGTGACAGAAAAGTCCACTCAGAGATGAAATATCAGGCCAGTGGCAATGAGGATTCTTCTCACACAGGCAGATGGATGCTGGCTCCCAACATATGGTAAATATGGTCACCAGGAGCCTCGTCCATCATTAGCAGGCCTGAGACGTGACCTCCCCATGCACCAAACTGCACACCTGCCACGATGCAGAATCCTCTGTGGTCACCAACAGGCCCTTGCTCATTTTCCACAGCAGTACAACAGCAGACACCAAATTCCTCTGGCTGGAGAAGCGCTGTGGAAATGCAGGCACACACCACTTGGGATGTGGTATTCACAGCAAAGCTGTTTCTGTTTCACTGTACCTTAGTACTGCCCATTTGGGTCCACTGGGGGAGGTGAAATTGCAGCGCCCAAAGACACCCCCGGGCTCCAGCTGTGTCACACAGCATGGCACAGAACAGCTGTAAATCTGGACTAATATCTGGCTAGGCCAGGTTTATGGCTGATTTGTGGCATCAGAGCAACAAAAAGCCACAGGAAGCGTCTGGCAAATCTGTCCCTCCTAAGAGTGCAAGATTAATGAAGCGTGACATTCTCCCTCCACATCAGAGTGCGGCCCCATAGTCAGACCAAGGGCTGTGCTCTCTGCAAAGGGCTCATCACCCTCCCATCCAAATCCCAGTGATGTGAAGGAGGCGAGAGTCCGTGGTGGTACCAAGTCTTAGTTATTGCATTATAAAGTGTTTTTTGAGGTTTTTTAATCCCTCTTATTTTTACCTAATCCCTTTAATTTAGCAATCTGACATATTTAGAGCATTCTCACTTCTGCAGCAGGAATTGTTTTCCTTTGTTCCTTATGACCAGAGCTGTCCTTGCTGGTTGGAGCATCTCTGGGATTGCCAACATCAGCACAACCCAACCAACAACGTTATAACATCAAAGAATTCAAAAGTTAAATGCTTGGGTTTCTAAAATCCACGTCACAGTGACAGGAAAGGCAAGTGGATTAAGGCACAAACAAACAAGCATTTTCTTAATTCCAAATGCTCCCTAAAATCCTCTTGGGTAGAACTGTTGAAAATACTGAATTAATTGTTCCTGTTGGTGTCACAGGCAAATCTACACTAACTTCAGAGGAAGCAGAGCGGGCAGTTGCTGTGGACATGTGGGATGTGTCACCTTTGCCACGCTCCAAGAGGTAAATACGTGAAGGGCACAGGGAGAATGACCCTGAACAACTGCACCATTGCTTGCCACTGCACCCAGCGCAGCAGAGAACACCCTCACTGCTACACATCATGCAGAATCACCAGCCTTCTCCACCTGGCCGGCAGGAGGAAGGGGAGTTGATGCTGAAAGGGGCTTCCAGTCCTGCTGACTGCAGCTGAGTGGGCCAGAAGGCAAGTGGCCACCGCTGCATCCCCGAGCCAGCCTGTGCAGGCACACGGCCACACAGGGCACTGACAAAGGCAGAAATCAAGCCCAGGCATTCTGCTTAATTTGACAGAATACCATAAAAATCTCACTAATGATCATCTTGGTATTGTTAAAATATAAAGATAGAAACAATCCAGGAAGATACACCAAATCCAGCATTACTCTCTAGAGGGCATCACTTGAGGTTAAAGACCCATCTGAACCAAATGAGGCACTTTATTCCCCCAAGCTCTATAAATCCCAGCCTGATCTGCAACTACTGAATGGACTTTTTGTCAGATCTTGTTACTGAAATAACTTCTGAAAAGACACAAAAGCTGGGGGTGAACGCATCGTCCAAGGGCTCTGCCCCTGCCCAGATCATCTGCCTGTCGTGATACACCAATTTAGCAGCGTCTCTGTGCCACAACTTCATGTTTTGTGACACACCCACATGTGAGGGATGGGGGAGACTGTGGGTGGAAACAGGCTCAATATTCAAACCCATGTGTTTCTTTAAAGACTACAGTTACCTGATACCCCAAGCAGGAGTGAACAGCTCTGATAACGTGGGCATAAACCAATATTGTCAATCACTGTTCCTACTTGTTATCTTCTATCTCAGAAAGTGATCTTTGGTATTCCACATTGAACATTTAATATTCATGGAAAAAGCACCAGGGATTTCTTTAAGAAATGAGCCCTTGGTTGCTCTTTGCTACTATTTCAGACCCACACTTTTCCCCTGCTCTATGTTACCAGCAATTGCACATCTCCGAGATTTAACATTTGAGGGACTGAAATGCTTTATGGGTGGGCAGAGAAAGGGATAAAAGTGAAAGCCACCTAGTTTGAAGAGACAAAGAGCTTTAAAAATTATAAGATTAAAACTCAGCGCCTCAAGCCCCATATAACCCCCAGCCACCTAAGAAATACACTGCATGTCAATGGCTGGGGTAGTGCTCAGAGGCAGAGCAATATATCCCCCTGGCAGAAGGATGTTGTTTTTCCTCAACAGCAGAGCCAGCAGCAGTTCCCTGTGCTCAAGGCCCCAGGGCCCCAAGTGCTGGTGAGCAGCATCCTGGGGCTGCAGCTCCCTGGCTGCCAGAGGACAGGTTTTTTTAGTTCCTGCTGAGTACTTGGTAGCTGCAATAGTTCCCCGTAGCAGAACTTTGTTCTAGTCTCCATTACTGGCTTTTTTGTAAATAGTGTTCTTTTGGTCAGCTCAAGGATTCTTGCCTTTTTTTTTTTTTTTTTTTTTTTTTAGGGCAGGTTGGAGCAACGACTGTATCTTTGCAGAATCTGTTATGTTTTTCCTTGTGGTAACTAGGTATACATTTTAAATTCAGGTGTTTGAACTGGTGCACAATGTCACTGTAACATCTACACACACTCTGTGCACACCTGTACAGAGCCATATGTGTTACCAGCTGAGGCTGCAAGCTCCTGTGCTCTTTGCAGAGAGTTTGCAGCCCATGTTTGGCAGCAGCAGCTGTCTCTATGAAAGTATATTTATATGTTTCATAAGTGTAGCTCAAACAAATTAAACTCTGTACTAACAGGACCATAATTTAATAGAAGTGCCAAGTGCTAATGCAATAATACCATGCCAATGGGATTAGGAAATGCAAGCTGTTAACAAGTCACTGTAGTTCATTCATAGCAGTGCCCGAGACTTGAGGTACAGATGTGGTGAGGGGTGGGAGGAAGAGCTCCCCAAACAGGGAGGCAGAACAAGGCAGGGCAGATGCTTTAACGTCACGCTCAAACCTACAACATCTGAAACAGCAGCATGGATCTTTTCTGTCATTGCCTGGATCCTTTCTAATCAGGATGGGTATGAGCAAGAGACTCAACTTACCTTACATGTGGGCTATCCCCTCACCTTCTCTTTCTCTTGCCTCTAGACACATCCATTTTTCCCCCCGTCTTTACTTTCCTCTTGGAACGGCTTCTTCTGCGGCTCCTGCTCTCGGCTCCTGCGCAGGCTGCAGGGAGGTGCTGCTTAGTCCAAAGGCTACACAAGACATTCAAAGAACAGCTACGGCGCTTGTGCAAAGCTAAAGGTGTCCAACCCACGGTTACAGTGCTGGCCAGCACAGAGAAATCCACAGAGCAGCACAAGTGCCTGCGTCCACGTGAGCTCAATGCTGAAACATTAGAGTCACTTTGAAGAAGAACAAGAAGAAAGGCATTTACTTTTCCCTTTGTATGTTAAATGACAGCAGTTACTATCAAAGAGGAAACAGCCAAGCCCAGACCCTCGTGGGAGATGTTCAAAGAAAGGGCCCTGCTCCTGCTGCTGGGAGCTCCACTTCCAGCTGCTGGTTTTCCTTTTTTTCCTTTTCCAGTCCCACGGAGCCTTCTGCCTCCACTTTTCCCACACTGATGCTTACCGTACAGGATAAATGACTCATGTAAGCAATTTATGGAAATTAGCTGTTAAGCACCACAGGTATTATTAAAAAGAGTGCACAAGTAACAAGTCTTTCACAAAGATTTCTTATGGCCATAAAGGCAGGATGTGGTGTCCCTGCATGTGCCCCAGCACTGCTGCAGTTAATGCTGCACAAGCACATGTCCTTACACAGTCAGGTCCGGCTTTGGCAAGGCAGCAAAGCCAGACCCCAGGATGACAAAGGTTATACAGGCAAAACAAAACAGTTCCCAATCCTCAGATGCCACCAGCCCTGACTCCACCAATTCCTTCCCAGCCTGGGCAACCTGCTCATCCCAAATTCTTGTTCTGAGTATCCCCGTTACATTCCCAGGAAAATGCCCTCAACAATCTGCACAACAGCACTGCCATTTCTGCAAACCAGAGCAGGCTCTCTGCCCTTCCTGGCAGTGCCCTAAGTGAGATACTCCAATGAACTTCTAGAGCATTAAGACTTCATTCTTGGCACAAAACATACACAGTATTATTTCCTAATCTGCTATAAAGTAATAGCTGTCAATTAAACCAATATTCTGATGTCTTCCTTTTAAAGCATTATTTTGCTTTGTCACTAATTTGCACAATACAATAATTTCATAGAACTTTCCCAGCTCTGAGCACAAATTAGCTCTATGTTACTGTCACTGGCTCTGATCAGCCATTTTATCTTTTTCCAGCTCATAACCCAGGCCTGTAGAATGGGTGACAAGGAAATTCATGCTGATGAACATAATTCCAAACAAATTGCTCAAATAAATCGTGCTGCATCTCTCAGAGATAGCCACTTCCCCAAATGTCCCCTTTTTACGCACGACGCGCTTGGCAATGGTGCTCTTCAGGCGTCAGGTATCATCTAAAGTAATGCAGAGCAGATTTCTTCTAAAAATATGCCACTTAAAAAAATTATGCTGCAAATGCCAACGGCTGTGCTGATGTATCAAGGCAAACCGGCACAGAGAAGTGGGGGAACAGATTCCATCTGCTAATGGTCGCACTCACAGCTCGGAAGGGCTTGGGAATGTGATGCTCCATGGGGCGTGGCTCTGAGGGCACAACACAACTGGCACATTTGACAAGTAATCCCACGATTAAAAAGAAACAATCGGAAAATGAAGTAGCATTACATTGCACGTCATTTCACAGATACCCTCCAAAAGAGATATCAGCCTAAAAAAGAATATATTAAAGAAAAATTGAGTCAAATAATTAGCAAGGAATCTTGGCGTGTGAAGCTGGCGAGAAGCTGCATTCAAACATTCTCCTTCCGTGTTGGTTGTCATTAAATGTTACCATGAAGGTATAAGAATACAAGAAATCTATCAACAGCAGAACTATAGAAATTTATCTTAGCAGAAAATTGTTCCTATGCAGCTGAATAATTAATTTCACTTGTCACTCAGCCTGCTACTGCCGTCTGAATCCCCTTTTGTCTAGTTCTTGTTAAACTCCTATTCAGCCGTCACTCAGCCCCAAGATGATAGGATTGTATAATAAACAAAATAATTAGTTTCCAAACTTGTAATACACTATAACATATTTCCTGGAATATTTTTTTTATAACTGTTATTTTGTATTCTCTCATGATTGAGAACTCATCTCACATGTATAAGAGCATTTGAAGAGAGAATAATTTTGCCATGAAACTGAATTTATGCTCGTTTAGGAGGGCAAAGTGAACAAATTTTGATGCACGTACCAGAACGTCTGCACCAGCCAAGTCAGCCCACACGTATTGACAGGTATCCCAGAAAAATTACATATAGACAGAGCACATTCCCCTTCAGACTTCTTAAATAAGGACCACTATAAAAACTAGGTAACTCCCTTCACCAGGGCAGTACCGGCAGCTAAGGCACTTCAGGGCAGACTGGCACCCTCTGCTCCACACCAGCGCTGGCACAGACTGGTAGCACTGAAAACAAGACACATGTCAGCTGAGGCCTTTAGAACAATCTTGTTAAAATGGCACAATCTCTTTAGTCTTGAATTACGAGTGAACCCCAGGAGCACAGGAAGCTCACAGGACTAACCTTACACTCCGTGTAACCCAACAGATTAAAAATATTGCAGAAAGTCAATGGAATACCTTTTCTTCTTTCCCGCTTCAAAATCCTTGTGAAATTGGAAGCCACTGATTAATTTCCAATGTCAATGAAGATATGGTAACAAGAGATGAACTCACAACTCAGAATCATTCCTCTCCAAGCACAGGCACACCGCATGCGAGGCCGCAGGGAGGACAAGCACAGGAGGGCATTTTCTGGGTGACTGGGTCCTTTGTGGTACAATGATGGGCACTGGCACAGGCAAGCAGGCTGCATACTTACCTCTGGCTTTCAGCATGAGTTAGAATATCAGAGTGCACAGAGGAATTCAACTCAAGAACCCGGCACTATCAGTTTACAACGACTCCTTCAGCTGCACACAACCCATGGGCAGTAGGTAGCAGGCGGATGATTGCAAACTTGGGGTGGCGATTTCCCAAGCCTGGGTCTCTACTGGAGAAGCTGAGAGGGGGCCTGTCAGCTCAGCCGGTAGAGAGAGCTGCCCCGAGTGAGCAATGGTCCCCACACCACCCCGTGTGACGTGGTGCAAGCTCTGTATCTCAGCCTCAGGCACCTTCACCACCCCGTCTGCTCTGATTCCCACCAGCTACCACCTCCTTTAAGGGGAAAAAAAAGAACAGTTTTGAAGCACCTCCTCCGAAAGTTCTATAAATGAAGCCGTGCTCGTATAAACAATTAACCGGAGAGACGGGATGAGATGATGAGGGCAACTTCTGGTGGGAGGACAGAGAGGAGAGAGAGGCCAGCGAGACTGTTGGAGCTGTAGAGCCCAGAAGGCAGCACTGGTGCTCAGCTTTCCTGAGAGGGCAGCGGGGCTCCCGCTGGGTGGGGACATGGCCTGAACTCGGTGCTGGGGGAGTGCACTGCAGGGAAGGCACCCCCTGTTTGCTGCAAGGGCGCTGCATCGCAGCCTGCAGCACTCGGAGCCTACGGGATACTACCTCAACAGAAAAACCATAATGAAAAAGCCCTTTGATTTACCACACCCCTGGAAACAGCAACTAATCCCTCCTCCGCCTCCCTCAGCTTAGTCTTCGGTGGGAGGTCTTCTCCTACCCATGTTCTCCTCCCTGGGAACTTGTGCCAGCTGAGCCATGCCCCGAGAGCTGGTGTCTCCAGCTCAGACAAACAGCAGTCCTTCACCACAGTGGGTTACAACAAACCGCAGAAAGACATAAAACAGCAAAACACTCATAAATGTGTTTGCTCTCCTTCCCTCTTCTCTGGGTACCAACTCATGTTATCACAGTATCCCTGACTCGCTCCTGCAACACTTCCTGAGCAGGCCAAGGGTTTGCTAATAGACAATATCACTCTTTGTAAAAGGTTTTTCAGAACAAGCCAAAAATAGAAGGATGGTCCTGCCCTAATTACGACCATTTAAAAAATCCTTTTTAGTTTCCTTAGGGCTGGAAGTTTTACTGGTTGAGTTTAATTCAATGAACTTGGAGCAATGAAGTTCATTGGAGCTGGTTTGCACAAAGAGTTTTCTTTCATGGAGGCAGCATTGGACAATGAGGTGGTGGATCCCAGAAGAATATTAAACATTTAATATACTGCCAAGTATGACATAAGATAAAAATGTTCTGTGAAGGATGAGCAGCAGAGCTAAAAAGCATAAAAAAGCTCATCCTCATCACTAGGCTGCTGCTGAGCACTGCATACCTCCAGCTATTGAACAAACCTGAATTCAAGAGCTTTTCCTTCCTTCAGTATTACACAGTGGCTTTTGCTAACATCAGACATGACCAGATGAGCAATTTCTAATGTAGCCAACTGTAAGCAAGTCTTATTAATAGAATGCAGCAGTAATTTGCAGTAATTGTCCAAAACTGCAGTCTACTGAAAATACTGGTATTATTGATTTTGGACCAAAGCTGAAGCATTTTTATAAGTAAGATTAGGAGTTATTGTTCCCTAAAGAACTGGTTTTACTAGCTGTAGGAGAGTGTCACTACGAAAATGAATTTCAGTACTTTTCAGTATAACAATGTCATTTAAATTAATTTTCTTGGTAATTCCAGCACCCGAGGTGACAAACAGTACCCAGACTACTTTAGCTACAGCTTCTCCTCACTGGGTTAAAGACTGCAGAAACTGCCAGTTTTACAGGGTAAGGATGGCAATAGGAAAGCACATTAGTTAACTTTTGCAATACACGAGCTCATTGAAGCAACTTCATGAGCCTCACTACCAAACACGTTGCCTGGAAGGCTGGGGGGAACCTCAGCTCAGCAGAAGGCAGTGACAGCATTGCCACTGCTGTGACTAGAGCCAGATTTGAGCCTACATCTGTATCAAAGGCACGTCAAACACAGAGGCAGGGCTCCTGCACACGTGTGAGCAGAAGACTGGTCAGTGCCGTACAAAAGGTGACATCTGAATACTCCTGGCAAAACTTCCAAACCCTCTTCCCTTAAGATCAATATCCAGTTTGGTGCAGCAATACACCTCCCTGTTGCAACCAATGCACCTCCTTTCAGCTTTGCCTGCCACAAGCTCCTCACGTTACCCTTGCTGCTACAGTTTTACCATTAAAGGGGACTACCATCTCTGTGTAACATTATGACTTGCCATGATCCTTGCTTAACTCTTATCTCTGGCCCACACTGTGATTAGGTGAGCAGCCACCCTTTCCCTCTCTGAGCTACAGCCCCACCCCAGCATCTCTTCTCGGCAGAGCAGGCTTCCTCCCAGGCGCTCTCGTAGCACCAATTCAGGCCAGCACAGCCTCATGTGCTGGTACTGGTTTGCTTGACCCCTGCCCCAAAGAGCAAAGAAGCCCTTTCATCTCCAGGTCTGTGCTGGCACAGCTGGTCCTGGCAAGAAAAGCCTCTCAAAACCTGCTCTGCATCACAGCTACATCATGGATGAGGACTGAAGCCTTGTCCTCAGGGATTATTACAGAGGCCAGATGCCATCACTGGTTTCTTGTACAGTCACCTCACTTATTTGCTCGGAGTAGATCCCACCAGTACTGGACTTTCTATCTGTTAGTTAAATAAGGTTTCCAAGCTCGACCAAGCCTGCTGATGATATTAAATAAGACCGTTTCTTTGAAAGAGCTACTGAGCAAGAAAATGGCTTTTTTTCTCCCCCACCACAATTAGTGAAAAGGTTTTCATCTGCTTTCTTTTTTGGGATTGTTTTTTTTTTTTTCTTGAGAAGCGAAATAACAGCCTTGCCGATTACTCTTTGCTAAGGTACCCGATTGTGGTGACATTGAGGCTGACCTTGGAGTCACCTCCCCCGCTGCCGCACTCTCCTTTGTCGTACCACCATTTGTTTTTCAATTTGTCCAAGAGGCCTTGCTCATTCAGTTTTAATACTGCCAGGTTAACAGCATTTCTTGAAACGATAAAACATAACTTGTAAGAAAAAATGCACAAATGCTTAGGAAATCGTAACGTATAAAAAAAGGAGCACAAGAGGACAAATTGGCTAAAATTTCACAGAACGTGGAGCTATCAAAATGTCTGTACAGCAAATACAGGGTTAAATATTGGAAGGTGGCATGGAGGATAACATTTGCTCAAAACTGAAGTGTGCGGGATGGGGAAATCGTCTTTGAGAAAAAAAGTAACAAAAACACCACATCATGCAGTTAACATTCGTCACATATGGCAGGTTAACTTGGCTTTTACCATTTAAATTGAAAAAGCCATTGAACTGTAAAATTAAAACAGCAACAAACAATCAGAAAGGACAACACGAAGAGAACACAAAAAATGGATGCATTAAATAAATGAAACCATAATTTACCGTCTTATTTAACTCCATGGAATATTGAAGATTTTAAACTTTAAAGTTACCTCAAAATCCACAAGAAAGAAAATGACAACACAATACATCAGGGTAGGTGGAATACTATAACAACATGGATATTGTTATATTATTCCACCCACCTTAATGCTGAGCCTTTGGGGGTTGCTACACCATAGCCCTTGGAATCCAGGTTGCCTCCAACTTTCATGGTGTCGCAGGGCTTGCGCTGCTCGATGTACTCGTTCATCGTCGACTCCAGCAGGAAGGCAAACTTCCCCTTGGACTTCCGCACCCTCGCCACCCCGTCCGCCGTCGTTTTGGTGAACACCGAAGGCTCGGCCGACTTCATGTACGACCACATTTTCTCGTAGACAGCTATTTTTGACCTCTGGGAGAGACAAAAGGAGGGAAATGAAGAGTCACGTAGGCAAGGGCACAAGGGCAAGGGCTCCTCGGGCTTAGCTGGCTTGGAGGTTTAATGAAACCCTGTAACTGGCTAAGGCTAGCAAATAAAAAAAGTCAAGGTAGCTTGGAAAGAGACACATTGCCCCCTGAACAATGACAAAAACATAAAATGTTTGGGGAGGGGGACACATATCTCAGACACCTATTCTACTAATCACCATGTAATTGGCAGCTTGGCAGTCGGAATGAGCAACGGCGTGTGCCTGTCCCAGCACTTGGCTCCTGTTCTCTGCTGGGTTTATCTGCCTGTGTGATGCTCTGCTACTGAACCACAGGGAGGATGGGAAATCCCAGCTCATCTATATGGCCAACAGATGCAAAAGGAGCCTCTCCTCTTCACACAAATCCTCAGCATTGTTTTTTTTTTACACTAACTGCAGCTAGGGAGGACTGACATTTGCTTATTACAAGTTTTCAGCAAGGCAGGAGTCTGCTTTTCACAGTGCCAATGGCAGGTCTATGGTACAGGAGACCATGACATTCTAGTGGCTTCTAATAGTGGTGCTCATACAAGGAGTATAAATGCTAATTACAAAATCCTTTATGAGTCAATAGTCAAACTTTCAAGAGTTTTCACATTTACCTAAAAGATAGCAAACACAAGTATTAGTAATAAGTTGAAAAAAATCTCTGCTTAAGTGCTTGCCTGTCATCTATATATATTTTTTCCTGCTTTCCTTGTCTTGAGAATGAGCCAATCCTAACAGCCTTTAGCTCAGCATACACATTTTGTAAACCTGGAAATGTTGAGAAATGTGTTATTTCCCCTTCTCCCTCTTCCCCACCAGTAACATTTAAACCACCCTCAGATCTCAAAGCCACCTCCAGACTCTTAAGTGTTCATATCCTCGACTACCAGTTAAACTTTCCTGTTTGGTCAACAGAAGGCAGTAATACTAACTGCATTTCTCTAAAGTCTAGAAATCCAAAGGATTTATATAAGGTTTTTGGTCTAAGCTGTGGGTATCTCGAATTTATGCCTCCTACTCCTTACCAGTTCCCTGTCCACAGCTTTCCTCTCAGAATGGGAATGAGGCAGGCAGTAGGTGAATCTAGTTCAAATTTAGCAAACTTGTGGTGGAAGACTGCTAATGTCCATCAGCTTGATGATCGAGACATGTTTCCTCCTCATTCAGGACAATTTAATGCATTTTGAATAATGTAATGCTTAACAACCAGCCTCTAAACACTTCAGAGGGAGTAAGCCCTGCCTGTACTGCTCCTCAGATTAACATGCTCGGTGTTGCTACAACGGATGGAGAGGAGCACGGAGGGCAGGATTTTATTTTAATTATCCTTCCTGATGAGCTGAAAAACAACTGAAAATGCAAACCAATTAAAATCAGCCCAATCGACAACAGGAAATCAGAGAGACAATACAGCCCAGCTTGAAGAGGAGCTGGCTGGGTGGTGAGTGTGAAAAACAAGCAAGAGAGAGAGCATTTTCGGGCTAAAGAGGGGCTGTAGGGCTTTGTTTGTCCAGTACCAGGAGGAAGAGGGATATAAGTGGGGCCCGAAATGGTCCTTGCACAGGTAAAAGAAGGAATCGGGATTTTCCTGACTTTCCTGGGCAACAGAAAACACTGAATACCCTGAGATGAGGATGGTGGCTCTGAAGCTGAAGGGGGATGTGGCAGCTCAGCTCCTGGCCTGTGCCAGCCTCAGCAGGCGGGTTTGGAGAGGGGAGCTCTGAGCCCCGGCTGGCTGCAGGGCTGTGGGTCCTGCCCAAGGGGAGATGTCCCACTGGGGCTCTCAGACAGGCACCCAGGGGCTGATGGCCAAACCAGGCTGCTGCTGCTCTGCAAGCACACTGGCCTGGATCTCCTGCTTTTCCAACCACCCCCTCAATGCATGTGGGCTGGCCAGGGCAGTGCACAGTGCCCAGGCACCCACCAGAGGGGCTCTGGGGACCCCAGGGCTACCAGAAGTGCCAGGACGGGGTGGTTGTCACTGTCTCAGCAGCTGCCACCACCCTTGTGCCCTGTGGGCAGCACAGCCCCTGTGGCAGCGCTGTGCCCCTGAGCAGGCAGCAGCGCAGGCAGCACGGGCAGCCCACACCACAGCCCAAGGCACTGCCCACGGCCGGTCTGCCTGCTCTGCTTGTGCAGCTCCCTCAGGCAGAAAAGGAACATAAACAGCCTGGCTGGCCAACACACTGACTGAGCGAGCAGTGGCAAACCTGGCGTGTCCCAGTTTCAAGGTTCTCTTCCTTACAACCTTCATCTTCTTCTAACATAAATAATACAAATGCACCTGCCCATTTATATTTGCAAAGGGGCACCTAAGGAACAAAACAAAGGTATGAAACCTTTACTCTTATGAAAGCTTTACTCTTTCTCCTACCTCCCAGCAAGCTACAGCGGTGAGCCTTCCCAATTGTGCATGCACTACATATACTTTTGCTTGTTTTCTGTTTTCCTCTATAGAGCGTGCCCCTAATTACACAGATAAACCAGAATTTCTTTTCCTTTTAGTCTTCTAACTCACACCTGAATACCTGTCTGTAATAACTTCTTTCATACTCTTTCCAGCTGGCCAGACTAGCTGAAAGCAACAGCCAGTACATCTGTGCATTGTTTATAATCACAGTTATCCCATGAGTGCCAGCAGCACACTCAGGGCTGCACATGGTCCAAACAAAGCACGTTCCCTGCTCCAAGGGCAAAGGGTGAATATCATCATTCATGCTTCAGAAAACCAAATTCCATGACTCAAAACCTGATCCCTTTTCAACTTCAACAAATAGCCTAAGCTTTAAAGTTTGCTGCCTTCATTTAACTCTTCTGGATGATGTGGTTAAAAATCAGTTCCCATTTCTATAAGAACGTTGCCCACCTTTTCTTCTGCCAAGTGGGATTTTCACAGTATCTTGTTATTATCAAATAACCTAAATGAGAATAGCAATCTGACCTAGTAGAAGCAGACAAAAATGCAAGTGAGAAATGAACAGTATTGACTGGGAAAGGTTAAAATAAAATGCATCAGGCACATGCTGGTTTTGGAGCAGAGAGTCCAGCTGGGGGGGTCTTGGTGAGGACCCACAGTTGTCCTGGGAGAGAAGACCAGGGAGGTGATGGGCTCTGGCCACTGAGTTCTGCTTGGTTAGTGCTGCTTTTTGCAGCCATTCACCTAAATTCATAATGAGGCCAAAATAATGACTTATGATGAGGCTTCTTGTAGAAAGGGACACTGCACACCCACTCAGCAGTGCTCAAGGGCATTTTCTGCCCCAGGAACCATATTTTACACCTGCTCAATGCCATGAAACAACTTGTTGACTAAAGCTGGTCAAAGATGCAACAAGATGAAATGAAAGATGATATTTTGAGTAAATATTTACATTTTTCCGATTTTCCAACTGCCTCAACAAAAACCAACCACCCTAAAAGATTTTCAGAAAAGGAAAATTTCTTTCCTTTCTAACTATAAAGCTGCAAATCCTTTCCTGAAAGAAGATTCTCACCCATCTGTCCTCCTCTGCAGACATTCACGCCACCCCTCCCAGTCCCCTCCAGGAGTCTGACACCCATAAGGGGGGCCAGACAGCAGAAGCAACCATAGGGAAAGGATTTACACTTCAAAATAAGGTAAAGTCTGACAGATCTGCACTGTTGTTACAGTTCAGCGTCAGTAAAACATTTTCTCTCTCATTAAAGTGTTACTTTTAAAGAGATACTTAGAAAAAAAAGCTTAAAAGCAAAGATTTAAACCAATTCAAAGCCCATAACTGCAGTAACTCCCTATGCTCTGCAATTCTTATTTCATTTCTTTGATATTGCTCTCCAGAAGTCCACCACACACATTTCCTTGGGATTTCAAGGGGATATTATTATCATTTTTTTCTTAAAAGCAACATTTTCAGCGTTTCATCTAGGCCCTGGGACACATTAAAGCGTCTTTTCATTATCACAGCCTTACTGCAGATATAAATAGAGCTGGCCTTTGCTTTGTCAATAGTGCTGCCTTTTTTTTTTCTTTATTTGAGATGTTTATGCAGAAATATGAGCCACCAACACCTCAGCCAAGGGTGCAGGCAGCTCCCTTCCATGTCAGCAGAGCCAGCAGCTCTCGTGCCGACGACTCACTTCACTTGGTCTGTTACTAATCAGTACCTAAATACACGTTGCTTCTGGGTAGCAAAGCACTTGTTTGAAAAGAAGGTGCCAACTCAATCAGTCCACAATTTTAACACTGTGATGTGTGCTTGGCTCCAGTAGTGAAATGAGAAATCAAACAACCCCACAGGGTGTGAGAGCATCCAAAAGTGTGGCCGGCCAGGGCTGGGTGCACCATACACACAGTGGGAAGGAGGCAGGTTTGCCTCTGAGTTGCAGTTATTTCTTCAACCTATCCAACCACAAAAAAACCCAGCACTGTGGCTCCAGCTGAATGAAACCAGATGCCTTGGTTCACTTTGGCACATCCCAAATCACCTAGAGCTATACAGCAAAGCTCAGCACGTGTTGGACGATTCCTTGACATTGGTCAAATTTAGCTCTAAAATACCTTTGTGGCTGAAGCCTCCTCCCACTGACCAAATTACCTTCCCCCTCTGCAGATATCTGTCTCATGCTTCTGCCAAAAGTGACACTGCATCACCTCCTCCACTACTGAGCAGCAGTGAATGTTGTGTTTGAAGGAAACAGCATTTCTCCTCTGCAGTTCAAAGTATGTTACAGGGATGTCCTTTGTCTATTTTAGAACATTTAGCCCTCCTTGCCACCTTCTCCACAACCTGCAGGTCTTCTTCAAAACACCTGCCTCATGCACCCTGTTCAGATATTTTACTAAAATGACCAAAATGGTCCTTAATTTCTTATGGCAGGTACCACGAAAGGATTTCCCAGCAGTCAAGCTTAAATTTTTCTATTATAGGTGATGGTTGCTGATCATCCAGCCATGATGATTTTTCACCCATTTTTCACCCAAATCAATTTTAGTTATAAAATCCATTTACATATTTTCCCTTTTATACTGTTTAAAATTTTAGATTATACTGATGTTAGTTTTTTTACCTCTGCCTTCAAAACTAAGTAAGATAAGGTCTCTCCAGTAATCCACTAGCTGGGCTATGAGGAAGAACAGGAGAACGTTTTGTGCTGGCCAGTATCAGTGTAAGAACAGAATGGGCACACTAGAGATGTAGAAGACCTACAAGGAAGCCAGTTACAGATGCCTGGTGTCAGGGCTGGGTCCAGGCTACATAAACTTTAATATACCTTGGAGTAGGCCAACATGCATGGAAATGCAGTAAATCCAACAGGGAAGTGCAGCAAAATAAAAAAGTGCACACACCATCCCGACCATGGCACGCACACCAAGGCAGGCAGAGACATCAATAAAGGACCTAAAGCAGCAGACTCCTCTGCTACACCAGTTCTATGACTATGTCATAGCTCTATAACAAGAGAAATTTATAGCCCTTAAATCAGACAGATACTGTTGATATAAAACACAAAGGTCCATCCTAAAAAAAGTGCAGGTATTTAATCTGAATAATACAAGCTGCCTTTATATAGATGCACACCTCACCGGTATGAACTTGGGCACTTAAATGTGAACCTTAGCTTCATTATCATCACTCATTGCTTTCCTTCCACGTGTGCAATTAGCTCTTCTGCAGCAGCTAATGAATCCAGCAGCTTATGAACCATTAAAGAGCAAGTTACTAAACAGGAATGAAAAACTGCCAGAGACTGGCTTGGTACCACCACTGCTGCCTGGCCTGGGCACCACTGAGATCCACTGGGTTTAGGCAGTTGCTTGCTCGAACTTCCTACATGGTAAATTCCAATGATGTGTCTACCACTGTTGTGGTCGTTTTGGATAAGGCTTTGACTTCCACACCCCCTCAAGCCCGATGTCAAGTCACCCCTGGCCCAGCTGGCTCTGGGAGGAGCGAGGGACGGTGCTGGGAGCCCCCAGCCCAATCCCAGCTCTGGAGCATGTGGGGTTGGCCTAATGATGCTACATTAGTAATAGGACCATGATAAATATTGTCAGTAAGGCCTGCCTGCCTGAGATTTCCAAGCTCTTTACTAAGAAGGTAAAAATAGGTCTCATGAGGGCCACAGGGCACCATTAGTCCCCTTTCCCCAGTGTGGACATGAAAGTAGAGATGTCATTTACTGAAGGTCATAGGGCAGAGTCTAATAGATCAATGTCACAGCTTTTAGCCACAGATAACTTGTGATGCCAGCAATTTACTTACCTATATGGACAGAAAAATCAATCCCATCATTACATCAACCTCTTGCTTTTATTACATTCTCAGCAGAAGAAAGTAGGTCAGATGCCATGAGCATGCACAGGGCATTTCTCTTTTAGCAAGGCCAACCCCCCAAATCTACCAAACTCTACCCACTCTACCCAGTTAAAGAATTGTGGGATACCACAGAAAAGCAAGGTTCAAGCATGTGCATGTAAACTAGTCTGTGTGTTTGTAGGAACACACAAACCTTTGAGACCATATGCATAAGTGTAAAAGAAAAGATGACCTGGTGACTAATAGTATTTTGCAGCTTGTGATGGGAGACACTGTCACGTTGGTTTGTTGCTCAAATAGTAACTTATGCTTTAGAAATGGCGTTTTCCTTTTCCAGTTAGGGTAAATGAAGCCCAGAGAGTGGAAGGATCAGGCCCACAAAGCCCAGGGCTGCAGCATTTCTCTAGGAGCCTCTAAGATGCAGACAACCCCTGCATGGGGTGGAGGGATGGGGAATCCAGCAGGGAACTGGTGGAAGTGGTGATGGTGGGGAAGGAGGGTTCAGGGCAGTGCTGCCCACCCAAACAGATGGGGAAGCAGCCTAGAAAAACCCCTCCAGGCTTCAGCATCACTTGTTTTTCCACACCTGACATACACAGTGGCCCGACTACAAAAGAAACTGTCTTATAAAAATAATACAATATTGTAGGAGTCCTTTTGAGACTTTCTTCCTGTGTGTCATAGTCCTTTAGAAAGTGTGACCTTTGGCAGCAGGCAGGTGATGTGCTGTAGCTGCTTTAACAGGCATCTTTTCTGGAGCGAGCTCCGCTCACACAAACAGACAAGCAGAGTCACTCCGGCTGCAACCAGACGTCGCTGACATGTCAGTAACAGTGTGAGCAGCAGAATGTAAATCAAGATTTTAAGATGTCCCTTCCTGGCGCGACACTGAACTTCAGACTACAGTCATCTCCTTGCTTTATTGCTGCCATCCACCCCTCCCCGCTGCAATGCTGATTGGGAAATTAAAATGAAAGTCTTTACCAGCGACAAGCTGCCTTTGTAAATCCTCCGTGACTCACGGACACAGGGCTCACCCCAAAGAAGCACTTCCAGGGGGGATGGATGATGGGCTGGGTGGCACACGCCGGGGATCTGTGCTGGTAAGCCTGTCTGTCTGTCTGTCTGCCCGCCCGGGGAGCAGGAGCAGCACGCACTCGAGCTGGCTGGAGGGAGGGTTACGTCAGCCTTCAGGCTAAGGGGCATCATTCCAGCACTGACATATTCAGCAGAGTTGTCTTGTCTGGGCAACTGAGCAGCACACCAGCCCTGCTCGGGATTTGGCCCGTAATAAATTAACAGAGAACGGCATTTCCAGCACACGATCTGAACACTGTCAGGTCTAATGAGTTTTCAGCTCCAGACAGAAAAGGCCAATATACAGGCAATGATGGAGAAATCCCAGCAGACTGCAAGAGGGGATGTATTCATATTCACATCGTTACAGTTTCTAAACCTTCATATATTTTATAATTATGCAAAAGTAACAGTAGCAGCGCTGTGAGTAATTTATCAGCACCCATGTATTTTAAATGAATCCCTAATAAGCATGTACTAATGTGACACAGCAGCATTACGTAAAGTAGGAGAGACTTGAAAAGCCAGGGTCCTCGCTGTCTTGAGCAATGTCATTACCATTATCATAGAGCTGCTCTCCAAAAAGTAGAGCATTCAAACAGCAAGTGATTTTCCCCCCAGGCGCTTTCTGCTTCGCCTCTGTGGTGCAGACACAGTTACAGCGTTAACACACTGTGAGCTGCTGTGCCTGGCTTCCCACAGGCTACAGCCCCCCTGTGCCCAGCTTCCCACAGGCTACAGCTCCCCTGTGCCCAGTTTCCCACAGGCTACAGCCCCCCTGTGCCCAGCTTTCCACGGGCTGCAGCCCCCCTGTGCCCAGCTTCCCACGGGCTGCAGCCCCACATACCACCTGGCCCCCAAGACCCAGCTTGTGACTGCTGGGCAGCATTGAGACAGAGGTGAACTGCAAAGCCAAAACCACAAACACTGATAGACAAATGCCCTTTGTTATTGAAGATAATGGAGAGATCTATTCAAATATTTGTTATTAAGTGTTGACTGAAAGCTCTGCTAAATCCTAGCTTTCCTGCTGAAATTAGTAAAACAGTTCAGCCACTTTAACCCCAGCACCATTCAAACGCTTCCTTTCCAAGCAGTGGATGATGGATGAGCTGTTAATTTTAGTTCCCGTAAGGATACATTTTCCTCTCCAATCTATAGCCTTAAAGACATTAGATCACTTCATGGGAAACCATTTCTTTTGTAATTATGTCACATTTGATTTCCTGCTGCCTTTAAAACTGCCTGTTGGCCATGTGGCAGAAAGGAGGTTCAAGAGATTAAAAGAACCCCACAAGCAGACCATCTATCATCCATGCAATGGAGAGGCTGTGATTTCTCTGCACACACACATTCACCTTTTAATATTTCTGCACACTCCCACCTGTAAACAGGGAAGGGAGAGAGAATATATGGGTGAATAAAATTTTCACACCTGTGTTGAAAAACAGTTAAACCACAGTATTTATTCTGATTAATTGCTACCACATTGCCTATCAAAGATCTATACAACTCTTATTTGAAGCTATCACTTTTCTGTGATGTTCTGTTCTTTAAAGCCCATAAATACAATCACACTTCAATATTTTTGTCAGGAATTTGTTATGATGACTGTGTTGTTTCGCTCCATGTCAAGAACACAGAAAGCTTCAAACTGCTAATCATAGTTTTATCCAAAGGCAAAAGCACAGCATTTGTGTGAGTGCTGTGCTAGAAACAAGTCCTTCATCTTCACTAGTAAAATAAATTTTGAAATTAAAAATCAAAGAGTTTAACTACAGATGAAATACTTAGCACAGCACACACAGAGTTCATGATGGTGTTTTTAATAGGCTCTAATGATGATCTCAATATCGCTTGATTGCACAGAATGCATAAAAATCACACAGCAGCTCTGGGTGTATAACCCAAGGCTTTTCCTTACCTAAACTGCTTGCTGGTAGAATTTATTTCAGTCTCATCTTCACACAACCTTATCATCAGAGGAAAGGAACGAGCTCTTTAACTTATAACGGAGTGTAACACACTAGTGCTTCTGAATGCATTATGGTCATAATTCCTCCCTCTCTCCTGACAGCTCTGGGACAGAGCTGTGCTCCTGCCTGGCTGCCCAAGCACAGCACTGGCCTTGTCCACCACAGTTTGCCTGTACTGAGTGCCCCAGAGGCACCTGGATGGGGAGTCTTCTCTGCACGAGCCAGGAGGGACCCACTGGTGCCACCACAGCCCCACGTTACACAGCCCGACACACACCAGTGCTGAACAGGAGGGGAGGTCTGAGTTACCCCAAAAGCTTTTAGTGGAAGTTATTTCAAAATCCTTTTGATGGGTTTAAGGAATGTTTTCTTTTAATTTCCAAGGAATTTGGAGTCAATGTGTTCATTTGTTCTTTCACTGGTTTTTTTCAGATAAATTTTCATTTTCAGCTTTGGTGCCTCTCTGTCTGCTGTTTTTTTCTTTGCTTTTGAGTAAATTGTTTTTTGTGTCAGCTTAAGTTTTACCAGCTAAAGAACTTGTACTTAAATTTCTTTTCAAGAAATACCTCACCAGTTCCCTTACCATATTTACATGCTTTTTCTGGTAGCTATTCCCATGTCATCACCTTTCCTCAGCATGGGCAACCACAAATGCAAAGCCTCTTGCCAGAGCATCTTGTGCTTTTCAACCTGCTCCTCCTGAACTATTCTGACTTGATGAAACCAAGAAGAGACAAAAACAGGGAATATCTTAGGGGGCCATCCTTAACATGACTTCCTGTGTCTTAAAACCTGTAGTTTGAAGTCCAGAAAGGCCTCACATCTGAATGTGGTTTGGAAAGAACCACTCTTTGAAGAAACTGATGAACCAACTGTAAGAGCAGAAACCATCATGCCCAGAGGGTCTTTGGCCTTTCTACTGAGATTCCTAACAGGCCTGGCAACTAATGACATTTCCAGGAGAAAAAAATTAGGAACTGACTTCAGGGTAGTAAGTCCTTTCACCCGAGGCATGGGAGAGCCACTGGATAGCCGAATTGGAGACATCCTTAAACTATTGCTGAGAAATATACAAATAAAAAATTTCTACAACAAAACAACATTCCTTTGAGACCTTCTTTTTCCTTAGTTTTAGTTAATGGTGATTAACTACATTGGTAATGGTGTGATATGAGCCACCTGCAATTGCCCACAAAAGGAAGAAGATCTTGCTACATGTTACCTGCCTCACTGTTTCCTGTACAGCCTGATCACACCAGATAAATTTCGAGGGCACCTTCTGAAATTTCAGGTTCTCAGTGAAGTGTACCAGCAGGTCAGCTGTGTTTGTCAATGATCAAACACACACTTGGCAAGTTATTTTGCAGAAGTCTCTCACCACTCATATCTGTTATCAATTAAGCCACCACAAATTCATGGGTAATTTAGATTTCTAAATGTCTACAAACTCGTTCTACTTCTACTCAAGTTCAAATACAGCCAAGTTTATACAAGAATTACTAATTGGTTGTAAAGGTCATGCCTTTTGAACATATGCATATTGGAGGTGAAGCCTATTAGACTGTGGTATTATACTTAGGCTCAGTGCTGAATTTAGATTAAATGGTGTTATATTGATTTGATAAGCTGCTCAGATATGCTGAAACTTTAATTGAATGTATTAGAAGATAATTCTAACAGATACACCCTTAAAAGCAGTAGTTTAGTGATTTGAAACTGCTTTTTCGTACAGGCCTCCACCAGTGCTCAAGAAAGAGAAAGAGGTATTTTGGCATTGTTAATTTGGGACTGTGTGTTAATAAATAACTAAGGAGAGGTTCTTTCTTTTCCTTTTCAATATGGATGAGTGCCCTTTAAAAGCCAAAAGGGAATTGATGTAATCTATTGATTGCCATTTAAATGCCTTTATAAGCTAATTAGTGCAAAATGTAAAATGTTTCTGAGCAGAAACAAGCAACAACCATGAAAACACAGGAAGGTTCCTTTGATTCTTAGATACACCGGGAGGACAAATTCCCTTACACAGAGAGTCACCAACAAGTGAGAAGTGTGAACAGTGTCTGCTGTGAAGCTGTTACAACAAACCAGCTGTGGTTGGACTGTGAGAGCGGTGTCAGGCTGACAGCAGTCCCCATGCTTGCCTGGAACAGCCATGGTGTATCCAGCTGAACCCACAGAGCTGGGACAGCATCTCCCCGGGAGACACTGCGATGCTCAGGGAAACCGCCAGGATGTAAAATAGGTCACTGGCTGGAGTCTGCCCAGGCCTGAAGTGGCTGAAAGTCATTACCATCTGTTCATCTGAATTGAGGGGCTGGTATCGCTCCAGTTTCAGGTATTCACAGGTATTTACACTGTAAAGGAGACCTTCAAAAATGATCCTATCTGGAAATGGGGTTGGCAGAAGGGAGCCATGGCCTGAAGGCTCTAAAGGAGCTCCTTCTAAGCACATGCAGACGACACGGTGGGGATCTGAAGCTCCCTCTACAATGCATGAGGAGGCAATTTTTCCTTTCTGTTGGCACCTTTCTCTTGCCAACAGTAACCATTAAGATCAATATCTGACTAATATCTTTGAGAAACATTTTAGCCTTACAGCTCTATGAAGAGATAGTTACTGTTCTTGCTGCATCTACACATGTGCTGACCGTCTGCTCACAGCCAGGTAACTTCCCCCATCTCTAGGGAAGATTTACCTACACATGCCACAGCCAGAGTGTATAGATAAGCATGGGCAACTGGTGTAAACAAGGATTGCACTAACTTCCTCATGCACCTTTCCCTCAGTTAAAACTTTCTTTCTTTCTGGGTACCTGATCCTGAACCACTCAGCCAACTGCTGCTTAAATTGGCTAAATGCTGGGGGAGAATGGGTGAGAGAGGATATTCCCCCTACACAGGGCATAAGCATCACCCTGTACCCAGGAAAACCCATGGCTTTTCTGACTCAGAGTACCATCACTCCCACTGATGTTCCAGAAGCAGTGAAAAAAGATCTGCCAAGGGAGAACAAATCCCCTAAAACACAGAGAGGTGCAGTCTGTGCTGTAGGACCTCAGAAACCCAGAGTCCTCTAGGACTTATTTCAAGTTTCAGCCACCATTACCCTCTCATTAAGTAACTAATAAAGACTGTACAATTTAGTATTTATGTGA
Source organism: Manacus vitellinus (assembly GCF_001715985.3). Lineage (NCBI taxonomy): Eukaryota > Metazoa > Chordata > Aves > Passeriformes > Pipridae > Manacus > Manacus vitellinus. The sequence continues at coordinate 8,259,862 of NW_021939395.1, forward strand.
ACATACACATTTAATCTAAGGCAAAGCTTTTGCCCTTTTCAAATCAACTGAAGAAGACTAATTACAACACTTTCATGGCTGCATCACCCTATTCAAATTAATTACTCTGCAAAAGTTAATACAACTGAAATTATGTTGTGTGCCTTGAGAATGCTGAAGAGAGAGAAGCACCACTTAGGGCCCATTCTTCTTCCCAGTTGGCCCATCCAGCCTCACTCCACACTACCAGGGCTCTGCTCTCCTCCATCCCCATCCGACTCCTCTCCTGGCCAGATGGAGCTGACAGCTCCTGACAGATCAGCCTCATTTACAGCCCTGCTTTCCCCAGCACCAGGAGAGAGTCACAGCTCATCTCAAGACTATCAACAGCACAACAAAGTACTCATACATTTACCAGACTTTGTATCCTTTCACACAAAACACTCACTCCTTTGATCTCTTCACGAGAAGGGATTTCCTTGTTGTGTCAAACTATTAAGGAAATGAAGAAACACCCCTATACAAGCCCTCTTTTTGTATTAACAGTAACATGATATTCAAAAGAAGATATTTTTCCCTCTAAGAACAGTATAGTGACTATAAACAGAACCAATATTTCTAATCAAGTTGTACTACCTCTTCTGACAGGTCCACTCAACTAATTTTTGCTGTGCAGATAATACTGCCTCAGGCTGATAATTAAATGGAACAAAACTTTTTATACATTAATGTCACCCTTACAAGGTCAGTGTTTACCTCACAGGATTTTAACACAAACAGAAGCCTTCGTAATGTACCAGCTACAACAGTTAATTAAGAACTACTGAGTATCCATCTGAATGTAAAGACATTACATGTAGGTAAGGCAGAGTACAAAAGCTTCATAAAATACCTTTGCATTCACTTTCATCTTTACATCAGATGTACATACATGTATGTGTTGTCATGTATTGAAATTTTAAGTAAATCCAAGGAGCCCTCAGGATTTACTCAAGGAGCCCTCGGTATTTCATCAGCCTACAGCAGCAAGGGTTTTTTGTCTGCCTCCTCCCTCCCCCCTGCACCTGGCCAGCATGCGTGACAGGCAGTAATTAGTCCTGCAGCACTGACCACTTTTCTATACAAAAAAAAGTTGGTTTGAATGGCACCTGATTGGCACCGCTGAGAGAGAGCCCTGAAAGGGCCGAGCATTTCAGTTTGCCCTTGGAAGGCCAGAAATAAGAGCTTTTCAGGACAACGTTTTCAGAGACATAAAAGTGGCCTGAGGTCATATTTAGAGTTCTTAATGCCCCTCACCAAACTCTCTGCAGTTCAGCTTGTGGCTTGGCAAGAGGAGAGAGAAAGGATCATAAATAAAAGTGTGCACCCCCTGTACCCCCAAACGTTGCAAACCCAGCATTTCTCTAACCAAGGTGAATACACCCCAGTGTTCTGGGGTACAGAAGTTTTACCTCTGACTGCCTGACAGGGCCACAGCCAGACACTGGTGAGCGAGCAAGACACAGAAACAACAATGGCAGCAATCAGTGCACCAACAGAAATGAGCAGCAACACGTCTCCCATCCCCCTTTCGTGCTGGCAAGTGAGCACCGATGTCGGATGGCATTACCGGCTGCCAGCTGGGCACACAGAGCAAGTAGGTCAAGAGCATCACTCCTCACAAAGAGTTTTCTCTGCTAAATATTGTGCTAACGACTGCATTATTGCTCATCAGACCAAGGTTCTGGAACTGGTGTTACAAAACCTTTCGCATGATATGCAGAGGTCAGATTTCCATCTTGGCATGTTTCAGGTTGAGCAAAACCACTCATTTTTGATAAAATGCATTTTGATATTAAAATCTGCACTCAGGCCTGTCCTGATTGCACAAAGCAGCTTTCACCAGCACAGCTATTACAGCTGGGTAAAACCAAACAACTGAAACCCATAAGTTAGGCATTTACAGTTCAGAAAAACTCTAGTGGAGATTGAACAGACTTACTCTAAAGAATTCTTTGGTTGAACCTGAATCCAAAGTGCCATAGGCTATTTCGGTTTGTTTAGCCAGGTCCTCTGCGCTCTCTATGGGTGAAACCATCCTTTCCACCGTAAGGAAGGCAGCGAGATTAGCAGTGTAGGAAGAGATAATGATGAGAGTGAAGAACCACCAGACTCCTCCGACAATTCGCCCTGAGAGAGATCTATGGAAAAACACACATCATCAAATTGCTTTGAAGACATTCCTTGATTTTTTTCTTCTTCACTGAAGAGAAATTCACATGCACAACCCTTTTGTCCAGATCCTCCAGGTATCTGTGAACAGGTGGACTGTGAGCCAGCTCCTAAGAGCCTTCATCAGGGAGAGAACTCGAGCGCATCTGGTCTTATCTAGTGAAAATCCCTTTGCCTTTCAGTGAAAACAAGGACAGTCAATTAAGAAATACTTCATTTGAGGCTTGGAGAGGAACAAGCTCTCCTGACTTCCACAAATACTTTGCTGGAGAAGGCTTTTGTCACAAGACCTTTGTCTTTTCCATGTGCCCACCTTTCCCTGCGCTGGACTTGCCTGCTGTGATATGCTGGTATTGTCTCTCTTTGGGGGCTGCCCAGCTTGGAGGACACAAATGCACTTTTTACTGCATCAACTCCCAAAATGTAAGATACAGTAAACTGCAAAAAGGAATCTGAGCAAACATGCAAAGGAATACACCAAAAAATGATGCAGTATCCTTCTCTCATCACAATTGAGCAGCAGTTACAGACTGAATCTGCATATTGAAGTGAGGAGAGAGGCTGGTTTGGTTTATGTTTTATGTTAATTAAAATTCGCATGTTGCACTGTTCCAATTCAAGCATATTCTTGATTTATAACCACCAGAGCAATGGAGAAGGAAATAGAAAAAAAATTAACTGTGTTTTGGTTCTGTTGAGGTTTTTTAAAGGGATCCAATAAGGATTAAAAAAAAAGCCTATCTGCAAACATATAATCACAAAATGCCTAATGGTCAGGAGGTCTAGATCCTGTCAGTAAGAGCTCCTGATGCTTTACAGCAATTGAACATCAGGCTCAAAGCATTTGTCGTGGGCTGAAGGATGCCAGTGCCATGTCACTCAGCCAGGTGGGGAATGTCACTGCCACGTACAGGGCTTGTCCTTCAAACAGCATGTTGACCAAGAATCATTTCAGGTGCTGACACAAAGCTATTTCATATATTTTCCCTTAGCTCTGCTATGTGGAGAAATAATCCCAGACACATCAGTGGAACCTGGGTGGTGTAGTCCTCAGTTTGTGTGAAGAGAAGAAGTAAAAAGCAAGAAAACTCTTACCTGATTATTTGTTTCCTTCAAACCCCTCAGTGCCATCCCCAGACAGTGGGTACAAGTTGTCCTACCAACAGATGGAGGTAGGCAAAAAGCAAAAGTCTCGTGACGTGCCCCCACCCCACCCATATAGTGGGGTTTTGCTGGTAAACTGCCCAGTCTTGGCCAGAGCCTGAGATTGCCTGAGCCATTAAAAAAAAGCCATTAAATTATTAAGAAATAAAAGAAAGAAAAAAAATTATCCATCCAACATTAAAGAACATAACGAACTAAAAAAATTGCCAACACAATAAAAACAGAGAAATGAATCTGGAATAGGTGAGAGGAATGTGGAGAAGAAACACAGAGGTGAAGCTCTACTGTTCTCCACTCTCCTCTGCCTAAGGAGCTGAAGCAGAAGCTCCCACCAAGAGGGCAGATGCAAGCTGGTTCCTCAGGGCAGGCACACATCAACGGGATCACCCAGAATCAGAGGAGGCTTCCCTGCCTGTCTTGAAGGCCCCCAAGAGGATAAAAGGCTTCCAAGTTTCAGCTTGGGCTGTGCAGCTGCTGTGCTCACTAACAGAAGGCTACTGAGTGGTTGCAAAGGGAACTTGAAGAAATATAAATACAGAATTATGCATGAAGTCGTGCAATCTCTCCACCTCTCTCTACATTCTTTGTAGGTATCAGGCAAATATCTTTGGATTTTACAGAGGGCTCAAGTTCTTTCTGGTCAGCTTCCTTACCAGGGAGGGTCTTGGCTTTAGCTATTTAGTACAACTTGATACCCTACACACTGAATTGGCCTCTTACATGGGCTAACACAATTTTAGCCAACTACAAAGCAGAGCCTGCTGAACTCGCCATGTAAAGCTTCCTTTGGAGCCAAGGGACAGAAAGAGAGGAGACAGACACACTTAGAAAGAGATTTATCTCATTTGCTGTAGTGTAGGGTAAATCTAAAGTCATCTGTCTCATGACTTTGGAGGGAACCAAGATGCCTCACTAAAAATCAGTCCATTGCTTTCAGCTGGCTACATCAGGTGAAACTCATCTTACTTTTGCTCCTTCCTTCACTATATACTTTCTGTCTTCAGAGAAGATCTGGAGTTGAACTTCTCCATGCATGAGGTAGACAATTTCAGAGCCAGACTGAGCAGAGGTTTTGAGCAGCAGGTACAGCAGATGAAACATCCACTTGCCTACAGCAGAACTAGCTCTATCTGGAGTTTCCAGGTTCTCTGTTGCTTTAAGGTAGGCCTTGAAAAAGGAAGATGAAAAAAAGACTTGCCAGAGTGTTTTGATAAATTCAGTAGAAGCACTGGGAATAAAATAGTATGTGTTCATTCTTCTTGTTGTTTCCCATAGGAAATTTCTTACTTGCATTGGCAGCTGCCCCTTCTGTTAGCAGGACAGATGGGCTGCTGGGATGGAGATGTGCAGAAGACAAGCATTTTCCAAACCAGTGAAACATCAAGCTCACACTGCTGCAACAATAAAAACTCTGTGCTGGGCTGCACGCTCAGACAGCATCCAACACACCAAGAAAGGTAAAAATATCTCACCCCAGAGATCTTGCAACCTGCATGAACCAAATCAGACAGATACAGGACAAAAACTGAGACCAGCTGAGAGGCAGGGGAAGGGGGGCATGGGGGGATCCCTTGATGAAGAAGGCACTTCCTCAGGGGTCCTACATGCAAGAGAGGGGTCTTGCTAGAAGGGGACCAGAGCTGTTTTCAGAAGAGTTGAGGTCACTTGAAAGAAAACTGGATGACACTGAAGTTGTTTCTCCCAGAGTCTTCCCATGAGCACAGGAAGGAAGATTAAACAGCGGCTACTACGAAGTTGGGCTGACATGGCTGTCACTGGTGGGAGCACAGGATGGGGCAAAAGAAAAATTAAATAAACCACAAAGCTGACACTGAAGGAAAGACAGACAGATAGACAGACAGACAGAACTGAAGAACAAGGACGTGGACAAGCATGGCCTGGCAGCCTCCTTGCCCAAAGGACCCCAGTTCCCCCCAGGCCATCTGCTGATACGAAGACTCCTTATACCCACTGCAGGGGCTGGTGTGGAGGGATGCAGGAGAAAAAGGGTTAGTACATGAACACCAGGCTGGTAATCAGAGAATAACCATATGGTTTGTACTGTGACCCACAGAAATGTTTGTCCACTACTCAGATAATTATAGAAAAATCAATCGCAGCTTTTAATACCAGCACCACATTTTCTGACGAAGACACACCTGTTCACATGTGCAGTGTTGTAATTTAAAACCAAAACAACTAATGCTTTATCCCAACATGTAGTTTTCCCAATCCCCTCAATAATTAGATACTTTGTATGACAATATTTTAAAGTGAATTAGAGGGCTAACAAATGAGAGGAGCAACACAGACCTGGAATAACACAATTATAACTCAATAGTCAAAACAAAGTCAGATGGTGTTTTCAAAAGCAAGGAAGAGCGCATACCTTGAGAGGAAATTTAAAAGGAAGCATGGAGTCAAATGAGAGCAAATTAGTAACGAGAGAAAAAAACAAAATAAATATTCAAATTCACATTCAGTTTCCAGGAGAATAACACATTCAAACAAAACCTCATTTATCAAGATAGCTTGAATTTTGTTTCTGCTCATGGCCATAAAACATATTTGATTTCCTATAGTACACAAAAATAATAAGCTTCTCACAACTACTCAGTTTTTAATTGGGCTCTCTGGATCGACACAAGGTGGTTGCTGTACTGACAAATAACCCTGAACAACTTTGGTACAAACTCTCCTGGTCTAGAAGCCCTTGATACTCTGAGCACACGTTACCTGCGAGCCCAGACCCTCGCTTGCTCACCCAGCCAGCCCTCGCCTCAGCTACAGGGACACAACACACTCAACAACAGCATCTAAAGCACTGGCTTGAGATGCTTCCCTCATAGGAATGGCAGTGGGAGTTTCAGAAATCTCTAGTTACCTGGCTCTCATTGCTACTGTGAAAGTCCCACAAAGTCATTCCCATGGCCTTTAATAGGAGTCTCTCGAGTCTCCTGCTGTTAAAACAGGGACCTAGAAATACACCCTCGAAATGACCAACCTCTTGAGACAGATTTTAATGAACCTCCTGTCTTTTTCCATCAGCAATTAATTAATCTAGCCTCTTTGTTCTACATGAATAAAGAGCAAAATGAAAATACATGCTCACATGGAGATTTCAAAGACACATTCGCTCAAAACAGTGTTACAAATTTGACTGTGTCTTTTCCTGATTCCATTTGCTGTACACATCTCACATAAAAGCAAGTTTAATAATCTACTTTTGATCCATCAAAAGTGAATTTTCAATGCTTTAGCTCACTATGCAGAAAACACAGCAGCCTTTGATAGCAGAACAAAACTGCTGAAATAAGTGTTGATTCCATCAAGGGATGCACTAACCCCCACCCCTTGGCTGCTCTCTGATTCTGTTTAGACGACTCCTATTAAATATAGAGAGGAGAGTATAGGGATATATCCTCTGGAATATCCACACAGCATACTCACCGAGGATAGATCTAACTAGTCATTAGATGTCACAGCTGTTCCACACAAAGGCAGCTGAAAGAGCCTTTATCAGCAAGTACAAAAGTGATCTCTCCAGACTGCTTGTCGGCATCTCTCTACAAGTGCTGTATGCTCTCATATAAGAAATTTATTCAGACAAAACTCACAATGGAAGAATGAAGCCCCTTTTAATGGCAATAAAATAGTATGAAACATTCATATAGTCAATGTACTGTGAATGGTGTAACCTTACAAAGATATGGATTAAGAATGGAATACTTGGGAATAGTCCCTTCTACGGAAAAGAAATTTGACATCTTAATCAACTTAAATCAACATATAGGTCAAAGAAACAGTGTTTCTGGAATTTAAACCCAAGTATTAAATTTATCTTTCTTTTCAGTAACAATGCATGTAACTGCCTGGAATGTTATCATAGAAGATAACAAAAGAACTGGACAATGCTTTCAAACAAGGGTTATATATTAATACTGAGCTAACAGCTTCTGATGGACAGTTAAAATAAATAGGTATACTGCTGCCTCTTTTCTTTATGGTAGGTATATCCAAGGCACTTATCATGGTATTATTAAGAAAAACCAGACTATGTTCCTCTTGTTATATAAGGGAAATGGCTGAACATACCAAAGAGTCACATGAGAGCTTAACAAAAATCCTATGCACTTCTATTTAACTGTCAATAACCAGACCTAGTGGAAACAGTGCAATGCCTGCAGCTTTCCATGTGATGTCCCAGTGCTTATTTCCCGGTCCTTTATGTTGGGCACACACATGGTCAACAGCAATTTAAATGTTATCACTGCTCATCCCCTTCCACAGCAAGCAGCTAGGCAAAGTTTCAGTGCAGGATTTAGGCATAAAGCAGAAACAGGGAGCGTGAACAGGAGGAACAGACCGACAGCTGTAAGCACACAGGGAGGCAGCACACCCAGGCACAGGGAACTGGGAGAACTGCCCCGTGGTCACAGCCAGGGCAAAACGGGGGTGTGTTACAGAGGATACACACGGATTCCTTGGTAAGAATGAAATACAGTTGCTGCTGTCAAGACTTTTAAAATGTGGGCGTGACTTGCATCAAATATCACCAGGCACACATCAGTAACTACCAAAGTCCTGGGTCTCACTGCCGTCAGAAGGACATTTGAATATGCAACGACTGTGAATTTATAGGATCATTGTTACACTATAACAGGTAAAATCATGATCTTTCCCATGAAACTTCATAGGCACTTGTTTCATGGGGGCTACTCAAGAACCCCACTGCTATATGGACCAGGAAAACCTGGCGACTTTTCAGTGATTCAGGTATTGAAAAAAGGTAATAAACGTGGAGATTAAAAAGGTGCATTTCAAATGCCAGTGCTTAGAAAAGATCTACCTCTCTTCTTCTAAATAGCAACTTTGTTAAATAGAAAAACTGCATCCTGTTTGTACTAAGCAGGTATTTGGAATAATTAAAATAGCTGTAAACTGATTATTAGATTATTGTCATACAAAATGTAATTAGTGCTCCATCACTAAGAAACTAGATAATTTTACTGCTTATCACAAGCATAACACTAAAGCATTTTACCAGTGTAAATGCAGAAACATGCTATATGTTATTCAAAAAACATCTGTGGAATGCACTGTTCAATCAGAGGGAACTTCACTATTCTCAGCTGGTTTTTAAAATACTTCTTTAAAACAGAAATTAAGTCTGCAATAGTTAATAGCACTGTTCTTGGTTACACTGGAACTAATGTCAAACATACTTTACTACAGCCCTATCCAGAATGACTGTCTTCATGAATAAGAAATATCTTTATGGAAACTGGCAGTGCTTATTAGACCATATTGACTATGAACAGAGGGACAACAGATTAGACTGGACTGAAGTAGCAATACAGATACAAGGCAGTACAGACACAGTGAATACAGAGACCTGAATATATGCGAAAATGTGGTGGAAAGCAAATTACTAATAGATGAAAGGATGATTCAAGAAAAACAAAACAGGAGAAACTAGGCTCAAAAGAAAGCAAAAAGACTAGCAGGAGCCTTAATGGGAGTGGAGATGCTTTAAAGTGCTGTTGCATGTGACTTTCAAAAAATAAATAATTCTTATTTTGCAAAGCAGAATGTGTTTTATGCACCAAGGAGATGACCGTAAAATGAGATATGCAGCAAAAACACGGTAGCCCTCCAAGCATTGCTGAAAACAGAAAACCCTATGCATTTTACAGCCTTAACATGGTGAATATAAGTTTGGCAGAAATGCATAAATGGCATTATAAGCAATGCTACTCACTCTGGAGGTGAATGTTAGCAAGCATGGTGGCTTGAAGATGATGCTGAACATTGAATGGAATCTCAAAATAAAAAATTTGGAATTAAAAAAGAAATTTGAAAAAGTAACATATATGCACCATGGCATCAGAAAATGACCATAAAATGCAAAAAGGTGATGGAGTGACATGGAACAAACCTTGGAGAAATATCGCATCCTTGCTGCATAAAGGCACCCAGGGAAAACCAAAGGCTGTTAAATATTCCAAACTCATTTGGAGGGTCAGGAGGATTCTGAGGGTCACGTGGTTCTTCAGTGCTGTCTTCCAAGTGCCATTCATAAGGGCTGAATCTGCTGACTAGGAAAAGAACTACGCTGACGCCAATGTAAGCAAAGACTATACACATCCAAATTTCATAAGCCAAAGGATCCAGGAAAGAGAATACGCCCGGTTTAGATTTCTGAGGCTTCTTGATCATGATGGAGATGCCCAGGCTCATAAAGGGTTTGGAAAAGTCTATGACTTCTTCTCGCACCAGTGTTATGGTGAGGGGGGCAACAGCTATATCTGCTCTCTGAAAAGGGAAAACAAACCCGAGTTAGCTACAAATCAGACACAAGAGAAGCACAATCTAGAATGTCAGGCTAATGAATCAGATGATAAATTGCAAGAGTGAGTGGAAACATTCTTTGCAGTCTATTTTGCAGTCACTGAAGTTAAGGACTACATGATATTAATAGACAACTATTAACAAGAAAAATTACGATCAAATCTGTGCAGTATTTCTATTATGTTAAAGGGATGAATAAACACTACACAAAGTGGACAGTGAGATGGCAATTAAAACAATGTAATTTTCTAGTATTGGTCTGTATCTACCCATTTGTCTTGAAGACTTTGGGCAAATTATGTTTTCTATGTTTTAATTTTGTCTTTTCCATTCTTTCAGTAAGTTCTCTTGCCTTACTCATTATAGGATCTTTAAAATGAACCTATGAGAAGTAATCAGTCACTGAATTTCAGCTGCATTTGGGTACTGCTACTTGTATACTCCTTTGAAACTCCACTGCAATAAAGGACAGAAGATAGTAAATAGTGGGGGATAGGAACCAGTCAGCCTACCCTTTCTGTGCTCACTGAAGGACAGTAACACAGATTTGTGAATCCCTGAGGAGTAAATAGCCTGGGTAATCTGAGAAGAATGCAAAGCAGTATTTTTCAGTCTCCTGTGTGCCCTCCTGTTATACAGGATTTGCCTCTGCAGCCCTGTAACACAGACCGTGCTCTGGGGCTGTGCCATCTGGAAGCACAATCGCATCTATTGCACCTGTCATTGACCAGCACATGGGATAGCCTGACCCAATACCCTTCCCTTCAATCAATACACCTTTGCTGGATTCCATGGTAGGGAATTTCAACATGTTTAACTGTATCTGTATGTCTATGCAAGAAAGATCCAAGTCATGCTGCTTAAATAACCTAGCAGGTGCCAGCACTTGCATCAGAGGGGAAGAGAATGTTTAAAAAAAAGAGCTTTTTTCATTTAAAAGTTACTGTTATGAGAGCCTACATACCTACATACATTTTTTGTGACCTATTTTAAACACTCTATAACTATTTGTGTTATACTTTCAAAGATGGCCTTTCATTGGTAATTATGAATTTCAGAAAGAAAAAATGATTCTTAGGGAAAGCTTAACTTACCAGGACCTAAACCACTGTGCACCTTTAAATCTGATTTTTTCCCCCATTATTTACTATGTATCTCTTTCTGGTGGAAAAATAAAGCCTGATTAAGTAGAAGTTTGAATACAAGTTATAGGAAACATTAAAAGGAAGTGATTAAAATCTGTGCCATAAAACAATTGAATATGCCTTCATGTAAATCTAATGGTGATGTACGTGACTATCATTAATGTCTGGTTTGCTCCTCTTCCTAGATAGTTGGTTTAGGTTTTCTTTTGAAGTTTAATAAGCAGAAATGGTGAAGGCTTCTGCTAAGGCTGATCTCAGCATCATGGGCTCTGTGCCCGCTGGTGCCTTGGCAGCACCGAGCAGCAGTGCCCGGGGCACTGGCTCGGGGTTTGCTGACCGAGGCTTTGGCAGCCCTGTCGGATGAGCACTGGCCCTCCCCACAATAAGCCCTCCCTCCACAGGGCACTGTCTGCACACACGACCTCAGCGTTTCCTCCAGCCGCTCAGGAATGTCCCTCAGCAGTTTATCCTGGCATGTGCAACTACAAGGTATGTGCACAAATTCACTGCCTGGAATAATCAGATAAGCCATGCCTGTGCATGTAAGGAAGCCACTCGGAAACCATGGCCCTGGGTGCCTCCTCTGACAGCCCTGCTCAGCCCCTTTAGACAGTCATGTATACTGGGACACTGCCTTTCCCCTTGAGTGACCCTTTCCCCAAGGAGAAAACCCTCAGCTATGTGGTCACTTACTGCAAAAATCTAGCTTAACGTGGCTTGAATATAAAACCTGAAAATGCCTCGGGATGCCTGGGTGTTACTGGCTTTGCAGATGAATGTGTTCATCACCTAAGTGATGGAGAGACTGGGGGGGGACATGGATAGAGTGAGGTAAAAGAACTGGATGATGTTGGAACTTTTTCATTGAAGAATTCCCCTAGAACATATATTTGTCTTGTAGGTGCTGCTTGTTGAGCTACTGTTAAATATTAGAGCTACTGTCTGCAGTCAGTACGAGATGCACACAGAATATCAGTTTTAAATGCAGTCAGAGCCCACGGCTGGCTGGAAGACTGAGCACTTTGACCATGGCCACTGTACTTCGTGTTGAGCTAATGAGGTACTTACAAATTAATCCTTATTAGAGAAAGCTTAATGGATCGAGACCCCTGCAGAGAATTAGCAATGCCTCCATGTGAATTGAAGCTTAGGTGGGAGGCAGGTGTCTTACTGCCTGGCACTTCTGCACGTGGACTACCAGCCTTGGAACACCTTGTCAAGGAAGGAAAAGGCTGGTTCAGCTATAAGAGCATCTAGTTTCTGGAACGTTTTCCTGGACCTGGAGAAATTTAATTCTCCCAAAGTAACATTTTAATTGCCAAAGTAAACATGGTGGAGTTCTTCCTAAGTGCTGATGCAGCATGCAATAAAGTCTGTATCTCCTTCATGCCCAGCTGAGTTCATGTAGGATGTTCCTGTGGGACTTTGGGGGAATGAAGATGATGCTGTGCTGAAGCACAGACAAATCACTTTTTAAAGGTCTCAATTGCTACCATGTCGTCATTCATATCATACAGTACAGATTTTCATTGTAAATACTTTCAAATTGCTTTTCAATATTACAAGGGATACAAACATTTATCTTTCTGATACATTTCAGTCTCCCTCTTTTCCTATTGTTCCTACCAAAGGTGTTCACTATATTGGAAACACCAGCAAATACCCTCATCCCTAAATGAACATGGCAGCAATTGGTTTCTGCAGAGGGAACAAGCATCAGTTCACATGCAGGGTCTTGGGAAACCATCAACAACCAGAGCACTGAGGGTGGACTAGCTACAATCCAGTGCCCAAGCCTGGTTGCCCACCACTTCCCTGAATATTAGTTGCATCAGGGAGGTTAAAAACCAGTTTGCAGTTTGCTTATTTATTTAGAGATACAGTATGTGAAATGGAGAGCTTATGGAGAGCTCTCCATTAATAACTGCAGCACTCTTGAGAATTTCCCTCCCTGTTATGGCTGCAGATAAGCAGAACCCATACAAATTGAGCTCAATAAAAAAGAACACAACCACAAACATGTCCCTCTCTGTGCAGAACTGGAGGGGGTTTAAGAACCTCAACAACTAAGCTTTGCTAATCACTCATGACTAATGGCGTTTCAAACATCATCTTCACTGCATTTGAGCTGGGCGAGAAATGTCATGGATTCCTCTGAGGCTTGTTCTGTCTTTGCCTACTAGTGTGGGAGGGATGGATTTAGAGAGGACATGCAGCACAGAGGCGCTGCCCACTCTGCTCAAAGCTGACCCCAGGGAGCTGCAAACCTCAAGGCTCTTATGGGGAAGGAGAAAAAATAGCAAATGGAAATCCCCTTCTATGTGGAAAAGAAAAAAGATAAGATGTTCCACCTCTGTAATCCAAAAGGAGGGATGGAATTCTTCTGCTTACAGATGACTCTCCCTAACTTCAAAGCTATGCACTAGAGACAGCAAGAGACACAGGCTATGCTCCTGCCTGCACGTGCTTGGGGTCATTCCTGCCCGCAGAACTGAACAACTCCTTTGCTCGGGTGTCAATTTGCAAGAAGTGGGTCTGAGCTACAGTCACTTTGCAAGACCTTTGTGTGATGGCAAGCAAGGCAGCACTCTGTGTGCAGACTGAAGCAAAGAGACACTGTCTGACTTCCACTGGCAGCCAAACATCTGGGCACCCCAAAAGTGCTGAATACAGGTACACTGAGGCATCAGAAGAGACTGTGCTGGAATGGTGACTGACTCTGAGCATGTTTTAAGACTTCTCACTGCAGTCTGAGGTTTCCAGGTATGAGAAAAGAGTGTCAGACAGAGCAACACATCACTTGTGGTATTTGCTGGCAAAAGCTAACTTTGTAAAGACAGGCCAGTATCCCCAAGGATATTTGGGGTGTGTTGAGAGGCCAGGTCATGGGGGCAATGTGCTTTTAACACACTAGCTCACACTTATTTAAAACCAACAGCTGATATCTGACTAGGGACATGCTGTGCATTGAAATCTTAATGTGTACTAGCTGAGCAGTGTAAAAAGGTATTAAGGTGTTAAAAGGGCAGTTGGCCTTGTCTGCTGCAGTTTGTCAATGTTAAGCCCATTTGTGCTTTATGTGGATGCCCACAGCTCTTTCTGACACACTACTGCCACACGTAGACGGAGACATAAAGGGTACATCTGCTTCTGGAGCTGTGGGCATGTGTGCTTCCTGTGTCTGTGCTGAGACCCAGGTCAGCCAGAGTCTGGGGCCACAGCAGTGTGGCTCTGTGCCAGGGCTGCGATCCTGTCCCCTTGTGTGGCAGTGCCACCATGGCAGAAACCAGGGGTGAGGAGGGAATGGCAAGCTTCACCCACCCACTCATGGCACAGTCAGGCTCTGCCACGGACTAAGAGCACATGGGACATTTTGATGAGAACTAGGAATTGAGTTAGTCTTCCTCTCTCCTACAATTCAAAGGCTGTAGATGCCATCTGCAGCATTTCTTTAACTGCTGGGAGAGCCTGAGAGGCCAGCACCACATGAAGCTGGTCAGTCTACTAAAGGCAGGGAGATGTGTTGGTGGTCTCATTCTGACAAACTGCTGCATTCTGGAGACTGCCTGTCCTTTACATCCCTGCTTCATTCCTTTGTGCTATTTTACATACTGAAAGGTTTTTACAAAGACCTTTTTAACCTGAGAAGAGTTTTAAAGGCTGTAAGGTCTGGCTGCTCTTTTCATTCCCAAAGCATTTGTAGTTACAATTAAGATCTGTGTTAAACCTCCTGTCAATTAGCCTCAGCGCTGTGAAAAGCATCAGGGCCGGAGAGGGACGGCTTTCCCTGGCTGAACAGGGAAGGAAGAACAGCAGCCTGCTTTAAAAGGGAAAGAAGAAATAAAAGCCTACAGAAAGAGGCTGACCCCACAGAAGAGAAAAGACGACTGTCTAGTGCTCAGCAGCTGGTGGATACAAAGCCCCGAGCACCGGCCTCATGGGGCCGTGCTGAGGGAGGTGCTGCTGCTCCACGGCCCCAGCTGAGGGCACATCCTCAGCCCGTGGGTTACTGGAGGACAGCACTTGCCCTGCTGGATTGCTCTGCTGTTTAGATTTAAATAGTGATTCAGTCTCCTGGTCTGAGAATGATTTAGCTACTTTCCCTCATCTGAAATGTCCAGGAAAAAAAAAGCTCTATCTATTTTCTATTTTTATTCTGTCAAAAGTTTCCACTATGCTTTAGAAATTGCTCTTAGTTTAAAACAATAATAGTGCCCGAATTGGTAGTTTTTTTTCTGATAGGATGAAGCCTTATTTTGACACCATCAGAATGAAAGAGCAAAATTAAGGTTTTTTTCCAACCTGAATTGACACTTTTTGAGTTACAAAAAATCAGATAAATTTCATTTTACATCAAATTTCATTATCATTATTAATTATTATTACTACTACCATTACTACTCCTACTACTATCACCAACATTTAAAAATTGCTAAAAAACCACAAAGCCCTGTTAGCTCCTCTCTAACAAGACTTCTGGCTTCTCCTGCCTGAAGCAAGGGAGTTTGGGAATATCTGCTCAGGCAGAACTCTCTGCCTCCAGGGCTCCCATCCCTCTGTAACCAGGTGCATTGGTACAGGCCCTTGCAAAGCTGCAAGGAAAGGCCCAAGAGGGGGAGCTGAGATTGTCCTTGACTTCGGAGACCCTACGGCACAGCAGACTTTTACGCCTCCAACCAGTGACGTGATAGGAGAAAGCAGAGGGAGAATTTCTAATGGGAAGTATTTTAGTGGGTAAACGGCAATGTGTAACTCCCAGGACTGCTCCAGTTAGCCTAGTTAATGCTGACCTCTGGCTAGTCTTACCCTGGAGTCAGGGCTGTGCTGGGCAGCCTCAGGACCTGCAGCACAGTGACACAGCACCCCTGTTGCTCTGGGTACAGCTCAGTGCAGTCTGAGCCCCCTCCCATCCCACCCATCCCTCTGCTCCTTGACATTTAGAGCTCTCCAAGCAGTGGTCTGGAGGCTGCATATTCTCTCCTGGCTCTGTGCTGCGTTCCACAGGAAGCAAGAGCGACAGTAACAATGAACTGGCACAAACCAAACATTAAATATAGTTAATTAGGGTTTTGACATTAAAATGACAAGCCATTCACTTCCTATGACTGTCCTAAGAGCAATTTTAGGAAAGAGTCATATGCATGGGGCTAAGCAAAAAAGGGCACAGTATTCAAAAAGCCCCAGCAGTGCCAGGTGGTGGTGAGGAGGCTGTTGGGTCAGGAATACACTGTATTTGACAAATGACTAGTCCCTGTTTATTACGTGAGACAAATGCAATCTAAAGGATTGTGTTTCTGCCACAACTCAGCTCAGCTGCTGGATAACTGGTACCAAAACCAATCAGGACCCTTTTATCCCCCCAAGTCTGTCTTCCATACATGCTAATAAAGATACTTAAAATCTAATCTCCTTCTTGTCTTCCCAAAATGGAATCCAGAGGAGCCAAATTTGACAGTCATTTTGCCGACAAGGCTCACAAGGGCATTAGAGTGAGGTACAGTTTTAGTTCCCTAATAGAGTTTTAAGCCCCTGAGAGATAAAGGAAAGTCAGTACGTAAATGAGGCGTTTGCTCCAAATAATTAGCACTTCTAGAGCATTTCTCATCTTCAAAGGGCTTAGTGCACGTTTTCGTGAGTGTGGTACACAGCCCCCTCTCAACAGATGGAGGAAGAGGCCAAGGGTATTTCATGATGTTTGCAAATAGAGCTGGGAAAAGGTCTGGAGGGCTGGTGAGGTTTGCACTCAGAGTTCATGGGCTGTTTCCTCTGCTCACAGAAATCCAGGTGGATTTCCATGGAGCTTGCCAGTCAGTTCAGCTTGGCAGGCCGGGGAGCTGGCTCAGCAGAGCAGGGCTGTAGGAATTAACCTGGGCCTGCACTCAAACCTCACGGGACGACTCTGACCTTTGAATAATTGAGCACTGCAGCGAAGAGGCTTCAGTAACAGAGCTCACAGCTTGCACACAGGAACTGTTGGGGGTCAGGGAGGAAAACATTCCTCAATTTTTCATTAACAAGAAAATACAGATGCAAACTGTGCTCAGAATACAAAGGGACAGACCTTTTTGCAGGGGAAAATGAGCATGGTGGGGTGGGTTTGGGGTTGTTTTAAACTATGGTCTGTGGTGCCTGCAGGGCTGGTCTTGCTGGTGTGGAAAGGTCACAAGTATGGTTGGTCACAGGGACATGGACAAGGCTAAGTTTGATGCTAAGGAGGCAGAGCTCTCTGAGCAAGGCTCATCCCGAGGGGTTGTGGAAAAGGCAGCTGCAGCCAACTTCTTTATGACAGAATTGTTTGGGTTGGAAGGGACCTCTGAAGATTATCTAGGCCAACCTCCCTGCAATGAGCAGGGATATTTTCCATGAGATCAGGTTGCTCAGAGCCCTGTCCAGCCTGACCTTGAATGTTTCGAAGGATGGGGCATCCACTGCCTCCCTGTGCCAGCTCCTTGGTACCCTCACACAGTAAAGAATTTCTTCCTAATATCTTATCTGAATCTACCCTCTTTCAGTCTAAAGGCATTGCTTACTGTCCTATCACTACACACTCCTGTAAAAAGTCCCTCTCCAGCTCTCTTGTAGCCCCTTTAGGTATGGGAAGGTGCTCTAAACTCTCCCTGGAGTCTTTACTTCTCCAGGTTGAACAGTCTCAATTCTCTCAGTCTTTTCTCATAGGAGAGGTGCTCCACCCCTCTGAGCATTTTTGTGGCCCTTTATCCTGATGGATCTTACATAGCACAGCAGCTGCACAGGCTCATCTTACTCGGCTCAAGTCCCAGCAGAAGTTGCCCACACCACACCTTTCCTCCTCTAGTGCAGACAGTCCCTGTGCCTGACTGTTAGCAGCAAGTTCAGGTTCTCTTCTGCCTTGCTTTTTGCCTATGGTATGATTATTTTTTTAAGTGAATAAACTGCTTGTCACTCGAAAATAGATCAAAAGGACCCAATTACAGCTGATATTCTTGATATTTCTTGAACCACACACAGAGAAACTGAGGGTTTAGATTTCCAGTGCAACGTAATTTGCTCAGAACTGAATGAAACCTTTGCTTCAGAGGTTCTCAATGGACTTGTGTTCTCTAACACAGCCAACATCAGTTTCCCAAGTTGCATAACTGAGGCATGGGGAGTTCAGAAGGTTTGCTTAACGTCAAACCTCAATGCAACAGGGAAGCAAAGATGTAATCCAGGGGTCCAGCCCCCTGTTTACTTTCTCATCAGTACATTTCCCTTCCTGCCATAATATGATACCACAAAAACATTTTTATTTTTATAAAATATTTTGAGGTTGAAGAGACTACCACATATATAATAAGGCATCAGAACTGACTGCTCCAGAGTAAGAAAACTTCTGCAAATTTAGTAATTATTTTAAGAAGACTGATTCATTTGAAAAGAATTATCTCACCAAACATTTTGCAAGAATGATGATGTATTATCCCAAGGAAATTTTGAGGTGACTTTTAGAAATTACACTCAGCCATGGAACAAAAGGAAGCAATTGAAATATTCGCTTCTGCTCAGATATTTTTAATAGAGGAAAGCTTGTTAAAAATAAACTGTAAAAAAGATTTGGGCGGAATCACAAATCATCTCATTAGCATTTGGGGCAAAAAAAAAAAAGCAAAGATGAAATATCAGCTTGAAAAGTCTTTTCTGCAGAGCCAATTTTCTCCCCCTTCCATCTGGTTTATCTGTATTCCAAAATTCTCATTTTCAAAGAAGTTTCTAAAATGGCAATTCCGGACTGTTTTTGTTCTTACTAAACAAAGCAATGTACACCCAATATAGAAATATAAAGAGGAATGCAATGAATTAGGCTTTTTTTTTTTTTTGTCTGCCAGTTGATTTTTAAAACCAAATCAAGGGTTTAAAAAGAAAAAAGATAAAAACAACCTTGGGGCTAACTGAGTCTTTAGTCTCTGGTCAAACACAAACCAGCATCAGTGACTCAACGAGGACCAGAATCACAGATGAGACCTTTAATGGGAGGGACACCCTCCCAGCACTTAAGAGACTGATACAGAAAAAGGAGATGTGGCAAATGAAGCAGCAGCATATGAAGGGCAAACAGGAAATTCTGCTTTAAACAAGAATTTGAAATTTGCCCAATGCTACTTCTCAACATTTTGTGGACTCTGATTTGGAGAACAGCAGTAAAAAAGTGACACTTTCTTGCAATGAAACAATTAGAAAAGTAGACTATTAAAAGAAATTTCTACAAAGAAATATCTAGAATTTTAAAGGTAGTATTCAAACAGATGATCTTTATTTTGCAGTTTATTAACTTTGAGCATAACTTTTTATAAAGAACAGTAAAATGAAGGTTAAGAGAAACTTACCCCATAGACCAGTTCACCCACCATGCCATTCCATATCTTAGTCTCAGGGTCCCTAGCTCCATATTTCCCATCTCCAACAATTGACAGTTTGTATTTTATTCCAACATGTTTTGCTATTTCAGAAGCTAAGTCTACACAATATCCTTCATATCTCTCATTCCCTTCTAGTTGTTCATGGTTTTTCTTATACATTACATATGGTGATTCCTTTGAAACAAAAGTAAAGATCAAAAGTCTATGAATGTAAAATACAGCTGTAAACCACACAAAATGAGAGTTGTTATTATCCTTTATATTACTGGCTAGTATTTACAATATTTCCTGCTTTGGTACAGAAATTAGAAAGACAGACTTCTGCAGTTTAAAAATCTTTGGCTGATCCTACAGCCACACATACTGTTGACTGCATTCCTAGTACGGACCCACTGAAGACAGCAGGATTTTTAAATAAAGTTACACTTCTGTTTGCAGGCCTGATTAGGCAGTCAAATAGCATCACTGCAGTAATAATTCAGGTTTTAAGGACTGACATACCCAACACCTGTACCACCAACATCATTTCCTAAGGCCCCAGTGATCTAGAATGGGGCTCTGATGGAGGTATTTCCAAAGCAGCCTAAGGGAATCTAGGCTAAAATCCTCAGCAGAATTTTTTGTCACTGAATTCCCTTAGCCTTCTTGGGAAATTCTAGCTGAAATGCTGGTTACATCTCGCTAAATCCATAGGAGTATAAAATACAATGCTTCAGGAAATAGCATAAAATTGGCTCATGCTTAGCAGAACTGTAACAGGCACAAAAGTCACAATGAACACTGTACAGAGCAGGTCTGTAGAGGCGTTGGGAGGTGCTGCTGCTCGTGAGACATGGGAAGAGCTTTGCTCCTTTGGAATTGCACAGGTATAGGCTGCTTTTCACACAGTGCTAGAGCAGTTCCAGTTCTCTACAGGCTTCATTGTGCCACCCTTACTCAGTCCACAGGGGTTGTGTTTACAGGAGCTGTACCTGAGTGAGGGGTGCAAGATTTGACCCTACAGCAGCAACGCCAGATCCTGTGGTCATTTATATACATGCACAATAACTTCACTTACATGAGGCATTTAATTGATTCAAGTGTCTGAGAAGCAGCAAAACACAATGGTGAGCTCAGTGAGCTCCTCCAGTGAGCAAACTTACTGATAAGTTTGCAGGGTCAAGCCCTCAGAACATCTCTGGGAGATACTGAACTTTCCAGTCACTTGAAGTCACACAGTATTCAACATCTACCTCCTGGCGAGGTGTCTAACACACCTCAGGAGCCACGTGTCTTGTTTCCTAAACACAAACACACTAAGAACATAAAACTTACCAAGATGGTAGTGACTACTATAGTTCTGTTCTCCACAGATGAGCTGTCATTAGAGGGGAGCTGATCTAATGCTGGCACAAATCTTTCATATTCATTCCAATAACCAGCCTATAAAAATGGAGATTGTTATCTCATTACACACCTTTACAAGGACTCTGGTACTTGAACTTATAAAAGAAACTGTCAAAACATATGGGTTTGTAACATTTCTCACATTTCTGTTTCTGTCATTAAGGGACCACATTAGCTTTAAGTTAATTTCCTTAAAGAAACAATGTTCTCAATCCCAAGAACAAATAAGCACAAGCCAAATCAAAGTGAAAATACATATTAAATTCCCCTATCTCAATCAACATCATCGTGGTGCCTGTGGAATAAATTCCCATGTTTCCACAGCATAAGAATATACTACAGGCAAGAAAATAAACTGCACAGCATTCTGAATGAAGTTCTCTGATTTTGTAATTTTTATCCATATTCTGCTGCAGTTTGGCCAGTGAATACAGCCCATGCAGACCTTCCTGAGCTGGCCTGAGAGCAGATGCAGACATTGTCAGCAATGCAGGCACAGCAGCTTTATCTTCAGTACAGGATACAAACCCCTTTGTGAGGTGACTGTTTATCAGCTGGCTAGAGCTGACCTTCGTGGTGCTGTGGCTACACCACTAGGCTATCACACTAGTTTTTATATTTCTGCACAACACAGAAGTAACACTGTTGGCTGCACTGTACACCTACATGAGTGCCTGGGCCATGTCCACAGGCTTTTTGTGATCAAACATGTGCAGAAGTGTTTAAGGAGTCTCAGTGGTGACCAAGCAGGTTAGGTACCTATCTCCAGGTGAAATCAGGGGGATTTAAGAGACTCAGCTATGCAGACTTCTCTCTCAGTACTTCTGTGACCCTATCTACCTAATTATATTTGAAAATCTGCCTTAAACATCTTTTATAACACAGAACTAGGCGATTATCCCACTTAGGATCTATTATTTAGGAGATAAGAGAATGAGTAGGAAATTCAACTAAAATCAAACTTATTTGGTTTCACTGGTTCCAGCTTCACTATGGCTCTAAAGCACTATATGGTTAGGGAAGGAAAGACTGAAAAAATTTAGAAGAGAAAGCTAAGCACAGGAGCATGACAGCAGGTATTATGCTTGGCAGTGGAAAACCTTCAGAAGGGTTTTAAAGGAAGAAGTTGTGCCTGAAGTTGACATGGAAACCAATGAAGACATTAAGCAAGGTGAGTGGTTTAGTCCAGGAACTGAATAGAGAAGGTTCCTGGGATAGGGAAGACAGCAGAGAAGGTGGGGATTTCTCAGGGCCCCGTTATTACACTGCCTCTATGGTATTTTTGTTTCATTAGTTTCTGGTGAAGGTGTGAAATCTGGATGCATATCTTGAAACTCACCTTCCGTGACCCACCAGCTTTCATTTCATACACATCAATGGTGTAATTCATTCTCCGCCCATAGGTGTCGAACTGGATGTTCCCTGTCATTCCTTGTACTTGCACCTTAAGGGAAAAAACAGGAAAAACACTTTAATAAAAGATTCACTTTATCTTTTCGTTCTGTTCTATTTTGCAGGAACCCACTAGCTCTAGCCAAATTTTTATCTATGTAAGAGCCTGGTAGTGCTTTTGAAACAGCCAGTTATATTCTTCAAAACAAAACCAATCCAAATTCTCTCAGTTCCAGCTGTACATATTTGTTAGTTAGTACTCAGCTGGTGACTCACTGCCGCAGAGTGAGATGCATTTAAGTGAAATTAGCCCTGCAGGTATGTTAAATGTAAGAAAGACTGATTCTGCCACGCTTGGTCACGCTGGGTTCACTGGTACAGCACGGAGCACCAGCGAGGCACGAGCAACAATTCAGTGCCATTAAACCCCTCACAACATGGTACAGAGCGATCTGCAGTGTGGACCAGACTGACACAGCACATTCCAGGAAGTGCTTTATTTTAAGATCAGTCCCAGTGCAGGAGAAAGGAATGAATGTCTTCTCTGAATGAGCACAGACAATTGCCTCTACTGCTTATGGAGTTTTGGTCTTGGTCGGGATGGATGGGTGTGCAGACGGTAAGTCATTAGCGTTGCCTACTCACATGAATCATCCAAAGGGGAAGTATAAAGTACCTCATTTCAAAGAAAAAGTCTTTCTTATTTCCCTGTATTAAAGGATGAGGTATTTTCACTCACATCACTTAGCAACACTGACAAGCTGTCATCTCAGGCAGAAGAGGTAACAGTCTCAAACTTCAGGAGGGGTAAATTAGCTTTAATATTTAGCAAAAACTGTGGAAGTTCCAGGAAGAAGTGATGTTAGACTAGTCAAAGGCAAACTGTTCAGGGCTGGTGACTGATCTGCTGTTCACAGTTTAGAGATGGTGGACAAGGATACATAAAATAACCAAAATTCCACAGACCCCAAATTATCCAGTGAGCCAAATTCAGACTGACATATGAGTAAATGGATTTGAACCTTGCTTAAAATAGTTTATATCATTACAGAGGGCTGGAAGAAAATGTGAGTTATTCATCTCCTGAAAGCTAGAGAGATGAAATGGACTTTGAAAACCAAATTTGACCCGAAGAGGTCTTATCAACTGTGGACTGAGCAAATGTATTTGTAGGGTAGTTGACACATAAGTTGCATCCAGATGTGAGTTGCTGTGCCTGCTTTTGGCTCCTGCTGGAAGCTGTCTGGCTACCTTAGCACAGCAGTGACTGTGTGTCCCAGCAGAGCTTGTTAGACCAGCTTCATCCTGATGTGCATGGAGACATGAGCTTTGTGCACTGGACACCTCTGGACTTCAAATTTAATTTGTTTCTATCTTTGGTGGGAAAACTCGGCACTTTGCAAAACCTGGCTGCACCGAGGCAGGAAGGCTCACCAGGACTGAAACTCTTCTGGTAGCAGCATGTGGAGGCAATCACAAACACACTGACTATTCATAAGTGTCCAGATCTGCTCAGGCAAACTGCCACTGACCTCATGTCTTAGAACCAGCCTCAGAAGCAAAGACATGCACAGTTTTCAAGGCTGTAGGGAAGAAGATTCAAGTAATGCCTATTTCTCTTTGGCCAGCAGGATGACTATAGTGTGGTACTGAACCTTCTGCTGGCAGGGGATGGATATTTCAAGGATATCTCAGAAAAAAATATTCTTATCTGAGTTGATGCTACAGAGTAGAGAGGAAACATTATTAAATCAGAGTTGGGTTGCTTTTTTTTCCCCTGAAGCAAAGATTCAAGATCATTGTCTGAACAGAAGGAGAGAGGGTGATGGAACAGGATGGGGACTGGAAGGCAGTGTGGGATGAGCTTGGATAGCTCTTGTTGTAGGTGTATATAAAACTCACTTGCATGACTTTGGATAGCTAAAACAATACAAGGCAACCAGCCAAAAGTCAAACTTCTGCATTTTTTGCCAATCATGAGTTTGGCTTTTTATAATATTTTTTAATATGCTTTTAAAAAAAAATTCTCCTAAATAAGGGAGTGTCCTGTAGAAGTGCTACTTTTCTCTACTGACATGAATACTTCATACCTCATTCAGAGGAGTTTTACATTTTGCTTGTAATTAAGTTCAAATGGACAGTACCAATTCTTTAACTATTGTGAAGGTTGAATTTAGTTATTTCTTTTCAAAAGTATGCAATACTACATTAGTGAATGTGCAGTTAGGAAGTGACAAAATGGTATAAAAAAGAGCTCTGGTTCTTTTTACGTGAGATTGAACCATCTCTCTCACTCCTAAGAGTAATATAATCTGATTACAACTGTCCACAATTCACTATAACCTCCTGATAGAATCCTTAACAATTTGGTAACTGAGAAAAAGCAGTAATTAAGCCAAGTGTATGAAGGTTGACCTAGGATTTGTTTACACATAACATGGGCTTAATTCTGATCTCACTCACTCCAGCTCTATGTCTGCATTAATATAATCAATTCTAACAGGTTTATTTGAGAGTTATTTGAGCCAGATCAAAAGCAGAGTTTTTGTCTCTTGTATCCACAAAAACATCATTCAATTTTTTTCATTGTCACTAGCTTTAACACAAATAGCAGCATAAGAAGAGTGAAAAATCAACAAAATTAGAGATGTAAGTGAGGTAGGATCCTATATTATTACTCGTGTCAGGGTTAAAAAATTGGCCATGCAGCTGTTTGAGTGTTATGCCAGGAATCAGAACTGGTTGGAGGCTAAACTGTGTCAAGGTTCAGGCTGGTGCTGAAATCCAGCAGTACTGCTGTGACCAACAACAATTCTTCCACTGCTTTAAACCAATCTGAGTTGACTTTTTACTGTCAAATTAACAAAACTGCACACTTGTGTTTAAATTCATAAATATACGTATTCCTGCAGGATTTACAATACACATGCTGTAGACCACTCTAGTTCTCTTAGTTAGATTTGCAGGCCCATCCTGACTTTAGAAACCCCCAATACATGTTTGACTGCAAAAGGCTCATGCTCACTCTCAGGGGAAGCTGGGGTGTGACGGGGGATCTGAGGGACTGTGTGCGCTCTGGTGTGAACAACCAGGCAGCTGCTGCACCGGTACTAGAGGGAAGAGATTGTGGCTGAAGCTTTGAGAGCTAGTTTGTTATGCCTTGCTCTCCACTGAATACATTTTATCCACCCTTCGGAGCTTGTCATTAAGTTTGTTTTCACTTTCTTTCTTTTTTCCCCCTGAGGAGCTGCAGCTGTTTGTGTGAGGGCAGGAGCTCTGTGTACACGGAGCAGGACACAAGCGCGGTCCCAGCAGAATTGCTGCTGCTGTGGGACACACCCATTCATCAGCCAGCACACTCGCCCTTACCATCTTCAGCGCTCTTTCTATATCAATTCCTTGGCTCCACGGTACTGCAGGGTTAGCCAGGCAGTCTCCAGCACTGCCTCTCCTGGAGACATCCACACGCTGTCTTCGGAGGTAACGGAAAGCCTCTGCTATGACCAGGACTGCATCGTGGGTCAGTGCAGATGTGTACTGCAATCGGGGCAAAGAGAAGATGGTGACAAACTGCAGTCTTAGAATTGCCCCACGTGTGTCAGGTGAAGTCCTCCTCTTTGTTAGAACACTCTTACAAGAATCATGCTTGCCAAGCCATTTGCTTGCTCTCTGTCTTTCAGCTGGTGATTTGTTAGTTTAAAAATTCAACTTATTTCAATTAACAAATTAAAAATATTTTCATTTTGTATAGCATATATAGCAGCAAAATAACAAAACCAGGTTATAGTTGCACAAAATTTCAATTTAATTGGAAACCTCATCTAAATGAGGTTAGTACAAAAGTCTGCAGTTTCATGCTGGACCATACTGCTACCAAAGAAAAGCTCATATGTGGGTTTTTGCTTGGAGTAATTTTTTTTGTTTTTAACAAGACTGCCAAGACAGCTTT
This sequence comes from Manacus vitellinus, assembly GCF_001715985.3. Lineage (NCBI taxonomy): Eukaryota > Metazoa > Chordata > Aves > Passeriformes > Pipridae > Manacus > Manacus vitellinus. The sequence goes on from NW_021939395.1 coordinate 8,285,814, forward strand.
GAACTGAAGTTAACATAAATCACTTCTGCTAGGATCACAATTCTGATTAGGTAGCATCTGTGGCAAGAAACAGATCAGATTAGTTTTCTTAGAAAACAGCTATACAGGCAAGCAATCACAAAACACACTTTAGGCATTACATCTCTTCAGTAATTTCCCACCTGCCTTCCCTTACTCCATGGCAAATCTGCAGAGGGTGGGAAACTGCGTGTAGCAGCAGCTCTTGAACAAAACTCCCAGACAACTTAACTTACTTGTTCATGTTGCTGTCAACTTCATCCACTGCTTGTCACATATATCTGGTGACACCCCCTGGTGCTATAAATTTAGTATCTCCTAGGAAATGTTATGGAAGTGGGGTTTTTTTCACATTTTTTCCACATTTATGTGTTTGTCTGAAAGTTTGTCCCTCCTGGACTTTGCATGTGACATCTCTGGCTTTCACTGGCATTACACCTCTAACTTCAGGGTCTGTGTAGAGGAGACCCTGTCAGCACACACCTACTGGGAGCAATCAAATGTGTTCAGTGTGTAAGACCAGATTTCAACCCTCTTCATATTTCCACAGCGTTTGTAAGAGGATGCAGAGGAAAAAAGAAGAATGTAAGAGGGATCTGCGTGTACTGGTGCTCCTGCCCTTCTTTTGGCAGCCTGTGGTACCACAGAGACCCTGCCTCCCAAGGAACCTGATGCTGGAGTTCGTGCCAGAAGACGTGCTGCCCATGCACGAGTTAGGGCAAAATCCAAGTTTCAACTGCTTGTTCCGATTCTCTCTTTGTGGATAAGATTTATTATATTCAGAAGAAGTTAATTCTATCCTGTAGGGCAGGATAGCACAACTGAAGGTCTGCATTTCTTAAAACTGTGTGTTATCCTTCAGTTTGACAGAAGCCCTTATGAATTCTGCACACAGTGAGGCGTCTGCATGTGCAGATCAAGAGAATTCTGTCTGATAAAAAAGAGTGCAAAGGTAGGGCTGTGAAAAACGTTATACAGCAGACATTCTTACTGACCTTTAAACAACAGCAGTTTATAAACTCTCACTGGGTGTGTGTGGTGGTTCCTCCTCTGCCTGTAAAGGCACAGGCATTCCCTGATCATGCCCACCTGCACCTCTCCCTGTAGTGCTTTGCAACGATCACTCTCTCCTCTTTTAGAAAGTTAACAAAGGTTATACGTCACAATCCACGCAACAATACAGAACCAGACAGTATTTTTAAGGTATTTGTTCTTGTATTAAAAAAAAAATCTTGTAATAGCTGTCCAATCTAGCACTACATAAAACTTACACACTGATAATTTTTTCAGCAGACTGCGTCAATTGTCAGTAACCTTAATGCAGTCCCTTCCAAGTCATGCCAAGAGAGCTATCTAATTTTCTACTTTATTTGAATTCTACTTATAAATGCATGAGCATGCAAAGAGAAAAAAGAGAGAAAGAAGGGAAAGGCTGATAAAATACAGAATAAATTAAACATCGGGGCTTTAATCTCTAGGCAATTTTATTTCCTAATCAAAAATACTGTACATCAATTTTTAAGTATGCTTTTTGTCTGATTGACAAATACTGTGCACATTTCTATAATGAGTGATACATTTGTGCAAAGGTAATGTAATCTTTGTGTTTGTACCATATACTTAAGAATCTTTGTTAAGGAGGAAGAATAATTATTCCCTCAAGGTAAATTGCTTTCAAGTGGAATAAAATTTTCTCAGGTTAACTGTATGTATTTCAGAGCTTTTAAGATTAGTATGATACTTATCTTCACTTCTGCATCACTGCTAGGAAGCTTTAGAAAGCAGGACTAGGTCCTAATCCACGGGCAACAATACACTAATCTGGGCTTTGTGGGCCTCTGTTTGCCTTTCTCTGCTTCCTCTGAAATGCCCACCAAGGCTGTGGGATGGTGTGGGATTAAGATAATTTTCCTCCCTTACAGAAATCATATGCTCCCAGGGATGGAAAAGTGTATCTCTGAATGGCACTGCCAGAAGTAGCAGAACCTCGTAACTGGTTCCTGTTGTGTCTTTAGTCCAACCCAGCACTACCACCTACCCTGGTAACCCCCCATGCATGGGACTGGAAGAGATTTTTCCTTCCTATCTAGTATTTTAATGCTTTCCTGAATTTTGTCTTACTAATACTAAGACATGATCCCAGTTTATCAAAGTAATTTTGAAATCCAAATCTGTTCATCAACTTGCATGTGTCCCACCCAAATTAACAGGAAAGACATGAACTGTCTAATTATGGCTGTGGTTCTTAGGTTTGGCTTCCCTGAGTGGACTTCTGGGAGTGACAGAATTTAAGGTCTTCTCATCTACCAGCAAACCAATATCCATTCACCTATTGATGTTGTTGAAAAAGAACAAGCCTCTCAAAAAGAAGAAGAGAAAGAAGGAATGTAATAGGAATATTAGTAATATGCAGTGGTCCTAGAAGATTTTATAATTTCCATGCCTGCACAGAGTATCCTTGATGCACTCCTTGACTGGACAGTGAATAGCATCTCTACTACAGAGATGCTATAGTAGAGGCACAAAAAGATCTGGGGGAGATAGCAACAGGTTGCCAGTCTCCTAATAAGAATGGCATTTACTTCACTCACTCTATGACAGTTTTAGTAAACCTGGGAGTTCCATTCAAAAAAAATTGAAAAATTTTATTGGTTGCAGATATAATGGCCAGACTATTCAAGTAAAGGACAGAGGTGCAAAATACAGGGTTAGATTAGGAGGGCAACTGTCAGCAGTGACTACTACTGAGCAGTGGTTCCTCAGTGAATTCAGAGCTACTACATTTTGCACATGAAATTCTCTATTACCATTTAAATGGACTAGTAATCCACAGTCTGCATCTAAACCCTAACTTAATTAGCCCCCACCCCCACCTCAAAACTAACTCAAGAAGCTCAAGTCAAAAGTTGTTATATCCACTGCACAACACCAGGATTTGCAAGATCAAGCCTTTGCCTCTAAGGAACTCCCACCATGGTGGGCACTTGTGTGTGACTACCAGCCTCTGCTTCTTTCTTCTGGAAGGGTAGTGAATGTTGCAGTATAGTCTAACCAGGGATCTGTATCATACACATGCAAATATCTGAGGTTAAAAAGTCACAAATAATTATTAAAAGCATATCATTGCCATCACAATCAGGTTAAAATAAATACCTTTAATGGTGAGTTTTTAGCTTCAGGGAATTCCCTTTCATCAAGCCTCACCCAGCGCTGTAGAAATTGTTGAACCATTGGGTTTTCATTATTAACAATCTGGAATCCAGTAATGTTGGCACCTCCATGCATTACTCTCTCCAGAACAATGTCTGTGAAACCCTGGGAGGACACATGTAGAAAACAAGAATCATTGTCATCCAAAGTCCCTTTTCTTTGGCTCAGTTTTACCTGCTACAAGTGCAGCACAAAAGAAATGGATTAATGTTCCTCTTGTTAGCTGACAATATTCGACCAAGGAGACACAGAATAGAATTTAAAACATCTTTTTGTTCTTTCAGTACAAAACTGCCTTGTTGGATTGTGGCAACGTGGTACGTAATGTTCACCAGTCAGAAAGAAAACTGTGGGGAAACTTGAAGTACTATTTCCTCTGCTGTCCTCAGCATGATGAAACTGGTCAAAGACCTCAAATCCCATTTGTACAGCAAAGTGCAAACGAAGGTTCAGGGCTGGGGGCAGAAAACCACTCGACACTCAACTGTTCTGTGGAGGCAAAGCACACACCTCTTGCCAGGCAGTTCTCCATCACAGCATCTCTTAGCATTTCACTTGCAAACAGAACGGGATGATTCTCTCCCACTCTGTTGTTATTTATACCTGAGGCAGTAAATTGGAGTCTTTTTGATTAGTATGACTTGATTGCAGTCATGTTTATCTGAATGTCAATGGTTACACATGCTAAAAGGCAACCCAGAATAAGAACCTCTGTATTTCTATGCACACGCTAATCAGTGAGATCATGACTGGTTCTTATAATGCAAAATGACACATCTTAAAGTCAGACAGTACTTATACTAAATAAGAGTAATTTAAAATTTGTCTTTTCTGCTTTAATCACACCAAAACATGGATACAGAAAATCTTTGAGTAAGTAGGATTGCTAACTAGAAAGCGTGAGTTTTGGAAAAACATTTTTCCAATCACAGTAGACACAGAACTCAAAACTGAGTCTTCCTGCAGGATTAATTACAATACAAGATGTTTATAAGGAACTTAAGCAGATGGTGTTTCAAAGGCATCAAAGAAGTCCCTGAAAGTCAATCCTACAATCCAGAAGAAGCTCTGATACAAATAAAAATGTACTGCCTCTTCCTGGTAGGTCAGCACATACAAAGGCACAGCCCTACAGTCTGAAATACAAAAGAAAAACTAAACAGCCTGGCTGGTTTAGTTAATGGAATTGTTCTAATTTGCAGCTTTTTACCACTTATACACAAATATGCTAAAATTATTTTTCCTGGAGTGCTTAAATATAAAGTATGTTACATAGAAGATTACAGTCACAAGCATTTAATTTATGAGGACAGAAATCAGTGCAAAGCATACAATTAAATTATTATTTTAAAACTGGTAGAGGATATGAGATTCTCAGACAAAAGAACGACCATAACTGAGTAAAAATGAAATACCAGTTCTAGTATTTACTGAAGTAATTTCTCAAAATCCAAGAACTCATCCATGCATTTCCACTTTCTTATTAAAGTTGCCACAACTTGAACAGAATATATTACCCTCTAAAATGCAGCTACACTTGTCATGAAGAAAAGTGCTTACCAGGTTAGCTAACATGTAGTGATAGCCTCTAGAATGTTTGCCGAGGACTACAACCTGTGTGAAGAAAAAAATTACACATTATTCAGCTGTAAGGTGACTCTCAACCAGTGGAAAACAGCCAGAGAATGAACATTCTGGTAATCTTTTATGCTCAATCCATGGACATGATGTAGTAATTTCTGTTTTTAAAACACACAAGCAGAGTAAAATAAAGAGTAACTCAAAGGCTGAGGAGACTCTGCTTGCAGAGATGACCTTACCCAGCAAACTCACTGTTGTGATCACGGTGTCTTCCCTCCTGGCCAGGTTCATTTTAGTTATCAGTTCAAGCATTTCTGCTCTGAAATGAGGTAATACTATATCTACCCACTCACTAAACTCCTGTTTACTTTGTTCCTTGTTTGTGGAGTGTATGAGAGGTGGAGGACACAGCCCAGCCACTCACTGTCTTTATTAAACTACCAGCACAGCAGGGCTGGGTGGGCTTCAGGTTGTACAGGGAGTTTCCTGCCATGACAACCCTGGTCAAACCTTGTCATACATGAATGCTTAAAATCAAATTCCCAAAGTTATAAGCAGTGACCTTCATTGCCTTTTCACAGCTTTCAAAAGGCCTGAAAACTTGTCACTTCCAGTGCATCTAAATGGATACATCTGACCTTAAGCATTTTGTCAAAATTTCTACTAAATGTTACGTTGCACATCATCTCCTGCCCTCCCTGACCCCACTTGGGCATCTCTCTGTACAAACAGAGTCATTAAATGGAATTGCTAAGAGACAAAAAGGCAGTAGGACGAACTGAGCAGGTGGATTCTGTGAGGGTCACAGGGCAGAGTGTCTGGCGAGCCTGAACTCTGCCATCCTGTGTGCTCATCCCCACTTTAGGAACACTGTGCTTTTGCATAAAGAAGGAAAACATACATATCTCCCACGTCTATTCAGCTGGCTGCTGCCTCACCAGTAATCCCTTCGTGCAAGACTTATGCCACTGCACTTCGGACCCGGCCCTCGCCTTCAGATGGTAATCTCAGCAACATCCATCCAGTCCTACAGCCATCAGGTGCAACAACATCCAGCAGTAAGAATTTAATTTATAACTGTGGTGATTCCACGTGTGTCAGGACATAACTCATCTTACCCAGAACTGCTGGGTTAAAAATAATCAACATAATGCTGGTGATACACACACATGTATCACTGACTACATCCTATGAGCAGCTCAAGTGAACAGATGATGCTTTTTGATGGAGAATCATCCGAAAATCTATACACACCATACAAACATACTTGTCCATGGTCACAGAAAAATGCTCCAAATGCCCATACTTTAAAAGACATCTTTTCAACATGTCTTTGCTAAAAACAGATGACATTTGAGTCACTGACTTTAGATATACGGCTGAGCCTGTTCAAGTTCTTGATTAAATTATTAAGTTCCCAATTGCCTCTTTGGGTAGTATTGTCTTTAATAGATGCCATTTCTTTTAAATTCACATTTAATTCTGTAGGAATTTGCATACTTCCAGCAGTCTGAAAATAAATTGCTGTTCAGGTCCTCTAGAGAACTGTATGTACACTCCGTTGGTAGAAAGCATCTGCTTTCCTCCACTCACATTTGTTTTCTGTGGAAATGTGCAGGCTTTCTTCAGATCATCTGGTGTGCATGCTATTTGCATACTGAATTCTCTGTGTTTTAATTTCACCTTAAAGGCAGGTTAGAGACAAAGAACTTATTTAAGAACAACAATACTCTTTGTGGTTTCAACCTTAATAACAAATAAGAAAGCTTTTACGTTTCTACACAGAAATGTGTTTATTTAAGAGAAAAATATCACCACAGATGAAGTCAGAGGCTGTAAGAAAAACACACATGGAGTCACTACAGGCAATAATGCAAATAGGAAATGCTCATTAGCATAGATCAGACTCAACTTCTGTCTCATCTGTTGTCCTGTCTTCAAAATGACCAGAAATAATTCTGGTTAGTCCTGTAGAGAGGTTCAACATACTACAGTCAAGCTTTAATTCATAAAGCATCTTTTAGAAGTGACCTGCCAGCATATCTACTCACACAACCAACCCTGTTAGCTCATAACCATTGAACTGGATCTTAACAATGTTTTTAAAATTCACTACACACTACATTGCAGTCCTAAATCTTAACAAGTACAGCTCTACTCCTCCCTCACCTTCCACCCTCTACCAACTGCCCAGCATGTTGAAGGGAGCTGCTGGATTAGTGAGCCCAGCAGAAACAATCACAGACATGTGTTACTCCTAGGGGAGTGAAGGGATGGATAAAGCTTCTTTATGAAGAAGGAAAACAGGAGTATAACAAATAAATCTCATCAACTGCTGATATATTGTGAAGCTTATACTGAAAGTGGGATATTGAATAGTGGTGGTGAATAGAAAGCCAGGATTACAGGGCAAGGATTTCACAGAGCTACATGTCTTTCGTAAGTTTGACTTCCGAGACTTAATATTGCTTTCACCTTGACTGAAAGAAAAGCTTATAAGATTTTACACTGAACAAAGGAGGAAGAAAAAAAACGGCTGGAAACCATCATGAATAATTCAGATTTCTGATCCCACATAATTCTTACTTTGTAGATAAAAAGATCATAATGTCAGGTTTGATATAGAATCAAATAAAGTTTGTATTTTTAATTAACTCTTCGGATATTTCTAATTAATTAAGAGAATATCTAGAGGGAACATAATTAAAATGTATCTGGTTTCAAAATAAAAGTAAAATCTGCTGGCCAACACCAGGCTTACTTGAAGTGCAGACCTATATGCCAGATTGAGGAATTAAGTCAGCATCGCCAATTTTACTTTTTTGATTTGCCTGGGGAAGTTATTTTTTCAATGCAAGCCTAAAGACAATTTAGTTTCCACTGCATCAGTCACCATTATAATAAAAAGTACAAATTTTAATTACCTTAGTTTTTACATTTTTCTTAGTCTGGAAGATAGCACTTTAGATATTATTTGGCTAATATTAAATTGGTATGAACTGTTGCAATATTTCTAAAGCAATAATGACAATTCTCTCACGATGTAGTTCAAAGACTACACAACACCTAAGAGGAAGGACAATGAAGAGGAAGCAAAATAACTTTAATATTAACTTCACAATTGCTACATTATCTTTTGACTTATTTCCTAGTCAAATTACAAGCACAGGCAGTTCCTGGTCTAGAACATGGATCTGGGTTTTTAGGCCATGACAATTAAATACTGGGGTTAAGGATGAAGGAAACATTATGAGGAGACTGGTGAACTCCTAGATGAAAGTCAAGGTAAGGAAAGTCAAGGAAATGAATATTTCTCCAAGGACCTGATGAGGAACTAGGATGGTAAGAACAAGGTGTGTAGGTGAGCAATAATCGCAGACCACAGGCAAGGAAAGAATGAGCTAACGAATGACAAGACCCTGTGGACTCAAAAGAAATCAAGTAATGGAAGAACAGTGCAAGTCTGGCAAGTGGGACTGAGCAGTCCTAGTTTGTCTTTTAAAAATATCAATGGTCTGTCTCTGATTCATAAAATTTCTTTTATGGATGGAGGAAATCACAGAACGGCTGAGGCTGGCAGAGGTCTCTAGGAATAGTCTGTTCCAACCCACTAGCTCAAAGCAGGGGCAGCAAGAGCAGGCTGCTCAAGATCATGTCCAGTCAGGTTTGAATATCCCCAAGACAGATTCCACAAGCTCTCTGGGCAGCCTGTTTCAGTGTCTGACCGCCCTCACAGTAAAATGACTTTTCTTATGTTCAAACAGAATTTCCTGCATTTCAGTTTGTGCCCTTGTCTCTTGTCTTGTCACTGGGCATTGATGAGACCCTGAAACTCAGAGAGACTCTCTGAGAAGAGCCTGACTCGAACTTTTTCATTCCTTCCTATCAGGTATTTGCAGACAATATTGCTTTGAGTTTTCTCCTCTCCAGGCCAGGCAGCTCTCACAGCCTTTCTTTGTAGGTCAGATGTTCCAGTCCCTTAATGGTCATAGGGCCCCTTCCCTGGACTTATTCCTGGATGCCCGTGTCTTTCCTTTACTGGTGAGCCCAGAACTGTACACGGCACTTCAGATGTGGCCTCACCACTGCAGAGCAGAGGGGAAAGGTCACCTCTGTTGACCTGCTGACCATGCTAATACAGTGCAGCCTGGGATGCTGTTGGCCTTCTTCGCTGTGACACTGCAGTGCTGGCTTGTGGTCAGCTTGACTGCCAGGACCCCAAGATCCTTCTCTGCAGAGCTGCTTTCCAGCCAGGAAGCCTCTGTACCGGAGCATGGGGTTATTCTCCCCAGGCTCAGGGCTTTGCATTTCCCTTGGCTGAACTTCATGAGGTTCCTCTCTGTCCACTTCATCAGCCTGTCCAAGTATTGCAGCACAACTACCTGGTGTACCAAACTCCCAATTTGGGATAATCTGCCAACTTGCTGAGGCTGCACTCCATCCCACAACCTTCAGTTCACTTATAGAGAGGTTAAACAGTATTAGCCCCAGCACCCTTAGGGGACTCCAAATACTGAACAGCCTCCAGCTGGCCTCTGTCTTGCTATCACAACCCCCTAAGCCCAGCAGTTCAGTCACTTTCAAATCCACCCTCCTGCCTCTGTGGGCTTTGATTTTAAACAGTCATTGAAAAATACAAGCTAAGAGGATACGCCTGCACTTTTACAGAGAGAAGTAGCTATCATGACTTTGGCAGCAGTGAAAGGAAAACTACCATGTCAAATGAATACCTGTTAGGAGCTCATCTTCACTTCATTTGAATCCACTGTCATCTGGTCAGTTTAGTCTGTTTAATCAAAGTTATTTATCATCCTTTATTTACAAATGAGAAAAGAAAGAAAAAAACTAGATCACAAATGTACAGACTACCTCAAGTATAGCTCAAAACCATGATATTTTATGAGTCTATTAGATCTTCCCATAACATACTGATGCTGACAGGCAGTATTGCCACAAAGAAAGTCTGGAGATTTTTTACTGTGCTTTTCATACCAGACAAGTGGCAGAAATATGCCACTTTAATGGAATGACAGGTAGAGATCTGACCTGCTGTAATGTGTCTTTCCATTTCGACCCTATCTGGGAACAAGACAGTGTAACTCTAGAGTTCTTCTTTCTTAGGTTTTAAAAAGACAGTAATAAGAAAAATAAGATTTCCTATAAGCTCAGAATAACAAAAGGATTTTGTTGTCTTTGTTGAGGTTATTTGTGCATTATTTTGAATTCCATTGTTGCAAAAAGCCCACATTCAAGAAAAAAACCCAATCTACTGATTTTTAAGTATATGTTCACATTTCTGAGGATAGGAGACCTTAGCTACCTCCAGTTGAACAGTAATGTGCCTTTAAACCTTGCTAAAGAAATAAAATTATGACACCTTTGCCTTCAAAGCAGGGAGAAAATGCCAGAAGTGATCACACAATTCTTTCTTTCTTTCCCGCAGCAAACAAGCAAAACAGACAAATGGACTGAGGGCTAAAAAAGAATTTAACAGTATCATCACGATCAGCTATCAGTGTTGATTGCACTTCGTGGGAACAGAGGGATATCAAGCGCAGCAACAACTGTCTGGCAAGCCTAAATTGTTGTGGAGCACACTGCCTTCTCACCAGGGTATCAGGTCAGGTGGTTTCTAGCTTCTACCCTAATTGATAGCATTTCTGTTATGAAGATGGAGTTACTTCCATCTTAGATCTGAGCAGCTCCTACCTGATACTGGATTGAGTGATTGAAAACTTGGTGCCCTGTGATGCAGCACTCTATTGGACCAGTGGCACTGGCTAATTTGGTCCTCAGGACACACTCAAGAAAGGAGAGGAACAGAATATCAGGGTGACCATCCCATTAGTTCAATGAAAGTTGAAGCCAAGGCCCAAAATATTGTCAGTATGTTAGCAAGGTGTTTACCTTCTCTTGAGTGGCACCTGCAAAGTGCTGCATCTCAGCTCTGCTTCTACCACTCAAGAGAAGGAGAAACCGATGAAACTCTTCAGCTGGAAAACAGAATCCTCTCCCTGCCTCCCTCCCACTCCTGCAGGCCCTTCCTGCAGCGGGGGAGCTGCCCATGGGGTCTGCATCTATGGCACTGCAGTTCTCTGGGGTCAGTGCACTGTTAACAGCAATGCAGGTACCTTCTACAGCGTTTCCATGGGAGCAAAGGTGCAACAGCACTTGACAGCAGTACATAATCATTCCTCGCCATGTTTACTTTGCACAGGTCACCCCTTCTCATGTAAATTTTCCAGACAGGAGGAGGATAAACAGGAGAAGAGAAGAAAATAAAAGTTCTCCTAAAATGTGAACAGGATTTTCCTCATCTAACCAGATGCCACAGCAGAAATAAGATCCATTGTAACCTCAGTAGCTCAATTTTACTGTAAGCTTGCAGAGCCCACTTGCTGGTTTTCCAATTTCCACACAGGCGCCTGAAGAAAGTGCAAATTCCCTTTGAGTATTATAAACACTAGACGAAATTCAATCTTCCCTCAGTAAATTTGTAAAAAAACCTCCTTTTTGGGGGTCATGATTTTGTCTCTTTCTATCACACCAACAACTCTAACGCCAATATACGAGGTTCCAAAGGAACAGCAATCTCGTGGTGGCAAAAGATACGTCCCAGCTAGTGGTGGTCTGTCACTGCCAAACAAGTGATACCTGTCTTGTCTTTAATTCCACAGAGACAAAACCATTTCTACATTCAGCAGAAGCAGCTCCCTCATACAAAGCATCAAAACTTCATGACTGTAATTGTAGTGCAAACCCAGGGAAGGCGATTTATTTCTTCACTTAGTATTAATGGGACGGGAATGTGGCCACCAGGGATTGTGATGCTGTAAAATATGCAGTAAACAATGATTTCATTTATATGAAGAATGAGTACTAGATTAAATTTGAGTTAAATATTAAATGAAGAATGTATTAAATATTAAGATGAAGATTCCACACACATATTATTTGTTGCAGATAAAAATAACTGCAGAGATAATTGAGATTAATTCATCACCTTTTCAGAGTCTTCATGCCCTTTAGGGAATGTCACAAACCCATACACTGTCCCAGCTGGTGTATCTTGTATTTTTGTGCAATATATGGACCTAAGGATTTTACTTCCATGCAATTACCACCTTACACATTTGTGACTACACCTCATAACCCAAATCTCACTTTTCTCTATAGAACAGTATCAAGATCATTTGTTTGGGCTTATAAAACATTCTTCAAACAGCTCTTGGCTGTTCTACAGAGTGTCTCTTACAGGAGAGACTCTCCTAGAGAACCAGAATCTCCTAGGAGGAGGAGACAAAAATGTGCATGGTGGAAGCAGGGATCTGAGATGCCTCTGCAGCATTTCATTAAAGCTTTTCCCTCTCTGGCCCCCTTCTTGTGCCCTTCTCTCCTTTGCCTCTCTCCTTGATGACAGTCACATCGAGTGAAATTCTGCCTTTAAAGCCATCTCCAGATGATGGTGTGCATGTTAGTCCTTGGAGGGTAATTAAATGCAACATCTGAAAGCTGTATTGTGCTTCATTCTCCCTCCATATGGCTAAACCTTCTTTTCTCATAACTAATCTGACATTTGCTGATTGAAGATTCTGTAGTGGAATATGCATTTAATTTGTGCATAAAAGGTTACATTAGAAATTACTTCAGAAAAATATCACAAATTGTAACACAGGTTCTGAGGGCATGATACTTTCTCCTAATTTCTTTCCCTGTGATGACAAAATTTTCTGTGAATTTTCTGTGCCCTGACCAAATTTTCCTAAATTCATTTTCCTTGATATGACTTAGCAATATTGGCAGATTAACTAATCTGTTGGCCCAACTATTGTTAAAGAACATATTCTACTGTAAAATATCAAACCTTGGAGAACATGGACATGAAGAGTTTTATGATTCCTGTCAACTGACATTCATAATCACAGTTATTTACTCTTTAAGTTGAATTAAACTCCTTAAATAAACTTTTCTTTCTATCAAAATTTCTGCTTTGTTTAGACAGACAAGAACAGTGCTATATCTCTCAGGACTGCATCTCTCTTCACAAGTCACGTCCTTCAATACAAAAACCTTCATGTCAAAAACAATCAAAATTTAAGCTACCCTTCATTACTTGAAGCTATTTCACTAAAAACAAGATCAGATATAAGTGGCTGTTACAACCACAACAAAAATTCTTTGTGGCATATGAAAAGGATACTCAAAATTGCTGAGACCTTTGCCCCTTATTTTGCCAAGATATTCTCAAGAGAAGATACTTGTTCCCAGGCAGCTTCCTGGAGGAGATGTGTCATAGAAATTCTTTGTTAGTGAATTCTTTAGCTTCTTGAGTAAGCATAATCGCCTAAAAATCCAGTTGTGCTCTGGAGGAATTTTTGCAGTTGTATTTATGGGAAGCAAACAATTAATTACATATGTTACTCTGCAGTAGTGATTTGCATAGGTGTGTAATTTTAAGAAGGACATAATATTTTGTCTATGCAGTTCTAGTATATTATTTGAGAAATACACTCCCTTGAAAATTATTCGTAATAGAGTGATCCAAGTTACATCTGAGGTAATTTCACAGAAGTTCTGGTACTTTCTGAAGCCTCTGTAAAATCCTAAGTTCTTCCTAAATTTAAATTTCACCTAAAATTTCATATGGAGGCTTTAGACCTCACAGAAATAACAGAAAGGTTGCTTTCCCTAGCAACATTCATGGTTAAACTTCCTTCAATCTGTATTTCAACCAGCTCCAATCCCATGTAACATGGTCCCACCACAATAACATCCTCATTTCCAACTTCACATACACTCTCTTTCCTTATGCTACCTCCTCGCTTCTCAGCAGCTGGGGATGCTCTCACTGCAGACCTGCAAGTCCACATCAGGTATATCAAAATCAGCACCATCAAAACCGACTTCCAGCTTAGCGTGCATCACTAAGTTTCACAACACCTAAAGTCACTTCCACAAAGACTGTTAATAACAGTAATTTCACATTTATTCTTAGTTTTCCAAACCTTCTGCAGGAGTCACAAATGCTTCATCACTGTCATACAGTTTGACAGTGGCTCCACATCATCAACAAGCGGTTCTTTAGTGGCCTTTGCATCATGTGCCCAATCCCTGTGACACAGGAGATGTGACACAGGGATTTTGACTTTCAATACCACGAAACTGGTATTGACAACGTACTTTGAACATTCCTAAGAGTACAGCCTTGCAATCACAAACATAAACAATGCTCATTTCTTCTCTGCATATCCCACGGGATACAAAAAATTTCTTCAGTCATGGCTGCTTAAAATATGAAAGGATGTATATCCGTGGGGGGCAGAGGGGAAGAAATTAGGTAAACCGAGTCACATGTTAAAATTTAAAAAATACACAAATTTCCCATTTTCTCCATACTTCATCAGCATGTCAGAGTAAAATCCCATACTATTCCCTGGAATTGAACAACAGTCCTTGGAAAAAGAATTCTGCTTATATAAACCATTACTGCATGTCAGGATCACTTCAAACTATTATTTGGATATAACCCAGAAGTGTCGCAGTAATTCAGTCCCAATGCTCACATGAGAATCTTTTGGAAGGGGTTTTGTACTGCAGAGCACTGCCTTCAAGTAGACCAAAAATACTGAATAGTAGCCATTCTTTTTTTTTCTCCTTTTAAGCATTTCCTTTCCTTTTCAAATGCCCTACAAAATTAAGAAAAAAAAGTCCATGCAACTTCCTCCAGGAAAAACAAGGCTACTTTTTCTTATATTTTTTTATTATAAATGGCATTTTACTGTGACTGGAATTGCACTCTATTTGGGTTTTTCAATGCTTTGAAGGAGTCTGAAAGGTTTATTCTGCTTCACTATAAACAGCACTCTGCAATATTCCCCATATAACTTGGTGCATAAACCATGAACTGAAAAAGATTACGAAGAGTTAATTTATTTTTACTAGATCTAGTTTATGCAGCAGAGGAGGCTGTTTTATTCATATCAATTAATAAAGTCACAGTAATATTTTTCTTTTCTGATTCTTTACATGCATTCTCCCAGTACAGAATTACTTGGGGTATTTTTAAGGGTCTATGTATATTGTTGATAATTTTATTCATTACATGTTTTGGAAGAACAAGCTTCCAGTAGTACATACACCATTATACCTGCACATGCGCAGCCATGATGTGACACAAATAAATTTAATTTAGCAACATGGGCTTTTCTTAAGCCTGGGAACATTAACTTCCCCTAAAATTGTTATGCTGTTTTCCAGCTTACCTGTTGGATACTGTGGGATAAGTTTATATTTGAGTTGAGTTGATGACTTATAGGGCCTGATTCTTCATAAATTTAGCCCTGGCTGCCCCTGGTGGCTTTAATCTGATCCCCAGAGGCCAGTGGAATTGCACATGTAAGAAGGTGGGATAAGAGAGAGGAATCCTGCATGGATGTGTAATTACAAGCAGTGACAGATGGGACTGGGATGGTACTTTGCTGTAGAATGACCTGATCCAAACCCATCTGTAGCCCAGAGCAAATGCACTACAGCTCTGGATCACACCTCCAGACCTCATGTTTAGGGACTTCTCTCTGCAAGATTGTATCTATGAATTGCCAGGGTCTTGCATACTGCACCACCAGCATCTGGGCTAAAAAAGCCCAGGGGAGTGGCCCCCACTTGGAAAATCTTGCTGTTTGAACTGCAGGGTAACAGGGCTCTACAAAATGCACTTGGGAACACCTTGGGGCATGAAGGACCCTAAAAACCCCTGTGGTTCTTTTCTTATCCCTGATACGTGATTCATATCACACTGAAGCCATTAATCCCAGCCTAGTCAGCTGTGAAAAAAAGACATACACTCTTGCGCAGCTTTTCTTTTACTGACTTGGGACTTCTTCCCTTGTAAATGAACTGATGAGACACCAGAACTACCGCGCTGTCTCTGGTGATGTACAACGCCTGTTTTCACAGTGGTATTGTGCTATTACTATTCATTTTGATAGTGTGTTTCCTTCCTCTCCCTGCAGTTGGTTCATCTGAATTGTCGCCAAGATGGTTGGTTGCCTTGGAAACTAATTAAGGAAAGCCTTTGGTTAGAAGCAGAGTTTCAAGCATTAAACTATTTGAGAGACAGATGCAGAAATTAAGGTAATGTCTGCTAAGATGAAAGGGTTTATCCTTTATATGGAGAAGAAAGAACCACATTAAACGCCAGAAGTGAAACAAAGCAACTTTTATACAACACTGATTTTTTAAAACCTGGAAGAGATGAGTGAGCGAGGGATTTCTAAATCAGCCAGGGGCTTAGAAGAGGTGACAAAGATTCCCAGAGCTATTAGGAATGCAGAGATGGACAAAAAGAGTGGGACAAAAAACTCAGGAGATCTCATGTTGAGCAAATTTTAGCCAGCTCTGCCTGTCCCTCAAATACTCCGTGTCTTTAAAAGACTTTTTGTCAATGTTGCTTTTGAAAAATACCTGCACAGCTAACGAAACACCAAATCCTCCCACCCCCCCAGTCCAGATACGGCATGAGAAGCATCAGTGTGTACATCTGCCTCTAAAACACATCAAAAGAGGGAGTGAGAGGCTTCCGCCAATGGCCCTCAGGCTCAACTTTTCTCCCGAGACTGTCAACAAGGGTAACAATTAGTGCCAGCTGCAGGAACAGCTCAGGCAGTGTGGACACAGCCTCAACAAGGAGTGGGACCCTCAGAGCACTTGCTCAGGGCAAACACATGCACCATTTCTGTGCACTCAAAAGCTGCAGAGAAAGGTGAACTATGCAGCAAATTGTGCTTTTACAGCTACCTATTAACTGAAGTTCAAAGCAAATACAGTCTCTGTATGAGCATATTGGCATCAATTTAAATATTGTCTCCAGGATAATGTTCAGGATAATGGTTGGTTCTACTTGGAGCAGTGTAACTGAGCAGAGATTCTGGTTCTCTCTACATTTTAATGGCAATACAGAGGTTGCCATATAAAGATGACTGTAACTGCATAACTGCATACTAGAAATGTTGTGGTAAAAATATGCAAAACATTAAAAGCAGATGCATGTGTGCATTGGTGTGTGCATTTATATCCCATGAATTATCATAAAACATAAAATGAGTAATTGCTACTATCACAGAAAAATAAAAACTAATGGTGACTTCAGGTTCATGTGCCTCTGGCATAAGAAACCAGAGTTTCTTGGCAGTGATCTACATACAGCAGCTTCCACATTTACAGTGAGACATTCTTTGTATTAATTATTATTATTAACTGATCGGATACATTTAAAACCACGCTTTAATGTCTTTTGAACACTTTTAAGCTTTGTGTGCCATTACCTCAGTCATTCTGCAGGATGACTAATACTCCGTTAAATTCCTGCCATTTGGAACCTGTCTTGTTTTATGAAGTCTGGGTGATGGCTTTGGAGAGACATTCCTATTTACAAGCTAGAAATTCTCTTCTCAGGTATGTGTGAAATGTGCTATATGTGGGGCAGATTAACCCAAGATGCTACTTTTCCCTGCTTTACCAATCCATCTCCTGCCCTTTATGAGTTTCACAGCTGACAGGAGCAGGCCCTTCAAGGCAGATACAGCTGTCACTTTTGACGTATACCTATTTTTAACTTACCCTTCCACTGGCTACAGTCCTGAGGGTGACTGACCTAAGTACTTCCCCTTTCCTCCCCACATGCCCATATGGACTTGTGAGCTGCTGAAACTTTCTGGATATGAAGAGAAAAAAGTGACCTTTCATTCTGCTTTAGATCCTGGTTTCAACAATACTCATGGGTACCTAATGAAGAAATGTCCTAAATTTTAAGTTTCTAGTTCATTGGAAATGTAAAAATGAACTGTACCAGTTTCAGAGTGATGTTACACAACACTGTACATAGCAGATACTCTCTTGGAGCCTCAGCTGAACCCCCTTCTCTGCTCTACACAGCTTCAGACAGAGGATAAAATCCGACTCTGACATGGCCATGGCACCAAGTCCTGGAGAAAGCGGCAGGGATGCACTGCTCTGGAGGGTGTGTTCTGTGGTGTGCCACCTTCAGATGACATGGCATTACTGGGGTTCAAAAGCAAGCAGAAGCTACAGCTACTCATAGCTCTGCTCCTGCTTTAAGTGTCCCACTGTGTTTGTAGGCAGTTATATTTTAAATTGCTGCAGAGAACACAGGCAAACCCCCACCAGACTGTTTATAACCGAACATTTAAAGCAAGAAGTTTACATGATAGTGGTGTTGATTTTTTTCAATTACATTTTTCCTTATTTCTTGTTATTTTTAATGACTACTGGTCAACCGAATACTACAGTTTTGTGTTTATTCTTACGACACCCTCAATGTGAAAGCTGTTGTGCAGTGAGCACACTCCTCTGAGATCTGAGCAGCTCTGCAGAGAGATGCAGCTGTGGCTGTACTGAGAACCTGCACACCATCTTCCTAATCTCAAAATTTCAGACTCGAAGGTCAAGTCACAGTCGGTGCTTGCACAGGACAGAGTTCAGTCAATCAGATTACCCTTCATAATCCTACAGATGCTTCACTTGAAGTCGTCTTTGACAGTCTGGCTGTCATTGTAAAACTTTGGGGACTGCATTCCCTACTGTAATATTGCTTCTGCTTTGTGAGATGCCTTCACTCGATACAGATATTTCCTTGGAGCCTAACCTTTATGACTATGTTTGGAGATAATGTCCTTTTGATAAAAGCATGCAGTCTTTGGAACAAACAGGTCTTTTGTAAAGTTTCACCATTTTGATCCTGAATGGAGTTTCTCCCTCCTCATTTTCCCTCAGGATTTTCTTCTAAATGGACATAAAGCCATTCTAGTCTGAAATACAGCTTATTATCCTGGGAATAAGAAAAACATATTTCTTAACTCAAAAAAATGTCTCTAAATACATGGTTGAACAGGCTAAAGCTTACTGTTAGCTCTCAGAAGAAAATGTTCTTCTGTTTATGAGAACAAAATTTTGTATCTATCTGTGAAGGAATACAGAATATTTTAGCATCAAGGGACAAGAAGTGTGGGGAGCTTATGAATTTTGCATGACATAAGTGTTGCTATCTGTATGCTTGAGAGGCCACTAGATGATTAAATTGGATATAGTTTTGTTGTGCAAGGAAGGATATAGATCCACATGCTCAGTGGTTATAGAACTATAGGGTAAGTGAACAAACAGATGGTAACTTACAGAATAACTATTAATCCCTCTGCTTCCCCTTACTCTGCAGCTGAAGAGATCTGAGCAGGGTTTCCACTTCTAGAACAAAATATAAGGCCCATCACAAAATAATCTGAATGGGGAATGAAAACAGATGTGTCAGCAGAGTGAAATTTGGCACAAAACAGGTTACTCAGGCAAAGCAGGAGCTGAGGTGCCCTCCTTCCCCCACCTTATATTTATAGCTGGGAAAGGTCAGGTACCAGCCAGCTCTGAAGAGAGAAATACTTCATATGATGGGTTACAGATCTCGGAAACATAGGAACATACAGATTTAGCATCTGTACTAAAGGCCTATGGAATACTCAAGGTCACTGACTCACATGTCTGTACATCGCTGGAGGAAGGTACAGAATATTCCAGAACAATCTGGAGTCTCTGAAGAAAATCCTCAGATGTGTAATTGTCTTTAGATAAGCCTGAACTTTTGGAAGAGAGGTATACCCCTATCTGAACCGGCTGAAAAAAGCATTAAAGGAAGAGAACTGCACACACTGACCAGCCTGATACAGGAAAAGAGGTCACTCCTATTTAACCCAAGCACTAACACAGAGCCATGATACACAGTTTCTGGAGCAGAGAACTGACAAGCTTGCTGAATGGCTTGGCCAAGAGCCCAAAAGTCTGATAGCAAAGTCAGTGCGTGTATAGACTGTTCAGTGGTTTACAGTCTGTTTATTTCTGCTATGACTTTTGTTCTTGGATAAGTTCTATTTAAGCCTCTGAAATTCAGGGTCACTGGCAAATGCTGCTGTTGTCCCAGAGACAATGAAATGACAGGTGTCATACAGTCCCAAGTGACCATGTAAACACCCTCTCGGGAGGGAGGCATCACTCCCAGGTGATGTGAGGGTTGATCTTAAAGATGTGCTCCTAGGAGGCCAAAAAAGGGAGAGGAATGGAAAGGCAGCTGGCTGAGGCAGCCCACATTAACCCTCTGTGAGGCAGTCTGTCCATCAGTTCTCTGACATCAGTACAGAGAGGTAGAGAGTCTTGGCTTCCCTTTGCTCTCACTGGAGGAAAGCTCTTCAAACCCAGCTGCAATTGTGCATCAGCATGTGGAAATGTGCTCTGATGTTACTGCCTCTCAGCTAAGCAGACTTTCTAGACTCCACACATAGCACCATGGAATTGACTTTTTAAACTGCAATAAACTGCTAGATTTGAAATATGCAAATCCAGATTTATCTCTCCCCTCAATGGTATGCTATCAGCAAACACAACTGGCTAAAAAAAAGACAACTCTCCACTCCCTTGAGCAAGCTGGATGGATGGATTTAAGTACCACACATATGTGTGAAAACTTTTAACTACTTTATGAGAAGATAACAAAGTAAGCAGAGGAGATGGAAGGAAAAGCCTAAAACCAATAATTGTTAAGCTATCAACCTAGGGGCCGCCATTACTGACTTTCTCTGCAGAAACTTAAGTCACTGTTTTTCAGTATGCAATAAAAAAACCTCTAGAAATTGTTAACAGAAGATATTTTTAGCATCAGAGGCATCAGTGTGTACTGTAGAATTTGGGGAAGCCTGGAGGCCCCAGTAGCAAATTTCTACTTACTCAGATGCTAATCACATTGACAGAAAGCTGAATCATCCATTTAATAAAATTACAACTTCACTAGAGTTGAATTTAGAATAGCTGCAGAAGAAAAGAGTCCCCAGTTTTTTGCTATATGGTTTGCTTGGTATATAGCTTTCATTTCAGGCACTGGAAAGGTTTGATTATTTTTTTCTCTCACTTGCATTATAGAAGAGAAAGAGAGAACAAATGTAAATGGAGTTAGATCAAACAAAAGGCCTGTTTCTCAGCAGAGAGTGGGCCCTCATGTAAGCTTGGCTCAGGAGTGTTCTCCTACAGTGTTTGCAGAAGAGTGGGCTGTGGGTAGGTGTTTTGCATCTTTTGCAGAAGAAGAGATGTTTCTTACATTTTACAGTACGAATTTCCCTAAAGAGAGCACTCACCATATTGCCTAAAAATACAGTGTACGATGCAGTGCTGCATATTAATATCACAACCGTACCAGTTGTCAGAGTTACAGACCAGCATCACCTTGTGCTGTGTTCTCTTGAGCACCTCTTTCCTTTCTCTGTAAGCAGCAGCTCTGGCATCTGGCTGCCCCCACAGACTGACCCTCAGTGATATACCTCAAGGCTTGACAGGAACTGAATACTTTGAGAAGGAACTCAATGAATATATTTTTTGTATTTCCCAGGGTTTATTACAGTGAGGTCAGTTTGCTGGTAGTTTACAATATAACATTTCTAAGAGATATGCTAATGCTTCATGAAATTTAAATGTTACTTTTGATCTATTCCATAATATAAACCCACAGTTAAATTTATGAAGTGGCAATAATCAGAGGGTTTTCCAGTCCTAATGTAAGTGAATTCCCAAATGCCTACGAATAACCAAGCAGCATGGATTTGGTTCCACACCAACACCAGCTCTGCTGTGAGCCCAGGCAGCAGGCAACTGAGCTGTGTCCGTTCCCAATGATTTGTATCTGTTCCTACACCTCTTTAAGCACACTGCACAGCACAACCAGTGGCACAGGCATTCTGGGTAGCCTGCTGGGATGGCCAGAGGGTATGGCCATTCCTCCGGGGCAAAGGAAACACTGGGAATGCCACGCAAGAGCAAAACAGTCACCTCAAATGCATCTTTAAGGTGCATAAAGGTGTTTAGACTCTATCACTTGCAATTTAGGCCTGTCAACAGCACTGGCTGTGCAGAGGGAAGGGCTTTATGTACCAAAAAGTGCTAATGTGTCATTTGGACTACCAGCTGAATTTTTCATTAGCAGTATTTTCTTTCGGGAATTCTTTAAGATCATTCTATGATACTTCAGTGGCTTTTTACTTCTTGTTTCATGTTCCACTTAACAAACTGCACCTGTCTTGCAATCCCTACAAGCAGCCTCAATGCCAATAATGTTACTCTGGCAGCTGAGGTTTTAGGTTCTCAACCTACTTAAAAATAATTCATTATTAACATCTGGGAAAAAATATCACAGAGACATTTCGTGGTAGGTTACACGTAAGTGCTGCCACCAACTATGAGCATCACTGTGGCATTTTAATTTTACTAGGTAACTGGGCAGCTGTTGGGACTCACATCTCAATGGACACTTAATTAATTTCTAGAAATAGACAGTTCTGGGAATATTAACAATGTCTGTCACAGAGAGATCACAATTTCTGAAAAGCATATACCTGTTCCAAAATGGTGTTGATTCTGTCTACTTCACAGTCAATTAAGTATCTTTTTTCTTGTCGTCTGTCCATCTCCTCTATAATTCTTCTGAACTCTTGAACATCCTTTATGCTTCCTACAGATCTGGCTGTCACTTGCCAGTTGTTCTGTACTGCTGCTTCCATAATCGCCTGAAGAATAGAAAATCCTGTGGGAGAAGAGACAACGCAACCACTTAAAAAGAGAACAAACATAAAACCTATTTTGAATGTTTGACAAAGGGCTCACAAAAACTTGCATCATCTAAAGGGACACAGAATAGCTGAGAGCCTGGAAGTGCTTCGTTACTTGAGAAAGCAACAGTGTAGGGACCAGTCTCTTCTTTCAGTGATGCCACTGGCAAAGTCACTGACTTCAGCAGAATTGCCTGGTGGTATATTACTGCAGGGCATATCAGAATCTGTCCAATATATCATATTATGATCCTCTCAGGGATGTTTATGGTCGTGCTGGGGTCTGTGCCAGCTGAGAATAGGAGCCTGCAGCCATTACTTAGGCAAAAGTCCATCAGCTTGAGGAGAGGGACAGAGGAGGTGATTTGCAGACTGCAGCAATGGGTCATTAACTGGCAGAGATCCAAGCACTGCACAAGAATGCCAATTAAGTCATTGTACTGGTCATTGGAGCCACAACCACAGGAGAATATTTTACTGATAGTCACTTTGATTTCAAAAAATGCTTTTAAATATGGAGTCTAACAGCACTAACCACCCTTTCAATGCTTTCATTAAGGTAATATCAACTCATTTAGCATCCTCAAGAAGAGAGAAACAGCACAGGATGACCGAAGACTGCACAGTGGGAAATTATACAGGCAAGCAGCATTTCATTTCTTGTGAACAGCCGTGCCTCAGCAACAGGCAGAACTAAGTCCCTAAGTGAACAGCAGTGGAACTGGGAATGGAATCTCCTTCAAGTCATGCTGTGTAGGAGTTATCAGACATTGATATGCAACCCTTTATTATAGTATGTAGATGGGAATTTGGTGCATTACCTGTTTTGATTCAGGAAATTTAATTTTGTGCATAATTCTAATCATTTCAACTCTGAGCAGATGCCAGTCAAAGAGAGAGATCACCTACTTCAAGCACACAGTGGTTTTCAGTGGAGTTTTATTGTTCAGAAGCACATCCATGTAGCTGTTTCTGCCCAGATAATTTACTTCCAAAACTTTCAGTCCAGTTATTTAGTCATACTGTGGATTTCTTACCCACAGTCAGATTTGAAAAGCCTCCATGCAGGCACATAAACACAGAGGATCAACAACTCATTAATTGTGCTCTGTGATAACCAGTTCCCTACACTTCTGAGAGTGAAAGGAGTTTGAGCTACAGAGGAGCAACACATTCACTGCTGCAAATTACACCAAGAGCTATTCTGAACTCAGACACCCTTGTCGGGGTCCGGCAATAACAAAGAACTTGTGCTGCCTGATCTTCTGTAGCCTGCTGTAAATCTGTAGTGGCTGTCTGAAGCCAGAGGAGCTGCATCATTACCTCATTACAGACACAAACAAGGAAAGAGTGATTTTCTGGATTGCAATTAGATTATTATAATTTACCTTGTGACTTCCTTAAGTCTCACTCAAATGCCCTCACTTTCCCCGTGCAGCCTCCTTGATTCTTAATGCTTTCCTTTGTAAGAATGTGCTTTACTATCCCATGAAAAGTGGTGACAATTAATATGTACGCTCGTTTAGAATTCTTTCTGGCATCTTCTTTCCTTTGAGACTATTGAAAGAGAGGCATTTACATATGTATAGTACAATGAACTCAGTCTTCCTTAACATCATATTTTACAAAACTGGTTGTGATGTCTGTGACAGCATTGTGATTCCACTACATGTAGGAGGAAGATCTAAGCCTAAGATACTTTGTTGGCTGCAAACGAGGAATTTTTATGTGGGAACATAAAAACCACTAATGGGGATTTACAAATGCTTTGTGTACAAAGATATGCTTTTAAAAAAAAATATGATTCCACCAAGTAATAAATATTTACAACTTTGTTTCATCATTCATGTAATGTCTAAGTATGAACCTTGAGCTTGCTGTAAACAACAAACAGTTTGTAAGTCCAATTTTTTTTACTCCAAATTGAACAAATTGGTTCAACATATTATTAAAGAATGACACTTTAGCTCTATTTTTTGCCATGACACATACAAAAGTCATGAACTGTCTCAAGGAAAGAAGGAAAATGAACATGCTGGAGTGCAGATGCTATCGTTTGACTGCCACGCTCCCTGTTTCAGATAACATTGAGTCAGAACTTGCTTTGTCAAACCTTGAATATCTCAGAAGAAAGTTAGGCAATTTTCCTAATTTTGTGCAATTACATGTTTATGTGGGTGTGAGTGTGTGTGTATTTTTGTATGTGTGTGTATTAGTCAGTGGTTACCATTTCAAGAGAAAGAAGAGCGATGTTACTCAGCAGCCTTTCTCCTATACATGAAAATACAGTTACAGTAAACTTACTGTGAAAAGTTTCAGAGCCTCATAATTTCTGTGTTCTCCACCTCCTCTTTCTTGTCACATCAAGTCTTTACAGTCACAGTCCCCTCTACCCTTGCCAGTTCTTGAAATTCTCCCTGTGGTCACTGTTTGTGCTGTGCCAGCTCCTGTCTCTCAGGCCCTCTCCCTCTCCCATCCTTGCTTTGAGAAGAACCATTTGCCTTTCCTGTGGCAGCTCGTTAGGCCAGTCCTCTGATGACCTTTACAGAGCCCATTGCCCTTGCTTTACAAAAGCCTGGTTCCAACCTTCTGCTTTCAGGAAGGCAGCACTCACATCCTCGCTGTTCCCAGCCTCCGGTCTCTCTCCCTGCCTACTGCCTTCAGTACCATTTACTGCACTTTGCATCGTTCCCCATTACGTGTCATTTCTGTAAACAACATGTTCCAGGCTCCAGCTGTACTTTACCATTAAAAGAACTGTTACATAAGCGGTGTGATTGTTTAAATAAAAGGACCATTTTATCTTCAAATGTGAACTTTCCTTTCTCCTTAGCATAACAATGCAAGCTGTGCCAGTTCAGGAGCACTGCCTGGGTAATGAACGGGGAAATGATTTTCCCTGTTCTGCACATGTTGGTGACCAGGCCTGTACACTGCACTTTTCCACACCCTGCCCTCAGTGCACACACCCTGTGAATGCTTCACAAGAGATGTTCTCCCCTGGAAGTGTGGAACTCTTACAGGTACCTCTCACCTCATTCCCCCTAAAGGAGACCAGCCAGCCACAGCCACTATCTCCAGTCTGTAGTTCTTCTTTGGTGTGCATCAGACCTACTCTGAAAGACTAAGAAGTGATAATTCATCACAGGTCTGTGAAGAAGTCATGCAGGAAAGGCTTTCATTGATACTGTTGCCAGTTTATACTACTTCAATCAATAAAGCCAAAAAATATTAATTAAGACAAGAAAAATTGTCATCCTTCTAGAAGATGACAGCAATGAGATCACCTCAAAAGCAGCTCATAATACCATCACTAAAATTCAGAGTTGCACATCCTGTAGTCATTAACACCAATACAGACAACAGAAAAAAATTATTCAGATTCCAATCTGGTCTTGCAACCTTTTTTTTTTTAGTCATACCTTGGATGTGAAAAAGCAGTAGGATGAAAGGCATGCATTTTTGTGAATGCACTGCTTCTGAGGTTGGCTCACTTGATGGCACCACATCCCTTCTTTGCTAATAATGTTATTAGCAAGCTGGTGTTAAAGATCTAAAAACAGTCTGGTCACACAATGGTTGTGTCCATACCTGCCAGGTCATGTAACAGACCCATATTATGTTTTGGTCCCTTTTATCCATGTACTGGGGAGGAGTTGCTCCTGTGATCTTTGAATGCAATCTCACAAGTCAATCTGATCTGCACTAAAAGCTTAGGGGATCCTGGCCTTAATATTCAAACGTGTCATTGTCTGTCTTATTCTTAAAATATTGATGATTTAAAAGTGCTAACCCTCACCTAAACAGCCGTCAAAATGATTGGGCTGAAGGTAGATATAGTAATAAAACTAGAACAAAACAAGTGCCCAGCTTGCCTCTTAGCAAGCTGAAGCAAATATTTTGAATTTTGCTGAATGAAGCTTGCAAAGAAGGAAAATATTTCACATAAATTTCCCTCAAAGTAGGGAGAATATTATTTGTTGCAATGCTATCTCTGTACTTTAAACAACCCAGATGGAATTACATTCTAAGCAGTCCTCCCTGCAGCTGGGCTAAGACCCAGTATCTTCCTACTTCTGCCAGGGAAGCAAAGCCTGTACCTCAGTTTTTCCAATTGTTCTTTTGATACAAGCATCTCTCAGCTGACCCTGCTAACACAGGTGAAGAGAACATTTCACTCTTTTGCATCTCTGAAAGCTCACGAAACTTCTCCCACGTCCACGTAGGCAAAATTCACCTCAGCAATTTGCTCAGCCATATGAAATTCTATGTACTACATCATTGAACTTACTGTTGTTTAAATAACAGCAGTCATTAGTGGGACATGACTAAGCGACCACACTGGAACATCTGTAGTGTCACATGAGCCCTCGCAGTTGGCACCAAAGTACTTACTGAGAAGAAATTACCACTTATGCAAATCACTCTTTTCCTGAATGTCCTTAGCCTCCCACAGAAATGAAAGAGCTTGCAGTCCCTCTTCCTTTTGCCTTGCTGAGTACCAAAGATCTATGAGGGGTGTATTTTCCTGACACGCAGCATGTTTGCGCCAACTGAATGAACATCAGCTCTGATCTGAATACTTGTGTTTTGAACTGTGTATCTGGGACATGATACAAAGATCTAAGCTTCTGGCCCACGAGTGAACTTCAGGGATTTAAGTGTGGAGCTGTGTTTGACAAGAGCACAATGAACTCACCAAAAAAGGAGGGCATCCAGGCAAGTGATTCCCCAAGACAAATACAAATTCTATGACACCAGCTTACATTTCCAGTGTACTAGAGATCTGTAAGTTGAGATATACTTGGATATTCTGTGTGTTTGGCACTGAGCCTGGCACTAATTTGAAAGCAAACAGATCAACATATTAGGCGTGAGTAAAAAAACAAGTAGCCAACCCCAAACCCTCCCCATCATTCAAAATCCAAACGTGTCCATGAGGTAAACATGCTTCCCATAACCTATGTCTGCTTAACAACTCCATAGTAGGGGAACAAACAAGGAACAAGCTACTGACTGAGTCACCAGGAAGTGATGCAGCAAATCTCAAGTACCCCGGAGTGCTCTTTCAGTCTAACACACAGAAGTTCAAATTATTAAATAAAAGCAGAATAAGTGTATTCCATCTGGTTTTGACCTGATCACTTCTAGCTGGTAACCAACACGTAAATCTTTACACTCCACTACTCTGGTAGCAGACAAGTAGCAAACACATTTCTGCAACAAGTAGCAAACATACTCTAACACTATTTTTTTTCCCTTCTGCTTTTTCTGTTCTGTAAACCTCTAGTTTCCTCTGCACATACATTACAGTATTGCAACCTGTCATCCATAAACAGAGAAATATACACAAATAGATATGTCAGCTTGGTTGAGTGAATGTGAACTCGCCTGGTTCTAAAGGAGAATTTACAGGAACCATCTGGTTTGTATTTGCTTAGGATGGGATACAGCTTAAACCTGCAGGAATTCAGAGCTGCTGAATTCAAGTAAAATACCTTTTCTTCTCCCACCCCAAGTGGCTCTTTCTGAATCCATTTCACCTTGATCTCTTCTTTCATAACAACCTTGCATCTAATTCATCCCTCATTTTATTCAAGTTTTAGGTCAGTGCAACTCCAGTGTTTTTGAATGAAGCTGTGCCAGTGTAAAATGAGAGCAATGTAGTAAGGGATCAAAGAGTACAATAACCAAGGACAAAAATAAAGATGCCGTAAGCAATGCTGTCACTTCCATAAGGGGACTTATTCATATGACTTTCACAATGATGTGAGCAAGTCTCCTGGGGTAGGACAGATAGGGATACCTCAATAAAACAATATGATCCCAAGTTTATCAAAAGAGCTGTGCTCTAGTTTTAGCTTTGCTATGCAAATCTTTATTTAAATAATTTCCGACTGAATAATAATTGAGTGATTACAGCTTCTGGATGCAGACTGGTAACAGAACAGATGTGATGGAACCACTTCAAAACCAGAGTACATTCTGCTTGAGGAAAATAAAACAGGTAAACAATCATATAGTGAAGGCAGAACTAGCACAGAAAATCAGAGAAAGGAATAATGTATTTGAGAAGTGACAGAAGGTGAAGAGCATTGTATTGTTCAGTGGGCATGGGCTGTAGGGTATCCTCAGTATGTATTACTAAAAACTCTTGATACTGATGCTACCAGAAAGCTGACAGAAGCAGCAGTGAGGGCACTCTGTCACCAGCTGATTCCAAGATCTGGGAGACATGGGCCCAGAAGTTGGAGAGCTCACACAAAGGGAAAACTTTTTATATGTGAATGTTGAAATTGTAAATCTACATTAGCATTAGAAATAATTAAATTCCAAGCTTTAGAAGATCTGAATTAAAAAAAACCCCTAAACCAATCTGCTTAAGTACAGAGAAATTTCATCTGCAAAGCTCTACACTGAGTCTAGGGCTTTGTCTGCCTAGCAGAGCCCAAAACCTAAAACCATGCAGTATAAGCACAGTACTCTTACACATACAGTGAGATACAAATCTAAAAGTTAAGCTCCAGTGATATTCCTGGTCAGCACCAATTTCCCTGAGCGCCCTGAATTCTCCAGCAAAGATGTTCCAAGCAATATCAGCAAAACCAACATAAACCATTTGCTGAGTATCCTGCATCCTACTGGCATCAGGAAGCTAACACCATAACCTTAGTACAAAACCACAGCCTTGCCTACATGAATCCTTCTTTCCCTTCTATTCACCTTTGGGCACTTCTAGCCCATGACCACAGTTTTGAAGTCTCACTTACTGCGTCTTGCATGGAGCAAGCCAGAGAAGCCTTGCTGCTTGTTGACAGACCAGCCTTCATCTGCAAAGCATTTGAATGATATAATCAGAACAGAATTTTCTTCAGTAAAAAAGGAAAAAAACCCAAGACAAACAGATACTTCCAATCATTTCCTTCACACAAATAGGAAACCTGGTTACTGAAGAAACCAGATCTAGTCACCATGGATAGAAAATATCTCTGCTATAATCCTCTTGATGTCAGACACCACAAAGTTGACCATAATGAGGCCTAAGTGAGATGCTCTGGCCTTCATCTGTCCTTAACTTCAAGCATATTTGGATGACAGCCTCTTATGTCCTCTTTCTAGTCAGGAGAGAGAGAGATGACGTGTAATTTTTTTGTGTTTGCAACATGCATGGAAATCAGTGGAAGAACATGCACAAAAGAATGAAGTCGTGTAAGGCATCCCTACGTAGGTATCACTCACAACCTTTACCTGCAACTGAAAAACTAAAAGTGAACAAAAATCTCAATGTATTGACTAGCACTCAACTGATGAGGCTAATTACTTCACGTTAAAAATACATATCTAATTGTGTTTACATATTTATCTCAGAAAAAAGATTCTAATTAGGAATCACAGAGTTAACAATTATCATTCTGGAAAGGAAAACCTAACTTGTCTGCAAAACAACCGTAGCACATTCCACGTGAAGCCAGTTCTCAAAGGGAAAGCTTACAAAACTCAAAATCAGAGCACATGCAGATGTTGCAGGATGGGGAGAATTTAACTCATTTTTTTGTGAAAATACTGATTTTGAGAAGTATTTGGCCTATTGTATGACTTGGAGAAAAACAGAAAATGAAGAGCCACCTGATAAGCAATGGCACAGTGTGCTGCTGCTCAGCAATGAGCCAAGCCACTGAACTCCCTTTCTCAAGGCTTGGCTCTGGCTGGGCTGAGCGAGGTGATGCAGTGGACACGGTCTTTTATTTCAGAAACAAAAGGTCTGCTCCAGTGTGTAATGCTGACACTGGCACTGATGTGGCTGTATGGATTTCCTTCCTCTCTCCAATGAATCTACAAAACTTCTGACGTGCCTCCACCTTAACAACACACTTCAGCCCAGCTTCACTCTTTCAGAAGCACATCCTGCGTGGGCCTGTCTCTGCCATGGAGTGGTCTGCACTTAGCACAAAGCACTGCACTTCACACCAGATGTTCTTGCGTCATTCAGCTTTCAGAAATTCTTACAAAAACATGAATAATGCTAACAACAATTTTAAATGACACTCAAAGCACTGCAAATGAACAGATTCGTTGTCAATATTACCATGTTAAATAGGCAAATTAGAAATCTGACACAGAAAAAGACTATTTGGTCTGTCCCACAGACAGTATTAGTAATAGAGCCAATTTTCAAGTTCAGGTTGTCCTGATCCATATTTAGATTTATATTTATTTCAACCTGTAACACAGTTAAATGTACACCTTCAGAGATTCCTGTACCGCCTACTAACACATCAGACACTGAAAGTATATAGTAAAACCATCCATATGGTATCTCAGAATACATTTCCCTCTTATCTTATTTGCTAGAGTAAGTTGAATAACTACCAGCCCCTGGGATACTGATGGAAAGATTATTTATTATTCCAGGTAAAGTTGCATAATCGTGATATGACTACAAATAGAGTTAAGAAGGAAAGTATTGCATGGAATTATCATCTCAGAAAGGAAATAAAAATGAATTATTTTTAAGCTTAAATAATCTTTTAAGGCAAAAGAAAGCATTACTGCATTTATTATGTTATAGGCAAGAGATGTTCTGGAAAAAGGAAACATTCACTTATCAACAGCAAAGGATTTCGAATATAGCTAAAACTTGGGCTCACATATCCAAAGAGTGAAAAACACAATTTCAATATATGCTGTAAACTTAAAAATATTCATAACACAAGTTAACTCTCTACCATGACATGTATAGGTGTTTTAGCACGAGTGTGCAAGAGTATTGCTGTCTGCTTTCTCTTAAAAACATGTTTGGAACTGCTGAGTCTAAAAAATGATAAATATTATTCCTTTGAAGAAACAATCACAGGAGATTATGGTAATCAGACTACGAATTGAAATACATATTCATCACAAAAACCCCCCTGGATTCACCTCAGATGTCTTGGAAAAAAAATTATGCTAGTTGAATTGTCCTCAAACGTAGTAAAATTATTCTATCTGACCTTCAGCCAATCACGTTAGAAAAATATTTATTCCTCTTCCTAACCTTTATCTATACTTTCTGTTTTCAAACTACCTGAGCAAACAAATCTTATGCCTCTGAGAATTTTCATTAACAGATGCTATCAGCCTTTCAAATTCTCTCTTCATCAACATCTCACCCTTTGGTATCGAGCATTTTAATTGCCCTTGCAGTTGGAATGTGTCTCATGTCTCAACCCATAAGTTAATTTCCTTTTATTTATTCTGAACACTAAAAAAAATATAGCAATCAAAGGGTGAGTACCAAGCTTAAAAATATTCTGAAATTTAAATGAGTTTTTATGATAATATAAATGATAATTTATGGATCCATATTCACAGCCTGCACATGCGTTTCTTTTTAGTCACTCAGCTATTTCTGCCTTTTTTTTGCTAATACCTGGCCCTGCATATAAAGAACCTGCCAACAGACAGGCACATGCCCTCAAAATTTGTCCAAACATTAGCATAATGAAAGTGTACACTGCTGGATCACCATGAACATGGAATGGTATCAATGGTATCCTTCAAGAACTGATGGCCACTAGATCTTTGTTAACTGTTGCTGAACTACAGACCCATCCATGACTATACAGTAAAATCACTGAACATGTAAAACTGTGTTTCTCAGTCTTATATTATCAATAAAAAAAGAAAAAAATCTTAGTCTTGCATGTGCACATGGCAAATGGTAAAGATGCTGTTAAATGATCTAGAAATGGTAATAACCAGAGCATTTGAAATAACTAATACTTTTGCCTATGATCCTCTCAGAAATGGGTTCACTTCACAGTACAGCATCGGTAAAATTTTCACAGGTATCTGCCTTTCATCTTCAAAAATGGCTTGGGTAGGATGGTGGAACCAGGTTTTCAGAGGCAATTAAGATGCAGATGCTGAAGAACCTCAGTGGGTGAGGTACCTGCACTCCACTGCTTTCAGTGGCAGGCAAACACAGATCCCATTGACGTGCTTTTCACAATGTCACTCCGTGTGTGTTGAAACCCTAAATACCTGTCCTGTGTCCCTTTGGAAATCACTTACAAAAATAGGATATCTGCATCTCAGAATATGTACTCTGTGGCCTGCTTAAAAAGTGGCACAGAATTCTCTACAGAATATGCTGTTAATTAGTTATTTCACTGCAACACGTTCAACAGGTGCACAGATAAGGACTGTCCGACTAAATGGGATGTACATATATCCGAGACTATTAGCTTGAAGAAGTGAAAGGAGACAGAAAATTCCCTTCCATGGTTGCAGTGTGGTAGAGTACCTATGACAAGGAAGGGTAAAGTATGCATGTAAACTGTATACTCCCTGTTTTCATAGTTTTAAACTAAACTGTTCTTAATGTTTTCTCAGAGTTGTTTTGTAAAATTAGGAAACTATAACAAACACATCCTTGGGACCAGTCAGGCTCAGTACTCCAATTATGTTGGGCTTTGCACGCAATTATGCTGCCAAGTGTTTATTATTATTTACAATGCTTATATGTTATTTGAATATTCAATCCAATATTCAGTGAAACAAAAGAACTCTTTTATTCCATTTGCTTTGATATTATACTGATGCATGACTACTCTTCCATGACTCCAAAGTCCCACAAATCTGATTGCATGGTTAGCAAACTACAATGGTAAAATATGTAAAAACTTTAGTATTATCTAATCTGAAGTAGAAAATACACAGTGAATGGCACACACAGCTAGAAGCCCAAGTACTGATAGTTCTGATCTCCCAGTTTAACATTACTGTAGTCATTCAGGCAAAGAAAGATTTCACAGAACAAGGGAGGTCTCTGGTTTGAAGAGTGGAGAGTTTGTAAGTGTTCTGTGGAAATCAGTACTTTCAAACAGAAGGCTCTCGTTCCATCACTGCCCTCCTGTAGTAGGGTGACACTTCTTGTTGACCCATATTTTCCCCCCAAGTAAACTAAGTAAAATTTTAACACTTTCTGCCACTGTAATTATCTCCATGCAGGTATGAAATACAAGGGAAAACCAGGTCGGTCACGCCTGCAAGCAACCAGAGTTGACTTCAATAAAAAATTTCCATCTAACCTTACTAATTATTAATGTACAGATGTTCTAGGCTCAAAATGTAATGCCTGTGCTCACTCCAGGGAGCTGGTCCCCTCTGGCTGTACTCAAAACTAAACTAAGTCTCCCTCTGCAGTGAAATATCAAGCCAACATCTTTCTTTTTACAGCAAAAAGTTCTACTGTTGTTGTTTCTGCAAAAAAAAAGCAAACACTTATACAGCATATCTTTAAACACTGGATCCTTATGACTGTGCTATATACCATAGTGTATCAAGAGTTCTAGAATCACATTCCAGCTGTACTGCTGTGTTTAACAGCTCCCACAAAGGTCTCAGCTTTCAATGCCAGATATTTTTGCTCAGTGTTTGGAGCATGTGCCATCACTTCACTGATTCCCTTTCTTTTTATTCTTTTCAGTGCAGCAAAAGTTTTGTCCCTGTTTTACAAGGTCTGCACTGTGCATCTCTGTCCTCATTCACTGGATAGCCCTTCTGTTCCTCCTGTAATGGAAGTCTTGCTGTCTTCATTCCTATTTCTCAGGAATAGCACTGTTGTCCTCCTCTGCTACACTTCATGGCTTCTGCTCAATTTACTTCCCCCATTGTGATTCACCTCTGTCACTTTGGGTGATATGGAACTGAGGGAGGATTAAAAATAAAAGCATGCTGAAAGACACAGGGCTGAGACCATGGTCCTACTGCCATGCAGCAAAGCACATCTACACCTCCACTGATTATGTTACATTAGTGGTACAGGTACTCCAGAATAAATCACTTTAGACATTCAGTCTATCCCAAGCACACTCCCAAATGTCCTCTGTTCTCAGGACTCTGGAGAGGAGTGGATTTATTCCATTATCTATCTCAAACAGCAGAAGAGAAACAACTTTCCAATTCCTCAGCCTTCCACATAACACTCCCACCTCATTTTCCACATATAGTGGAATATTTTATTCTCCCTCTTCCATCTTGGAACCATAACACCTTGGGAGTGAAGCAGGAAGAGAACTAAATTAACTTTGTATATTCTAGATCAGCTCTTTCCCATTCCCTGCCAACAGTTTTAAAACACTGGCAATCAGCATTAGCCTAAATCTGCTTCAGCTAAAGCCTTGTGGGATTCTTGTGGGAATTCAGAGATCACTTGCAATTATTCGACCCATATTCCCAAAGAGATTAGTGTGTGCTATTCCAAAAAGAGTTTACAAAAAGACAAAGTTCAGATCTCAGCATTTAAATCTGAGTGACAGGAAGGACCCCATACCATTCAGAATTTAAAAACCAACAATTTTCAATATTCTTCACATAATTCTTCAACTCTGATATCAGGCCACGGCCACAAAGCATATCAATATCTGTAAATCATCTTGTTTACAGTCTAGCCCTGCAAATGCTTCCTTTGAAACAAAGTAATCACAAAGTAATTCACCTAATCCTAATCACTAAATGCTTTTCCAACACACTGAGTTCCAGGGAGTTTTGCCATTCACTGTGGAGGGAACAGCATTCAGAGCTATATCAAACTGCTCACACTAAGGTTAAACACACATCTGCAGGATGATTTTGTGGTTTTGCACTGCAGGCACCACAGGTTTTGCACTGTGCAGGTGGCTTATTACTTCTGGTTGAACACAATTACATGGCTCGTCTCTTGAAGCTAAAAATTAACTTCTCCTGGCCAACGGCAGCAAATTATTAAAGATAAAGCAAAACAATATTTTACTTCATTATGCATAAAACATTGAAGACCATGTCTCTTCAGCTCTATTTGCCAACTTCACATACTTCAACTTATCTTTCTTAGCTTCCTTCTGATGGATGTCTTCAACCACCAGGAATCTAATTCTTACCAGTAGCACTTACCAAAGTGGAAACTCATGCCTGTTGACAAGAAATGAATATGCAGCTCTCATAGAATATCAGGAGTAACTTAGGTCTTTTAAAAGAACTGATTTTATACTGTCCAGAGCTGGGAGAAAGGGTAAATTTGAAGCCACATTATAATATTCTAGGAAGTCACAGAGATCAATTAATGGTCAATTGACATGAGATTCAAGCAGTACAGAAAAGTCTAATACACTAGACATACCTCCCATTGACTTCTCTAGGAATTCTGAGTGGAGCTGAACATCTAGAGTGGCACAGGAAAGCACCTCCTTGCTACCATTCATATTTTCTTGCTTGATTTTCCTCTTAAATAAACATTAATCATTGACAATGTGAGAAAAGTTTCACTCCCTACTGAAGCTTCAGTTCCTGTATCTGTCACACAGTTCCTCAGAGCAACAACATTGAGCGTGATCTTCAAACACACACTGGATCCACCTTTAGCACTCCAGTGCTCTTCCCCACCTGGATGGATCAGATCACATCCCTCTGCACTACATAGTTAATAAAACTGCAACACCTGTATCTGACATACACATATTGATCTCAGTGATATACTGCTAAAAGGCTATTTCAAATATTCTTTCTCCCAAATGTCACATGAATAATACACTTCATTTCTTTGGAAAGAATCCCAAGGGAAAAAAAAAAAACAAAAGCAAAGAAAAAGGGAGACATCTTTAAAGATAAAATATTTCTATGGTGCCCTTATCCTTTTGTTTTTGGCCTGAAGCCATGTAATTCTTTTCTGGCTGGCTTGTTCTGTCACAAACAGAATGACCTTTATTGAATGGTCAGCAAATGTGATGGTTTTAACACAGCTGCAGTTGCGGTGAAACTGCTGCCCCATGATCGTACCCTTGCTCACAAAATGCAGAGGCTCCACTGGGTATTGTCAAAGCAACTCTGAGCAGCTGAATGCAACAATCCAATTAGTGAAACAAGCCCAGTTCATGCATAAAGTCTCTTCCAGGCACCATTAGAAAACAATGTACAGAGGCCTGCCTTTTACACTACATATTTCTATTAACTGCAGAAGAAAAAAGCTGAGATACTTTGCAGTTTGACTTATCTAAAAAGACCAGAGGTATGGAAGGGGTCTGCTTTTATTACACTGGCAGAGCTGGCTGCTAGAATACAATAGTATGCAGTGGTCCTTTATGATCAGGGCCACAGCTGATGGTAGAGACACCAACTTCTCCATTCTCCACAAGGAATACAATAAAAGCTTACTTTCCTGGCAGGGTAATTTTTTTGTTATATAGCTTAATGGATTTTGGAGTCTCTAGCCTGTTGCTTAGGATTTTTGCTTTGAAAACTGAATAGGATAAAGGAAAAGCTCTCAGTTTTAACAGGATTTTTATCATGGTATTTGTAAGGGCCAGTGTGAGAACGATAGATGCCACCAGGGCTAAGAGATAAGACAGTCTTAACATTAGATTTTGTTTAGGTTCATGTATTCCCTCTGCAAAAATACTCTCACCACCAGAGATGCAAGTGTGTAGCACAGCTACACTTGACTCCTGTGGTGCCACAAGTACTATTCATCTTCTGTATGAGGCAAGACAAAAATAACAGAGATTAGGCTGCCTGTCTGGAAAGTACCAGGCAAGAAACATGACAGCAAGGAAACCTGACTGCTTATTGTCTGATGGTTCTTGTGTCTGGGCAGAAACTTCTCTCAGCAGCATTAGCTCTTGAGTAGCTCCTTACAAACAGACACGGTTCTGGCATGTTTCTGATAATCATTCCCAACAAAAATACAAACTAACACTTGGGGCAAAGGGAGAGCATCTCTCATTTACATCAATAAAATACTATGTTATTACCCACTTTGCTAACTTGTTGCTTAAGCGAACGATGTTTAAGAAGTCTACAGAGATAATGCATTATCAGCATTACACAGCAGTTCGAAAATGTCATGGGGACAAGACCCCAGTGAACAGAAAATAAAACAAACATGGAAAAGTTTGCTCTGCACCTGAGCAATTTTAACCAAAACTGGTATGTGGAGATTACTAAAATAATGTCCTGATATATTTCTTTCTGGCAAAAAAGCAGCATGCTTATTGTTGGCTGGTTTTCTTCTGTAAACTCTGGTCAGTGTGGTCTCAAATAAAGTAGAAATGTTTTTGATGCCCTGCATGAGTCATATGTGGGTGCATAATTTCACTTACTGTTTATGGAAGTGTCCTGTTAGCAATTACAGCTCTTTTAATTCAGTAACAGAGCTAGTGATTTTTTTTTTCAATTAACATTGCATTCACTGCAGAACAGACAGTTAGGAGAGGACCACAACTATAAATTAATTGAGGCCAAGCTGAATTTATAACTCAGGTTGAAAAAAATGAAGGAAAATATTTTTCAAAATCAAAGTAAATGACTTTTCTTTTCAAAACTGAACAAGGATTAGACTACAAGTTAGTCTTGAAATAACATAGACCAGATTTCCTACAGATAAACTAACACTTCTCAACTTCGTCCAAAATGAATGTTGTAATTTCTGTTTCACTCAACATTTCCCACTCCTTCTCAGGTTCCACTTCACTTTAAGTTATTCTTTCTAGGCTTTAATTCTGTCAGTCAGGAAAGAAGATATACATTTGTCACTTATGTTGAAGAACCTACTGCTATGCTATCACAGGATAAAGAAAAAGAAGCTCTGTAAAGGAAATAAGAAAAGACTGTGAATAGTAACTTGAGAAGAAGACACTGCATTAAGGAATATTCGTTAAAGGAGAGTCATTAAAAAAGACTAAAACCAGGGAAATACAACAGCTTTCAGCTTTTCTTTAACAAATATGTCCCTGAAAATCCCTGAAGGATCACAGAGAAATCATTAGAACATCATTTTTATTAGTTTACAGAAAACTAGTTTCCCTTGTGATACAGCAATTTCTGCTTTTATTGCTTCTAGACTGTGGTCTCTGTGTGACAATTGAGGCTGCTATTCTTCATACTGTAACTCATATAAATACACCTCAAGCAATAAAACTGAAGCTAATTCTCAATTTTCTAGTAAAACATCCACTGAAGCCTCTCCATTTCCCTTCATTCTAGTGTAATAATCAGCAATTATTTGTTTAAAGTAGTTCCCAAGAATCCCCATTGTGACAGATGCTGCAGAAACAGAGAGCAAAAATGTATTCACTCCCCACCTTCAGTAATGACTGCAGGTTAAATAGAGTAATTAAGAGAAGTTCTACCATTTGACCTCAAGGGTGGTATAAAACAAGACAATCAAAATATTACAAAGTGGTCCACAGCAAAACTTCTCATTATTGATACAATGAAGTCATTGTTCTTAAGCAAACATTTTAAATAGCATCCATTATTCATGTGAAGTCCTAAAGATTACCTGCCTGGGATTTAGAAGAAAGAACACATTTGAATATCAAAAATTGGCAGATTTTTTTCATCTTCTTTCATAATAATGATTTTGTACAAGTTTTTATCTCTGTGTTACAATTCTGTTGTTTGAAATGGACCTGTCGAGAAATTATTTTTAAACATATTAGGTCAAACCTTCACCTGTGCAAATCTGCATTGCTTGACTTCAAAGAAATGCAATGAATGGCATTTGCTATGCTCTGAGGCATATGCTGATTTCTACACAACTGAACTGACTTGGTTACATCCAGTAGCAGTCTAAATTCCCTGCAGTAAAGGTTTTAATGTTAAAAACATTTTGACAAAATCCAGCTTTATAGTTAGAGGGAGGTCACTGAAGTCACAATAACACTGTCTGCAGAAAAATGCACATGAATATCTCATAAACCAAGACAATATCTATGCAAAATGAATAGCACTTAAAACTTAAGAACAAATAACAACATATATCCTATTATCTTTTTATCCGTAATTTTCAAAAGAGACCCAATAAAGTGTTATGAGGATGCAGCTGGCATCTAAAGTTCACTCTGAGCCACACAGTGATGTGTTTACATTGCCTACTGTGGCCAGTTTTTGAAGAAGGTCAATCCAGAGACTACATAAATTAAATCTAAATTGTAATGGTCTAAAGCTGCTTACACTTAGTGTGCTTGGCTTCATGTATATTATTAATGAAAACTCAGTGTAGTTCTACAGAGGTCAAACTTTTGAAATCATTGCTTTTATTTATGCCTCCAGATGTGCAGTTTCACAATAATTGTTAAAATAATGGAAATTAATGCTATATAATTAAGCTGAATACTTCCCTATTAAGAAATGGTGCTTTACTGCAGAGATACTATTACATGGTTCATGTGAAAAGCATTGTTTGGTCTTGTATGTTATGAATGCTGTGTGCACTTAGACTCCACTCTGAACTGTAGCACAAGGAAAACATGCAAACCAAACTGGTCATTATGAAATGTATGCCATTCACATCCATTTTGCTGTTTTCTTTGAGAAGTGTAGCTAAATGGTTCCAGAGAGGATGACTAAAACAACAACTACAATAATACAATACAGATGCACACAATTTTCACTTGCACCAACATATCTAAAACCAGACAAATAAGCAATGAGACAACTCTGAAAAATGCTTTAGGGCACCCAAATTAATGTTAAAATGTGGAAAGTAACTATGCCTTTTTATTACTGTTTTTTTCTTACTGAAACAGGACAAGTACCACACTGTGATGAATATGTTCCAAAAGTTTGTGTTCAAACTGTCTCCATGATGTGGAATATCTCTAAAAGCACCACAGACACTTGTGTAACTGAGGCAGTTCATTGTAAGGCTTTTTTAAAATAGCATAGCATGAAACTCAAACTGTCAGTGCATAAATTACTGCTGCCTCGAGGCTGCAATAACTTATGCATCCTTGTATTCACCCTCATATACCTCCCTTTCAAAGAGAAGCTCAGCTCTCCCCTCCTGCCCCCACCTCTCCACCTCTTTGTGGCAACTGTTACAATGCCATTAAAAACCTGTTAATGCCACTGAAAGTCCTGCCCATTCCACGTGAGGTGAGGGAGGCAGAGAACCGCATCACAAACATCACGAAAAAACAAACAGGAGGGTTTGGGGGGTTATTTTTTCAAGAAATATCTGCAAAAAACGTTATTGTAATACTTATGTGTTCATATAACTCATTATTATTTGTCTACAGTCCGGCATAATTTGATTTTATTCCTTTAATAAAAACTTGATCTAATTTGTGGTTATCACTGTCAGTTCATGGACAAACCCAACTGATCAATAATGGTAGCACTACCAAGCAATAGGCAATTCTGTCCAGAGATCCATTACTGACACCACTGTAGTGAGCTGCAAGGTTTGATCTTGCTGAGCCAAACAATGCCAGGAGACTGGCTTCTTTGTTTTTCATTTCCCTGTTTTTGTTCTTCTCTTTTCTTTTTCGTTCCCCTTAAAGAATAAAGCCTTATCTTGCTAATAAAAGATGTGCTAAACTACACAGCCTGTAGACTAATATTTGCTCCTTAAACCATAA
The DNA here is from genome assembly GCF_001715985.3 of Manacus vitellinus. NCBI lineage: Eukaryota > Metazoa > Chordata > Aves > Passeriformes > Pipridae > Manacus > Manacus vitellinus. The sequence continues at coordinate 8,326,654 of NW_021939395.1, forward strand.
TATCCCCTTGTTTAAGCTGGGGAAAAAAAAGCCGGTAAGAACTAAGATTGCAGCAAATAGCATTCTTTGATCTAAAAACACACAATATCTTTAGTCTTAGGTGCAGACCATGACAGAATCCAGTCTATGATGCTGTTATTTGTATATAATGCTGGCAAAATAATTAAATTGCACTGAAAGGATTTTATACTGCAGTTCTGACTTAAACTCATCAAATTAAATTCCTGATGAATTAATGCACCTAGACTGAGGTCAGTGTAGTATATGACTCTGGCATTTCGTAAAGATGAGTGACAATTATGGATTCTTTCAGATATTTCAGATGGCTCAACAGGACATAATGTAACCGAAAATTACAATCAATAGAGCAAATATATTGTTTATATCACAACTTTATCCAATATTTTAGTTTATTTGATGTACTCATCCATTAGAACCACACATAATTCAGTATTAACTACACCAATCATACTGAGTTGAAGGCACCCAAGAGTTTTAACAAATGCTTTCCCACATTAATTCTGAGACTACATCATTATTTTTATACCACCAGGGGGATCATAGTGTAAATTTACATGCCTTTGCTACAAAAGTGACAATATTATGTCCTTAAGAGTGACCAGCATGAAACATCGTGCACCTGAACATGTCTGCATTATTTGCCATATTTATCTAATGGCTTCAGAGTGTCTAAAACATTCTAAGGTACCTAGAGAAAACCTTTAATGACTATTTTCTTCTCTGGAAAGTCCTCTTAACTATGACTATGAGATCTAGACAGCTTAAGAACAGCTCAGAGCCACTGCATTTGAGAATGCTTTGTACACCATGTCACAACAACAGGAGAGGAGTAAAAGGGCTTTTCACTGATCACTGGCCACTTCATTAGGTTAAACTAGAATATCTGGAAGTGGTTTTTACTTTACAAAGGGGAAAGAAGCCTCAGTTAAATTCTCACAAACCATAGGTGCTGATTAAAAAAACGCCACAACTGAAGAGAGCAATTTGGATGTGTCTTTGGCCTTGGGCAGTAGGGTTCAATGCAGAGTGTAGAGTGGTCTTGCTCTTTTATAACCCCATTCTCAAGTACAGTTGGGCAGATTATCCAAATCGGAGTTATCAAAAATGAATTACTTCTCTCCTGAATATGAATAGGAAGTCGAGAAATAACTCATAACTTCATAAACAGCAGAAGAAACGCTACGAAGATATTACCACTTCATGCAAAGAACGGTAGTCCTCATGCCTAGTATGTGCACAGCCCTGATAATTGACTGCATGTTATTGTTATTATCAGCACTGACAAAAATATCTCCTCAGCAAATGACACCTCAGAAGCTCCTAAGAAACCTTAACAACCACTGCTTGGGATCTGTTAACCCTTCCAGACTGATGTCAGCACAGCACTGTGGTGCTCACGGCTTCCCAACACGTCCAGCTCCGGCACAGATCCCTGTGCTGGGGCACACAACAGGACTGGGCTGTGTTTCCAGCAGTCACAGCTCGGGCTTATGGAATTCTTCAGTCTCAGAGAGGATGCACTACCCAAACTGCTCACTGAGCTACTCCCCTGGCAAAAGCACTGTACTCAGGCTCCATCCCACGCACCTGGAGGGAGCACAGACGCACTTCAGGGGCAAATCCAGACTCCAGGGCACCCCTGTGCCGCGGAGCACTGAGGAATCCGGGCCTAAACACTGGAGGAGAAATGCTTCAGCATTAAAGGGGATACTGTGCTGTTCTAGGAGGTGACAACTCTGTTCAGTTTAACAAGCTGAAGAGGGGCCCTGACTAAATGCTGCTAAGCTGTGCAAAGCACTGACCGCTGATTTGTTTCCTTGGGCTGCTGACAACCAAGGTAAGTCAGAAATACGTGCAAGTGCAAAGCAACAGTCTGTGAACACGATGAGCTCAGGATAAGGAGGAATAAAACCTCAGGTCACCTTTCCCTCCCAATGATTCTTTGCATCATGAATCAAAGCAAAAGAGGTGGCCAAGAAAAGTTATGCATCTGAAGCTGAAGAAATGAATAATTACTTGTTACTGAGTACAAAATTCATGTCAGGAACTTTTAACTTTTTTTTTCTTTAGAGATTAATAATTAATCACTTTATGGAGCTATTTTTCATCCCACTGTACTACTGTATCTTATACACCTCCTGAAATGCAGGCTCACAGTGCTGTCCTACTCTGAATTGCAAGAAGAGAATTCAAAAATAAAAAAAAGGTAGTGTGATATTAAACGTCTCATGAGAAACCAGAGAAAAATCTCTCTCTAAAAAGAAAAATCCTTTAAAAACTCCTTAACCTAAATACAATACAAGGTCATTTTACCTGCTAGCTGAGTGGGTCTGCCACAAATGCATTCACATTTATTCTTCTTCTACAAAGCACTTGAGTAATCTTTATACTTACTAACAGAGTTGATATTTTCTAGGAAGAAAAAGGCACATGGTCAAACTAGTTTGGTAAATTCTCTGAAGCCTGAAAGAAGAAACTACATCTAAAAGGGCCAAGTGTCACAGATGAAGGAAAGTACTGAATCTATAACCAATGGATTTGTTCATATAAACTCCATGGTAAACACCTTTAAATAACTCCCTTAAATGCAAAGCTTCTAAGTAATCCATTATGAGTTTCTTCAAAGGCTCAAGTATTTTTCTACATGAAAAGGGAAATTCATGGTAAAATTTGAGGGAATTCTTGTGCAGAAGTAAGAAAAACTGCTTTTCATTAGTAACCATGGCCACTGAATTCCACTATGACATTCTGCAGATCTTAAATCAAAGCTCACTGTGCTTTCAATGCAACAAAGGTATTTCCACATACATAAGCAGATGAAGACCAAGTTGGTAACCTGCTGATCAGTGCATCAAATCTTCCATCTCAAAAATGGGACTGGAATCCCTTGCATATCAACATCCATTCACTGTTGTTTGAGACCATCAAATGAAAATCACTTCAGGAGCACAAAGCCTTTAACAAAACTAAATTTTTACACACCATTCACCCAGCATGATATAGTTCTGTATCAAAAGAAATTCAAACTGCATATGAAGTCTCTCTTTTAGCAGTGAGAAAAGAACATGTTGCTCAGCTGAGAACTGTTTTGGAGTATCTGAGGTCGCTCTATGAAAGGAGAAGCTTTGATTTACTAACTCGTTGAGATACTCCATTTTACTCATATATTCCTCAAATGTTGGAGAAATCTCTTTTGTGTTTGGTGTTCTTTTATCACTTGCAACTATTACAGTCATTCCATTAAGCCACAACAGCCTGTGCTCGTTCCACAGAAGTTCTTCACTCAGTGAATGGTTCATTTGCCTGGGCTGAAAACCATCTTCTCACTATCACATCAAGCTCACAGAAGTGTGCGGTCTCTCACAGTGTATGTTGGTTATCTGTTCCCTCACTGTGAATAAGAAACTGCCACTGTTGCATAAATTCCATGTGCCACCAATAACAGCTGTCACTCGGGTTAAGAAATAACAATTTCTAGGTGAAGAAAGATGCACAGGAAGAGTAGACACACAGTCAAGATCCAGTGAAGGGTGATAACATTTGCAAACTTGTAAGAATACTAACATGCTAAGTAACAGCCACCTTAATTGCATTAAGGTATAGGGTGTCAAAATGTCTTTCCTTTGGAAAACTCGTGATAACCAGAACGTGTTCCTCCATTGAAACAAGTACTAAAGTTCACACACTAATTCAATGTTAAACGTCACACCTCAAAAATTGCTTCCTCTTGATTCTGTGTTAAATAGTGCTGCTGTCTTCAGTCACACTCAGAGTACCAACCCCCTTATGCAGACTTTAAGTCATTGAGATAGTTTACTTCCATGAACAGAATCAGCCCAGTTCCCCAGTCTGCCTTGCTTGGAGCATTGGAGCCAAATATTTCAAGTTTTTAAAGCTGTTCTGCATATACAGATGGAACATAAACTCAAGAGAAGTAACCTTCAGTAACTCCTAGATCTGTTGGGTGAGATGGGTTAAATAAATACGGTTGATATAGATTTACCTGCAGGCTTTTGCACGCAGGGATTCTTTTCTACAGTCTTCCTTTCTAGTCTAAAAAGTCCCATCTCCTCGACAGGATCAACAAATTCCACCTCGTCGCCTCTGATTCCAAGCAAATCCTTTCTATCACCTCTAAAGCTTGGCTTTGTGTCAAGTCCTTTCCTTTGCCTCAGAGCAAAAGGGCCAACAATGCCTCTCGTGTATCTTTTCAGCCCTTCCCCTCTCTACCTGCACCTGGAAACTGTCTTGAACTTCAGCTTCATTTCAAGAAATCTGGAGAAATGATACTGACCATTTAAGCCTTGCTGATGGCCACATAAAATCAAATGACACCTAAAGCTTCTGCCACTTAAATGACTTGTGCAAACAATGAAAAAAATTAAATGTTATGGCTCTACCGAAAGTTGATAAAACATGCATATTTATGAAAAGCTAAATATTTAAATGCATGCATTTACATGATTTAGCTTATGAATACAATCATTCCCAGGCTCATCTCTAAGGCTTTGGTGAATGGAAATGCTGCTGGTTCTCCTGTTTACTACATAAGATATTCAGGGCCACAGTTCGCGATCCTGAGAGTTTCAGTTGCTTTCATGAGGACTACGAGGGTGCACATGAACAGAACTTCCAGAAATTCAGACTTCCAGAAATTATTTATGCAGGACCTGCCTGTTCATACTCTGTATACTGAACGTTCTGACCCAGGTTTATGACCTGCTTTCACATAAAGTCGTTAGATACTGACACTGTCTCAGCCACAACCAGATTCACAGCCAGTGTGAGTGAGGCTACCATAATATCCTTTTCTTCATGAATGGGCTGCCACACTTCCTTATTCTCAGAGGTCCCATGAAACAAGACACAAATGTGTTGCACATGAGTAGTTACTCCTCTTGTTGGAAAGCACTTCTGGCAGTAGTGTGTGTTCCAACAGCTTCAAAGGATGCTCAGGCATTTGGCCTGGGCATCTCAACACCAAACTGAACCCACTGTGTGCTTGTCAAGAGGCACAAAGCTGCAGTACAGCATACCCCATGAACTCTGTGCTGTTGGTTTTCAGCTGCATGTTAGTCTTGCCAGCATGCAAGTCTTGCCATCTCATGCTGGATGACTTTCAAAGTTGACTCACATTTCTTGTCCATAAGCTAGAAAAACAGTTTAAGTGATTACCAGGGGTAAGCTAAACAAATAGCAGCTAATGGGAAAGATCAGGAGAAAAAAGCTTAAGGCTCTCAGTCCACCTAAAAACCGGCCAACATCCATTCTCCCACACAGGGTCTCAATGTTTGTTTGGGCAAGGATCAGTGAAAGGGCTTTCTTCTGGATCTGTGTACCACAGAGACCAAGATAAAAGGAGTCTGTATGAGACTTCAGAGATTTCAGAGGAAATAAATGGAAAGTGATTATCAAAAGCTAGATTTAACTGTTCAGGCTCAGATTATTCCCAAACACATTTAGGCAGTAAAATTAAACAGTAAAGCAATCCTGGAATTTTTCAGTTAAGATCCTGGCGTATTTCCTGTGCAGAGCCTTGGTTCATACATTATACTGCTGAAAGCAACAAAACAATGCACCCTTAATAAGAATGTCAAGGTTTGCTTCTCTGTCAGGGTAAATTACTTATATTTCATACAAATATTGCTAAGCAGTATCTACAACTTTCAATTCTATATAAATACAAACTCTAGGCATTATAATATGGTCAAATCACTCATTCCCAAAAGCCTGATTGTGAAAGAAACAGATCATTTTCTTATTGCATGTAAGTGCATGAAATATGATTGTTCTTTAAATCTAAATAATGGATTTTCTATTGTAAGCATCCTTACACTGTGTGTGTTCTCTATTGTACCAGAGCATGAAAACCTGAACCTACACCATACATCCTTTCAAGAAAAGCCACGTAAAAGAAGCCACATTCTGTGGTCATGCTACAAGTTCTCTTTTGACCTAGAAGAAAATTTCTGGATGGCACATAATTTTTCAAATGTACAGATCTGTGACATGGAGGCTGAGCCTCAGCTCAGGAGGTTTTGCCAAGATTTTATTCCCTGCTGTGCATTTCCCACTATATAAAGAAGTGGGAAAGGAGAATGAGACAGCTCATCTACATAGCTACCTAAACGCTAACAATTGATACTGTCTGCATGTCATCCCCATGAACCTGGGCTGCTGTCCAAAACACTCCTGTACAGAGCCAAAAAAACTCAGAAGAATCAAGGTTTGCAGTAACTCTTCCCTGTTTTGTCACCTCTGGTGTTTTATAGGCTTCCAAACAAGCTTTGGATGTTCCATTATTCTTCACCACAGACTGATTTTTACAGAAGAAAATGTCAAGATTTTAAATCCTTTCATACTTCTGAAAGCATAAGCAAAATAGATTGCATCAACCTTTCAGGTGCAACTGAGAATTAAACAGGTATACAAACATACTAGCAAACAAGATATGTAATTTTAAAACGGACCAAGCCCATGTTTAATTCTGAGAAAAGCATAAGCCAGCATTAAATCCTTTTTTCTGTATGCAAGCAATTCAAAGCAGTTCTTCAGTTAGTGGAATAACCCCCCTGCTCTGAAAAATAAACATGTTAATGAACAGCTCAGCTATTGACTCTTTTGACATTTGACTGATCAGCAGGTGCTGAATTCAGGGTTTATTACTGCTGGTGTAGCTGCTTCCACTGGTTTCGTTTTCCCCCTTCATTGAAGAATGATCTTTATAAATAAAATAAAACTTCCTGACATGCAGAAATACAATACAGAGTTTAACAAATCAGCTATGTGGAAGGAGGAGTTCTTCTGCACCTCTCTGCTGATGGAAGGTGCTTATAAACAGGAGTCAGTCATTCTGTGTTGGGTTACATTTTCCATTGCTGTTTTCAGGAGAGACAGTCCACCAGAACACAACATTCTAAAATCCCTAGGAATCCATCAAGTACTAAAGCAGTCTTTTTAGATTCCATAAAAATTAATCTTACCCCACATGTTTTGCAGAAAAAAACGTTATGTTCTATATATGAGTAATTTTCAGTGCAACTCTTATTTCACCAAAAAAAAAAATCCATCAATTTAATTTTGTGGAAGCTATAATGAGCCTGGTTCTACATACTGCTTCTTTTATCAGCTCCAATCTCTCATTCTCCAGGGAAAGCAGTACAGAAGTGTCTTGTCCTTTGATAGCAATAGATAACTAACCTCATTTTGTAAAAGCAGAACTAAACAGAGTTATTCTTTGTCTTCAGCAGGAGCAGTGAATCAGATCTCATTGCCTTGTACTGAACCCCTTTTAAGGCAATTTGATGCCTTACACATGATCATTGAGAAGCTTCTATTTGTACCTTTCCCCCCCCTGCTCTTTACCTGTCATTTCTTTATGCAACAGGGGACCAGAATGTTTTGTGTCTAAAAGAAATAGGACTGGTTATATTTCCTGAGGCTGTATTTTCAGGCCTTCTGCATCCGTACCCATCCATTACGTTCAGGTCAAATTTTTGTCTTTCTGTAGCAGCAAGGATTAAAGATGTAATTGCTTTTAAAGTAGACATTTTCACCTCTCCTTAGCCACATAACCCGGGGCTTTAGATTAACACTTCTCTGCCTCAGCCTTCATCTAGCCAGTGTTAATCAACTAAAAAAATATATTAGCCAACCACCACCTTATTTATCAAAACTCCTTTTCCTTGATTGTAGGCCACACTAGATATGTACTGACAGGCTAAATCAAAACCAAATGACAGAAATACTTCAAATTTAGCTAGGTATTTGATACAGTGCCATAAAGACTGTGATCTCTCTGCACCTCTGCCTAGACTGACCTGCTACTGAGTTGGTAGGCATTAGACAAACCAAGACAGCACTTTCATGTCCTGTGAGGACTCCTATGATCCAAAGGAAGAACATGAAGACTTGATGCAAATCACAGAAATCACCTGGTGTGATTTTGTTTAAATGATCTACATGACAGATATCAGTGTCTTTCTGCACAGTAGGTATGACAAATCAAAGTGACTTAGGACAAAATGCCTGTTATACTGACAGATGGAAAGTGAACAATCTGTACGAAATTATGTTTCTCTGGCAAAAATAAACTGAAATGGAGCACCATGAAAATTTAAATAAACAAAAGCTTCAGTATTATAATTCCCCATACCATTTTTATAATTAAATGAGAAGTACTTCACACTTTCATGCAACAATCAGATGACTGTGAAAAACCACAAGTTCACCTCTCCAGACATTCACACCTGTGTTACTCCAGACCATTGACTTCAGTGGAACAATACCTGATTTAAAGTAAAGCAAGAAGAGAAACAGACCTGAAGAGTGCAAGTAAACCTGAGGTTTTTGATGAAACATAATTCTCAGCATGAGATGCAAAAGGTGACTTTCCTGACAAGTGCTACCCAAATTCTTAATAGCTTTCTGTATGTAACCTCATCTCATCTCATCCTGACATAATCTTAATTAGTCTTAGTTCTACTGCAGAGAAGCCTACTGAGGCAGTTAGCACCATATAATTAATCAGATACTTTGCACACATCACAGCAACCAACAGTGTCAACTTACTGATGTGAGTTAATACAAACAGAAATCAACCCTGCCTTTCCCTTTCACATGAACTAAACACATGAGGCATGGAATGAACACATGACTATTTCTTCTACACACTGTTTAAGTCCTTTCTTCCCTTAGCAGCCATTTCCTAATGCATCATTACTCTGCAAAGTACTTCTTCTGGTACTAGGAAAGAACATGGAATTTGGTATTTCTCTTAAATTTCTGTTTCTCCATAGAAGAATAAGTCCAGCAACTGAAATAAGCAATGATATGACATAATTCTTGCTGGTGAAAATCATGAATCTCACACTTTATTTTTTTTCTGTGTGCTTTAGAAGGTTTTAAGAAACTGAATTTTACACCTGCACATAAATACATATTTGAGAGCACAATCTGCAACATTCAGTCATCTCATAGCAACGGAAAATAAAATATTATTTTATACTTAAGAATATAAATATATATACAATGTACACACTAAATCACTGGATTAAAAGCTTCACCACCTATCTATGTAATTGTACATCTTAACTTTATTCTATTGTTTGAGATTTATCTTTTGTCTTCATTGCAGGAGCCAAACATGACAGTATTGTACCCAATGTCACCAAGGGGGAAACCATATGATTATATGATTTGATGGCAAAGAACAAAAAGACCACTGCTTAAAGGAAGCAATTTTATAAAGCTCCATTCTCCTAAGCTTAAACTGAAAGAGTTCATTATAACCACAGGGTTTATTCAGTTTTGTATGGCCTCTGTAATATGCTACAGTGCTTATTAATAGAAAATGCAATGTTTAATACATGGTAGTGTTTTGCTTCAGCAGAACACTGTAAAACTACTTGCAAGAACAATTTAGTGCATAACTAAACTCAACATAAGAAAGAACAGTGTAATATTTAGTGATTTCTCAGATTCTCAGCGAGATTATAATCTTTTTAGAAAGGCAGTATTTAAATGATAGTTTATTTCAGTAAACTGCTTAACACCTTCTCCTGACAGTGTTTGTGTCCCAAAGCAGTTAAGTATCCAAGACAGGAATTATTAAAAATTATTACAGCTCTAGTGTTTGCATTTCCAGTGGTATCTCAGCAAAGGAACATGTACAGTCTGTTCACTGCCTGACACAAGGAGTCATTCACCATTATTACTGTCCAAACTCTTGGGATGTTTTTTTGGTATTTGAAGGTCTACCACAAGAAATTAGGGAGCTTACTGGAATTGCCACATATTTCAGATGGTCTCATCCATGATTACCACTCCTCAAACAAAGAACTCTAATGTCCATTTCTCAGTACCTAATTGCCCTGCCTCTCCCTCCTATAGAAAACTTCTTAATTTGTTATAACACTGGAAGACTTATAACTGATAGGAGTGCTACCAAGTTTGTATTAACCAAATTAAAGCACCAGTAGCTAAAGACAATAAACTGTTCATTTTTGTTCCTCTTTTAGCAGATGGCAAGTATGTCACCAAACAGCAGAAAGGAGGATGTATGTATAGGGAGGACAGATAACATGTGGTAACTTTATCCCAAACAACTCAAAACCCATCACCAAGCTACCTATATGTACTGATGCCTCTTCTGTCCTAAAGACACAAGTGTCCTTTATCTTCTAGCCCTCAGCTTCATTTTATAATCCTACCTTCACCTTCACTGTCATCTAATTCAGATTTGTCACTGACACTTAGATCAGAATGTCAGGGCCTACGTGCATGTGAACCACTGTAGGTTCACAACATGATCTGGATTAGTAATTGTAAGATTATGAGTAGGATGTGAATAGGAAGACAACACAAGAGGCAGATGGCAAGAGAGGTAAAGTCAGATTCCTGGGGCTAATTCCACCAGCAAGAGCTGTGTTTTAACCTGTGATTAAAATCTTAGCATGAACAAGGCAAAATAATGCCTAGACACAACCTAAACTGTTCCAAAAGGGTTAGTCATCACAATAAGCTCATGATTAGACTCTACCTAAAGATTATACAAAATGAATTGCCAAAAACTGCAAGTTTGAGACTGCAAGTCCCCCCCTCATGACTCCCGTTACTATCTCAGTTAGTCTGATAGTCATGTCATCTAGACAAATTCTATAGAAACTCTTACTGTTTTGGATTATTTTTCCAGTCTGAAGAGCCAAATTTCTTATTAGGCATGATCTTGGACAATTGCTGAAACTCTTTCTAAAGCAAACTTTATTATCCTTAATCATGATAAGTTTCATCAGTCCTGGAATAAATGACATTTTACTTTATTACATGCTGTAAGTTTATCACATTTGGCCACATCAAACCTTTTTTACTCAGACAAATGGCTTACTCACAGGAGCTTTCATTTAAAAGTGGACTAAATTAGAAATATAGATGTATGGGTATTCTACAAGATTTAAGAAGTAATGGCATTTTTAGCTTCTCCATATTTCATACTTGATCTCATAGCTAGTGTTTTTCAGCTCTAGAAACATTTAACACCTCAAAATCACTCAGAAAATTCTGAACTCTTGACATTCACCTACAATCAGACTGAAAATTACTTTCTTTAAACATATGATATGCTCTTATTTGGGCGATGCTACTAATCTTCAGTGTGAAAAGCACAGCCACTGAAGACTTGATGCTTAACAATATGCAGTAGCCTAAGGGATTGGAATTTTGTCATGGGAGCCAGGAACAGAATCTAAGCTTCTTTGTCTCTATCCAGATCCCTTTGCTCTGAAGAGGGTCTTGGAACTGCAAATCATAAAACTGGTGCGAAGAGCATTGGCACATCTAGTTGATACAAAAAATGCTGCCCAGGTGAAATCTGTAACAGAGCAAATTCTGTATGCTCAGAGCAGGTGGCAACAGCTGCTCCACAGAAATATGCAAGATTCCTCACAGAAAATGGTTTCTGATGTCTAGATCTCTTTTTGACAGTATTTGCTACATTTTGTGCTTTTAGTATTTAATAATCGGTTTAAGTCTGGAAACATTGGTTTTAGTGTGTTTCCACTCAGTAAAACATAACTCTGGTCATTCTTGTCATGTATGTAAATTTGTCTCTGGATATCCATGTGACATATCTGGAGCATCTTTTCTCCAGTCGAGCCCTAAAGCATCTTATGCTCTCTATTCTTAGACTTTATTGATGCCTAGGCATCTCCAGAGAGTATCTGAGCATGGATTGTCTTTGTCCAGTGACAGCAGAAATGTGCATTTATGTAAAGTGGTGCAGGATTTGTAATGTCACACAGGGTGGAAGGTTTTGCCTAACAGCCAACTTCATAGTGTTGACTTTATTTTGCAAGGACTCAAAAACCCTGGTAAGTGCTGAGTCTGTGGTTCCATGGAAACCAGGTATGCCAATTGTTAACAATATCCTCCAGAAAATCTCTTAAAAAATGGTCATTAATATTAGGATGCCTTCTTTTCATTTAGTTTCTTCTTTCTAGGACCACATGCTACCCACATCAGAAGAAAACTGTGCTGCACATACTGGTTCTGGTAATACTTAAAGCAAGCTATGAAATATAAAAATCAGTTAAAATGATGGTGCTTACCCCGTTCTGTGTCATAGAGGTACACAAACTTTTCCCACTTATAATAAGTCAAGAGACTCAAGATGGCTCCTTTTAATGCTGGCCTCATCTGGATGACAAACTGCACATCTGCATCTGTTGGGAAGCTGGGTGTGATGAAGGATGTGTGAAGGGCTCCACAAAATGACGTCAGTGTGTTCATTGACATCTGGTCATAGAATCCAAAGATGGCATAAACTCCTCTGGAAAACTGTGAACAGACTAAGAAAGACAGACAAGGGTGTGAAAATCTGAAAAACACTGAATGCAATCAAACTTTCAAAGTATATTTGAGGTAAGGCTTCTAACCATTCCTGATATTATTCTGTATGATGCAGCAGATGGAACGAATTAACGAGATAATATATAATAATTTCAGTGTAGCAGTAAATTGTACTGACTTTATAACAATTAAACTGACCTGAACGCATTTTTGATTGTGACTTCTGCTATATTGTAATATTCCATCTCTCCATATTCTCTAAAAACAAACATGGGATTACACTGCCTATCTGTAAAATACCGTCCCTTGACAGCACCTGGAGATCTCTGTTAGCAGCTATGTAACAAATGTCAGGTCTGCCTAAAAGTCAAAACATTAAGGTGTAGTTTTCCAGACTGAGATTTCCTTGATTCAGATCAAAGACATCTGGATGTTTTATTCCCTTACAGTCCATAACTCTGAAATTTCTGTGTGGTCTTTTTCAATGAGAAATTATGGTGACTTCTTACTCAAGTGTTAAAACCTTTCAGAAGAATTTGGAAAGTCTGTGGCTTATTACATGACCTCACAAATAAGCAACACATCTTGTTGCTTCATGGGACAAGAGTTGGTATCCCTTAACTGGGAGGCTTTTAGTAATTAACCATTGTGCTGTCCTGAGGAACCCATCTTGTACCAGAAAATAATCCAAATGCAGACAAAAGCGTCTTTTTTCACACACTTCATTATTTCCCATCCTTTACAGAGATTGAACAATGGCCATTTTGGACAAAAATGAAAGTATTTCAATTTATAAGCATGGCCGACTTCATTGGAGTTGCAGGAAAAAAGATTTTCTTTGTTGTTCAGCTCTGTAGGAAAAGTGCAAACTTCTTGTGACCCTGCATTCTTTCCATGAAGGGATTCTGCATCAGACACAGTGAGGGAGCCTGATCTGTGAGGGGCTGGGGCTCTCACTCATAGCAAAGACTGTACAACTGCAATACACTGTGGCACAGCAGCACTTCTAATCAAACCATTTGTGGACTGAGAAGAGCAAGTCCTATTTGTAATGAAAATAAGTCTCCCAGAAAAATGTTCACTCAATTGTAACAATTTTGCTTGTCAAGAACTGGATTTAACAACAATTTCCAGCTAACCCCAATAAACACTTTTGCCAAAATGCTGCATATTTAACTTTGCAAAAAGCAAGGGCAAGTAATTACCAGTAAGGAAGACCTGACTTCTACACACACATATACAGCATGGTTACTTCTGAGAGCACCATCATGAAACACCTCCCACCACAAAGGCTACCAATTAGAATCACTAAAGACTGCTAAAGTAATCTTAAACAGGATTTTCCACAATATCAGCTCATTGACACAGCATCATGGATAACACCTCAAATCGGCAGTCAGGTGTGAAAATTTGATTTTCTTCCTGGAGGTCCAGATGTAAAAATAAAAATGCTATTAAGGAATTTCTTTAAGTGTTTAAGATACTGTAAGAGGACATGACCAGCTCTGGATACCAGCAGCAAATTACAGCTGGTGCAGACATAAAAGAGACATTCATGAGACACAGAAAGGAAATCAGAAGTGGTGATTTCTGAAATAAAAGTTTGCAGAAGTTCTTCACCACAGTAAAAAAAAGATATAAAAGAAGCTATAATACAGTAAGAATTTATTCCCAGAGGGATGACTGAGGAATTAAATACACTGTTTAAAAAGGCATTTTGTTAAACTGTATACCAGCAGGATATAAAGTTGAAAAGCTTCCATAAAAAATATCTGCTGAAGTAACAAATAAAAAGCATTAACTCACAGGTGGAAAAAGGAAAAAATAAAGATTACATTAGAAAGTCTGGCAGTCTCCAAATCATTTCAATGGTCTGTAAACCCTCTAATTCCACGTGAATAATCAATAGAGTGGGACTAGTGCAGCTCAGTGTCCTCACATACACTGAGCCTGTACCTCACAGATCAGGCTTCTTTTACATATTTATTAATGGCCTAGTTTACTAGTTTTTATGCAGATTCTGTACTGCAGAAAAAAGCAAGTATTCCAGGAAACATCCCTTCTTGCAATGCAAACAAAACATATTCTCAAAGGTCTCCCAATCCTAAAAACCCAGAGTATTTCAAACAATCCCGGGTTCACCCATTCTTTCTTATCAGGTATGAGGTATAAGACTCAGGAATACTTTTGAACTGTGACTCATCTGAAATCGCTCAGCTTTGTAGGGACACTGCATCTGAAAAAAGTCACAAGGGAGCCCCAAAAGCCCAGCATGTTATCCAAGCTTGGGATTTTAATGGAGAATACAGATCAGCTCTTATTAGGACTGCTAGTTCCTACATCCCATACAGTCAGTAGAGAAGAGGTGCAGCACTAAAGGGAACTGACTGGCTGGCTCCAGTGGGACAGTTCCTCTCCCCTGTTCCTCTGCCCTGTGCTGGGAACCAGCTGCAAAGTGGTCAGCTTTGTGCTCTTTCTTGTTCTTAGACGAGCACCAAGGCACTGCAGCCTTGAGTTTGAAAATGGTTCAAGGTCTTCATCCTTTGGACATAATTCTGTCTTTCATGGCTATTTTAAAACACTGAATTAAAATGCATTTTCATAGCAGATTGTGCTCACTTATGCAAAGAGCCCACTCTTAATTTGTGAGTAATCTGAGGAAAAAACCAAACAGAGTCTGTGGACAACCTGACCATAAGCAGGACCTTCTCCATGTAACACCTTGTAGCCACCATGGAGCTGCTGCTTGCATGGAGGCAAGAGCTGCTGATTTGGCCTTTCAGGTATTTGCAACTGTTTTTCCTGAAAATTCTGGATGATCACCAACAATATCTTCTAACAAATGCAAGGCCCTGTCCAGTTGTATTTCCCCTGATTCAGGTTTGTATTCACTGCAGATTTTAAAGATTTAACCCTTTAACAGACTCTCTGTCTTCTGTTAGTAGTTTATTCTTCGTGACTATCCTGCATGCACCGTAGCGTGACAATTTTATTTTACTGACCTGTTTAAAAGGTAAATACACTTTTGTTTTTATAAGGAAAAGCTAAAAGGCCAATTATCTTGGTCCTCTGTGTTTATTTGCATTTTTGAACTCACAGTCTTATCTTTTGTATAGTTTGTGACCTAATCTCCTATATTATCAAAAGAACTAATTGAATATCCATGAACTCGCAGCCATATTGCTATTTGTTTTTCAAAAAACAAGCATATAATTACATTAATTTTAATTACATTATTATTCTAACATCACTGGGTCAGAAGGAAAATTTTAAAAATGGTAACTAAACCTCAGCTTTAATCTCTTTTTACAAAGTACTTTCTATTGACAATCACACCTATCCTCATGTTTGAGTAAGAATTTTGGTATTTTTCCTTAATTAATCACAGCTGATTTATGTTTATTTTTCCCTATTTGAAAAATGCAGATGGTAAAACACATACTTTGGCTGTTAAAGAAATGATTTGGACACATCCTGATGCAAACTCATTCCTCAAGAAAAAAAAAACACAATTTTTTTTGCTGAGCTATGCCTGTATGAAACTGCTGTTAATTAATTATGGTGATGTACATCTCTTTCCAAAGCAAGCACATATGCAAGTTGCTTTATAACTTGATCTGAATAAGTTTCAACCTCCACAAACAAGGGAGAGAGGCCCTGAGCAGCAGTTCTCCAACAGGAGATCATGATAAGCCATTATTTTGGCATTAGGTGTAAGTCTAATAAATAGGTGAGTATTTATTAATGCTGACTTAACACTGGGCTTGTTCTCATAGTACGTGAGCTGCCACACGCCATCGTGTTCAGGAGAGGAAGGGATGATATGATAGAAGCCTGTGAATTCTCAAGCATGTCAAGAGAAGACAAGAAACTTTCAGGTCATGACAGACTGGTGTTTCCTGCCAAGGAAGGAAAATGCTCAGAGCCAAAGTGATCACAGTGGTAAGCAGAATTTACTTTCAAATAAAAAACCAAACCAAACCCAAGCAAACAATATCCCACTTAAGCCACATAAATAAATCTCGGTTTCTGTACTGAAAGCAGCTGAGCTATCCTAAGTGTCAGTGTAACCCAATGAACCCAGACTTCTGTTTTACTTGCAGTTCCATCCTCCCTCCAGACAAGTCAGGCCCACCACTGAAACATGCTAAGATTAACAGGTAAGATTCTTTTCACTCAGACCCCCGGAAGGCCATGGGCCAGAACCTCAAAAGATGCCCCATTTCACACAAGTTCTTCTTAGATGTTTTGTGTCTTTTTAAAATTTATTTTTGCTATCTAATGGTGTTTAGTTTTTCTATCTTCTAGTGACTGTGAGTATTCCTGACACTGCAAGGTTGTACAGGCTCTGACATCTCTACTGTCTATTGCCTGGAAGCTAAAGTCAAAACTTCTGACCCCTTTTTTTTTTTTTTTTACTTCCAGTCTTACTACAAACAACTGAAGCGTTACTAGGAACATTTACAAGCAGTTTTGGATTTTGCTTGTTTAGAGAGAAGACACAAAAAGCCAACAAAAGGGATATGTTAATGGTGGATCTTAATACACCATTTCCACTGGATGATATCATTAGTGACTGAACTGTAAGTGTCAGCAGGACCCTCCACTTCCACACGGGATCCAAGAGCTCAGCAGTTTTGGAGTCAGGGGTTGGAGGTTACAATACTATTCCTTCTTCATTACTCTTTTTATGGACCAGTAATTTCCCCTTTGTCCATATCAATTTCTTATATAGTAGATCTGACAAAATCAACCTGTGTCAAAGGGACACTGCTCCAGTGATACACCTACAGCTCTCTGGGAGGAAAGGCACTGCTGGAGCTCCATCACCACGGACACTACTGCGTGCTGCTCATACCAGTTTGTGGGTTTGTGTTCTGTGTTTCCCTCAGCTGTGAAATAATTTTATTCCCTCCACTTTCTTCTGCCAATTGTCTTGGACTCCACACAATTCTCACTGCCAGCTTCTGCCAACAGACTAATGGGACTACTTTACAATGGAATAACGTGCAACATATCTCAGAGCAGTTGCCATTTCCTATCTAAGGCTCCACCCGATGCCTTCATTGCTGTAATAATGCAAGGGTGGTCATGAACATCACTTCTTACAGTCAACCTACAGTCTTGCACTTAGAGAGGTGGACAGTGCCTCTACTGCTTTCTTCCACTTTCACACTGAATGAAAAGGGGCACTCTCCCTACCTTGAGCCCTGAGGAGATCAGCACAGCAGTGCCCCCAAATGCAGAATGAGATACTTTCAGGGGGCTCCAGGCAATCAGACTTGAGAGCTTCCTTTAAATACAAACTCATCATATTAAAAATTTAAAATCAGGTGAACCGCATTTACCTATAGCCAATAAAACCATCTTTTACATTTTAAATAAGACATTGAGTTCTGACGTGAAGAAAATATTCCACTGTATTGTTTGAAATTTAGGTCAGAAAAGACAGATTTCTGAAAAAAGCTATTTCTGGAATAGTTAACAGTGAATATTCTTGGGGGCAGAAGGGAACCAAAGAAGTTACAACTTGGAATTGGATACAAATCTTCCTGAGGCATTGGCTGTAACATCACATCTCTTCCTACCTAGAAATGGATATGCACTCACAAACACAAAAAATACACTCAAAACAAAAGAAAAAAGTCCCAACCCAAAACCTCACAGTGGAACACAAAACAAAATCATGATTTACCCTTGTTACTTCATTTATGGCATCAGTTTTCTCAATGATATAACTGCAGTGCTTTATCTAGTTCTTTTTATAAAGAACTAAGCTTGCTTGCTTCATTCTATCTAATGCCTTCTTCAAACATACACAGTTCCTTCAGTTTGCATTTCTTTTTAGGAGAGCAAATAAAATAAAACCAGCACATTCAGGCACCAGGAGGGGGATATTATTAAATTGCAAATGAAAGGTATGAGGATTAATCCATTCATATTTTACAAACCATTTACTGGAAAGCAATTCAAAACACATGTTCAGATTCAAGCATCCCCAAACACTCCCTGGTCAAGATCCTGTTCAAGATTACTTTGGTCACCCTATCACAACTCCATTACACACTATTAAAGCAGTCTTTATTTCTTATCTGCTCTTTAGGATGACTTTGGAACACCAATCCCAATTACAGTTCCTCCGTGCTGAGTGCTGTACAAATACATCACCACAGCCCTGGTTTCCTTCATGTGCCCAATTATTTATGACATACTTGACTCATTAAACTTTACACATTTTGGCTTTTATATTTACTACCATGGTCAAATAAAACCCTAACAATGTACATGAATTTGCTGTGTGCTGGATCTTCTTTTCACACTGAAACATTTGTGTGAATTTTATGAGGGTATGAAAAATGCCAGCTTGCAACAATAAAAATAGGCCACTTTAGGCTGTAACAGCGTGGTGGGAACACCAGCAGCACCAAGTCTCACCCGTGCCATGATACCAAGAGGGGCCTGCTGAGACCTGCAATGGCTGCTCGTGAGAAAGAAGTGCAGCTCTGAAGTCAGATCCTTTTGGACAGAAAGGCTGACAAAAGAAAGCTGCAGTTTCAGAAAGCTCTCAGTGAAAGGCAGCTGATGTTCACTCAGGTCTGAGGTATTTGTCCACTAGTGTACCTTTAGTCAGGTAAAGGTGAACCCAAACTGCCAACTTGATACATATGCAAGTGAAAGCTTTGATATTTAAAAAAATAGCTAATATATTTGAAATGTCAGTAAAACGGACATTCTTAAGCACCAAACTGTAAGACAGACAGAAAGATGGGCTGAACACAACCTTGATTGTCCTGGGAAAGCTGTGCTTAACTTTCTGGAAGCTGTTCTAGTCTGAGAGTACTGCAGGTAGCCTGAGTAGCTTGGAACAGGCTCTGCTACCTGTGTTGCTATTTTCTACTCACTGTTTAGTTCCCAAGCTACTTCCAAACCTAAAATGCTGTAGAATCTTAGCTACCTCTGCTTTCAGACTACTAGCCACAAAGCTAAAAAAAAATAATTAATTTTTTTTAACCTTGTTAAAACTTAAGCACAAGATGAGTCTCTTGTCCCTCAAACCTACCAAATTATAATGTATGTTTTTCATTAAAAAAAGAAAAATCACTTGCCATTCAGAATCTCTGTATTTATGACACATTTCTGATGGTAGCAGAAATCCAGGAGTCATTCCACCCAGTTTCCAGGAAAAGTATCAGCCTATCAGAATGTCCAAATTATAAAATTGTTTACCTGGCATCCTTATTACACACCGATTTTTAAAAAAATACCATGGATTCTGAGTACTAAGAGCATTCCTTTTGAAAAGCTATGAGTCAGATTATCATGATTCATTTTGAAGTATAATCCATTGGAGTTTGAAAGAAGTAAAACAGGGGTTTGAAGCTTAAAATGAATTAAAGGTGGGAGGAGATATATATGTGCCATACAGATCAACTGATTTTTCTGAAGGATGATTTAAAAAACATGTTAGGTACTTAAGGACTACACTTAAGTACGTGCTGATCAGAGTACTGCATTATCTTGCTTGTGTCTTTAGAAGATGGAGTTCAAGCTTTCAGACCAGGCCCCACAAATTATAACCTAGTTGTCTGTTCTTAAACCCATCCTGACAATTCATGGTCTTCTACTCTTAACAGAGCACTTTCCATCCTTATCCCACCAGTCCCATGAGCTGCTCACAAGAAAGCATTCCTTTTAGTTTTAAGGGAAAGACATTAAATACATACCACACAATTTTAAACAAAAAGCTTTTAGAAAGAAGACTTTGTAACGCTGTTGCAGGACTCAGATTTGTACTGTTTGTGACCTCTTCTGCTTTCTGCCTATGCTGGTCCTGACACTAAAGCAGAATTTGGAGGAGAAGCAGCAAGAGGTTTCTCTTTGTAGACAGTTAAACTCACTGCTGGAGAAAAATGGAAAGGCATCGGTATCTTCCTTTTATCCCCTGATGAAAAGATGTTTCTGCTCAGTTACTCCAGCATGATCAATGCCTTGCCAACAGCAGCAGTACGTGCAATGCCAACACTCTCCTCCTGTTTGCAGCTCCACCATCCTGGATGCTTAATATTTATGCCATGGGCCTCCCTCAAGTTTAGAGAGTGTCAGAGACTTAACACGTGGATGTAAAGCAGTTCCTTGAGCTTTGCCCTTTGAGAAAAGACTTAGCCTGTCCTATACACACAACCACATACTCCTTTCTCCAGGAAGCATGGAAGATGAGCTAACACCTGTGTGAGGGAACCAGAGGAGCTGGCAAAGTTTTTCCCATGAGAGTCTAAATATATTCACAGCAAACAAAGATCATTTGCGTCCTTCACATCTGATACTCCAATTCCTGTTTCGTGACTAATCTCTGCAGAAACATGGACAGTGTGCATGCAACACAAATATGTAACGCTCACTCGAGTGAAATAACTTGTTTCCATCTGCTGCACCATTTGAAATGCTTTTAATTTTAATCTCGTATGTTATGCCAGCATGCTGTGATCACTTTGGATGGTAACTGTATCTCTTATTTTCTGAAGCAATTTTTCTAAAAATGTTGGTCAGAGGAAAATATGAAAAACCCTGTTCTTTCAAAAATTACTCAGTTATAGCACACCAGAAAATTTAGCAGCCATTTATTTACAGGCAGCCAATATACTACTAATATGCATATCCAATATACTCTACTAATATGCATATTCTAATAAACACAGTAACATTTAATAGTTTAATATAAAATCATGAATGTTTCTGTAACTTTATTCAAAGTAATGAGAGTCCCAAAACTCATTAAGTACTATGTCTTGGAACAAAAAGACATGTTCAAAAACATGTTTTTAATATGAACATGACAAGACGTGGTAGACCAGGGAGTACCCAAGCTGCCATTGTTACCATCTTCAGAGATGATTTATCTTACACATCTCATCAATACTTCAAACAACAGGCTAAGAGAAAGAAAGAGCTTTGTGGTATGAAGTAAAAAATAAATCACACCCAGCAGAAAAGGGCAGCATTTTGCAGTTGAGGATGTTAGGCAAAATGTAGGGTTGAATCAAAGCACAGCAGTTGAAGGCAATGCTGTGCCTCAGAGCTGTGGATCAGCAGCAGCTCTCTCCAGCATTCCAGTTCTCTGAAGGGATTTCTTGTATCACTGGAACACCTCAGTATGGAAAAAGTAAAAAGGCAGAGGCGTATTATTAAATGTATGCTTGTTCAGCAGATCCTTCCCTAAGTGATTTCAGAAGTTGACTTCATTCTGGGCCACTGTGGTGAAAGGCAATAAATCAAAACAAGGCTCTGGCAGCATGATGAAAGATGAGCTGAGTCTGCTGAGGTGGTGCCATTTATAGGCCTGTGGGGATATATTACAGAGGATGAGATAGAAGAGGCAAAACGGCCAACACACCTGAAGCACTGAACGGGGTAAAATTCACCAGGAGGTGAAGGCCACAACTAAGGTTGTCCAAGGAGAAAGGGGGTGCAAATGCCAAAACAGCAGCTGTGCAAGCAGCCTCCAGCTCTGGAGGGTTTCCAGTTGGCTCTATGAATGCAGAGCATGGTGCTGGCTGACAGACAGCCCAGTTTACCCAAAGCAACAGTCCCTAACACTTTGCTGGAAGCTCGGCAATAGTATTCCAGCAAGCACTGCAAGAACATCTCGGACCGGTGGACTGGATTTCACACTTCTGTATCTCTTTCCCCAGTTTACTCAAGGTTCATCGGGCTGTGCAATTCTCACCCAGTCCTCGTGTCCCACTGCTGTCAGCTTAACAGTCTGAGAGGCTTCAGACTAGTTAACACAGAACAGGAAACAGAATGGCTGTTAAAGCTGCCTTCAGCAGCCAGGGAAATTATCTGAAGATGTTCCTTAGGCGTCCAATAAAGCACCCACAATGTCACTGGAGAAGTTCACATGGAATTCAGCAAGAGCTGGACTAGAACTGAGAGACCTATTGAGTACACTGAACGAGCAAACTACAGAAATGCAAAATTGAAATCCCCACTGCCCTTACAAAAGCATCCCTCATCTATTTTTATTCTCACTATAATTTCTATCTGCCTTACAGTCCATAGAGTCCTTCTTGCTACCAGCCTCCTGGACCTTCACAATCACATCTGACAGTAATTCACAGACCAGTACCCTCAGCTAAGCCAGTGTCTTATTTGCAGGGAACAACAAGAATATTATTCTTTATAAATTATGCATAATCACTATTTATCAAGCTGGGTTAATTGGCACATAACAAAAGAGCTGTCTGGTGCACAGCTGAATAATGTGGAAGCCAAAATTGATGGAAATGGTACAGCAAAAGCCTGATTGTGAAAGTCACATTGCTACATGTTAATTCTTAACTGATTGCTGCTCTTTCAAAGGAGGAGGGTGCAGCCAAGAGAGATAGACCAAGTCTGAAATTATTTGTTAATCTCAGAGGGTTTGGACAGATTGTCACAGCTTTAAATACTGGTTCAAAGTCTGCTCTCAGCCAGCTGCATAGTGAGATGTTAACCTGGTGCAAACGCATTTTCTGTGCTCCATGAGACACTGCTACATTTGTGACCAGAGAACAATCTCATTAATCATCAGCAACAGCATGAGACTGTGGTCTGCAGGGGTATGTGTGATGGTGACAGGGAAGTGGGACTCTTCCCACATCTTCACTTGACAGAGAAGAGCTAAAGGTCTCATACCAAAGCCAGACTAGTAACCCTTTGGTTCTACTCAAGAGGTCCTGGAAGTCCTCATCAGAAACCTGGTGTGCCATGAGACAGTGGCAGAGTGGGGCAGCACTTGACTTTCTCTAGAACTACACACACCTGAAGAACCACAGTTTAGACAACTTTATTCCACATGCACAGAATTGTGTCACTGACGCCAGCAAGGCTTTACTAAAGGTCCTAGATCCCAAAGCTGCATGCACAAATGTAAGAACATGCTTAGGTGTTTTGATGAACAGACACAGACTGAAGACTGTGATCAAGGCACTGAATCAGAGCTGATGGTTAAATTACTGTGATGCTCACTCTGGAAGGAGGTCCCCCTTCATGATGCATTACAGTCTAGCTGGATTAGGGGCACTCAGATGATTTAGTCTGATTTCCACCACTACACCTCCACACTTCTCTAGTATCTTCCCTACTAATACTTACTAAAGTCTATCCTAGCAGTAGAACACCTGCAAATCAATGACTTCAAATATCAGCCCTTTCTTCCCTCTCTCTCTCACATTTGCTAGGACAGTCACCAGAACATGAGAACTTTCCCATAATTTTCATTCCTATGAGTTAGAAGCTCTTGTATTCACAAACACCATTAAGGCCAGAGAATCCTGCTGTGATCTTACCATGTTTGTGTTCTCATCAGCATAAATACAAATGGAGAACCACAGATATTTTTAAAAAAATTTCGATTAGGTTATCACCATTACAGCTCCTCTCTATCGGAAACATGGTTAGCAAACATTAGCTTTCCTCTGAAAAGATTCTGACATTTACCAAAGTTACCAAGTTACACAGATTGCTCACACCACAGCTCATCATCAGAGGGTTATAGCCCATGCTTTGCATCCATATCCTCCTATCCAAGAGGATCCTAAGATTGAATTCTTGGTGCCCCTTGAGAAGTATAAAGTGACTCATGAAAGAGCTTTATGTGCCAAAGCATCTTCATTGTCCTCTTTGGTTTTGGGGTTTTTTCAAGATCTTTACTGCAAACATATTCTGATGTCTCTGGCAGTTTTTTTGACCGAAAAAGTAGAATTTGATAGATAAGATAGTGTGTGCTGCATATCAAATATTCACAAAGGTTAATATCAGTGATGGTATGAATTTCTGTTGTTTCATATGTACAGTTAACCAGTGTGCTCACTGTCAACTTCTTAATTTTTTTACATTATAAGTTTCTGGTACATGATTTGATTTGTTTCAGACATGGGCCTGTTTTAATGTACTGGGGGTTTTGCACGTAAATAAATACATACTTAAATAAATTGGTTGCTATTGAATAAATCCTTTTTCAACCTACTCTTTAATTATCTGTCTCAGGGCCTACTTTCCAAGTGATTCCTTAGCCTCTTGGTTCATTGATGTGCTCCATCTCCAGAGATGTATTAGCACCTTACATCCAAATGCCTCTGTAATAGCAGCATTTATTAGAAGTATCAAAAAAACTCTCCTCTCTGGCTTTGCACAAGAATGACTAAATCTGCTAACAACTTGCACCAACAAATTCCAAGCATCCTCCAAAAACACTGTGTAAACTTAGAAGGGAAGAGGAAAATTGAGGTGGGGGGAAGTTCAAAACAACAAATTTGCTGCAACAGTATCCAAGCCTTTTCTGGTTTGGGAACAAAAATTCTAATCCTTATGGCAGAAAATAGGCTTGAATTTCTAAGGAGTAATGCACTGTGGATCCTTCCCTCAGTAAGTCACTTCAGTAAACCTTCCAGAGTTCTTAATCACCCTTTGCCATACCATAAGGAATCAGTCAATTTAGAGGGGATTGTTCAGCCAAAGAATAAGCAGATGAGTCTCACCAGTGTCTCAAACACAACTGTGCAACACCCAAATTAGTGCAGAGTTGGGGGAAATGGCCTTAAAACAGCCGTGTGTATCTCCATGACAGCAGTCCTGCCATCCAACCCACCAGCCCCAAACAGCCCAACTGCAGCAGTCTGGATGACAGACGGCAATACATTTCTTTGCCTTAAGGAAATTTCTCACAGGGCTGTACCGTTCCTCAAGCTCTGCAGTGAGCTGCAGGATGAGCTCTTTCCAGCAGACCATCATCACCCTGAAGGCCTGTCCCCATTCCTGCTTGTCCCTTGTTTGCAGCACCACCTGTTCGGGGAGGTCAACCACGGAACAAAACTGCACCAAGGACAGGAAGAATCTTACTGAGAGATGACAAACTGGAGAGAGTTCTGGATGACATGACTGGGCTCTGTAGGCAGGGAAGCTCTTATTCACAGGAGGCACAGACATAACTATGGGAGGAACCATTACATGAACTCAATGAACTCGATTAATTTTTCATCGACCTTTCAAAAAAGCTTTTAAAAAAATCAGCTCACTATGCACAACAGAATAGGAACTGATAGGTGACTACAGTTAGAGACTGTAAATAATGTCTAATTTAAATGTACCCATGTCACAGAATCACAGAATATGCTGAGTTGGAAGGGACCCAAAAGGATCATCAAGTCCAACCCTTAGCCCTGCACAGGACCATCCCCAAGAGTCACACCATGTGCCTGAGAGGATCATCCAAACACTTCTTGAGCTCTGTCAGGCTTGGTGCTGTGACCACTGCCCTGGGGAGCCTGTTCGGTGCCCAAGCACCCCCTGGGTGAAGAACCTTTTTCTAATATCCAACCAAAACACCCCCTGAGACAACTTCAGGCCATGCCCTCGGGTCCTGTCACTGGTCACCACAGAGAAAAGATCAGTGCTTGCCCTTCCTCTTCCTCTCACAAGGAAGCTGGAGACTGCAATGAGGTCTCCCCTCAGTCTCCTTCAGGCTGAACAGACCAAGCGCCCTCAGTCACTTCGCACATGGTTTCCCCTCAGGGCCCTTCACCATCTTTGCTGCCCTTCTTTGGACGCTCTCAAAGAGCTTAATATCTTTCTTACATTGTGTCATCCAAAACTGCCACAATATTCAAGGTGAGGCTTCACCAGTGCAGAGCAGAGTGGGACAATCACCTCCCTCAACCGGTTGATCTGCTCACCAAAAAAACCCCACAAACCTTCTTAAATTATTTCTGTATTACTAATTTTTTATAAAGTAACTCACAGCATCTTCCAGGTTTTATAGATTAATGATACTGAATTTTAGCTTGCAACTTGCAGTGCCAATTTCAGAGTAAATTTAAAATAAATATTTTTC
Source organism: Manacus vitellinus (assembly GCF_001715985.3). NCBI lineage: Eukaryota > Metazoa > Chordata > Aves > Passeriformes > Pipridae > Manacus > Manacus vitellinus. The sequence continues at coordinate 8,352,890 of NW_021939395.1, forward strand.
TCTTGCTAGAACCAGTGTAACAGTCATCAAGAGAAGTATTCACATCATTCAGCAAAAAAGCAGCACACCACAAACTCAGGTTCCAAACCACGAAAACTCTGCTTCTCTGCACCACAAACATCCTTATGTATTTCTACACTGCCTGTTAAGACAACAAAAAGGAGTATGATAATGTGTATTTGTTTAAACTGATATGGGTACAGAGCTAATGTCAGCCTACTGTTACTGAACTTTGCTAGTCTGATTTTCAAATAGACTCCCTGACAGGGTCAAGCTTTTCAAAGCAACCCATCAACAGATTATTTTAGGACTTTGAATTCTGTAGGTCTTGAATAGATTTATTTGGTGAATTCAGGTAGTAAAGCTTTTCAGATAGATTAATAGACTAAGTGAAGTGTCTTTCTAGACTATAATAGGAGGCTTAAGAGACCTCATTTTCTAAGAAATGTCAGCTATAGGCACAGAAGACTTCTTTGTACTCTGATTTTCTCCATGTATTTTCCATTTACGTGAGCCAGTCCAAGCCCTCCTTCCCACTGGCAATGTTATCAGAGAGACAATACCTTTCTATAACAAAAATAGCACAGAAACTTGCATAAGAAAAATGAATTTGATAACAGTAGAATGAGTTTCTCATAATAATTTAATAAATTGAAGACATGAAGATTTAAATCCTCCAGAAGAGCTGCATAAAAGGGACTGATGAATTCATCAGCTCTTCCAAGCTTCCCCAAGAAGCCCAGACAATATTTCTTACCTCCTGTTCTACAGAGATCACCTATAAAAGAAAAACAGGCATTCAAGTCCCTCTATTATGCTCTTCTTTGCCTCTGGGGCTAAACTCACTGTTGAATCTGCTGTAAGTAAATGTGAAACATTTAAAAATATTCCAATTTGTTTCTAATCTTTTTCATTATACTAATACACTTGTAACACCCTTTCTGGTTCGGAGCACGGTTCTGAACACTGAAGTTGCTATTTGAGCATAGAGCAAGCTACTGACCTTTATAGTTTTCCGTTAAGCCAACAAAAGTCTGCAAAAACATGCCAGAAATGCAAACACAGTAAGGCTGTCACCAGCTTTAGTTAAGCACTGACAGTCCAATATTTCAAGAAGTCCTGACACCTACAGAAACCACATCAAACAAACCAAATGATGAATTCCATCGGCTGAAAATTCCCAGATTATTTTGCAACCATCAACATAATTCAAAAACATCTCTCTCTGGCTATCAATTTTTTGTCACATTGGTGTTATGAGTAAGGACAGCAGGAAATAATTTTACACTGAGTATATGCAATCCATAAATTAACACTGCCTCTTTAAGCACAGAACCTTCAGGATTTTATTATGTTTTAATCTATATTCAATAGAAATTTTTCATCCCATCAAAATCATTGGGTTATACAAGGATTCAGATGGTGGCCAGCTAATAGGAGCCTCCTCTTTACTCTGAATCTGTCCTCTTATTTTGTTGAGGGACTACAGGAACATGAAGAGAGATTGACAGAAACAGGATAACAGTAGTCATGAATATATGGCTATGCACTACATATTAGTTCCAAAAGAAGCAAGAATGATTTTATTTCTGCTCTTCATAAAAAAACCTTCCCTTCCATAAAATCTACCCATGATACAGTAGTTGAAAATCTTTCAAAGCAGTACCAGCACAGTCACCAAGGTTGTGGCCTAGAAGGGAATATTTTCAAGCCATTTCACATCCTAGAAAGAAATGCAATTTAACTCTCTTGGCTCTGGATCCTTTTCTAAGCTGTGGCTTCCCTTCACTTATTTGGTCCTATTTTTCCTCCCTCCCAGCCCCCTAAACCATTCTCAAATAAACAATATCCTGCTATCACACAATTAACTTTGAATAAAAACACAAGAGGGAGAGTATTACCAAGGAATAAAGATAAACCACTGAACTGCCACAATGAAAATATTTTCTTTTACCAAAAGGACGGTTCAAAGAAATGTAAATAAGTTCAGTATCTAGGATTTTCATGACTTCAGCTAAGCAGAATAAATGTGCTGGGTCAACCAATAAGTGAAACGAATCACGTTCTCCAGAGCTGTGCTCTCCTGACAAGCCGCATTCTCCGGCCTCCTTCTAAAATCGTTGGATCCACAGAGTCCATTCAAACTTCCCAAATGAGGCAGCGAATCCAAAGCACAGTCAGCTAATTAGAGTCAACAACGTGGGAAATGCAAGATAATTATATTCTTTTCCTAAAAGATTTAGTTCTGAATATCAGTTTTGGGAGGCCGGGGGGGAGCAAGTGAGAAATTAATCTCACGCTGGAAAACTTAACTCGCCTTTGTGAGACTCTCATAAGGAATGAAGTAATAATACTGTGTCACTTATTAAGGAACATTACTGATTACAGTAATATTACACAGAGTTGCTGTTGTACACATAATTTTAAAATCTTTGTCCTTGATATAAGCAGAGGTTGTCTGCACAAACAGAAGATGTGTATTTAATCCATGATGCAATTGTACTGAAAAAGAATAAAACCAAGCTTGAATGGAAAGAAAAATATAAATAAAAATCAAGGTTTTTTATAAATAAGGATAATCAACCATGAGAGGCAGGGTTCTTCCTCTAAAACAATGTAATCAGGGTTTCTGTGTTTAAAAAGTGTAATTGTTGCCCAAGACTAAGAAAAGCTACCCAAATGGATGACTGTGGAAAGACTGTTCAGGTGAAGAACTTGGGCTTGTGATTAACTAGATCTGGAAAATAACCACTTATTTAAGCTAAGAAAGCCCACATGTTCTCTTTCTCCTGAAAGACAAAAAATCTACCCAAAAGCAGACATTTGAGTGACATCTAATGGAAGATCATGATGGAGACTACAGACACTGGCTCTTGCAATGGATATTGCTACTAACAAGGAACAAAGCAGGGGCCTGAACTAGAATATCCAACCAGCATTTTATACAGCTGAGCAGACTGTTGAAAGGCAAGTTTGGGCATCTGAGTGTCCAATTTCAACACCTGAATTCTCCAACAAGGTGTTAATGCCCTTATGGGCATTAATTCTCTCCAGAGAATACTGGAGAATATCATACAGAAAGTCTTTCAGCTACAAGCCACATACAAGCATCCTCTCAAACGACAATATCGTCCTTACTTATTCCCTCCTCTGCCATTCTTTTCTTAAGAATCTGGATAACCATCACATGTAATCTTTATTATCACAATTGATCTTGTATGTTCAAAAGACAAGCAGGACAGAAGCAGTCATACTGCAGCTCCACAGAAGAATGAGAAAATACCACTTAGGGAAGGACACCTTTCCTTAGGATTCCCGGGAGATTTTCCTCTTTACTCTGAAATGAACTGTAGAAAACGCCACAGTTGTCCATAGTTATACATTAAAAAAAAAAAAAAAGAAAAAAGAGAGATTCATCACTGTACTCAAGCTGTCCTTTCTGCTGAGGAAGCCAAAGGTATTGAGAGTATGTATCTACAAAAAATACCTGCTTTACAGCTCACAGGTTGGCTTTGTGAGTAACTTCATACTGCAGCTGAATAGTCAAACTTCCATTCACACTTTAATTAGAGGTAAGGGGAGCGCCTACTGTTTGCATTTACAATATCTCTGGTTCGTGAGCAGCGGGAGCAAGTTCAGCCATCACAACTGCTCAGCTTGTGCTGCTCTGATGCATCGTTTCAGCAGGGGAGGCTTTGGGAACAATTAAGCAGAGCCATTCACAGCTGAAGATATCCCCAAATTTTGCCAAGTGCAGTCACTAGTGCTTTATCCTTGCTACTGTATCTTCTCAGCCACTGCATCACACAAATTACCAACAGACTCCATCTCTCTATCTGCTGACAGCATGGGCGTGGAGGTGTCTCTTCTCCCATGAACATGTAGGATATTTATCCCCCTAACTCATCCACTTATACAGAGAATGAGCATATCCTGCCTCATAACAGGAGATTAAATTTTTGTAGAAAGCATTTAAAAATAAAGCATCATCAATTAAAGTGGTGGTATTTGAACAGCTTCACTGCAGAGACTGAGACAAAGGAAAAGCAAGCAGGAGCGTTGAGCACAAGGGAGGAGACATAAGAAGTGGCTTGCTAGGATCTGAAAAACCCATGACAAGAGATGCTCAAATGAAGCTTTTTCATGGTTACGAATTCTACTTATGGGTTAAGAAAAAAATCTCAGACTATGAAGGAAAAGAAAGAAAGAACAAGAGAAAAAATTATTTTCCTATTCAGGAAACTGATAGTTTATAAAACCGAAATTATGATAAAAAATATTCCATTTTGAAGCTACCACAGGTAATGCAAGCTGAGGAAGAATATGATCCCTTGGCAACTAAACAACACACAAAGTTACAGCAAATTTGTAAAGATTTTTATCACTGTATTGCCAAAAAGAACTGCTAAAGACCATTTTAAGAACCATGGTGACACTAATCTGGTTCCATCAGGCACATTAACGCAATCTACACCAGCTGTGATCTGGACTTACATATTTTCTGAAACCTTAAATGCAGTTATTTAATAAATTTGCTACAATTGCAAATACATTTTAAAACACACCCGAGCATTCTACAGTTACAACTGTCACCACTGTGTACTGCTGAAGTTATGTTCAATGTACCAAAACAGTTCAGGTAAATATAGGGAAAGTCTGCTCTCAGGGTAGCAGCTGGAGGCAATGGTGTTATTTCAGATACAAACAAGGAAGCATTAGTAAAACTTACAATAAAAGTGCTCTGAGCACTTTATTTTTGATCACTTATGACTACAGAGCAAGACAATGGAAATTTTCAAGCATAGCACTTAAAAATCTATCTAATCTTTGTTCAACAATCACAGTTTTTCAAAACAGGAATCCTTCGAGCATACAGCAATGCATCAGTGAAAGAGTACATTCTCTAAAATGTGAGAGGGGCTTTTATTTCAACTTTTGGGGTTCTAACTCATTTGAGTTGGAAGAACAGATTGCTCCAGTGCAGGGACAGAAGCCACAGCCAACGGGCCATCTGCTGAGCTCCTCTCCAGTGGATCCCACACCAAAAGGTGTCGTGATGGAGCAACCCAGGCAACTGGGATACACATCATTAAGTAAGTGACAGAATGAAGGATGGAAAACTTTTGAGGGTAAGTGTAGACAAACATGATCACTGCATCACTGCATTTTTTAAAAATAAAAAATCAGAAAGATGAACGTATTTGCTCTGAAGCCAGAAGACTACTACTGTATGCACTGCAAACAGGGTTAGCCTCGAGGTTTGCTTTGATTTTAAAACAAAACTATGGTAATAGAGTAGATTTAAATGGTCTCTTTTCTATTTGTATCTTCTAAGAACTCCTTCAAAGTCTGATACTCCATTCTGTATTCCTTCAAGTAACTTTTAATACTTTTGAATTAGGATAAGAAAAGTCAGTGTATACACTGCCTACAAGGACATATAATTCAGTGTATCATTTCATAACCCAGCTGTCAACAGAGACAACATTTTTATAATCCATGTATTGTATGTGTGCCAGTCTGAGATGAATAGTCCTGTAACTATAATCAATACTGTTCATTCAAACAACTGGCAGCAGCATTTCAGACAACTGGCAATTTCATCAGTTTTACTGGGCTGCCCAAAAATAAACAGCTTGAGAGGGATGAATGATCTCTGTGGTTATCTATAAATAATACTAATCTCAGTCATTTGTTTTAGAGGGTTCATCACTGGGAGCTGCAGAAGTCTCATATCAGTGCAAAAGGCACGGCAGGCTTCAAGAAACTAAAGAAATGCTGATGGATTATACTGCTGGTTTTTCATTCACACCGTTACTGTTTTTACATACAGGCTCCACTGAAAGTTCCAGGATCCCTCCAGTGCTCCAGCACTTCCAGCTTTGCAGGAAACTCAAACCATCTCAAGGACTGGTAAACACCTCAAAAGTCAAACCAGATTCAAAGAAAGTTTCAGCGATTGAGCAAACCTGGCCTGGGTAGTGACCAATGTCACGAGGAAACAGGAGCAAGTTTGGGATCTTTAACCACTTCAGTGTGAAACTCGCCCACCCTCAAGAGTTTTTGAGAGCTAAACAAACCTAACACCTCCATGTGAATGAGACAACGCTGAGGCTGCTGGGTGCGAGGTGAACCCGGGCAGACGGGGAACAGAAGGCGCCATTCACAGGCCTGTTCGCTGTCTCTGGGAAGTGAAATAGCTCTTTTTTTCTTTTTTTTTTTAATTATGCTCTATCTGCTCCTATCTATCAAAGCAAGGCAAGAACAGAGAACAGAGAAAAAGGAATAAAGACAGCAGACTAAAGGGAAAAACCACATCTCCGCGGAGTGCAGATCCCAAAGAAAGCTTTCAAAGCCCTGAAGTGAAAAAGATCTAATTGCTGCAGTTGTAGTGATTCTGTCTCTCCTGGCAGCCTGGCTGGGCTGTGGGCTACCACTGCAACACCACTGCTGCCCAGCATGAGAACCTGCAGATTTGTGGGTCACCAGCCCCGAGCCACTGCACATACCTTCTGCTCCTGCAGGAAAATCCCAACCACTGCGAATTATTATTAGGCTTTCTACCCTATTTCACTGGTTAGGAATTACAAGATGGCTGGTGTGTGCTCTAGGGAAAACAGAGGAATGATCAGTTCTCCCAAGGACCTAGAGGTTGGCACTCCTTGGCTTCCAGGCAGGATTTGTGCTGCCACGAGGCATCACTGCAGAGAGCTCAATACACCACTGGACTGCAGCAATTCTCTTCTGTGGATACCATGAATGGGAGCCAAGGCCATCACCTCAGCTCCTTCACACAGAGTGTACTGCTCCAAAGAAACATCATCAGATGAGCTCTGCAGAAATGCCCAAGCCCTCTGAATAGAGTACCAGGCAGGAAGCAACAGCATAGGTGTGCACACTCAGGTAACCAAACTGCTGCTGGACCAAGTTTCAAAAGCTACATTACACCCCCTACAGCCATAAACAATCACTTATCAGTCTTAAAGCCCGTTGCTCAGAAAATTTATACCCTGGTAATTAAAATAATCTCCAAGTTGTAGCATTATCCAATTTACAAGCTTATTGCTAGTTTAATGTGACTGACAATCAGCACGCCCAGCCACACCACCCCAGCATTTCAGTGGCGTGTTTCTCTCCTAACCACCAACAGCAGAAAGATTAATGGCACCAACCTCTTGGAAAAGAGAAAACTCACTCAACAGTGGACAAACAGGGGGAAGTTCACAACCCACCTGATTCCTCTACACCTCTGAGAAATGAGGCAGGTTGTGGCTGTGTTAAAAGGAAAGCCTTAATTATATTGTAAAAGTAAAATTGTCTGCAGGACAGAAAAGCCAGCTTTTAAGAATGGGTGAATTTATCAAGCTGCACATCTTTATTGCTTTGATCATCAATATTTTAAAGTTACTACTTTTTATTCTGTATTAGCAATAAATCTCTACACATTTTAACTGTAATCATCACAGCACAACATGATACACTTCTCTCGGAGATTTAGAGTTGGACTCACTCACAGAAAACCACCCAAACTGGGGACAAGGATGGCTAAACTGGTAAAATAAAGTCTCTCAGTTTCAGATAAATGAATAGGTGGCAGCATACACCATTATTAACCTGAGGTCCATAATGAGAGCTTAAATGAACAGTTCTAAGTGGACACGGGCCTTTGTACCAGAGCCCCACTCCTGTGGTTGGCACTAATTGACCCTTTTGCTGGCAGGCTCAGGGGAGAAGGCAGGCAGCAGCCTCTGAACTGCAGGCCCTTCTCTGTCATGCAGAACAAAGTCACAGTCCTGATTATCCAGGAGGTTTAATCTTAATGCTCTACACTTCTATAGCTTCTTTCATCCAGGGATGAGGCAGGCAAGACAGCAGGGGAGACTCAAACTGCTATTGCCCTTCCCACACCCATTTTGCAGAAGGAGGTCTCCTGTCTTTGGAGTTTTCAGACACTTTTTGCAAGTGTACTCCACTCACACTGAATTACAGAGCTGAATTTCTGAGAAACTTAAACGACAGATTCATATTTCATACATAGCTTCACCCAGGCTTCTGGAAAATGCAATTAATAATAATTTTTGATTTTTATCTCCTTACAGAGAATGTTACAATCGACTGAAATCAACTCAGCATATACAAGAAATACACTGGGCTGATATAAGCAGTTTTAGAGACCACAAAGTAGAAAGCAGAATTTCATCCAGAAAGATGTAATTTTTAAATTCATGTGGAGATCTTGATTAAGGCAGACTATTCCAGAGCAGCAGATTCTGGAATCAATTAACAAAACAATTCTTATTAACACAGAGAATCTCCAGACAGTACCAAGATAGCACAGAATCTTTCAGAAAAGTCCACAAAGAAAATATACTCCAATATCAAATTGTATCCTCCAGTGTATGCAGAGATTGCCTCAAATCTCAAATGCATCTTATGTGAAACAGGGGCTAGCACTGCAGAACAACACAATAAGAATTTAAGACAGGAAGTGCAGATAATTTATCTGAATAAAGCTTCCAGGAGAATAACTGATTTATGTTGATGCTGATCCAAGCTGGAACATGACCAGGATGCAGAAGTTAGCAGCATCACTACCCACAATAGGTTCCCTATTTATGAAAAACAACAGGGTGTTTTTACAGATGAAAATAAGTTAAAATGTTAGCTTTATGCTTCAGCCAAAAGACCCTGTTTTGCCAGAGATCTGTTCTTGAATTATCTCTAGAGCGACTCAGAAAAAGGTACCATGTTTTTCAGTCAAGACTATCACTGTTCATGCAAGCACCTAAGAGGCACAGTGAGTTAAATTTCACAGAAGAGTCTATCGGCTTTAATGCCACACAGCCTCTATTCATGAAAGAATTGCAAAATCCATAAACTGACACAGAGAAAAATAGTGAAAGCTTCACAACTACACCCTCCCCCGCCCCCCCAAAAACAAATGTAGGGGGGAAAAGGAAAAAAAAAAAAGAAAATCTGAAAGTAGAGATGGTATAAGTGCCTTCTGCTAAAAGCAAGGTCAGCACTTTCCACTGGAGACTATTTGATTTACACTATTTTGTTTCAATTGAAAAACAAAATCTTTCCTTGGCAGATTCTGCTCTACACAGTCTATTACAGATACTTCTGAGATACCCAGCATCATTTATAAAGGGACACTTATTACTGCTGAACGTGATCATTTTGCTAAAGTTCCCAAAGTTCCAAGAGGAAATATGTGCAATGCCACACAAGGGTGTATTCAGTTAGTTGCTGAAATCAGGAGTCTGGACAACCTGCGTAGTCCTGGAGGAGAGGTACACTACTGATTAAGATGTTCAGAATCTCCCTTGAAGAATCCATTGGCTGTCCTGGATCTATATCCCCTACTTATCCAGAGGCTTAAAGCCAGGAATACTCCATGAGGGACTACTCTGCTCTTAGCCTTTACTGACTTCACTCCTTCAAACTCCCACATACTCCAGATTTATCCTGGTGTCAGTCACGTCAGAGGAAGACCCCTTTACGTCTCTTGACTGCCCCTATTTATCTAACGGGATCCAAAGAGGCTTTTTTTTTTTCTTTCTCATAAGAGTAGAACAATGAAGCATTAAAACATGTGGGTCCTACAGGTCATTGCAGATATACATAACTACACTCTGCATGAAGTCAAGCTATACTAATGCAGCTTTAAGGCAGCTTCCACACCCGGAGTGCCCAACTGGAGTAGTAGAAAACTTCAGGAGGGTTAACTGGTCTCATTTTAATCAATTTTGGGCTTATCTCACTGCTTTTCCAGGTGATAAAGTAAGTTGCCTGTAGATGGTGTGGAAAGACATGCCATACATACTTGAACTGACAAAAATCATCTATCCATAAAATCCATCACAAGCAGCTTGAACTATATACCCGGAAAAAAAGCAGACAGCTTCTCCCAAACCACACACAATTTTATTTTCACATCCATCATCTATATGTCATTATAAAAATTGGACAGAATAGGTGCTTTTAGACTGAAAAAGGCAGATTCATGCCTGCAGAAACGTCTTGCTAACTCAGACTTCGCCAAATTGTTTCAGTCAAGAAAAAAAAATGTACAAAACAGAAATCATCATTTCTAAAACAAAACATTTGGCTTCAACTGAAATGGAGTCAATTTTTTTATATCTGAAACTATTAAAAAAGCTTTTATTTTTAATTCTCTAATTTTCTGCTTGATTCCAATCTAATCTTTAAAACCTTTTTTGGAACTACAACTGAAATGAAAGATCAGAAGTCACACAGCTTCCATAATTTTCAATCATGATGTTCTGGGATACACAATTAGTTTCTGGGATACACAGAACAGCAGTGGGATCATGGTTCTATAGAGGAACTTGGTCTGAGCTGGCTGAGGCATTCAATATAAATATATAAAAACTACCATTAGTCATGAGAATCACTCTGCTGACATGGTTGAAATAGGAAAGAAATAGGATTAGCTGGCACAGTACGACCACGTACATTTTTTCTCTTTAGCATTATTTTCTATTCATCAAGAAGTCCTAAGCAAATAAGCACAAAACCCAATGTTTTAAAAAAATTCAAAGTTGGATAGCAGGTATTGTGCTGACTTTTCACTCATTCAGCATTTCCTCAGGTCCAACTCCATTTGACATATTCCACAATGGTAGTGAAACCACCCTGCAGATACAACCTGACCACTGCACAAACACTTCAGAGAAAGACGGGTGACTACATTAAACTTGCTAGACAATTTAGAATCCCCCTAACAGTTTGGATTCAATGCAGGGGTAGACTCTGGGTCAGTCCTTTGCAAATCAATACACACTAATTAGCTCTCATCTAACTGCTGGGGAAAAGAATGCACATGAAGTTGAGTTTTCTGATCAGCAGCCTTCATTAGAATTCAAACTTGGTGACACAACTGGTAAAGTCTAAGATGAAACCCCTGTAAATGGTAAGAATCAGTGTCCCTCCTGCAGACAGGCTACGGAAAGTTCATCACCTGAAAAAACATACCAATTACTACCTCTCCCCAAACCAGCTTCCCCCCTGCACCTCCTCCACAGAAGAAAACCACAAACAACGACATCAGTGACAATCACCAGAAAGTTTTAAGGAATTTAACATGCACAGCAGGGCATAAAGGCAAATCAAGGTGTGTGTCATGATGCAGCAACCCTGTGATTCGCGAGGCCTGATCCACGTTGGCTAAGCGGCTGCAGCACCTATCTTGGACTCAGATCTCTCAAATGGAAATGAGACAACGAAATCATGGGAGGCAGCAACCCCTGAAATGCACTGCTGCACATCTCAGGAAATCTGGCAGCTGTGAGATACTGATTACAGCACGTTTTACAGACCTCCCGGAGAGAAATCAACAGACAGCAGCACTTCTAGTAAAGATGGTTCTTTCCCCCATCACTCAAATAAGCAGTTTGAGTGTGGGATAAGGAAGGCAAGAATTGGGCACATGCTGTGCTGTTGAACTATGGACCATACTTGTAATAAAGACCCCGGGTGCATAGGAGACAAAGAAATTTCCAATATTAAATTTGCTTTCTCTCCAACAGCTTTGCTTCGTTCAGGTAAAGAGCTGAAAATTCCTCCTTTGTCAAGTGATAGATTGGCTTGCTGTACAGCTTTGACACATGTTCTCCCAGGTCCATCAGTGGGAATGTGTGTCTTCTTCCAGCAAGGACAGCAAATTTCTAAGTGTTAATTTCAATTCATTTTTCAATAGGATGAAAAGTAGGCTGGATTTTGGTGGGGATTTTCTTCTTTTTTTTTTTTTTTTTTTTTTTTTTTTTTCTTTTTTTTTTTTTTTTTTTTTTTTTTTTTTTTTTTTTTTTTTTTTTTTTTTTTTGGCTGTTGGTTGGTTGGTTAGGTTTTTTTTAGGAAGTGGAAGAAGTGATCAGTAAATCGAAGAAGGTGCTGTTGCAGAAGCTCTCCAGGTTTTTCACTGAAAACAACACCCTGCAATACCTGTCAGATACAGGTAAATTGTACTAGCCTTGTACAAGAGACAGCAAAACTGCACTACCAAACAGGACAAATCGACTGACTCCCAATCATGCTACGAGCCACCAGAAGATGCCACAATTTCCCAAGTTCAGTCCCTTTACCACAAAGGCTGGACCCAAATACTCGATGTTGGCATATGACAAAACTGTCAGTGGTGAAATGAGCAAGCACCATTACACTCATCAGCCCAGGAGAAAGTGTGAAAATAATGAAGTATACATAAAATGAAGTAAGTATAGACCAGATACCATCAGAGAGTGGATATACCTTTCCCAGAAAGCTGCATATAACTTTATAGACAGTCCTTTTATTAAAAAAGTCCCAAGGCAATGAAGTCCCCATACAGTCCTGCATTTTTTTTTAATTCTTGATCAGAATTTCAAACATCACATTTGAATAAACTCCAACAAATACAAGCCCAGCACAAGGGCAGGACCACACATCCAAAGGCAATCACTTAAGTTACAAGTGGTCTGAAAGTGAAAATGTAAATTGCACTTGACAAAACCAAGCAAAAAAACTTTCAGTGTATCTGAAATGTCCAAACAGTCTGGTAAAATAATTACATACAAGTGACCAGATAGATCATTCCAGCAGAAGAGTGCTCACCTGAGCTATTATCCAATTTCAGGAGAGCAATTCACCCTTTTTACAAGTGCCTGGGCAAGTTATCCACAGCACTGTGTCCCTGCAGATTGATCCTCACGCATAAGGGCTCCGTGCCTCCTGTGTAGTGTTTGTGTCGCGGTTGCACATTGCCACTTGCTATTTTAGAAACAGTTAAGATGATAAAACAGACCCAGAGCCTCAGACAAAATGAGAAGGATATGCAGGAATGAATGCTTCGTGGATACACTGACATAACATGTTACTACATTCACCCTTCCTCTTTAGGCAGACACCTCAACACCCGTTCCTCTCTTGTTCTGTGTATATACGATGGTTTTACCACTAACAGTTACATCTGTGTGAGATCAACTGAAAAGGCATGCACTGCCTTTGAATATTTCACATAGAGCTACACACTGATATATGAACTCTGCATCTTTGGTGATACTGAAATATCTCCAAACTCCCCAATACTGTGAGGCTGGGTGGTAGTTATTGGTGTCCACACTGCAATGACTACAAACGGTCCAACAGGAGTGTCTACTCTGGAGTCCTCATCAGATGAGCGCACATCAAAAACTCTAAGATGATTTCAAGTTTGAAATACTCTGAAGATCAACAATAATATAGAGCATGTGATACAACAAAGGGAAGCCTCTGGCTCTGATGGGAAATATAACACACACATTTTTAGAGGAAGAAAATACCCATGGATGAAATCTGAAGTTGGTTCTACTGCTGTGATCATCACAGTTTCACAGAAAGTGGTTTAATCTAGATCAATCATTTAATCATTTCTATAATTCTATTTTTAGATCACCTCATTGTTTCAGTGGAAGTACAAGCTCCCATACAGCAAACCTCATGACAACAGGTACAGAGCTTTTGGCTGCCTTATGAGCCTCCTTAGAAAGGGGGTCATGGCCTTCCAGTGATCTCTACTCTCCAGCAGCATAGAAAGTACTGCTCTCAGGCTGCAACTTAAATGCCAAGACAAATTCACACAAACACCTTTCTCAAAATAAATGAACACAGGTTTTCAATTATATGGGCTGGCTTGGTTTGAAATGAACTATGAAACCAAACTGTTGCTGTTTTAAAAATAACGTATTCTAAAACATTTTAAGGATGCCTACTAAATCAAAATTAGCATTCCAAAATTGGTGATGACAAAATATGTACTTTAAATGGAAAATGTTAAATCGATGGTTTGTGACAATAAAGAATCCCTGCAAATACATCAGCTCCCTCATTTCACACCTTCTTGCATAACAGTCCTACACTTGCAGTAGGATGGCCTCCCACTGCCCAGACACCGAACACAACGAACCCAGAGAAGAGAAACCCACTGTTTCTGTGGCTCTTGGACAAGCTCCCAAGTCAGCCTTCAACAGAACTGTGGGGTTTTTCTGTTGTTGTTAAAAGCTTCTGTCACAGGCTTGTTTCCCATCATGGCATCTCCATTTCCTCCCAGGGATAAACTACAGCTGTTACATATTTATTGGAATGTCTAGTTAATCAGGAGCTCTCCATCCCACCCTAACAGCCCTACAGGTGCTCCAGGCCCAGCATTATATAGGAAAAGTGAACAATTTCATGTCTGCATCTGCACAAAATCTTTCTGAAACTAGAAAAATAAATGGCACTCTTCATCATGCTTTACTCTTCATTCATTTGGTGAATTCAGAGTTTCCCAAGTGTCCATCCATACAATGTATTTTTTCCATCTCTATAATGTGAGTTAAATGGAACTCTAACATCTAAACAGTACATCAATGTTATGTATGCAGTAGAGAAGGAAAGAGAGTCAGCTTATTTTAAAATTAATTAAAAAAATAATAAAATATAGTTGAAGGTGGTAGGGTTCCTTCTGCTAACACTGAAATCACATTCAGCTTAATGAAAAATCACCTGCTCTGCCATGAAGTGGAAACAAACTTCAACTGGAAAACACCTTTCACCTTTTGACCCAGGCCCAATACCACAAAAGCTCCGACCCCTAAACTGAAGCCACCTGATTTTGTCATACAGCAGCAACATACAATACTTGAGCACCTTCTGCAGCACATAAAAGGCATTCTCAGTGATCTGTAATGAGTAGAGTTGTGCAGAAAGCACATTTCCAGGTGTTTTACCACAGAATGATGCAGAAACCAGAGTGCATTCCATGTCAGGAGAGTTGGGCATCTACCCTGTGCTCGCTACTCACACAAAACCACCAGTACACGGCCCAGACTTGGCAGGACTCTCAGAGACACATGCTTGTGCTTTTGGCAGAAGGGAGCTGACCACTTGCAGCATCAGTGTCCTCTGCCAGCTGGCCAAAGAGCACACAGATGCAAGGGAAGCAAATTATCTGCCCACTGGCAAAGAGAAATGCTGAACAGCACCTTAGGAAAAAGCGTGTGTGCGCATGTGTTCCCGTGTGCGAGCGAGTGTGCGTGTGAGCGTGTACACACAGACACCTGTGCTTTGGGAGAGAGAGCAGCACAGTCAAACTGGGAAAATTGGCTGCTACTAGTCCTGTGGCATCATTTTCTGCAACATTCTCACAGCAATGAACAGGCACTTTTCCCATTAAAATCTTCCAAGTTGAATTTTAAAGATTAAACACAAGGACAGCAAAGATGCCAAAGTATATTTTTCTAAGAAAGTCTGAAATCAGACCCCTTCGAGAATGGACCCACACAATCACTTAGAGGATTTTAGCAACTTAAGCTTAGCATGTCTTTGCATCTTCCCTCTTTATTTATCTCTTGAAGAATGAGAGCTTGTGAAAAAGCTCTCATTCCCATTACACACCAACATTCAATAAAATACAAAAAGCCTTCTGGGTTCAGAAGATATATTAAAAAAAAGTCAGAAAAACTAATGGGACAAGAATTTGTAGCTGATGGGTTAGGTTAGGCTGAGAGATGGAATCTGCCTGCAGATTAATTAGATTCTGCAATCACAGCCCCTTTTCATCCGCACGCATCCCACCACTATCATTACATGATCAACAGATTTTAATGAAAACTAATGCTTTCTTTTGAGAAATTCCATGGAGGCTATGTATAAGGTTAAGTTTACTTTTCTAAATATCTCTTGAAAATTGTACATAACGCGAGTGCACATTTGTCGGCTGTAAAGGTGTACAACAGCAATTTTTTGCAATGACAGTGCAGAGAGGGAATATGAGATCTGTGTGCTAATGAGCTGACACTGCAGAGGCTGGAGCAGTGTTAGTCTAGTGCACTACAAGTGCAGAGCAGAACGACAGACGCGGGTTATTTCCAGGGAATACAATCTACAGAACTACACACACGATTCAACATTAATACCAACATCCTTCAGCAGGGGTTATAAGAAAAGCGTGAAAGATGTTGCTCCAGTGACAAATTTATATATTTGAGTTGTTATAGTCATATGATTTTAAAAAAGCCAGCTCACTCCCTGCATGAGCATTTTAAAAGAAAATATAACATGATTTTGATTTTATACATTCACAGACCAAGTTAACTTCCTTTCTGTTTCTTCTGATAGCAAAAAGCTGCGTATTTTAAAAGATTTAATAATTTCCCTGGAGCCAACTGATAAACTTCAATTCACCTTTAAATACTCAGGAATTTTCATCTGTGTTTGCATTTGTTCTCTGTTAAGATATCATACAGCTAAATAAATAAATGGGCAGATAAATACAGTGGATTAATACTGTATGAATATGTGTAAATTAAATATACAGAGAGGGGCTCGGTGTTAGCAGTGAAGCAGGGAATACATGTACATAAATCAGATTATGCATCATTTAACTGAAAAAGGAATGAGGGGGAGGGGCTTGGGGCAGGAATTTTCTTTTGCTTCTAAACAAGTTTCTTCCCATGTTGGGACATTGCCAAATCAGCCGTACCAGAGGTGGGCATTTTTCCTCTGGCTCATGAGAATACTTCAGAAGAGGTTTTTTTCTCTTGCCTCTGGAATGCACCAGATTGCATCAAGTGGGATGTGCAGCTGTACAATAAGAACATAAGTCTTTCCTGAGCAGAGCCTCCCTCAATTCCAGCACACATGAACACGTCCTACAGTCACTACCATATAAATCAAAGTAAAGGAGAAAGAAAAGTATTATTTTACAGATACTGACTAGTACAGGCACCAGGCTCAAGCTACACATGCTACTTTCTCCAGTTTCCCCTCAGTTCCTGTACCTATCCCACCACAAAGTCAGCCCCAGTCTCCCTCTCCAGTGAAGGCAGGCAGTCACTGCAGGCTCCTCTACCATGGATCCCTGCCAATTGCAAATATCGATCAAACGGCTGTGTGACATCACTGGAGACAATATATGCTTATCTCCAAGTGAAGTAAAAACGTTGTGGAAAGAATTCCTTCATGGATGTGGTAACACCCTGAAATTATCGCCACTCCACTAGGAAGGGAGGATGTGATTAAAGGTACTTAAGCTGGAATGTTAACTAGGTAATGGGACAAGCTTTTAGTTCATCCTAATGCATTGATACACATGAGCATTCTGACTTTCAAAGACAATTGCTTCCAGATTCCAAAGACCAAATGTACTGCTATTTTTTTAATGTATTTTGAGCTACTGGAAACCTATGACTGGTGACTTGGACTCACCATATTTTTCCTAACAACAGTATCATGAGGTGGTTGATATAGCTATGGACAAGGTCACCTTTTCATTTTTTTTTCTTCTGTTTCTTTTTGCACATCTTCTACTTTTAAATAGGTTACTGTAGGTTCATGTTTTCTGGTCTACAGTTCCTCCAGAGATTTAAGTTTTCCCAATTTTACTACACTGGTAATATGGATGTTGGACACGCAGCCCTATAGTACAGAAAACAATCTCACTTTACTAAAATAACCACGGCTTTAAATAAGCAATGACAAAAATCATTAGATGTCAGAAGATGAATAGCACACTGACTAAATATACTGACTGCCCCTAAACAAGTGTATGGTTCACTTGCCTTGGTGGGATCTTTAAAGAAGTGCGGGTAGAACTTTTAAAAAACAATTAATAATTAATCACCTAAGCAGTTCAATGTATTTAGTTTAAATCCATATAATTGATATTTAGGAAAGTGTGTTTGAGATACAGCCTCTTGAAGGGATTACACTGATTAAGGATTAATAGTCTGATGTTTGTTGTAAGAGCTGTTGAGGCTGGATAGGATTAGTAAAATAAGATGCAAAGTAGAGACACGCTTTTATTTACCATTGTTTTCACTTTACCAAATATTTTTATTGAATACTACATAATTAACCCCCATGCAAAACTTTTAAAGGTCCTAATTCAAAGCCCTTTGAAAAACGTAATGCTGCACTAGCAAGAAGCAGTCACATGGGGGATATGTTAGAATATCAATCCAAAATTTGTCCAAATATTTCCTAATTGGATATCTTCTAACCATCAACTTTCTCAGAATATACCGTGGGACAGAGGAATATAAGAACTGTTCTAACCCCAATAACAAAAAAAATAAAGAAATAAGGTATTCAAAACATGAAATTGTTTTAAAGTAAAAGATATAAGTTTTCTGTACTCCAGTACTTCATTATATTAGTACAATGCTTCCTGTTTGAACATTTTATACTGTGAATATAAACCTGCATTCTGTGAGAGGAAACCCGTTTCAACACAAAGTTAGTACGTTGCATTCAAAGGTCCTTTAGATCATGTACAGACATAAATCTGCACATTGCAAAGTGCATCAACTAAGAGGACTCCTTTCATTTTCAAAGGTTCAAAATCAAAATTGTATAGAACTGAATTTGGAGACATCAGTAAAACAAATATCCAGGAACTACAATTGGTAAAGGAATGCTTTTTAAAATGCAGAACACGCACATCTCTTTCTGAAAGAGATTTCGCATTTTAACACCACATTAGCAATACTCAAAGTTCTGTTTTGCATCTTCTGTTAATAAAAGCTCAGATTATACGTATGCACTGCTTGTGCAGAGCTATTTCTCATAATGCCAAGCGTTCTGATCCCATTTTCTCTCCCCTCAGCTCTAACGGTATCTGTCAGTTTACAGTCAGTCTCCAGCTTTTCACAGGACTCGCACTGTAAGAAAACAACTCAGTATTTCAGGGCAGAGGAGGCAAATAAGCCCCTCTAGCTTTGTCCCCTCAAGGTCATGTCTAAACAGTTGTTTCTGATCTTTTCCTACATGGCATTATATGCAAATTATGCCTTTTCACACACCCAGGTTCTAGCCTCAACAGAAAAGGGATCTTCAGTGGCAATTCACTGATCACAGCTACACAGCACTGATACACCAACAACATGGTTGTTTTTCTGGAAAACAAAACTAAAGGGATGAAAAGAAGTGATGAGGAAACTTTTCCTAAGGTACTATTCAACCATATAATGCTGCAAATCTACTAAACCTCAAGTCACTGCACACATTTGTTGCACTGTATTGCATGACTGAGAACTCCAGGCTGCCAGGGAGAAACTGAATGTAAAGATACATAACAAATAAATATTTTTTTTAAAAACCATGTATTTACTTACAAGCATTTGTCACTGAAAAACTGTTGGAAGAGTCCAAGTGATCGACATGATAGTTCAAATGGAAGGGCTTTTCTGTGGTATTTTGGTTTGTGTTGTATAACTGCACAGCAAATCGAAACGCACTGTGCTCCTGAACAGTGTTCCTCATGAAAAGTCCACCTAGGATGGAAAAAAAAAGGATAAAAAGGGAAAAGGTATTTCAGAATGGATTTTGAGGAGAAACAGTGCCAATAAGTTACATTTGCATGCTGTACACTGCAGGAAAGAATGAACAGGAGCAGGCTGAACCTGAGCACATAACTCTGACAGATCACCTATATGAAATACATATTCTAAGCCCAAAGTTAGGCTTTTAAAGCTACACATCACATCCAGGTGCCCCCGAGCCATGGGAGTCGTTGGGAGCTGCAGGTGCACCTTGAAAACCAGGCCACTTCCACACGGATGCCCACACAGAGCTTTAAAAGTCTAACTTGGGGGACCGTGGCTCCTAAATCATCCCCCGACTACCGAAATATCGCCACTGTAGAGTTATGTGCGAGGACACGGCGGCGTGGCAAACGTGCGGTTTCACGGTCTGGTGGAGCGACAGTACGGCCGAGCCAAAGGATGCTCCGAGGGACGGCAGGGAACAGCCCCCGCTTCACTCGCTGCCCTCAGCCTCACGGCTCCCTCGGCCCCGGGTTTAGGGCACGTCGCTACGGATTCCCGCCGTGACTCTCTCACATTATGTGCTCCACGGGATGCGCCGCTCCAGGGCACGGTTTCCGCAGAGCGCGGACCCGATCCCCGCCGCTCGCAGGGGAGGCGGGAGCCCGGCGCCGCTCGCAGCCGCCCGCCAGCGCAGCCCCGGGCACCGCCGCTGCCTCTCGCCCTCAGCGAGGGGAAGGACCCGGAGCGGGCTGGCTCCTTCCGGCGGCGCCCCGGCTCGCCCCCCGCTCCCCTCCGCACAACTTCCCCTCGGCTGGCGGGAAGGCGCGGTCCGCGGTGCCGCGGCGGGCGCTTACCTATACTGATGGTGTTGGGGAACCCCGCCAGAGCCTCCCCCAGCAGCCCCGCCAGCAGCAGCAGGAGGGTCCGGGGCGCGCTCTGCCCCATTTTCTTCAGCCCCTGCAGTTCAGCCCCTAAACCGAAACTGGCGGCACAGGCATGGGCGCAACTGGAGACTCGGAGCGGTGTCAGTGGTGGTGGCGATGCTGGCGGAGGTGGTGGGGAGGATGGTCCCCCTCCTTTCTTCCCTTCTTCTTTTTTTTTTTTTTTCCTCTTTCCTTCCCCAAATCCCTCTGCTCTCGTCTTCACCCCAGCCTGGCAGGGCTCATTGGCTGCGAGATTGCCTTTCTCCCCCCCGTCTCCAGCAGCCCCCCCCCAGCGCAGGGACTTCCCCCAAAGATGGTGGGTAGCGGAGCCGGCGAGGCTGCTCCGCCCGGCCGGGAGGGGGTTATCGATCAAACTTGGCGTGAGGCGGCTGGCAGCCGCTCCACTCCGCTCGGCCGCGCCGCCCCAGCCCCGGCGCCGCCGTCTCCCGGCCGCGGCTCCCGCGCTCGGGCTGCGGTCGGCGGGAGCGCACCGGCCTCACGTGGGGCGGCCCCCGGGCTGCAGCTGCCCCTTTAAAGCTGCATCGCCTCGGTGTGTGTGTGAGTGTGTGTGTGTGTGAGACGTGCGGTGCGTGCGCCGTGTGGGCGGGCGGGGAGGGAGCGAGCAAGGAAGGAGGGGCGGGAGCCGAGCCGGGCTGAGCCGGGGCCGGCAAGGGAGGCCGGGCGGGTGAGAGAGGGGGCGTCGGTCCTGGTCGTGCCCGGCGGGCGGTGCGGGCGCCCAAGACGCGAGCCGAGAGGCGGCAGAGGCTCCTCGGGCCGGGGCGAGAGGCCCGGTGAGGGCCGGGGCAGGCGGGCGGCGCTGGGCCCCGCCTGAGGGGAGAGCCGGGAGCGCACGGGCTGCCGAGGGAGGGCTGGGAAGGGCCACAGCAAGGGATGCCCAGGCGCTTTCCCGGAGGGGCTGCCTGCCTTGCGCCCTAGTGCTCCCCATCCCTCCTCCAGTGCCAGCGCCTCGGCATCGTCCGCCCACTGTGCCATGAAGTGAAGAAAGGCAAGGAAGAGTTTAATCCCACACTAGGGAATATTAGGTCCTTCCCAACCAGCTCTAACGGAAGGAACTCCAACGGAGTCTCCCGGTTTCATCCCTGGTGCTGTAGAAAGGCAGGACATGTCTGAGCTGCCCCAGCACAGAGCACAGCACGGGCAACCTGATGGGGAGCAGCCAGGTGTGTGCTGGACATCCCACGTACCTGGAGCACCAGTCCTGAGCCACTTGCTCTGCACATCCACAGGGTGCTGTTGTGCTGGGTTGAAGCTGGCTTCTCTGAGGGGTTAGTCTTGTACCCATCTCCTTGAAACCTCCCTCTATGGATCCTGCAGCTCTTTTCTTTCTGCTGCTTTGGGGCTCACAGAACTATACAAAATGTAGAGAGAAAAGAGATATTAGGTCAAGTAGTCCATCTCATAGGCCCAGCAAAGACTGTTCTTCATGTTTTTCCTCTGATTTCAGCAGGTTGCTTTACCCTAGCGTTCCTCTGCTTTCTTTTTTTAATCTTAAACTCTGGCACTGTTTGGGTCTATGTTCAGTTCTTTTAGGGATAATATTAAATATGGTTGGCTTTGCATTTGCAAAATAATCAACCAGTGCCACTGGCTATAGTGTCATGTAAGTGGTCAAGACATAAGATTGTGGCAGGTTACTGCACAATATGCTAATGAACAACATCAGAGATTCAAACCACTACCCTTAAGGGAAGCCAAAAGCACAGGTGAAGAGCAGGGCATCACAGTCATGATGCAGGAGCATAACATATGGTTTTAGTGACATATGTGTGACACCTACTTACCCCGAGGTGCATAAATTGGTCGCTACCTATTGTGTTCCTTTATGAGAATCATACCCAGAAGATGAAGTCTGTTCCAGTTCAGGCAGGGGTAAGGATAAGGCTGTGAGGTGGATGGTAATGTTCCCTGTTTAGATTGTGATGGCAGGTGTCACTTTATCTCTTTTTAAGAAATGGTCATTTGTATGGACAGGTGGGTTAAGGTTCATCATTACATCCACAGTACTCCTCAAGTTCAAAGCACTCTATGCATATTATCTATGAATTCCTGTAAACATCTCCATGAAGCGTGATTATGTTCTTCCCTTACAGATGTAAAAACTTAAAAATCAGGGAAAGCAACTGGCCCAGCTCACCTAACCAGGAAGTTTCAGACTCAGAATTAAGATCATGAGCAGCAGCCCAGTTTCACTGTAGAGCACTCTGCTCCCAAATGTCCTTTGGTAAGGATAGCGGATCTGAAAACTACAGACAGGCACAGAAAGTTTAGACATTCAAGATAGTTGTCAAAATCACATTTTTATAACCAAATAATTTATCTTTCAGGTTTCAAACTACTTATCTTTTCCTATTTTGTACAGTGCCAGCCTATTTCTAATGCATTCTCCACAAAGTCCTGCTATCCTCTTTTTTTTTTTTTGTGTCCTTTGCTAGCGGCCCTACTTTCTTCCTGTTCACTTACTCTCACAAAGTTCTTCTCTCCATCCCTGCAGCTGAGTATTCCAGGCTGACTGCCACCTGCCACACTGACAGCTGATGGTGCACTGAAAAAAATATGAAAGAAATTATGTTTAACATTATAGGTGTTAGAACAAGAGAAGAGATAAAATAGGCCTAAATGAATGTGGCATGTGTCAGTCTCGGTTTCAAACACTGCCAGTAGGGTGGGTACCTTGTCTCCAATAAAATGGTGCTTCACAGCCTAATCTCCAAATGGACAGTCTTGTGATAATCCAAAATACATCTGTGCTAAGAGACAAATGAATTTTCATTATCACACTCATTTTTCATCCTGAAGCCCCTTGTGTGTTGTTATTATTGTTGTTATTATTAGCGTTTTCAATACACACTTTGCTTGTTTGCTTATGCAGTCTGTTTCATGGCAGTCTATGCAAATACAAATGGTACAGCAGCCATTCCATATGGATTTTGAAATCCAAAGAGACCCCATCCCAGTTCATCTTTCTTACAATGAATCCAGTGTGTTCTAGAAAAAAATGGTAGGAGATTACTTGGCTTAATGTGGATATTAATGCCATGTAAATAGTTTATATACTTTGCTAGGGATGCTCAGTGACTCAAATTAATGAGTTCCATGGTAACTGAGGTCATACCAGATGCTTTCCCAAACTTTCCCTTACTAAATACAACCAAGATTTTGCAGGATAATCAAGCTTCATGTTTAGATGATCTGTAGTGTTCTGAGACACTGGGGATTCTGTGTACTATCTACCCATCAGGAGAAGGTAATGATTTATAATTAGCTAATGTGTTCTCCTTGTAATGTCTAATAGTAGATTAGAAAAATGCAGTGGAATTTGGGACACAGCGTTCTCATTGTGCTTTCTGATGTTACTAGGCTAAACCCATAGTGTTAGCATAAAGTCATAGCAGAATCTACAGCAGGATTCTGTGACTGAAGCTTCATCTTAACTGCACTAAGCTGACTTTATCACTTTTGTCATTCCTTTCTCTAATTGTAAGAGAGATGCTCGGGCAGCAAGTTTTTAGAAATCATGGTACTTCTTCCAATATGAACCAAATCAGGCCATAATTGCCAACAAATGTTTTATGTGTCTTACAGCCTTTTTTGTTTGCTGGTTTTAAACTGGGTATTTCTTTATAAAAACAAGGGATACACAAATAACTGACCTTTATGTTAATGTCAGCATTTTGATTAGCTAAACTGATTATTCTACAATAGAAAGTTAACAGATAGAGTGATAGTGGAGAGAGACAGAAGCAAAGATGAAGAGGGATTCAGGGACAAGATGAAAGTACAGATAGAAGGAGTCAAGGGGAAAGTACAGTGTCAAAAGAGGGAAAATGAATACAGACATTACAGCTTCATACATTTTGGAAACCATGTCAAAAGGACATGTAGTTAAGATTTGATTATATTATATTATGAGTGGCCGTAGAACAAACTGTCGAAGCTCTCCTGTTTACCTTTCATTACAATGCAATAACAGAGACATAAAGTGAAATTAAAAAGCTGCAGACGAGAGACAGTTTAACAAATATTCTGCTGTGCAGTTTATAGCTAATCTATAAAGCTGTCTTCTACACAGTATTCTCAGCAAAAATAATTGTTTTTAAAAGTGTCAAATTTTATGTGAATTAGCAGAGTAAATGCATTAGACTAACTAGTAAAAAGCTGTAGGGATTAATATTCAGAATTCATGGCAAAAAGTTGCTCCTGGTTGTCTCAAGAAAGACCTATTCCCTTATGTATGTTTACAGTGTGTCTAAAGCTCTGTAAAAGTTTTTTTTTTCTGGTCAGTTCTAGAGACAGGTTAGGAGACTGCTTGAATCATTGATTTGTTTTTATTAATTTTTTTCTAAGAATGGTTAACAGGCAAAATCCTGGAACTATGGAAATGTACAGTAGGTTTATTAGCCATACCATCAGATCTAGGATTGCACCCTATACATCCTGGCAGAATAATAGGGTCTGGCACATAAGAATATGTTCTAGTACATGGAATGATGATCAAGATTTGTATAGGAACAGGGACAAAGAGGGAACTTGTTCATAAATAATAGTCATTACTCCACTGCTGGAGTCTAATTCAAATTTAGGTAGCAGAAGCAAATTCATCCAGCAACTTTTATCAGAACTGAGCACGGACTGTTATGGTAATAACCTGTATCTATTACAATTGCACAACTAAGACACAAACGTGGAAACAGTCAGTATGTACAAATGTCTTCATATTTCTTGGGCTTGTGGTATCTTCAGAATACATAGTTCTAATTCTAAGAGCTATGGAGCTGCTGGAAATGTAGTGTTATTATAGTCCCATAATGTCAGAAACAATTTATATTACCTTCTGCTTTCCGATTAACTGTACACTAGGCACTGCTGGCATAACACAACCCTGCAATTCTTACTTAAACCTGTACTTTTGCTGTGCTCATCTGTATTTATTACATCAGGAAGCAGTAAATCAAATAAAAGGGTAATGGTAGCCCCTTTATACTGTTAATAAAGTGAATCCTCTCTCTCTTTTTATTATATACCTATGAATACAGTTTTCAAGCAATTGTGGGAGTTATATCCAGTTCATACCCATTTCAGTTGTGAAAGATATGACCACTGAATATTTAATTTTTGTATATAATTACTGAAATATACTGTTCTTAAAGACAATCTAGTTTAGCTCTAAGTAGTGAATAATTGCTTCAGATAATTGTTTGCCAATCAAAAGTCTATTTTCCTTCCAATGTGAATTTGTATGTTATCATAGCTCACCTCATCTCAGTTCAAATCTGCATTAGTGTCTTCTAATGAGAACATCTTTGGAAAACAACACATAGATTCTTAGAAATGAATGTTTAGAAAAAAAAAATTACGTTTTTCACTAAAGCTTTATGGATTTCAGATTTGTTCTTTTCCACTTGATCAGACAGAGACTCCTACCCTCCCTTAAGCCAACAGTCTGGTAAAGTTTCAGTTGACATTCAATTCTCTTCTAATGTCAAAGAATCTGTTTTACTTCTGGAGTGAGCCTTTGCAGCACTAGGGTATGGAATCAACTTTCTTTTTTTAGAATTAATTCAATTCATAT
This sequence comes from Manacus vitellinus, assembly GCF_001715985.3. Classification (NCBI taxonomy): domain Eukaryota; kingdom Metazoa; phylum Chordata; class Aves; order Passeriformes; family Pipridae; genus Manacus; species Manacus vitellinus. The sequence goes on from NW_021939395.1 coordinate 8,378,692, forward strand.
AAATAAGGTATTAGTTAATATGGGAAGGATATTAGACAGAAAATGAACTTTAATCTGTCTCCTTTAGTCCTGGGGAATATAGTGTTTGTGGAGTATTGGTCTCTCCCTTGCTCTGTCACTGCTTAAGAAATATCACTTTGAATGTGAAAAGATCCTCCTATGCAACTTGTATGGAAAAAAAGGATTTCCTTAGAAAACAGCCCAGAATCTGAGAAGGCAATAGAGAAAAATCATAGGAGGAGAGAGATATCCTGTTGCAACACTGTAGTGTAGCCCACAGGCTGGAGGTTTTGATCCTTGTGCACTAAAAGATCTAATACTTTAGAGTCTTTAAACCATACTTTGTCATATTGTGAAGGACTTGCAGTGTCCATCTGCACAGATGAATTTTACCCAACGTGGTTTGTTTCATTGATTTCAGTGAGATAACTGAGAGTACAAAGATGGCTACAGTTGTACCCTGAGGTTGATGTGAATAACACAACATGGTTCTGATAATCTCCAGTGTTCAGGAGACAAGCAAATCCTTCATAAAGCCAGTGGCTTGTTTGAAAAGATGTGATATTAACAATATAGCCAATGTTAACAGAAGTGTTCTCATGCTTTATGAAACTTCCATTCCTGATTAAAAGTTGTTTGGTTTTGTAAGTCACACCTTGTAGCAATTGTGCTGGATCTTGGTAATTACAGTACAAAACTGATTGACTGTTTGATTGCTCTTTCAACACAACAGAAGGCATAAGAAGTGAAAAAAAAAACAAACACAATTGCAGAAAGGTTTTGTAATAGAAATTCTCACCTTACATCAGTTTGAAGAGTCTTAAGCATTTTCCAATAGATCTGCAGTGGTCCTTATACAGCAAACTGAAGTTGACTGACAATAGCTTATTCTTCTTAATTACCTTTTGCAGACTCTTCAAAAGCAGCCCATGTGTTCCAGGAGTCCACAGACCTGATTTACAGGAAAAGAGATATTTATTTATTATCATCTGTTAAATGTTGTTTTAGTATCAGCTTATCCTGAAACTGCTCTTGAACATGTGAACTGCTAGAATCCTCTTTTGAGTTCTCCTGGGTCCTCATAAACACTCAATAATACTAAGCACTCAAACACTAACATGAAGGTAAGATCACTGCTATCACTGAACATCTGTTTCTAGAAACTTTGTCTAAGCCATGATGTTGCTAAAGCATCCTGCTTTTGATGATGAAGCTCTGTGTTGTTTATACAGCCATTAATTTCAGAAAGTTTGAAAGCAGATTTCACAGTGTAACTACTCAGACAAAGTCCAGGAAGAGGTACCCATCTACTTGGTGTTCATAGTCCCATAGTGTTGCTTTTCAAAAACTGCATCAAATCCTCATTCAAGGTAGAGCACCTTAGATGAATGAAATAAGTTCTACTGTGGAGTGGTACAAATGGACTCTGTTTGACTTTTCTGCAATGTAAATGCAGGGATTATATTTTGCATGGCACAAAGATTCTGATCAAGGCCTACACACCAGTGAGTGGTCTGAGTAGTGGATTTAACTCCCTTGAGACTACAGTTTAGGCAGAAAATTCCTTTCATTTAAAAATGATTCTATAATCTTGAGTTTACCATTTGTTTTTACTGTTTAGCTTACTTGCATATGTACCTCATGAAGAATCAAATTTCAAGAGCATAAAATTAAATGAAAAAAAGAAGCACTGTGATTTTTCTTGGTTCAAATTATTACTTTATCTGTTATATTGCATTCTAGATATTACAGATATCAAATGTGATTGTTCCCCTTGCTACCACAGGCCCCTCTGGTGCTACAGAGAACTGTTTAGAACATGAGCACCATAACGGATGCTCAGTCTCAGATAATAATTTATGTCTCTTGGCAAATAGAAAACAGTGAATGCAAATCAAGCCAAATCCTTCCTTTCCATGAGTCAGATGCTATTTTCTTGGTACTTGGGATGCAGTAACCAAGAGTTTAATCTAAAAACCATTACATTCATTAAGCACCATTCTGTTGACTTGAATGGTCTTTGAATAAAGCTAATGGCCTATTTTGTTCCTACATATCCATAGTGTTGAGGTACAAGGGAGACTAGGGAACAACAGGAAAGGCAGGACTAGAATTTTTGTATTTGAAACATTTCATAAAATATTTGTTCATTATACATTGGAAAGTATAAAAAAAACCCATGGAGTTTTTTTCTTTTTTTTTTGAAGAAAAAGGTGGCAGAGAGGTCACTTTACAGCTCTACCTTGAGACCTGTCTATATAAAAATCTCTCCTTTTCAGAAACAGTAGCTCTGCCCCTTTACCTAGGTTATGACACTGACTGAGCAGCAACCAACTCCACAAATACTTTCACAGTGATTAACCAGGTAATTAAATCCCAAAACCCAAGACAATTCAGGATTGTCCGTAAGACCTTTTTGTTAATCAGCTGGAGGTAGTTATGAGAAGGCTTAACTAAGAAGTAGCCAGTCTTACACAAGGTTTCTTTGGGGCTGTAACACATTAAGTGTGATGTAGCAAGTTAAGGAGGAAATGCAAACACATAATTTTAGACTTAACTTTGAAATTTCTCACTTTTGTGCTGCAAGGTAGACCTTACACATTAGTTTGACATATTGTTGTTATTTGCAATGTAATCTTATATAATAATTAATTCCAACTGATCCACTGCAGTGCTTTAGCAAAGTATTGAGGCCTATTAAAATGGACTGTGAACAAACAGTTGTTTTCCTTATTTCTAATATAATTATGCAGTTGAAGGGAAAAAAAACCAGATTAATGGAGCGGCGTTGCTAAATAGGGCCCCTTGGTGCTGTAAATTTCTGGAGTGCTGTTATAAGGTTTTGAAGTATTAAGTATATATGAAAAGTGACATGCTGGAAATCTTTTGGAAAGCATTTGTTTCTGTTATTCTTTAAGGAAACATTCTGCTGTCAAAGGTGAAATCCAATGACAGCAGCACCAAAGGGTATGTTTTCACTGCAAGCTTATTCATAGCTTTAGGGCCACCTCATTGCACCAGCATCACACAGTCCCTTATGCCTAAATATACATGAACTCTGAACCTCGCTTTGCCGCTGGAGCTGAGTTCAACTTCTAAGTAGATCAGCACTCCTAAAGTTTGCAGTGAGGAGTTTGGCTTTAAGGCACATATGAAGTCATGTGTTTGCTGCATACATGTGATTGGATTAAGGGTTCAGTTTGGAGGATAAATATTCTCTTTTATGGACTTACTAATGTACTGAGAGCATGAAAAGCAAATATCTGCAGTAAGCAAGGAGGAGACAGGTCATTATTCTAATTGTGTATGAATTGGACCATAGTGAGTACAGTTTTTCAAGCTTTGCATCTTCTGGGCCCTGTAGTTTCTGAATCATTTATCTCCCACTTGGCTCTTGCTAGAAGCTACCTGCCAGTTTCTATACCTCTACTCAGCATTTGACCCTTCATTCCACATACTCTGTCTCTTTTTGCAGAAGAACGCTGAAAGATGTCACCTCAGCAGGCTGCATTGTTGTAGATACAATGTCTAGCTGTAAAATATGGCTCAGAGTGCCAGGAGTTGTCTCAGCTCCTGTTCAGTCAGCAGTCAATGGCACATCTGTGTACAAATAATTACCAGCCCAGTGACGTTTCTCTAAAAGGGCAGTTCACATACAATTTCTGGGGAGAGGACACTGCCTGACTAGGAAAAAGAGGCTTGGGGATGACACTGTAATTCAGAGAATAAAACTAATTCAGAAAAGGCAGAAATTGTTCTAGAACAGTCCATGGGTCAATATCTAAAGAAGCTCCAGTCAGTGACAATTAGCAGCCTGAGAAATACCCATGCAGACCTACTTGTCAAACCCAAATAAACATCAGGCCATGATGGATGTCTCCACATAAGCACAGAACCATGTGAGGGTGATCATGCACTCCAGATATGTTGTGCTGTTTTAGCTCAGGCCACAGCCCCCTCGACTGCAGCATGAGCTTTACTCAAGCTAAAAGAGCTATTTCACATTGGAGATGACATTGGGAACTTAGTAACTGCTGAGATTTGTATTTAAAACAAGACCAGGATCCAGCTGTTTCACTTGTTCCCAGTGAATGCATTTTCCGTACTTTTCACAATAATGAACCAAAATTCCACTAATTTCTGCATATGTTCAGTATGCAGTATATATACCAGTTTTTTCTCAAGAGATTATTCCTGTAGGTTTTGTATTTACAAATAGTCATTTGGCCATCCCCATAACTTTACATTCACATATGCCTCCTTGATTATGATACATTTCAAATGAGCTGATAGTGATCTTCTAAAATAGATACATGAAAATAATTTTCTCAGAACTGTAGCTGTAAGCTAAAACCGCAAAGATCAGCTGACAGCACTTCTCACATCCGTCAGCAACACTCAGTTTTGATGACAAAACATAACTAACATTTCCAAAATTGGTTCATTGGGGAAGATCTACTCTCTGAATTTAGTTGGTGATCATCAAAAGGCTTTTGCTGAATTAGTGAGGTTTTGGAACATACAAGACCACTTAGACTACTCAAGCTAACGGGAAGCTGAATGGCAGTTCTTGGTAGCAACAGCATTTTTCAAAGTTCACAGAGTGCCTCAAGGTCATCAGGCTAGATCTGATTGATTAAATCTAGAAATATAAAAATGTAAGCTTGAGATAAAGTTCTGGTCCCATGTACAGTGAATAAGATACCATCTTTGACATCAGTGAACATCAGACTGGATTCCAAGCCATTAGATGACATGTAAAAAGAAGGAGGAAATACTATCCTAATTTTATTTTGATTAGGCCATGATCATCACATCTAAAAAGCCCATGCAGTACATATGTGTGTACATTGCCCACAACAGGAAATATATTTCTAATTCAAAAGGTTGAATGCTTCCAACTGACCCAGAAATAAATACTTCACAGCAGCTTTGTGAAAACAGCATTGTGGAATCCTATGTATCTCTTGATTACTTGTACCAAATATACTCCTTTTAAGATTAAAAATTCACTTAAACATTAAAATTTTCCCTACCTCTGGATTCAGATTATTAGAAAACTGTCTATATTCTCTCCAACCCTTACCCCCTTTGCCTAATGCAAAGACATTGATAAGTATTCTCTAAATAGTCTAATTTTCTAAAAAAGAAGGAGATTAAGCCAAAAAACCTTGCAAATTTTGGGAATGTACTTCCATCTTCAGTAGATCTTTTTGCTGAAGAAAGCATTACAGACCTCGGGATCTGTCCCTACAGTTTGTATGCTTAGTACTGAAATCATACAGTAACAGTGTAGGAAGCCAAAAAGAATATAGATAGAAGCAAAGGGTAGGTAATATTTAAATATTTTGGTTGTTCAGCTATGGATTCAGACACTGAGCACAGATTAACTGGATTTGGAGCTATAGAAACAACTGTAACACAGCAAGGTCAGGGCTGAGTGAAGTGACTAGAAATCGATGAAATGTGTGAAGGACTGTGGGGGAACAGGGCAGTTAATCGTTTCAAAACTTTACCCTGTAAAATGGACTGTACAGGATCAATGACAGAGGAGATAATAAAACAAGCAGACTATACCTCTCTTCCACACAAAAATATGCTAGATTTGTGTTTGGTTTGATTAATACAGCAAAATTTGGGTTGCTAATTAATGGTGCTTTAATCCAAAGGTAGAAAAGTTATCTCTGGGAGCCTAGAGAAGGACTGTACTTCATTTAGACTTCTGAAAACCTGTACAGATATTAAGTGCATATGCTTTGGGTGCAAGAAATGCTGACTGCTTGGCATCCATTTATTGGCAGTGGGTTATGCATTTACAAGCCCTTTTGCCTGCAAGCACCAAGGGATTAACAATGCACCAATTCTTTGAGCCTCAGGGCCTGATTCTGTATCCCAGAAGTCAATAGAAGCTTTGTCATTGACCTCAATGGGTACAGGCTCAAACACTCAAAGAACACATTATGTGATACACGTTTTTAAAAAAAGGCTTAGCAGTTTCGTGTTTGCAGAACCAGGGATGACTGACTGACTGATATAAAGTAACTGAAATAGAGAGGTGAAAAACAAACTCTGATTCCCCACTTAGGCAACTGACTCTACATCTGAGCACAGTTTTAAAGCAGTCAGAATAACTGCGCTGAGTAGCTGCACTTTGCATTACAGTTAAACTGTGAATAATACCTCCTGAAATAAAGTCTCTAATTTAGGTACCTGAAAACAATATAAATCAGTGAAAGCAGCAGAAGCTCTGTAACTCTGAGAAGCTTGGTGACTTCGTGGTGAAATAGAGATGCAGGAGCCTGTATGAAAGCAGGGCTAGATTAAAGAATTTTGGCTACTGTATACTCATGGTAGCTCTCCTCATTTCTCTAAAATTCCTTCATCTGCCTCCAGGAGTCTATCTTTTAAATGAGGTGCTGACATAAACGTGAGAAACTGCTAAAAGCAACTGTTTAGCGCTATATTCATAGAGGTAAGCAAGTTAATGCCTGCATGTAATAAAATACATACTTTGTAACCACACACAGTCAAATGGCTGTGCTTTCACCTTCTAGCTTCAGAATCAATAAGAAACTCTTTCAGTTCTCCAAAATTTAATCTATAAAGGGAACAGCAGGGTCTGCATATACATATTCATGTGAAAAACCCTCCAGAGGAATTAGAGGCAATAGCGCTGTTCATCTTCCTTACATATTGAATGAATGAAGTATCAACTCTCTAGGTTTTGTGTTACTGGTCACCTCCGTCACACCATGATTTCTGATCCATACCTGGATGATTTGCAAACACTGGCAAAACAGCTTTGTGAATACATCCAGTGAGAATGCGTATTTGCTCAAATCCTTTGTGATATCTTGTTTCCCAAAAACAGTCTTGAGGGAAAGAAAATTTATTCTGTTGCTGGCATCTGTAAAAAGGAAGGGGGGGGATGCTGCAGAAGTCTCCTCTTACTAGTAGGGGTTAGAGCATCAACTCCCAGCCACAAAGACCTTTTGTAATACCAAACCCCAAAACATTTTCTCAGAAGTCAGTGTGATTATCATCCCAGTGGTGCAGAATTTTTAATGCTGAGCAGCTAGTACATTTTATGAATTCATCACTTTGCTGTTGAACACTGGCATGCACTGATAGCTAGGCACAAAAAGCTCCAGCGCTGTACAGAAGTGGCATTCAGCCTTTGACAAGCGAAGAGCTACTTTGTCATCAAACAGAGGCTCACAAAACCATGAAAGAATGAACTGCATTTAAAATAGAGAAATGTGTGCAGGCAGTTTATGCGAGAGTTAATACACTGCTCCAAACAAGTCAGCAGAGTCTCCAGTCAGAGCAGCATTTCTGAGGGCACAGAGGAAGCCCCAGACTCATTGGCTTTCTGTCACCAGGCTCAGGAGACCCGTTCTGTGTAAGTCAATACAGTCCATAGGTGTGTGGGCGCACTCACACCTCTATTTTTTTTGTTTTAAATTGCCTGGGGGAAGCTGCCATATCACCTCCAAGACACTGTGTGATGTCTTAATCAAATGTTAGCAAGGAGCTTGAGACAGCTTAGAAGCCACAAATGGGATACAAAATATCAGGGCACCGAAATATGGCATCATCCAAGATAGCAATGACCAGCTTCATTTTTGTCTTGCCCTTTGCATGCTATTCCTGGGTAGGATGCTCTCTTTATTGCTTATTTCTTCTAAATATATGTGAAAAGAAAGAACAAAGAAATACCTGTTAAGCAAGATTGTGGTTTCAACAGGACACTTTTAGTCTTATTTTATATATCTTTATGCTGTCCAGTTGCCTGCATTAGAATAGCAGCTGAACAGAAACATGGGATTGCTGCATTCTAATCATCTCGAAAGCTTAGAGCATAAGCTTTTGCCATTTTTCAAATATGAATTTTGGTTACAACCCAACCTTGTCATCCTTTCATATGCAAACTTCCCACTGTGATCAGTGGGACTTCTGAATATTTAAGGAATAAACGGAAACTTGTTATTTTATCTCTTCATTTTCTAAACTGCTAGTGAAAATTGTGTCAACCAGGGAGGGATGGAAGGAAAAAGAAGAATACGAGGGAGTTAGATAGTTAGATAGTGCAGTGTGCCAAACGCTTCCCAATCACCCCCTTGGTGTGCTGCTGGAACACTGGAGCTGCAGCCAGAAGCCTTACATTTGCAAGTGCAATAGCTACAGTCCCTTAGGAGGAAGTTTTCAAAGACAAATCCCTTTCACACATCCCATTACAAATAACAAATACTGTTGCAAGATTTAAGTGTATCGACACAAACACATACAGGATTTGTCTTACTCTTCTTTCAAAATATGGAACAGTATGTTCAGAATTCTCTTTACTGAAGTAACTGTGCCCAATCTGAAAGGGTGAAGGGCACATTTTTAGTACCCATGGTCTCTATAAGATAAACATGAAACTCTAGCACAGCTGGTGCTTGACAGTGGATGTATTTGTCTCTTGGAATTTTGTGTTAAGGAGATTCCTTCATTAGTAAAAGAATCTTTTTAGTATTCATTCTCAAATTGCTTTTAATGCTTGATTCAAGGCAGCGCTTATTGCTAAATATGTTATCTTAACATAGTAAATTCCACCAAATGTTAATTGTTAACAGTGAAAGCTCTAAATGTTTGTTTTCACAGTTAAAGTCAGGAAGTAACAATGCATTTATTAGTGTTTCTTTTAGATAACCAAACATATTGACTTAACATTTATTTTTTATTAACCCATATTCCACATGCCCACATTTTTTATTTTCTTCTGATGTTTAAACTGCACTGTATTTCATCTCCAAAGCAATGAGGCTTTCAAACATAGTGATTTTCCCTTTTGAGCCTAGAAGGGAATTTGTTCTGGAACGAGGAAAGGATATACAAAAGGACTTTTAGAACTTAAATGGAACAGACTGCTTTGCCTGCCTTCTCGCTATGTTTATAGTATATGTTGTATATGTATATATTGTCTGATCCAATACATACAGTCTGATCCTTTGAGCTTCATGCCAACCACTGCCATTTTATTACTGTCTAAATGACATAGAGGACAGAAGTGTCACTTAAAATACATTGCAAAGAGTTCTCTAGCTAGCTTTGAGATTTATTACTGTGTTGAGTGAGACTGAGGTTTTAGTGGCAACACTGCAAGGGACCCTGAAAGATTTGAGAAAATACAGTCAGTTTATGAAAGTGAAGCATGCATTCCTGTGAGCGTGGAAAAGATTAACTGAACTTGTGTCATTAACCTATATTTTTATGACCATTTCACGATGAGACAGAATTTAGGTTCTTTTTGTACTGAGATAAATAATTCATATAGCCAAAATGTTACTAGTCTCCTCTACAGTGAAAAATCTGTCAAGTACTTCCAACTAGTCCTTTTCATTATTATAGCCATTAATTCATACAGAATCAAACACCTTTCATGGCTTAAGTGATGACAGTTTCTAGTAGTACTGAGAGAATAAAATTGGTCTTAGTATAGTAAGAGTTGCATAATTTGAATTCAAACTGAGATTTCTAAATCCTCTCTATATAAAACTAAATTTAACAAAATAAACCAGGTACAGAGCACCTGAAGTAAAGGACCTTTGGTCATTCAGTGATTGTTTAATACTTAGTTTTGCATTGTGCTTTCAAAGGTTGGACTCAATGATCTTGGAGGTCTTTTCCAACCTTAATGATTCTATGATTCCTTTTTTCATAGCCTGTCCTTTTTCCCCAGCCCAAAGCTAAACAAAACAACACTTATAACCTGTCTGGTTTAGCAATGACCTTATTTCTCGTTGATCCTGAAGGTTCTACCATACTGCACACAATTAACAGTAATCTGGTGAGACTGTCTTCTGTAGCTAGTGAAAGCTTACAAATAATTTAATTTCAGTAATGTAATCTTAAATAAGAATATAAAATTCATGGCACAAAAAGCACTGTACCTTCACTTTGCTGCAAGATCACCAACAAGCTGCAAAGGGAGAGATGAGCATGCTTCCCTTCCTTTTTCAGCGAGATAAGGTATTATGCACCAGGAAACAGGAGTTGTTCTTTTTCATCTGTCATGGCTCTGGATTGTCCACCTGCACTGTCAGGATGCCTACAAGATCAGCTGGCTGACAGCTTGGGGAAGGTGCTTATGCTTAGTAACAAAATTCAGTTGGTCTTCCTGTGAGGAGCTGCTACAAACCCTGCTGAGTCCAGTCTAGATGTGTTTTGTTATATCAGGACATAATAAAATATTTACTTCTGTTATTTTGGCTGGTTTATTTGCTGAGTCCTTTGAAGTGGATTCCTTTCTGCTCCCATGGCTCATTCCTCAGGATTATTTGGTGTAGTGAGATGAAGAGTTTTCTCAGTATCATTCACACAAGGTAATGCACTGGACTTGCATGGCTGAGATTGGTTCTTAGCAAAGAGATTCAGGGATGCAGAAGTTTAGGTCAGATGCTGGTGTCAAGGTTAAAGGCTATGATGATTGTCTTGAATGAATAATGCTGGAAGCTGATTCGCCTTTGGTCAAACTTTTTACAGTCAAGAAGCTTTTTGAACTTATCTATTATGGAACCCACAAGGAATTTCAGCAGTCCAGAGCAGTTTCTGCATCGAGCAAGATATTTTCTGGCTTAGCCCTGTTATATGTTGTACACTGAGTTTGTTTTAGAGGCTTTTTTAATGCTGCCTCTGCAAAACAATTTCTTGCTTCAGCAGCTCTCAAACTTAAATTTTAGCCTACAGCGCTCAGTCCAAAAAACACAGGACTAGCATGCAACTCTGAAGATCAAAGAAACAGTAATTTTGGATTCATTCACAACTATTTTAGGCTCTTAAAGGCAGTGGGACTAATAGTGGTTAAAAACTGTAGAAAAGGGCTCTTGGGAGGACAATTTTAATACATTCCAGGTGTAACAGCGTTGAAGTCAACAGTTATGACATTTTTTAACTGAATCCAGTATGTTTATTCTGCAGAGGAAGTTTCCTCACACTATAAATCATTGTAAGATTAGTATTAATCTGACTGAAATGTCCTGAGCTATCCAATTCTCTGGTTAATTCTATTAGGCAGCATTTTCCACATGCTAGTTTGAAATGTTATCATATGAGTACAAATGTAAGCTTTTTTATTGGATTTATGTAAATCCTTTCTTCATTGAAGCTGTTGGAAGGGTTCTGCAGTTGCTGATGGGAACCACACAGCAAAACACATCCCAAATACCTTGTAGGAGATGGGCTTTTCTTCAGAAGGTCCAAGACTTCCAAACCTTTTTCCTGTTATGGCATCATGTGAGATGGCAGAAAGCTTTCTACCTGAGTCCAGTCTTAAGAAAGAATGCACTCTCAGACAGAAACTAGGAGTGAAAAGAACATGTTTAAATCCCTACTTATCTCTCTCATTTGACTGTTTCCTCTTTAGATTGTGCAAACTTCAAGGGGTTCTCATCCAAATGGCTTTCATTTGTTCTAGTTTGTATTTGAGAATTGGCAGATTGAAAAACTCAGTCCTCACAGCTACACAGGTTAGGATGAGAGACAGAAAGTACAAGGAAATTCTGTCTGGATGTCATTATCCATACATGGATACCACTTTCCATACCCGCACACCAGAGCAATTGGATTCTTTGATCTCAGAAAGGTCTTAATGAAAAATAAACTAATGAAAAATTTTTGACTTTTAAGCATAATCTATTGTGGTTGGTTTTGTTTTGGGTTTTCTTCAGTTCATTACAGCAGGGCTGTGCTGGACACCCCAGGCTCAACTGCAATACTCAGCACAAATAAGGAGAGCTGCTTGCCTTCGAGCACAGGAGGGGACCCACTGGCTGCAGTGGGGCACCTACACTTGGAGTCAGAGTGCTTTGCTGGGGCCTCCATATCTCAGAATAACAGGCTTTTCTTCAATGAATTTGCCAAGTCTCCTTCCTAAAGGTCAAAGAAAAAGCTTATTCTATTTTCTGCTGAACTTGGTGGACCTTTTAAAACACATTATATTCATTCTTAGTATATGTACTATAGGTACTGAACATTAGTTGACCTCAGCCACAGAAGACTCAAGAAAATAGTTCTAGGGAAGTATAAAGGCTAAAGGTTAATTACAACACCTGAGATCTAGACAATTTTGTAAAATTTGTTCTTATTTATTTAGCTGTTTTTAATTCAAAGGCAATGTTCTATTTGGATGTGGAGATTCAAGTAACACTTTCCAAAATATGAAAGGCTAAATGCCACATTTACAATTGTTTCTGAAAAGGGTTGACCTTTATTAAAGTTACTGAGTAAATACAATTCCGAAGGTTTTGTTTCTCTTGTAAATTAAATGGTATGTTTGTAGATGGAAAGGTCAATTTTCAGTAAAGCTGAGCTTCAGAAAACATCACCTTTCTCAGCTAAATCAAAGGAGTTAATTAGTTTTACAGATGGAATACATAATATATAATTCTCTTATCTTTGCTTGAAAATCAATTGTTTATGGCATAAAGAGGGTACACTTGTCATCATTAGGTGTAAATGTTTGCTGCAGCAGCAAATATAGACTTAGTCTACCACACACAGCTTCATAAATGTGAGACAGAGTTCCTCTGAGAGTGGTGTGTAGGGGAGTGTGTGTCCAAATTCTATCTGATATCAGATTTATTGTATACATTAAATTTATTCCAACTTATATAAAATGATAATAGTTTCTATTAACAAAAAATGCACTAGAAAAATTTTACTAGGCATTGATACTGCACTGAGAGGTCTGCAGTTTAATTCCTTTCCTCCTGTGCTGTCTTTAATTCAAATAAATTTTTTTATATTTAGTAATTTTTACACACAGCTCAACTTTCCAGCAAGTTTTGTGGGTGTCTCCAGAAGGAAGACATTTGAAGTCAGATATGTAGAATATGTCAGAAGAATTCAGTCTTCACTGAGATGCACCACCACAGCAGAGTGACTGCAAGTTGGGTTTCTTGTTTTATATCTACTGAGAATATCAAGAGATTTCTTAAGGACCTTACGCTCCTTGATTTGCTCTAAGTGATATTTAGGGACTATTATTATTTACAGCTAGATATTATTTATATCCTGTTTATACAAATCTTGTCTGATAAACTTCCCCATAGAATAGATTCTTTAGGACAAATTCCACGTGTACCCTTGCCTTGTCTGAAGCAGCAGTACCAGTTTTACTTAAAAGTGATTTAATTATCATTAAACCTCTATTCTCCATACAAGCAGAAAATATCTAATGTCGATATTTGTTCTCACAGAAAGGTGTCATATGGGAAAGAAAGAAGAGAGGTTGTGATGAAATTGTCTGAAGAGGCAATGAAAATAAACCACCTTGTGTCAAGCACTTGAGGTTTGTAATGAAGTTTGTAATAAATGCCAACAACAGACACCTTCACTGTGGGAAAAGGAATCCTAAAAGATTAACATCAAAAAAATTACACGCAGATTTTCAAAGCTGCTTCCCTTTTGATTTTTTTAATGGAAGCTAGCTGACGTGATCCTTCACAGTGCTTTTGCCACACTTAAACTTTGCAGCTCCTACAGATAATCTAACCTGTAATTTTGTGCTGAACAATATTAAACTAAACAAGTCATCTTGCTCTAGCAGAGAGCTGGGTCAAAGTGGTTCCACTGCTAAGTGTAAACTGGGTAATTGGTACTCTGGCACAGTGGTCCAATTGAGGCTTCAACAGCAAATCCACATTACTGTCTTGCAGCAGGCTCTTAACACAATTCCAGTACTACCAGAGGAACAAAAATGGAGTTTTGTAATAGCCAAATGATTTATTAACCATTTTTAATCTTCTGCTCTCCTGTTTGATTTTCTGGTGTGATGCATTCTCCATATCCAAGCAATTTAGAGTCAAATACTCAAAACTAATTATTCATCTACAATAAAAATAAAATGGCACATTCCATACTCTTAATAGATGCTTGAAACAAAAACATCTCCAGCCAGCATATATGTGGAAGGTACCCGAACAGTATGGTATGAGGGCTGAGATATTACACCTAGATTTTAATAGAGGACTTTAGAGTACAGAGGAGGTCAAGAGAAGTTTTATGAAAGGTACAGACACTGGGAGTTGAAGCAGGAGACACAGATCATGAGTTTTCTGCCATTCTCAGTCCTGCCATTCCCAATTTGCTCCTGTAATGCACAGGTAACCTGCTCACTGAAGATTCACAGTGAGACAACTATATTGTGCTCTCCTTATGCCTCTCTTTACCTATCTACAGAGCAGCTCTACAGTGAACCTGTGCCCTCCAACTTATTAAACCACTCATTTTAAAAGTAAAGCCCCTCAGGTGATATTACAGATGTTTAAACAGGTATAAAGGTTGCAAAGGATACTAGAATTTTGGGATTGCTGTGGGCATTCAATGGAAGCAAATAATCAGTGCAGTCAAGTAACTACACTTTGCCAGTGCAGCCAATATATCATAGCACAACACTGAACTGTATGAATCCTGGGATCTTCAATCAGATATTGCTCATTTAAAAATGGAGCTGTGCAACAGTGGCCCTATCTCTTGTACTCATTTTTCTTGGAGCAGCAGTCTGACATTTCAAAAGATGAGAAGTACCTTTCAGCTTGAATAAACTCAGAAATCTATCTGTAAACACATTTGGCCTCATCTTGAGAAATGTCAGGTTTCTGGAATGAACAACATGGGTACAATATTTGTGTCTGTTTGGACAGCCACTTGTAAGAGAGCAGGCATGTTGCAACATTTTATACTGCACTGTTTTGCAAGTACAATAGCCATAGGAAGAAATGCACATCCCACCCAACACCTTTGTCTTACTTTACCAATAAAATAGCTGCAAAAATAAGTAAATGATAGAGTCAATAAAGGGAAGGAACACTTCTTTCACCTCCTTCTCTGCCTCATTGTAAGCAGGTCTCTGACTTGCTGGTTTCCATGGAGGAATGCTTCCTGACACTAGAGGCCAATCACTGTGTTCATTCATTATTGTTATTCATTATTGGGCTCCCGTATTGTCACCTGAAATCAAGTACTTGCTGTGTTGAGCATTATACACAGAAAATGGCAGTTCCTGCCCTGAAAAGTTTTCAGTCCAGAAAGCCAAAACAAATGTGAATGACAGCCTATAAACAATATTAGTGCCACTGATTGATCTGCATGTATGTTTGCAGCAGTGGCTTTCAGCCTATGGTCTGTGAGCCCCACACACCAGGGTCACACACCAGTCTTGTCTCAGCCTCTTTCCCCTCCGAGGCTGTGACATGGAGCAGAGAAGACCAGCAGTGTGCAGGACCTCCAGGCTTGCCACACCACGAGATCCTGTGCTCAGAGAAGCCTTGCACAGGTTTTAGATCAGCACACTCCCACCACAGCCCCTCAGTCTGCCACTAACACCCTCACCTTCCTTCTCCTTGTTAGGTAGGATTCACCCCTAGGAAGATGAAATCCCTTATATCTTGAGTCTTCAAATGGAAAGGACTTAAGCTCTCCTTAGCACCTGCTTTCCTCCTTCCTATGATGGAGGTAGCAGACAGAGAAATACTTGCCAGCAAACAGCAGTTTACTTAGCAGTAGCTACCAAGTTAACCTGCTTGGAAAATACTCACTTGCAGAAGCACCTCTCTGTCCTCAGACTCCCAGAGACCACGAACTTTGGCAGCCTTACCAGAGATGGCATTCCCTGACTACTGTGTACGAGAGAGCCACCCACACACAGAGGAGAAACACTTGCCTTCTGAAGTCAGGGTGTTTGTTAAAGCCAGGGAATCTCACTGGTTATGGATTAGCACTCCAAGCTGCACGTGGTACTATGCTGTATTTTTCATAAAGCAATTCATTCTCTTACAGTCTTTCAGAGAATAAAAATTTCACTGACCCAATAAAATATGCTAAAATTGCTCATAATGGCACTGCTTAGGATTAGGTAGGAAGTCATTTTATCATAGTTTACAGACCTAATGGCCAGTATTGAGTGTGGATATTGTAAACTATAATGAAATGGGAAAAAATTACTTTCAGATGTATAACTCTGTATTTTATAATAACAACAATATATCAACCTTTCTAATATTCTTTTCTCATGACTGAGAGGACCTATTTGGTTTGTTATTGTGCACATGTAAATCTTACAATATCATTTGGCAATTCTTATGTTCAAGTTGGAATGCTCTTATTTCTGATCTTGCTGCTTTCTCCCTCAAATATCACCTTGTGCTAAGACTGAGGAGCAATAAGGATGACACATGAGAAATCTGCTCCACTCTGAGAACATGAGAACATTCCCACCTCCTCAAAACATCTGCTTTGCTTTATGGCCAGAGGTATTTTCATTCTGCAAATATGTTCTGATGTGAGATGGTTTTGATTAATTTTCTATTTCTCTTTCTAAAATTTCTGTTCATCCCTGGTATTCCACAATTTGTTTTGGTCAATGCATCTGTCTCCCTCTCTCCTTTGCTATTTTTGTTTCTGATGTACATATATGTCTGTTTATATACACTCACATATTATTTTCCCTGCAGAGCAGATAAGAGCAGAGAGCTGGTAAGGTCTTTGTCATTGGTACAGATTAAAACTTAGCCTTGTTTAAATATATTCAGATATAAGGAAGATCAGACACTAAAATGGAGATAGATATATCATCTGTGGCATAGGCTCACAGAATCAAAGAATGGCTTGGGTTGGAAGGGATCTTAAAGATCATCTAATGACAATGATTCCATGGGCAGAAATACCTTCCAACACACCAGGTTGCTCAAAGCCTCATCCAACCTGGCTTGAACACTTCCAGGGATGGGAGCGTTTCATTTCAGTGAAGTGAATGCATTTTTACAGCTTTTACCCACCTCTAACACAACACAATTTTTTTAGCCTTTAGAAAAATTTAATTTTGAATCTAAGATTTCAATCACCCTAATTTATTTGGCTTATTGGCCGGTGTAACTTCTTTGATCCTTTAAACCAAAGTGAAATGGAAGACAGACTTAGAAAACACCACCCAGATGAGATTTGGCAAGGAATCAATATTTTAGACTTTAAATATGTATTAATCCATGGCAGAACTAAACCATTTTAACTTTTTATATAGACAGTATAGATCCTTCTGAAAGTGTATAAAAAGTGTATAAAACCTCCATATTATGGAGTTATTTTGCTGAATGTTATTTATGATACAGTTATCTCACTGGGGAAAAGCAAGAGCTAGTGATATCTGCCCAGGGAAAAAATATGGGGTGGTAGTTTCAAAAGAGCTTGAAAGATTTAGACAGTCAATTCTTGGTGAATTGGGAGTTATGACAGGAGTTATGGCTCTAAATCATATAAGCAGTTTTGAAAATCCAGCTCCTCCTTCCCCCTTAATCTTTAATTGAGTTCATTTGTCTTTCATTTGCTTATTGTGACATTCTCAGGCAATTTGAAGCTGCTTCAGAAATAATACCAGCCCAGATATTTACACAGTCTTGTGCTGTTCGAGGTCCAGCCCAGGGCAGTGGAGTTGGGCTGCTGGGGCTGCTCTAATTGACTCCCTTGTTGAAGTCACCGAGGAAGCAGCACTTACATGTAATGGGCCATCGGGTGCTGGAGCAGAGGGAATACAGAGTGGCACTGGCAGCAGCTGGAGCATGAGACAGCAGCACTGGCAGTGAAGCAGATCCACTGCTGAGCTCCCAGCTGGATGCCTGGCTGGCTCTGCACCTTCCCCACACGGAGGCTGCAGGTCCATCAGCTGTCTGGTGACCACCAGTCTCACTTCAGAGCAAATCAGCTACTTCCTCAACTGAGTTGTAAGCACCCACCCGACAAAAACCAACCAAAATTACTCTTGGTCTCTGAAGGGCTTTTGTTAATGACAAAAAAATACCAAACCCAACCAGAAGTATTCTTAGTACCTGAAAGAGTTTTGTAACAAAACTAATTAAAAAGTAAACAAAAAAAATTACAGTGTACTGTCTCTGGAACCTCTTACTTTAGCAATGCTTATAGTACTAACAGAATGATAAATGATGTGATTATATCTTGAGGATAACCAAACCCAAACACAGACCTTTTCATTTAACCATTCTCATTTGAACCAGCCATTTCAATTCCAGTTTCCTTTTAGTAAAGAGCTCTAAAATCAGAAGTTTATAAATTACTGCATCATATCCTTTTCTTTATCTCTTTTGGACAATCCAGAACATCCACAATATATTCCTAATACAGTATTAAAAAATAAGAGTTTCTTATTGAGAAAACCCAAGACAGTACAATGGTGGCAAGGAGAAACTGCTGATATAATTTCAGTATAAGTCCTAGTTCAAATTAGAACCTAACAAAATTAAAAATAACTAGAAATTTTCAAGGCAAGGTGATAAACAGGTAAACCAGACAGCACACACCACGCTTTTTCTGCAGTGCTGAGACATAGCCTGGCTTATTGCATTTGTTTCACCTTTAACCTTCTTTCAGAAAAACCTTTCCATTTTTGGACATCTCTATTAAAGGCTCATTTGCACACCAATTCTGTACAACTATCAACATCATTATTTAACAGTTATATAATAGTAGTATTGTCCTACAAGATCTAGGAAAAAGGAACTGTGGTACATCCAGGAAGAATACAAATTCTTCCCCAAAGTTGCTACCAAGGCTCATGTCTTCCTGTTTACAATATATGTCAGGTTTTAAAAAAAGTCAGAAGTCTATGCCTGTGTGAGAGATATGAATAGCTAAGACAAGCAAAGGTACCATCACTGCTATTTTCACTTTGCAGGGGTAAAGCTGAGACTGAAAAATGGACTTGCCCAAAATCATGGAGAGAGTGGGTGACAGGATAGAGCTGACCTGGCTCACCTGGCTGAATCCTAACCCTAGACAGCCCTAAAATTAGGGTGAAGCATTTCTGTAATAAATTGTAACATTAATATACCTAAGTCTGAAAACATCTAAAGTTATATTAAAAATCACACATGTGGATCAAATACTGACTAATATATGAACTTTCTCAATGAAATGTCCCTTCCACTGTCTTCCTGTTAAGCCTAAATTGCAAATTGTGGTTACCAGAAAAAAAGCATGCCTTCCAATTCTTAAAATACTCTTTTGTTCTACTTAACTTGGGATCAGCCTTTAGCGTTGGAAAACAAAGTTCCGAGTCACTGATTCCACCTTCTCCCTTACCTGACCTGGTCTGTCTTTCTCCTAAGTGTTCTCCCATTCCTGTCTCTGTGCTGGGAGCATTTCTTCCAGCCAGGGCACAATCTTGTCCATGGGTATTACACACTGTGCACACACCTGGGCTGATTTTCTCATGAGGAAGCTCTGTAATATGCCGTGTACAAATGCTGTAGGATAGGCAAGCTCATCAACTCTGCTGCAGAGGGAAATGTGTCTGCATCAAATTATGAAGTCTGTTTTGTGTCTGGGCTAAAATATCAATCCTGTGGCTTCATTAGTTCTTACTTGCCCCAGGGCAACCTGCTATGCAATTATAGCCTCTGATAAGCCTTATTATATCTCTCGTTCTGAAATTGTAGCATTTAAACTAGTTATATTTGGTAATATATCTAGAAGCAGTTACTCTCATCTCAGTATCATCAATACATATGACTCCATTGAAATTTCAAGAAAATAAGTTGTGAAGAAATGATCTCAACATTGTTATATAGAATACCTGCCAAAGGTACAGCAAATAGGGGGTTTACATGCATCACATATGGTGGTATTTTACATTTTAAGACACAGTGAAATCTCGATCACAGTGTAGTGACTGACAGAGCTCCCACCTATTTCAATGAGGTTAGGATTTCAGCCCATATGTGCACCAGCATTTAAAGCTAGTAATATTTATAGCATCTATGGTAAACTACACTAGCTGACTGTCCACCCTGGAATATTGCTGGGAAGGTTCTTGGTACTGGATATTGGTGCTGGAAAGGGAAAGTGCCATGAACCACCCTCTTGGTAAGACGGAAAAAACCCTTTGTGTGACTGTTGGTCCCTAATGTGAAACCATTGGAACCTTCATGCAATTCCCTGACATGTGCCAGGCACACACCAAGAGCCCCCCAGCAGAGCAGTGACCTGCTGTATGTGCTGCCCTGGGGAAGCTGGGGTTCAGCCTGGCCCTTCCTGAGACAGGCAAATGCACAGGGAGCGAGGGATGGAACCAATGCCACTTTTAATCTCAGGTGAAAGGACACTTGACTGAGTGTAGGAGAGTTTTTAGGGCAGCAGTAACAGCTTAGGGCTGGAAAAGTTGAGTTTCAACTTAACAGCACAGTAGGAGAGCAGGTGTTGTAGACATGAGAGTGAATCCATGCAACTGTTTCTGAGCAAACCAGAGCTAAAGTACCACCAGACAACAATGAATTGAGCTTCTTTTGCCTATGTGGACATTTACCATGTTTTGTTTATGTGGTAGGTTATATTTATTTGTTTATTGTATTTTGGCATGTTTATATAAGTGCCTATCATCTACATAATTTTATCTTATTTTTGTATTTAAATACTTTAAGAAAGATATGCTTCTATAGATATGAAATATATTTTTAGTTTAGGTAATTTATAATTAGTACCATATTCGTTATTTAGTTATTGTAATTTTTATATATTGCAATACAGCACAACAGCACACTGAAAGTAACCGAGTGCACAGTGAGCGTACTAATAATCAAAAATTTGGTATAGCCCTATTTTCTTATCAGTTATTATGCTGATGTCTGAATGCTATATATAAATGAGCCATATCTAAGACAACTCACAGGCCCACATATAATTATAATACCTTGGCAGGTAACTGTTGGTGATTTTTCTTAATACTTCCATGTTCTGTTACAGCAAAACAGCAGCTGCCTGAAATTTCCTGGTGATTAATGACAAGCCTTCTCCCCTCCCCCCCATCTAATACTTATTTAAGCAGTGATGACTGACAGGGAGGCCTTTCCCAGCAGTTAATTACCAGATAAGCTAAATCTTGGCACATTCAACTGAAAAGAAACAGCCTTTCCATCAGTCATTATTGCTTAAATATAGCCCAAATTGGTGCATTTTCAATTCTTAAGTAAGACCTGCAGGAAATATTCCTTTAAAATGTGCATATAATAGGATGTTTATATATATAGAATATATTTATGTGAATACTATCCCTTTGTGAAATCAGTTGAAGGATCTTGTGTGCACTGCCAGTGTAGGGAGGTGGAAGAGTGAAAAGAAAACCCACATTTTGATCCATCAAGGAGTTTTCCCAGAAGGCTTTTTGTTCGATGGAGTCTGGGAAATATTCCTGCTTTCTACAGACTGAAATGCTAATGTCATAATCAACCATTTAGGATTAGGTAACCCTGGAAAAAATATTAAGTATTAAAACCAGGCAACGACATGAGCTCTGGATAATTTCTTTGAATCAGTTTAAGAAAGTATTTCTCCCAGCAGCCCACTCAGGGTATTTTGCTGACAGGTAGTCAGATAATGACACACATGTTTCAGTCATTTCAGTGCAGATCTGGCCATCTGGGTTCATTTCCATTTTTGTTAAGGTTGATCTAAGACACTTGGTTAGGCACTGGCAAGGCCAAGGTTCCCTCTGTATTTTCCTAAGGAAGTGGTAACACAAAATAACAGTAATTTAACCTGTTACAGCAACATGTGTCAGAGTTCTCTTATTACTCAGAGCATACTTGAGTTTTAGAGGCTTCAAAGTCAAGATCCTTGCTATGAGAAAGGAAGTTAGTTGATCAAATAATTCACTATGACTCTCAGCCAGTCAGGAGCTCCAGCAAATACTATTTTATATGCTCACTTCTGTCTCAAGCTGAATACAGAAAGCTGAGGCAGTAATTTGAACATCTTCCTCATGTCATATTAAATACAGGATCAAGTCCAGATAACTCACTGTCAGTTTTTAGTAAGATCTTTGTTCTCTATGCTCCTGTTGTTCTACTGTTTAGCTTTAATGGGGTGAGAATTAAAGGTTTCAGTCAGAACTAGGTCAAGGAAAAATGTTATGTTTCTATTTGTTATTAATCACCCCCTGCCCCCCTTATTTAACAGTTTTGCCAGGTGTTAATTCTTCATAAACTGAGATTTAAACAGCTCCATTAGAGGTACTTTACTCTAGGCCTCTTACAGTACTTTTAAATATTTTATACAGCTTCAGCAGTAAACCCAGGCAGAATCTGCTAAACTTCATGGCTTCTCCTTAAATTTTCCAGTCACTCATTTTTTTTCAGAGTGAAAATGACAGTATCTACAAAGGCGTTCAAATCTACTGCTTTTGCCCCCCTCTTTCTTTTGCTTTTACTGGGAAATATCTAGTAAATGTCACTTCAGGATCCTTCCCCAGACAAAGAGCACAGCCAGAGCCATTTGTAGCACACACAGTGAATGCCCAGCTGCGTGGTTGGATGATAAATACCAATGACATGAGGGATTCTATGACTGGCTACCTATTTTAAGCAAGTTGTACCATTATGACATCTAAAGAAACTAAAGTGAAACAAAACCTCAGCAATGATAGGTGGCCTGGCCACTGTTAATCCTCTGTCATGAATATGTACAGGCAGTTTCTAGCAGTTTTATAACATTAGAAAAAATTTTTACTTTCAAAAATGACAAATTGGAGCTAATGAAGAACACTGCTTGTAATTAAAAAGAAGTGCAAGACTAAATCAAGCCTTCTTATTGCCTGGAGAGATTTGTCTGTGTGAGATAGCACATGCACATTCCCTTTGGCTGTATCAGAGCTGACAAGTTAAGCAAGCACTGCCTGGCCTTTGATCTTCAACTGAGGGGAGAGCCTGGACTCAGCCATCACCCCCAGGAATGGCATTTGGTCCCTCTGGATTCCTGCTATGCTGACATCCTGGGATAGTCGTACAAGGGCTGTTACAACCAGCTTGCAAAGCTGATGTGCTGACTCCTGAGAGCAGTGGGGCACTTACACTCTGAGAATAACCAGATTGATTCAAGGGAGTTGGCTGGAAGTCTCTTACACATTCACTGGTTATCTCTAGACCAGCAAAGTTAGGCTGAATCATTTTCTTGCAACAAAAATGCTCCTTGTGTCCCTCAACAACCTCAAGCTGCTCAGAAAAGGACTAATACTCTATTATTTTTACTCCTAAAAACCTTTTAAATGCTAACAGTAGATGTCATTTAACTTATGTATCAGAGACTTGTTTTTAGGCCATTTTGTGCCACATATCCTTGTTCCAGTTTCTTAAAATTTATATACCATCTCTGTTTTACAAGTGAGGGGATCATCTTGAAGGAGTCAAAGATTTTTGAAGGACCATCTCACTATACTGGCAACCCACCTTAGTATAAATTGCTCTTCAGTTGTTCCTGGGGACCAATGTCATGAGGAAAACTCAGTCAAATTGCTTATTTTACATGTAGAGGTTATAATCTCCAGTATATAACATTAACTGCTACTTCCAAGCTGGCTGATAGATGTAGGAGAACTACCTAGGTAATGACTGGTGGTGAAAATATTTTCTCTAGGCTCTTGAAGAGGATGCATGATAGCCAGACACCAACACAGGCTGCCTTGTATCCAGTATACAATAGTCCATTTTCACTTGAATGTCCTGTTTCTCTTAGAAAATAAAAATTCCAACTTGTACTTTAGGACAAAGAAAGCACCAGAATTATTCTTAAAAGTTCCTGTAAATAGGCTTTTGATGCAAATGAATACATATGGTTTATCTCTTCTTATCTCACAAGAATTATTGAAGCAAATTTCAACTCTGTAAATGAAATTGGCATATTTGCATATCCTTTTGCTGTATTATTAAAAGGCTGCACATAATATTATGCATATTATCAGTGTCTGAAGACTTAGAGCCCTGCCCAGCTTTCCTCACTGTAAAAAAAAAAAGAAACAACAACAAAAACTTGATGTCGGCAAGCCTTGCAGCTAACAGCATTTAAATCAATGATAAAGGAACTTACAAGTAAAACATCTAATAACCTCTAGAAATTTTATGGGTGTACCCTGCCATGTGTGAATGTTGGGTTAAAATTTACAGTGATCCTAATTCGTAGAATGAGTGAGTATTGAAATTTTAATTTAAAACAACGGATTCCATAACAAACAAGTATAGAGCTTAATACTGGTGTTTATTTATTGCATTGATTTTCAGTGCTCCTTTCAAAGTCAAGTGATCAGTTAAAGTCAAGCACAAAAATGCATGAACGTGCTGAAACACTGAATTCCTATTCATTCTTGAAACGCTGGCCACTGCTCCTGATCAAAATTCACAAATTTAATTAGCATTCAACAAATCATCTGAAGTTGGAAGATGAAAATGGTAGATTTACAGCCAATTAGTAGTCCTTCAATGGTAGTAGTTAGCACAAGGCACTGGGAGCCTGGAGGGCTCTGTCCTAGTCTTTCCTAAACTGTGATGTGTTTTTGAGCCAGAGCAGCACCCTCAGC
Source organism: Manacus vitellinus (assembly GCF_001715985.3). Lineage (NCBI taxonomy): Eukaryota > Metazoa > Chordata > Aves > Passeriformes > Pipridae > Manacus > Manacus vitellinus. The sequence continues at coordinate 8,403,086 of NW_021939395.1, forward strand.
CTCTCCTCTGGACAAGGAGCTCTGTCCACTACTCACTGACGTGGAAGAGGTAAACAAGAAAGACTCCAGAACTGGGAGATCACGATAGTTATCCAGACTGGGGGGCCAAGCCCCTTTCAAGAGATTTGAATCGGGTCTTCCATATTCAGCTGAAATGCTGAATTACCACCTCTAGAAGACAAGCAGTGATTGGTAACTCTTGTAATGTCTCATTGCCTTTGCTTGTCTCATAAGGGCTTGATATGAAATTAAACTGTCCGGGGCAAACTCTCTCACTAAGTGTGGTGTGGCACGTACATTTTAAAATTCAGTTCTAACCTCAGAAATAGCCCCAAGTCTTCTCAAATATTTTGGTACAACAGCCCTACTGAAATACAATTCATTCACTGGCAGTTGAGACAAATGAAAAAACCGATTCCTTGTCACCTATTCCACATATTTTGAGCTCTTGAGGACCACGCAGACAGATCAGGCTCAGCAACAGGAATAGCAGCTCCAATCCTTGTCCTGTCTTGAGGGGGGATTTATAGCACTAATCTCTCAGTTTCATAGACACTGAATCTCATGTTCTTCAGTTCCTGGCCTTCTCTCTTGGCAGTGGTCTGTGGATTACCCTAGGGGAAGGGCTCCCCTCCCTTAAAGGGATCTTGATAAGGGGATCAGATGACATATTTAGAAGCTTGAAGGATCAAACCTTTTGACTTACAGAGTATACCTGGGATATTATGATCGGTGTGTACACATCTTTTAAGATGGGGCCTTTGGGTACAAATAGTTCTCTATGCCTTAAATCGGTGTGCAGAAATTTCTCATTACATATGGTGTATTAACTTTCCAAATGTATGCATCTGCAAATGGAAGAGGAAGCTTTTGGAATTGGACACCCTGTTTTATCAAATTGACATGGCTTGTTAAAATATTGATATTTAAAAAAAATCTTTTCATTTAAACAGAACCAAGTCAATTTACTTACGTTTTGAGGGGTCAGATTTCAACAGAAATTAATTGTGCTTAGGCTAGATTAAGTTTTCATTAGTAATCACATAATTGATATTCATTGCTCATTACAGTTAAGCAATTTCAAGCTAACTGTGCAAATAGTGAATTTAGTGAGCTCTCATAAAAGCTGAATTGATCACAAATATGTAAGGTCTTTCCAATAGCATGGGAAATGTTTGCCCTTTAGTTCATACTCAGGCAAGCTACGTGCAGAACCTGGAAGGCAGTTTTGCAGCCTGTGTGTTGGTGTGCTTGAAAGGGCTGTGCTGTATGAAGTGAGACAGAACACAGAGGTCAGAAATCACCTTAGTCATGGAACTAATTCTGATTGAAACAAATTTTATCTAGGATAACAGTATTTATGGAGATAGCAAGGAAAAAGGTTGGAGCTAAACCATGATTGCAGCTATAGGAGCTGAATAACATGGTTTATTTAATTTTATTTTGTATTCTGTGAAGACCTACCATCCACTGCTGTTTTTCAAGTTTAGTTAGAGATAAATCTGACTTGGTCCCTTTTTAGTCTGTCTTTTTCTGGCATTACACATGCTATTAACTGTTCTTTTTCAGATTCCAAGGTCTCTTTCAATAAAAACAATTTAAGTGATCTTCCCAAATCTGCAGTTCTTGTTAATTACAGCTGTGTTGAATCCTTTATGAAATAGTATTTACTTCCATGTTCCTGATCCTGGTAAATTTCAATGTTTATTGAAAATATTTATCATTCAGTGGTAGTGTTATTAAGTATTATTACACCCACAGTGATACAAATGTTTAGCGTCCCAGTGACAATTTGATATACAGTGAATAGGAAATGAGGAATTCTGGGTCCTGGATTCTTGGCAGTATCTTCCTTACAGACCTTGGCCAGTCCTCTCAGAAAAGAGATGCTAAAACAAGCCTAGAAAACACAGTCTGTGAGCAAAGAGAAAAAAATAGAGACTGTGGAAGATATGAAACCAAGTTCAGAATCATGAGGGAACTGAAAGGAGGGATTAATAATAGAATCACAGAATGGTTTGGGTTGGAAAGGACCTCTAAAGGTCATCTAATGCAACTTCCCTTCAGTGAACAGGGACAATCTGTTCAGCATAGTGGATGGGATGAAAAAAGAACAAGTGTATATAACAGGATTCATATATAGTATTTTTCATCCACATTATGAAGTGGATACTGAGCCTCAGAGCAACAGGAAAGCCTGACACTGGCAGAGAAATGCACTTCCTGGACCAAACCCCAAGCAAGCATAACTGTTCCTAACTCTCCAAGATGTCTGCCTGAAGGATAAATGAACACATCTATTCTGGTCAGCAGAACTCATTGAATATTTATATGCAAGTTTTCATTTAAGTGAAATATTTCAAAGACATTTACTAGAACTGAAGAATAGGGATCTTTGAAAATAAAAGTCAAGAATTTACATATTCTGCAGCTAAGAAAAGCCTGTTTAAACACTTTAAATAGACACAAACTCAGAGTATTTTGGAAACAGTATAGTCTGATGGTTACAGCAGTGTTGGGTAAGTGGTATCCTTTCTTCCACTTGTCTCTGATATGTTGTACAGGATTGGTATCTCTGTTTCCCTGCCAGCCACGAGCTTGCAAAGATTTTGGAGCACTTTGTCTCTGCAGTGAGATCTGCACACCCAGGAGGTGAACAACAGGAGAAAGGATGGTCTCCTGACCACTGTTATCACGGGAGATGGGGGTTGGCTTCTGTGTAACCTTAGAGAAACCACAACCAGCACACTTGTATCTGGTGACTCAGTGTCCTGCAGAAATCAGAGCTACTGCTGAGCCAGCTGGCTCTGAAATGCAGCATTTCAGACCTGCCTCTTGCACCTGTGCTGCTGTACTGTTCCTTGCAGATCTAGCAGGAGTCCTGCATTCGTCTGCAACTTCAAGTTGTCTTTTTCTTCTCGTGCCTCAGCTCTCCAAATATAAACTGGGAGCAACAGCACTTCAAAGTGGTCTACCATGAATGTGTGTGTGCATGGTCAGGAGCAGTAAAATACATGTAAACATCTCAGAGACAACAAATTGTCTTCTAAAACAAATAGACAAGAGTAACAGGTAGCAGTGTCTTCTTTGCTTAATTCATTGAATATTTGAGAAATAGAGGCTTAGGAAGGGACAACTCAACATGTAATTCTCCTTCTGTACTGGTAAAAATATAACATTTGCTAGGCAAATGTTGCTTATAAAATTTTCACCTGTAGGATATTTAATTAGAAACATGTATAATGTTCCACCAAATGTCCTAGTGAGCACATATATTGTTGCCAAACTTCTACTGGAGTTCTCAGTATTTAAGAAAAATGATACAGCAGGCAAGATTCACTCCACGCAGTGCAAGAAAGAAACCACTAGAGACTAATTGCAGTAACATACTAAAGGAATAAATTCTACCAGAAAACAGAACCTTGAAACTGATTTCTACACTAGAAATCTGTGTAAAAATTCTGAACAGAAATGTGAAATAACTCCTCATATAATCTGTTCTAGTTTACCAGAGCAAATGAGAATTGTGTTTGCTTTTCATCTGAGCTGGAGAAAAATCTCTGGTACTGAGGTTTATGAGACTTAATATGCTAAATTTATGAAGGCTGGCTTCTAGTTTGAGTTCTTTTGGTAACAACAAGGAGATGGCAAACTTTGAATGGAGCCTCAGCAGCATGCAAAAAATGGACAGAAGAGAAGGTTCAAATCCAATTTGGTACAGATTTTGCTGACTGCAGTCAGGGTCTGACCTGGGGCAGAACACCTGAAAAACTGACCAGAAAAAGTGCTAAGGGCCTCCTCAGGTAGATTTAATTTAGTGGATAATCAGAACGGTACTAGGGCAAGAGATCAGACAAAACCCCTAAACCAGGCAGACTGAGAGAACATGTGGTAGTGGCCTTCAGGGAATGAGCGAAAAGATTTGCTGGGCCAGCACACCTTGACAGGTATCTCATGGGTCAGGCAGCTGCACAGTTTCAGGACGATGCACAGTTTCTTATTTATGAGCAGAAGCAAGATCTGTGCCCATAAATCACTGTCTGAGACATGTAACCCTAAAGTACATTTTAACAAGCACAATTAAGAAAAACTACCCAGGAGCACAGAACTCAGCACTATGTAATTTAACACGAAACTCTGCCATGATTTAAGAGTCTCTGCCACTGCTGCCTTAATAATCCCTAAATCACATGCTGCCATAAAAAAACCCCACTCCCACCCCCCAGTATATAGATCCCTGCTCAACATAAAGGTTATTAACTCTTTTATGGCAAGTGGGGCTTGTAAAGCCAACCAAGCAGCAGAAGGTACTTAACAGGACTCTGTACAGGACCAGTGCAATGGGAAAACCTCATCTTCTACATTCTGCTTTGACTCCCTGTTTCCACACTTTGTTCTTGCCCCAGCTGACTTTCTATTGTAGTAACTAACCTCATGAAATGTTGACAGACTAAGAACATTTATGGTAAGAAAACATTTACAAATGATAAATACACCACGAAAGTTTTATTTTTCAATTTTCTGGCCTATAGCAAATGTGGTTCTCATCCAGATTATCCAGAATATTGTATGATCTTTGCACAGTGCTAATGAAAAATTAGCAAACACATGAATCCTTGAAATCAGCTATTTGTGTAGGAATGACTTTGAGCCACAAGTTTAAAAGTCTACATGAAAAAGAGTTGCAGCAAGCAACCTTTACAGGAGAATAGCTTGGAAGCAAGTTAACATTAAAGAGAAGAATAGATGATGTGTCAAGAGAGCTGTTACGGATTACAGTAAAACTTCTAAACTCTAGTGACTAAAATAAAGACAAAATCTTTTCTTTAGTCTTTGTTACGCAGTGGAACAAGGAGCTGCACACAGGTGATCACTACACATCATGAATGGTTTCTTGAAATTAAAAGAAAAATCACTAAGCATAGATCACTAAAAAGTTTTTAAATACAGGTGAAAATATGCATTCAGCCCTGAGCCTTGGCTGATCACTTACTGATTTCAGAGTCTGGCAAGCAGAGGTGCTCAGGGACTTCACTATCGAGCACAGTGGTTTGAGGAGAACCAGTTGCCATATAATATGTATAAGATAACATGACACAGGAGCTTTTTAAGAGTGACTTAACATGATATATTTAAATTAGATAATTAAACTTTCTGTGACTATCAGGTCAGTTTCCTCAAGGTTTTCCTTCTCCCTTTCTTGTGAGGCTTGTTCCTTAACTCTGAAAACTGTGACTCTACAGCAAGTATCTGCAGGGAGTATCTTCAGGGACTAGGGAAGCATCTTTGAACTGTTAAAACCTAACAAAAATGAATCGACTGTGATGGTGATTAAGACTGAAGTGGAAATAAATTCCTGGTATATATAGTGTAAAAAATTATTTATCTGAGTGCACTAGGTCACATCCTAGGGTGTCCAAAAATACACAAAGGTATAGTACAAACAGAAGTCAAGACCTACACATACAGTCAAACACTATTTACAAGATAAAAGACTGACATGGAAGCACTGACTGTAAAAAAGCTGTCTGATCCTGGTAGATAACCATCACAGTGTGATGCTGAGACCAAATGGATTAATCTTTGAATATATAAATAGGGAAGTACTGATTAGGAGAAAATATTATTTCTCTATTTGATACCACTGAGGCCTGTACTGGAAAAGTATAATTCAAAAGGCTTTTGCTTGATTATAGAGAGACACAGGAATGCTTAGAAGATGGGAGAATGGATAGCACAGGAACTGAGTCTATTCAGTTTACTGATTAAAAGATGAAGGGGAAAGGGGACAACTGTATATAAGGACCAATGTGGAGAGCATAAATCTGCCAATGGTATCTTCAGTCTGCAAACAAAGCTTTAACAAAGGCTCAGTGGTTAGATACAGATGCCTGATACATTCAGGCTAAAAATAGGATTCATGGTTTTAACAGCAGGAGTTAGTAGATCTTGCAACAATTTAATCAAGGTTATGAAGAATTCTATCAATGGTAATTTGAAAATCAAAAGTAGATGTTTTTCTTAGAACTCCAGTTCAAAGAACAGTAAGTTCATAGATGTTTAACACAGCTAGATAATAATAGCACAGAGGCATCTCTTGGCCTGGTAGCCTGTGACCTGATTAACTAGATGGTGTGTTAGTACTCAGGTGCCTCTGTGGAAGGATGCAGTTTACTCATGTTTGGTTACAGTGCTTACATCTTTTTTTTTTGTTCTCTTGTACAAACAGGGGGATTATCCTTTGTTTACCACTCAAAGAAGCAAGTCCTGCTGAATCACATGCAAAGCACTCTTCACCTTCCTATCATCATATTGCTTTTGAATTTCAGAGTATTAAAAGAGGACAGTGAGGTGAAGATGAGGGACACCTTTCGCCATGACATTTGAAAATTGTTGATCTGTCCATCTGAAGTCTCTGCAGAAAATGTTCTTCAGCTTGTTTACAACCACACTGATCTATGTAACAGCTTAGTTTTGGGACATTCAGCTCAGCAGATTAATTTCCAGATTCTGTTTGACTTATCTACAGATATTTTAGTTAATTTTCCTCTTTCACTGACTAGTTTGACTTCATTTGCACATATAGAGTTAGTACCTGAAATAGCAGTATTGCAGCAAAACACTTATTTTTCAGACTCCTGTCCCTGCCCCAGAACACAGAAAAATCCCAATGAATTTGCTGGTACAAAAGCAGGCTCTTAAATCAAAATGAATAGTTTCAGATAAAAAGCTTAATAAAAGCTCCCTCCTGCCATGGCTTCCACATAATGAACTGGGGTCATTCTAAAGAAAAGAACAGAAATTCTGGGACTAAAAGAGAGCAGTGTGAAGTGTTTTTAATATCACAGCAGATGTAATTATTTTCTATTTCTTTTTATTATTAAACATTGAGGTAGCTAGGAGGAAAAATCAATACAATATAATATCTTCAAAATAGTGCTTATATGTACCTATAATTAAGGATTCAGAGTCCATGTTTTATTGTGCTGGATATGTATGAATGGAAAGATAAAGATCTGATGGAAGGAGATGTATCTTACTGAACATGGTCTAATGCTTTATGCCTTACACTGTTGAAATTACTGGCATCAGTATTAGAATAAGTGTATATTTTAGTCCAGTTTGTGTACTGGGGGGACCTCTCTGGCCATTCTGGATCTAACGTGTTGCTTTATTTTTTTGTTTCCTCTACTAAATAATAGTTTGATGGCTACAGGAGAACTATTATGGGTAATAATGCACTTAGACTTCTAAAGGCAATAATGCACCTCAACTGCTGTTTTCTTCAGTGATAGCATTGAACATCCCCTGTTTGGCATAGCTGCAATTTGTTTTGGGTCACTACTAACCTATTTGGAATGACAGAAAAACAAGTAGGTCTTCTCTCTACTTGCAAATAAGATATTTCCCTTATAATGGTACAACCCTAACTCTGCATATCACTGTGTACTTTATTGCTCATCCCATTTAACAGTGCAGCTGCAAGTTTCCTGGCCTTTGATCTTCTTTCAGATGAGAATTATAAGCTTATTTAGGCTAATGAGGAGATCACATGTCCAGTAAATGTGCACAGCAAATAAAAAACAAAAAGTGTCTTAATAATACAGACATATTTAAAATATCACTGAAGTTCCACAGTGAAGAATACTGCAGTCAAAGGAAGGGCTCCTATTGATTTCATTGATTTTGAGCCCTGGCTTCTCCTGAAATCAGCAAGCAGAGTAAAACCATGTCCCAGTTCATTACTAGGTTCTCCTCACTGCTTGCACTTAAGGCAAATTCTGTAGTTCAGCAAAACTGACATTTCTAAAGAGAATTCTCCTCTTTGCACTGCAGAAAGAGAACAGCTAATTGTTACTGTCCAATTTTCCTCTCTGTTGTTACTGTGCACTGGCCCAACAGTATTTGCAAAGATGTGCAGTGAACTCCATGCTTCAATTCACCTTCTGCCATATGAGCAAACAGAGCTGCACCAGCTGGTGAGCCCCCTGAACATGCCCAGCCCTGTCAGCTCTCCTGCTACAGCCTTGGGCCAGGGGGAGAGCTGGGCTGCTCCTCCAGCCCCAGAGCCCTGCACCTGGATCGTGGGGCCTCCTGGGGCCAAGCAACACGACCTGATCTGCTCACTTTGCATTAACTTTGGAAAAGGCACCTGAGCAGAACCAACAGCAGTTCAGCAGCAGCCAGGTAACCACTTCTGCACTCGTGGGCAACCAGAGTGGATCTCAGTCTGCACTCGACTGGTCAAATTTGCCAGCCCTTTAGGCAGCTGTTGTTTGATCTCCACCCATGACAAATATGCCAGTCAGACACGGGGCTTCCATTTTTGTTAATCTATAGAAAGGAAATGATTTCCCTGATGCACCAACATCACACATATGGCTTATAAATGCAGCAAGACAGTGTTATCTGTGCTACAGTGAAAGATGAAAATTCTTTCCTTCTTCAGGCTGTTTCTCCAGGTGTTTGAAAATCTGCACATTTAGTGAGTTTGCCTTCAAATCTGATGAATTTTGTGGGGCACAGGAAGCTGTCTGTGCTCCATGCTGGACCTTCTTTGAGCAAGGGAGGAAGAAGTACTTTGTTCCCCTGGCTCCTTCTGTGTCACAGGCTTCCTTAAACTGATAGTGACTGACCTTCCCTCTTCATCCTTGTGTCAGGGATGTGGGGACCAAACCAGGGCCCTGATCACATCCCAGATGGTTTCAACATACACACCAGCTGATGCCTGGCACCCTCTCTCCTCTTGAGGAAAAGACATCTGTGATCCTTCTCATAAGCCCTGTTTGCTACTCCAGACTCCACAGACATCCATCCTGCTCCCTGCTAAATGTGCATGGGAAGCAGGAAGGAAAACTCAGGGATCACACAAAGTCTTTTACTTTGCACACTTGCTCTCTTTTCAAAAATCTTTCCCAAGTACCTTTTTGTGGAAGCTCTGCAATTGTAATCCAACAATGGCAATAAAATCTTTTCAAAACAACACCACTCGCAGTACTTTGCAAGTGTCAACTGATCATCGGATAATGGAGTCTTGGAAGACTAAGGCTCAGTCCAAATATGAGAGCTTTACATTTATGTTTGAGAAAAACTCATTTAGAGGGTTATAGCCTAATGCCTCTTTAAAAAAAAATAATGCAAAATTTACTTAGATTATTTTTTATTTGTATGCATGAGCTCAACTAAAATGGAATAGTATTGCTAATATAATTACAACGGCCTGTCTCCAGAGGAGAAGATATTATGCAATATACTCTCTGCTCTATGTATTCTGAGCACAGGTACCAAAAAGTAAATGAGCAAAATTATTATTTCATCTGATGGGAGTTCTGACAGATTTATTCCTACTCTAAATTTCTTCAAGAGGAACAGAAAGGTGGAGAGGTCTTCCAATTATACCTGAAAGTATTTAGGTTTGGAAAAGAGAAAGAGAACACAGGACAGAGGAGAAATTTCTCAATTTACGGGTTGGTATAAAAGAACTTTAAAAACTAGAAATAAGGTGACTTTACAGATATGTAAAACAAGTAATCACACTTAAACTGCAATAATGAAAGAGCTAAACCCCACAGATCTGGGAATCTGTCCTCTAGCTGAATTAAAAGGGAGCAGAAATTTCCGTTGTCATGAAGCTGATCGAGGTTCAGCTGCTGACCTCTTTTCATTCTCTCATTTTTAGGCTACTAAATACCAGGAAGTTATAACTATACTAAAACGAAGTATTGGATCAAAATGGTTTCTCCAAAGGACTTTTTCAAAAGTACATTTTATAGTTGAGGAGGATATTTGATCATTTTGCCAAAATGTTCTATTTCCTCAGTTATTCGGCTTTTAAGAAAGGCCAGTAAGGAAGCACAGAGGTTACACAATGTTACAATGCTGGGGTTCATTCACAGTAATTGGAGATTTCTGAAAAGGAGAGATAATTTGTCTAAACCTACAGACCCAGTAATATGCCTGAAATTTCAGCTAAGAACTGAAAGAATCTTAAGAGGACTAACTAGTGTGCACATGAATTCACGCTCAAGTGATTTCCAATAATTTTATTAGCTTCTGCTTAAATCCTATCTCAGGAATCCAACAGAAAATTTTAAGTGCAGTATAAATGTTTTTAAAAAAATTAAAAAATAAATACTCAGAAATAGAAGAAAAAACACAAATACCTTTCTTGAGTACAAAGTAAAGTAGTGTTTCTGGTTGCAATAAGAAGAGCATACATTTTGAAAATGAATCTAGCAAAATTAGATAGCCAAACTGGATATCCACAAATGTTCAAAAATCTGTATTTGTATATCTAATCAGACTGGAACATTACAGTAAATTTGATAATAGACTGAAGCAGGCTTGTACTGTGGGTCATAGGTACACATACCCATTCCATCTGTATTCTAACACCTCATGCACTACCACAGATTACCATATTTCATTAAGATAAACTGATATTTGTACAGAGATTTTACTAAGAGATGATAAATAAAAGAGCAAAGAGAACCCTGTATTATTCAGCCTACTTACAGTTGAGCCCTGAGTGGCCACTTTCTAATTTCCCAACCAATAGTGTTGGTTTACAGTTTCATCCCAATAACACTTTCTTCAAGAGATGTTGGCAAAACATGATTACAGAGTCTACACTCTGCTTTGTAACATTTGTCTAGGCTACAGCAGTGATCTCAGGTGAGACTGTAATAGCACTGAAAAGAGAAGGGGAAGCCCATAAATCACTCAATCTGTACCTTCATATTATCTATCTCCGTGCTAATTTCAAGGTGACAGTTACCATCTGGTCTAGAAGTACAAAAGTTTGACAGTTACCATAAGCAGGCTTTTCCAAGCATTTTAACTTCAGAAATGTGATGTCAACTAAAACTGAGATTTAGGGCTATTCAGACTGTGATTTGGTGTTGTGATAACAGAAAGAGACTACAGAATCAGCATCATAACTTTAAAGTTACTGACCCTTCTGGGCCTCTTTTTCCATTACTGCTGTGATTCAAACATTGATCCAAATGATGCAGAAAATGCTTATGAAAAAGACTTTAGAGAAGAACTTTATGAAGAACTTTAGAGAACTTGTGAATGTGCATCTTTGGCTCCCAGAGAACATACAGAGTTCAAATCCATTACAATGAGAGTGAAGTGGCCACCATCCACCTGCTTTTCCAGGAAGAGTCTGAAGTGCAAAGACAGAATCATGATGGACATTTCAGTTGAGAAAACTACTCTAATGAAGCCAAATCTGTGGGATGACTAGCACATTGAAGAAGCAGAAAATGTTTTTGGTGCTAAGTGCATTAAAGTTAGAAGAATCCCCGGGGGAATGTGGTTCTAGGAGCCGATACACTGCATCCTAATTAACTCCTAACTGACCTTTCTGGTTATTTGGTGCCCAGAATTAAATACAATATTACATTTCGTCCTGCTCTGTCACATGATGAGTTTCCATATCCTGCCCCAAATTGCATTTGTCTTTCATGCTACCCTATCAATTACTAACGCAAATCTAATTTGCTGCTTGCCTTCTCTAGGAGGTCTCTCCCACCATTAGAAACGTTCCAGTTCTTCACTACTGGATAATGCATTTATTATGGGTGAATTTTTTCCTCTGCATTTTGAGGTTGATGATTCACAAACATCCTTCAGGAGACAGAACTAATGCAGAAGTTACAAAACCAGAAAACTTGAAAATTAAACCAGACTCCCTCATATTCCCAAGAAGTTCAGAATAATTGCCCTGAGTGAAGCTGTTCTGACTTGAGAGCAACTATTTTGGTTTTTCGTTTGTTTTGTTGGTTTCTTTTTAAAAGGAGAGTCACTAAGAGCAACTGTGCACAGAGAAGAAAACATAAGGAAATCTTTAGCCTTCACAGTGTCTCTGCTTTCCTCTGTGGGGCTACAACTGCACTGGCTTTACCAGGAGACTCGTCTGTACACACACGATTTGCTTTCATTGCCCTGATCAGAGCTGTGGTTTTTGGGGAGTTGACAAGCATAGGACTGGATCAGGACAGAACTGCAGTTCTTCTCTCCCATGTGTCAGTGCAGGGCCTCAGTCATTCCCTGGCCACTGAGTTTCCCTGTCAAGGACCTGCCTGGCCCGTGCCGATGTGGAGCTGCCACATGGACCACGAGCAGCCAAAGCAGGTCCTCCCCAGGCACTGCTGGGCTGGGCACTGAACAAAAAATGCTCTGAATTTATGTTCTGCTGCTGTTTGTCTTCTCTATCTCCCTCATAGACCTTGTCCCCTTTGTTTTACATCTCTAGGAATATTCTATGATATGATAAAGGCTTTGGAGCAGAGGACAGGTCATTGTCGATCTCACTTTGATCAGTTTACTGAAGGCAGATGCTCACTCTACATAAATATTCAGTGGTTCTGAGGAATAGCCAAAAGCACCTTTGCAAATGTTTTGTGGTCTAACAGAAGTTTCTGAGACCACTCCACTGCCTTTGCTCCTGGATGTAAGTGCAGTACTGAAGCCTCTGTGCCCCTGTATTTGTACTCCAAAATTAATTTGATATAGTCAACACTTGCTCACCAGGTTTTCTTAAAACATTAAATATGAAAATTATGTGGATTCACAAAAAAACAGGCTCATGTCAGAGCTAAATAGCTAAATAAGGAAAACAGAGGTTTACTAAAGCACATACATGGTTGGGTTGATTTAAAGTTTCCTGTGTGTGCATTTCCATGACAATGAGGCTGCATAAATACATTCCAAATGGAATGGTTAGCAATGATAAAAGTGGGCAAAATATCAGTACCATCTGCTCACTTCTAATGCCTGAAAAAAGTGACAAGCTAAAATTAACCAAAGAAAATGAGCCGCTAAATAACCTTTCTCCCCCTCCAAAATCTTAGAGGCCTGTACATGTCAGCACAGAATTTGACCTTTAGTTCTCCATTGTTCCCTACTGTAATATTTATATTTCAAATTTTTTCTTAGCTTTAACTCAAACTCGTTTAACTTGCACAGTTAAAATAACTGGAACTTAATAAAAACACAGTAAAATTCTGCTACTATTAGTAGTCTCCAGTACTGAGACTGCTGTAACTGAAGAGACTAAACAGCATCACTGTCAACAATTTATCAAAATTTTTAGCTTGAATTTTGCATATCCATTTTCACTTTTTTCACTCTAAAATTAGTCTCTGTGCTGAAAAAATTCCTATAAATGTCAGCAGAGGAGTAGAAACAATGTATTTCTATTATTTTAAAAATCCTTACTTTTGAAGTCTGGGCATTAAAACAAAAATTGATTCTGACTCTAAAACTGGAATTTTTAATTATTTATCTGTATTTTGAATCATGGATGTGTTGTGTCTTTTCACATCACTGAGAAATGAAGATGATGTCCGAGAGCTAACTTCCAGTTTGCTGCTACTTAGGGGACAGAGTGGGGCAAGGCTGAGCCTCAGAAATTAAAAACACAGGAAAATGGATGTAAGATTTGGATCAGAGGTTAAATCAATCAAAAGAAAATGCTAAAAGTTGAACCTGAGATTTTGGAAAAAGCAACAGAGTCAATCTATGACCAAACCCCAGAATTTCCTCTCATTTTTGCAGACACGCTTATGTGATTTTACTCAGCAAGAGCCCGAAAACATACAGCTATATGGGAATTCAGTGTATATAAATTGTCTCATTGATGGCAATGGAATTATTCATATGAGAAATATAAACTTGGTTCTACAGTCTGAGCCAGCACACAGTGAATGTGTTTCTGGTTGCTGGCTGAGCTAAGCATTGCAACCCTTGCTGTTCAGCAGGACCCTGGTGAGAACACTTGCACCAGGAGCCCCTTCTTCTAAATCTGTTAATGCTACTGATGTTAATCAAGTAGTGCTGCTCTTGCTGCTACATTTATAAAGTAAGAACAACAGATAATTATATCTAGAAAATACTTCTATTTGACAGTGGTTAATAAATTTAATATGGAGAGAGGTTTTGAAGCCTCAGTGAAAATGAAAAGCTAATAGCATTAAATGGCTGAGGGTGATTATTTTTGCAAAGAATGTGGATTATGCTAGTTCTCAGTATAGAAATAAAGAGAATAAAGCCATGGTTATAATTTCATCTTTGCAATATAAATAGGATAGACAGATGCTTGATATTGTACAGTAATTATAGATGGCTGAACTGAGAATAAACCTTTTTTGTAGATAATGGTTTCTGATTTTGAAGGCCATTTTTAAATCTATGGTTAGGGTTTTGTCTTCCTGCCAAGGACATGAGTTAAATATTTAGTATGAAGTATAGTGGTGGTTTCTGAGCTCGACTCTAAAACGTAATATGCAAACAGGCTGGTAAGTTGTGGGTCAAACAACATGACATTCACCAAATTGAAAGAGAGAGGGGTGGGGGGAAAATGAGATTATAATTTTATCTGATAATCAGAATCGTGTAATGTAACTAAAAGGAAGAAATGACCACGGCATCTTTGCAAGTATTCTGTGCTGTGAAAGGACAAAAGTGAAGGAAAAAACCTTTGACACATTCCTGAAACTCAAAGCTGTCTAGCATGGTAACTTTGTGAAGCTGTAGGCTCTGCAATTGATATGCCATAGCTCTCCTAGCAGACATGAGAAAAAAAGGAAATGTAGTACTACGGAAAAGTGAGAGGGAAGACAGAGTGGCATTGATGTGATCAGCTTTAAGGGCATTTCACTTGAAAGAACACCTGAGGCAACAGAAGCAGAAGGAACAATAAATAATTCAGCAAGAAAATTACATTTCAAAACAATGAGGTTGTCTTTCCCCTTTCCCCTTTCAATGAAAACTGCTTTCAAAGAACTTTCTGAAGAAATAGCTGCAGAAACTTCTGCTGAGAAACTCTCATCCATTCATATCCATGCAATCCTCCTCATGCAGAAAGCTGCCCAGTGAAAGGACAGGAGTCTAGGATAAATCTTGCTTCATGAGAAATTGAGGTGTCAGACACAACCCAGTGCTCTCAGGCCAGACCTCAGCTGGTAGCAATTGTCATAAGTTGTCTGACTTCAGTGGAGCTCTGAGCAGTCACATCAGGGAGCAGTTGTCCCTGGAGGATCGTGAAAAGTTTTGTTAAAGTCAAGTTAATGAAAATGTAAGTTCAGCACACTGCAAACTGACACGCAGGAGAAGGGGAAGCATGTTTATCAGCTTGACTTGGCTGTACCGGGAGTGAAAAGCACAGTATTTTCAATCACTGGAGAGTGTGTGCAGCAGATAAGTCTGTCCTGTATGGAGAGCTGGAGAAAGCGTGTGGAGGATTTTAAATAGGGCACAGGAAAACTTAATTTAAAACACAAAAATAATTTAAGTTAAAAAATGAATGGCTGGATCTTTATCAGGTTCTACACTGATTTGAACAGAACTTAGGATATGTAAAATGAACAGGACAGCACAACTTTTGATTTATAGCATGTGAGTTACCCTGTGAGAAGGTACATCTGCCCATGACCAGGACTGAGCACTAAGCACTGCAGGGTGACATAATGAAATGGGATAAACCCACTCATATTCACTGCAGCATGGGAGACACCTCCCGTGGGTCCTGTGGGAAAGCTCACAGACTGCAGGGGCACACATGACTTACTCAGCTGTTAATTGGCCTTGGACCCAGGCTTTAATCATGGTATCACAGCGTGGAAGGCCAGAGTTGGAAGAGTTCAGCCTGGCTTGGCCACTGCTGCTCACCACTGCCCTTTGCCAGGCTGATGCAACTATTTGTGGGGATAAGCTCTAAGCAAGACTATTTTAGCTTTCAGGGAACAAGCCATAAACTAGATCCCTGACACAGACTGTGATAAAAACCAATAAAATCCTGCAATATTTTCTTCTTAATCCTAATTTTTAAGTCATACAGCCAAAGCCCTACAAACAGATGAATCATAACATCTGATGGGACAGTAACCTAGAGGAAAAGCAAGAAGCAGAACAGAACAGGGGACAGGACAGCGTGAGAATTATTTAGTGTGGCTTTGTTGCCAGAGAAAGCACAGCAAAGATTACTGTTGCTGCCTCAGTGCTCAGCCTATGTGCTTCTGTATCAAATGTGAATTTACCAGGCTTTGGAAGGCAAAGACCTCAGTGGGGCTGCAGATGGCTAGAGAGAAAAATAAAATAAAACAGAGATAATTGGAGAACAGCACCAAATTTCTGTTTCTAAAGTTAAGACATGTTGAAGGTTTTCTACTTTTGCCAGGCGCAGTCTGCTAGGAAAGAGGTAGCTCATATTTATCTGCAAATGTCTTAAAATTGAAATACGCTTTCAAATGAAGAGCATATATTTTTCAAGCATGCATTCTGGCTCATAACTAGTGTGATGCTTCCTTATATCTCATTTGAACAAAGGTTCTAAAGATCCTCAGAGTGTTTCCCTGTGTACTATTAAAGAAAGCAGAGAAAAATAACCAAAAAACCCTTGTAAGCTTTTCAAGAAACAAATTCACTGTTCCTGATAAAGTCCCTAAAGAGACAATGCCCAGGAGGTTTCCTAGTGTTTCTCCTATCTTTAAGGATCACAGTATTCTGGCTAAAAGTGGAAGAAAATCTTGCAAAATACTCCTTTCTGGGAGTGTCCATGGATTTTTATGCCACCAAAATCCTACAAAGCTATAATGGGCTTCTGTTGTCAGCTAGTTTCTATCCATTAATAGATTCCTCTGACCCTTATTTGGGGTTCATTATCATTATCATGTATGAGGTGAACTGTATTTAAGAGAGAAGATTACAGATAACTGTACAAGGAAAAAAGGGGTAAAAGAGGATGAAACATTTAAAACCTTATAGAATTCCTATTGATGTCAATAGGAGTCTTTCCACAGGTTTAGTGGAGTGTGAGCTATGCCCTTAATTATCTGACATTTTCTCTGAGCTGCAAAATTGCCTGTTGTTACAGATTTTCACTAAAAGTCTGCCTACTAAGAACAAGGACTGAATGATTATATAGTTATATTACCAGAAGTAGATAAGTACTATTTTATGTATATCATGATAGTGGAAAATAAGATGATAAGATTGATAGTTGATGAGGTTTGACTACAATGATTTACTGTTGAGGATAAGTACACATGCAGCTGCTAGAACAACAGAGCTCTCCTACATTAAGTACTGTAAGCTCCTAAAAATAAACTCCAGCACATTACAATTAATAGCTGAGAGTACACTTCATTCTATTTAGTTCACAAGGTAAGCAGAAGTTACACGTGACTTATGGTTAAACACCAAAATTCACTGAAGAGGGTCTCTGAGTATGACACAAGAATGATTCTGTTGGATGACAGAAAGCCTCCTTTTCTCTAAAGGCAAACTAACATGGCTATGGAGCCTGGCAGGTCAGTTCCCCTGTTATAGCATGTGGTGAGTATCTAATAGGCCAGCAAGCCTCCCTGCTTACCTACACAGGTCACTGAACCCTTGTGCAGTCAGAGGGCTGTGCCCTGTGGCACCAGCTGTGCCCTGGGGCATTTCATGGGGCACCAGCTGCCGGGGAGCTGAGAACGCGACCAGCCCAAATGTCACGGCAGCACATTCATTCATGCTCGGGCTGTGAGCGGCTTTCAGCTCTTGGAAATTCTGTTGGTGTCTGGGAGGAGGATTCTAATGCCACGGCATCCTTTGAGTAGGTTTTACCGTTCTGGTGACAACTGTGCTATGAAATGCCAGGTGGTGTTCACCTCCCACCCCATCTCTCGGCTCTGCCCACCGCCAGAGCGAACACACTCGCACGGCACAGAATCCTTGTGTGAAACTAATGCTGTATAAAGCAGCTGGGCAAGTTTTAGGCTACTTCCAACTTCAGTGAGTGCCCGAAGGATATTGCAAAAGAAGCAAGCAATTAAATCCTAATATTCTGCACATATTGCTAAGGCTATTGCTCGTAAGCTGATTCCCACGTTTGCTCCCACTCTCACTGCAATGTATCTCAACCAGCATTACTTGTTTCAAAGTTAAGTGTCTCTCTACAGCTAATCAAGGAAGAGAGAACAGACTCTCCAGGCAGAAATCCCTTCCTTCCTTAGGTAGCTAACCGGGACTGTGAGATAAACATCTCCCACAGAGACCTTTCTCCAAGGTCTTTCTCTTAAGATCACTGGAACACACAAAGAGGTGAGTGGGACAGTTAAAGAAATAATTCTTTTTATATTTTTGCTTTTCAGACTGTATTGGATTTTTATTATTATTTAACATTTTTTCCTCAGTCATGGTTCTAATTCATAAAGAAGGCACTACCCTCTTGGATAGGTATTGTACAAACACATAATAAATTTGCACCTTTAAAGTTCTCCTTGTCTGAAAATACAGGTAGTCTGGGAATGTAGAGTATGAATGCCCAGTGTAGGAATTGCAGCAGCCACAGATCTGAGTTAGTTAGGACAAAATAAAAGGAAGTGAACAATTCTTAGCTGATGTGGGGTAGGGGTTAACACATCCACTTGTATAAGGTGATTTGCTTCTGTACGAATCAGGAAAATGGAGGTTGGGCTCTTTTAGAAGTAGAAATGAGACATGAAGTTTCCATCCACTAAAAAAAAATAAAAGCTATAACATCTGAAGGAAAGTTTTTGTTTCAAAGAAGAAATGAGTTCCATAACCTTCTCCAACTGTATGCAAGAACCAGAAGTTCTTGCTGCTGGCTTTGCCTAAATGAGTCTATTACTTGATTATGTGTCTTTATAGGAACAGGAATGAAGGAAGACCATAATATCATATTTTATATATACATATATATGTATGTGTATATATCTCTCTCTCTCTATATATATCTATATATATCCTTAAAGATTGCCAAAACTCGAGTGGACAAAGCCCTGAGTAACCCGATCTAACTTTGAAATTAATGCTACTTTGAATAAGAGTTTGGAATAAATAATCTCCAGAGGTCTCTTCCAGCTTTATTTTCATGGTTTCTATGGTCTATGAAGACATTTTTCAATGAACTGTATAATTCTGGAAACTAAGGGCCTTAATCAAACCCACAGTATAAGATATCGACACTACCCCCCAAAAATAAGCACCCTTATGTCAGGAAATTAGGCAAGCACCTTTCAATCATAAAGCTACAGTTAAAGAAAGAGACTGCAACCAATTGCCAAGATCAGAAAATGAACCTTATGCTACCACTTTCCAAAATGGGATATGTCACTTGAACAATAAGGTTTGGACATTACCATAAAACAAGGAAAGAAACAAAATTGAATTAGAGCTGGGCAAATTTTGTTGCTACTGTCCAAAGTACTCTGGAATCATGAAAAAGAAGTTCTTGGCATTTATGGCTGCTTTGCAACCCCAAGCCAAAATGAACAACTTGTTTGATACATCTAATCCAAAAACCTGAAGAGTCAATTTACTGTTCTACTAAAAATTGAATAATTGCTTCCTGAACTTTAGCCAATCTTTATACTAAGCACAGCATAACTGCAGCTTTCAGTGCAGCAGCAATATGTTAAACTAGGGATTAACACATCTTAGAGGTTTACACAGGGTAGAGGTTAACACAGAGGTCAGTCAGCCAGGAACCAGAGGTGGTTTTCCAGCATGTGATACTGCAAAATATCTTCCAGATATGGTTTTAAAGGGCTAAAAAGCCTCATCTCTGCACAGTTTCTGTCAGGTGTCTTTGTGCAGCCCGCTGAATCACCACAGTACCTGTGCAGTGTATATCACCCATTTGGACTGGCACCATCTCAGCCAGACTCACTGCAGGCTGCTGGGCCATTGCCCACGGGCTTCCTGCTTGGAAGATGAAGAGATGAGGGCTATAGAAAAGTTACTGTTAAATGTAGTTTAAACAATTTCACTTCATTCTAAATGTCAGCCTGAAATTTTCCGGAGTTTTAATCTGCCAAGTGTATGCAGGCTGGTGATTTCAGCTGAATGATTCCCAAGCTTTATTGTTCCAGTCTTATTTTAAAGCATGTACCTTGCTGGAACAGGCCAAGAACACCCACATGGGCAAGGTGGGTGGGTGCTTCTCTTTTGCTAGCTGAAAACTGACAAATAGGTTTTATTTCCTTTGATGCTCTACTTGTATTATTGTAAATCCCACTCAGCTTTGGAAAAGGAAAAGAGACATAGTGCAATTATACCTTCTTCTAAAAGAGTAGGGGATTTGCTAGGGAATTTTGTACAACTGTGGGAGGCCAAATACATCAAAATATTCTCTATGAGGTTGATAGATTGTTATATTGAAAAGGTAGCCATAAAAATGCTGTGAAGACAAGGGGAGGAAATTAAAGGAGCTGAAATGTCACCTGGCAAAACAGAAATTACTCTGGAAACAAATGCTGACACTTGAGAACACAGATCCTTTGGGAGTGAGACTCTAAGCTTTATGGCATTTTGCAGGAGGCCATGGAAATTAGCATGAGTACCCCATAGCTGGGTCTTGAGTGATGGGGCTTCTTGCTTCCTGCATACAGTTGAGAGAAATATGTATTTTATATATGTCATTCTTGGCAAGTTCAGGAAGTAAGAAATCCCAACACATCTGGAAAGGGGATTTCTCTCCACAGTGGACAGCTGCTGTTTGCCCTGTTTTCTTCTAGGTGGACATAATCACGTTAGGCAGGGGAACTTTAAATAGAAGCTCCAGAGTACCCTGTTAGGGTGATCCTGTCAGGGGATCTGTAAATCTATGCGGTGACATCCTGTGGCTGTGTTTCTTTCTCAGCATCACTGCCCACTGCTCAGGATTCTATTGTTCCTTGGGGGCCTTATTGCTGGTTGGAAGGTACAGATACTTCAGGGAAGAACTGCTCCCCTTCTGAACTTCACTGAATACTTATATTTAAAAACACAAATTAGGCTCAAAGCTGAATTTTTTTTCCAGACGTCACTGCAGAGATTTTCCAGAACGAAAGCACAAGGTCTTGAAAACAAAAAAGGGCCAACAGAGAGCTGTGTGAGTCAGAGAACTGGCAGCAGGATGCGAGGTTGTTCAGTTCCAGCCCACAGGGACAAACCAAATTGAGTACCTGAAGGTCACCTCTATCTGCTGGCTCTGAGCTGACCTGTGTGAGATGAACCTTTGGTCTCAGTCTGTGGGTCAAGTGAAGAGAGGGCTATCCAGAAACGACTAACAGCTCCTGAACACAGTAGTGTCCTGCACGAGGTATCTTTTCTGTGTCCATTTTTATACAGGCTCAGCTTCCCAGTACTATTATTTGTCTTTGTTCTCTGCATCCAAACCAACAGTAGAATGATGGCAATCTTCAGGAAGGGATATACAAGGCTGGATCCAGCCCTGCTGGCACTGGGATATGCCAAACAGTTAAACAATTTGCAAATTACTGTCACTAAGTTGTTCAGTTACTCTTTCTCCATCACTTCCCATTCCACCTCCTTAATTTATGCTCACTATTGTTACTTGTTACAGCAGGAAGTACGACATCCTGGCACACAGCTGCTGTCTCTCTTAGTTGGAACAGAGTCTGCTGCTTCTCCCAGTTTCTTGAATGTTTTTATAGACTGCCCCAGCCTTTGATGGAGTACAGCAGCTCCCCTTGCTAGTGCAGACACATGCTGCTGATAAGCTGTGCCAGCACTGAATAAAACATCTCTTTCTGTATATACTCCACAGTAGCTGTTAGCAATGGCCTTAAATTCATGTTAATATGGATAGTAAATTTTGCCTTATATTTTTTATGGGACTGGATTTCTTTCTGTTATCAAGGAAATTAAATGAAGGTGTCTGTTAACACTTAAACTAACAACATGAAAGCTGCAGTTCTCCTCATGCATTAGCTCACACTGCCATGAGATAATCAGCCCTGATATTATGATGCAGTATCACTTGGGTTGTCCTTTTCTTTTTTTAATTTTAAAGGACAAATGAGCGGATCCTCTTACAGTTTCATTTGTGCTCTGAAATACTCTCCTTTGCATGTAATTTAATGATTTTTCAGTATAAATAACAATCATCTGCATGATGAAGTAAGGTCTGTATTTTCTTGTGTATCTGTACTAAGCCTGGCTACATCAGGCTCCTTTCTTCAGATACTACAGAAAAATCATGGCAATTCTTAGCAGTGGTGGAATGTGGATTTTTGTCTTTAATTTTGCCTTTCCTAAGTAGTCATTCAGGGAAGTGTGAAAATAATGATGTAATGGAACTGATGAACAGGATAAATTCAATTCTGAAAGAAATCCTGTGGGCTGTTGTTCTGCAATTCCTAATATGCATTCCCCTTCTAAACACGGAGATAGAAAATATTTCACAAAGAGTACTTAGTATATATAACAGAAAATAATTTAATAAAGTAGGATAGAAAATTTATTACTCCACTTGAAGACCTCAGCATGTCCTTATACAAAGTGGGCAAGTGTCACCGACTGGCAATAGAAAAATGGCATCAGAAACACTAAACAGCCCACACTAATGACTGACAGGAAGGGAGCATTTGATGTGGGCTGAACCAGCCTCTTCAAAATATTGACATTAATATTGTCATTAATATCAACTTTCAGTGCCATATCGAGGGACCTTCAATTACACAATACAGCAAGCAGATTTGCAGATGGAACAGAATAAACTGGTAAGGTTTTCAAGTATGGGATTCATTTCCTAAAGATCCTTGGCCTTAATTTCCTAGTCTCGAGGATGAAGACAGCTGCTGTGGGAAATTCTGAGTGCTCTTACATGTACAGGAAATGAATCCATACCAAAGACAAGGGAATCGAAAATCCAGGGAGAGATTCAGATTTGCTCCTGTTTGCAAGCTCCAAGAAAAATTAATCCAGGAGAAGTTCAGATCCAGACTCTACTGTGCTTCCTAAGGCAACCTCCACACCATTTCTCTCTCTTGCTTCTGTGGCTTGCAAGAGCCACCCAAGAAAAGTGATTTTTTCATGATGCCCAAAATCAGAGACAGAGGATTCTCAAGTGAGAATGACTAAACCTCATTTGGGCACATTTAAAAGAAAAGAAAGTTACTGCTAAAACACCTCTGAGAACCTGATGTCCTTTTAAATTAAGACCAAAATTAGTTCGTTATGGAACTGAAAAACTGGCACGGTCTTTTAAAACTGATAGAATGTACACAGTGATTTATGAAGTTAAATAATAGTTTTTGTGCTATGCAAAATATAAACCAAGAGAAACAACAGAAATAAAATATGCACATCACTAGGAGCATACCTATCCTAGCTGACATTGCCTTGCATCTTGAGTTACCACCTAAGCCTGTGGAAAATGAGTTCACATCCTGACTTGAGTGGGCATCATTTTACGCTTCTTTTGCAAAGCTGACAGTCACCACATCATCTATTAATGGCAAATTGGACTGAATGTATTTATCATAGAATATTTTCCATTAGCCCATCCTCCAAGAGACAAATACAATTACACATATTGAACATCACCACTGTGAGGTCAACACAATTTAGCAAGAGTGCAAATAAATCATCATTGCTCTGGTAGGGAAATGGACACCCTGTCTTGCCAACTGCATCACTGAAGTACTGAGCAGATGTGATTTGTCCAGTTGGGGCCAGCTTGATCTGACGTGTAACCACACACACTTCAGTCAGGCTGGGTCAGGAATTAATTTGTCAGCCTGGAATAAGACTGCCCAAGTGTTTTCCAGTGGGTAGTTTGACGGTTCCAGGATGGACCTGGGATTTATATGGCCTCTTCACACATCACCAGGTCCTCTGTGCCCAACAAAAGTGTGCACTGTTGATTATCTGTGTGATTTTGCCCCTTACAGGCCAGAAACAGAGCCAATATTGCTATTGAAGCTGTATGTGTGATTTCAGCTACCATAAATAAGGTGGTAATTTATCCATCATGATACTTTAACAAGCATACATTTGATGGATGATATGACTTATTATACACATTATAAACTCCTAATGATATTTCACACATCTTCTTTCTGGAATTCTGTGACAACCTACCTTATAGTTATGATTAGAAAATGCTGCATCAGGGAGAGCCCTAGAAATACAATTTATCATAAGCAGATCATCATTCTCTTAAAATTTTCACAGAAAGGGATTCAACTTGCATAGTTTCTCTTTTTGCTACGCATTTTGATGTGATTGTGAAACTGGCAGTGCACTGAAGACTGAAATTCTGTGATGACTCATTACTGCTACAAAGATTAAAAGAGAAGAGAAAATAGAATAATTCTTATAACACCCTCATAACAATCTTTTAGCTGTGATACTAAGAGAGTTCGAACAAAATTCTCATGATACAAATTGTAATGAACATCTGTAGCTGTTACAAAATTGGCCTATTTCTGCATCTCTGAATGGTTTCTCTGGTTTTTCTCAACAGGCAGTGACAAAGTAACTTTCCAAAATTGTCATCTTTTTTAAATTACCTGCATTTTCTCTGCTAACTTGAGAAATCAGCAACTGTATAACTTGCTGACTGTATCACTAACATTTTAGTATAATAATTGGCATATGATTGAAGAGAGCAGAACTGTGTGGTGTGACGCTCTACACATATCAATCACCAGTGGCAATCCCAGTTTTCTCAATGCTGTAAAAATCCCCCTCATTAGTGTCAGTTTCCGTATTTTTATCCCATTTAAATCACTTTGTTATAAGCAAATGAAAACTGCTTTGTACTTAGCAAACTATTATTGCAGACAGCAAAGCAGATGAGTAAAGGTTCGAGGATACCACAAAACAGCAGAGCTGAATCTATCCTAGTGAAAATGTCATCAGGTGATCGTAAAAAGTGTTTGAGAACAAATAATTTTAGATATGTATGCACAGTTCTCAGAATCATCCCTATGGAATGAAATTCTACCATACACAACATTTTCCCCAAACTGGTCAGAACATGTGTTTGACAATCTAGAGAGTGAGTGCAATACGGGTTTGGATTGGGAACCAGGGAGGAGTAGGTGCTTGCTTACACTAACTCAAATCACCCATAAGGTCATTTTTATTATTAGTTGCTGCTTGCTGAGGGACCTCATCATCAGTCACCTTCCTCAACTATGGGCCAGCTTAAGTCCATTCACTGATGCATGTCATAGCTGAGGGGTGGAGAACTGGTACCTCAGAAGGGGCAACTCACAAGGCAAAGCCAAAATAAATTAAACAGTACACAGAGAGAAGTAGCAATGCTGTTGCACCAGGGAAAAGAGCCACTTAACCAAACTGATGTTCAGAATCAGATTAAAGACAGTCCAAGGATGACCCCAAGATAGTTCTGTTATCTACTAAAGGAAATGGTTCCAAAGAACAACCCCACAACTTAGTCTACTGTAGACTCTATAGGCAGCCAAAAGTATCTCAGTAGGGGTTAAACATGGAAATAGATATATTAGGGTGGGGACTTTGCTGAAAATGCTCTCCTCAGCTGTGGATGGGAGACCAACCAACCAAAAGAGGATGTTTTCAGAAGAGTCTTCACCTCTGAAGTCTAAGCAACAATGACGTTCTAATTTGGAAATTTAAGTAAAAAATTAGTTGCATATTTAGTGGTTACAGGCAAGAAAATGTCTGAGGAAAACCAGTATTTCACTATACAACTACATCATCTAAAAGGGTAATTTCCTAGCCCAACGTTTATTTTCTTCCTGTGCCTCAGCAGGTATGCTACATTAAGAGACTCAAATTTTCACCTGCATATAACTAAGTGGACAGATTCAGCAAATCCTGGGGAACTTAACTGAGTTCACATTGCTATAATTTACTCTAAATTTGTTTCAAAGCTTAAAAATACATCTTCTATGTGCTGTGCCTAACAACGAAGTGCACGAAAATGTGTGTACTGAATCACAAACTTAATGAAAGAGTCATTTGTTCTTCTGAGTTGTACATGAGTGGGTAATTATCTCCGGCAAGCAATTTTTGTCTGCTTGTACACAGAACAATACTGAACACTACAATAGTTCTCCATCTCCAGTATCAATTTATGTACATAATAAGAAGCAGGAAAACAGTCATTGTGACTGGTGTCTTTTACAACAACAATTGGCTCATTAACCTTAAGTAGATCTTTCTGACCTTACTGTGAATGAAAAAAAGGCAAACAACTGGAGTGACAAGGTATGTGTAGATCCTGCCTGTGCCAGGAAACACACAGGACTCAAGCACCACCTTGCTATGACTCATGTGCTCTACAGAGTGTTCTGGAGCAAGACTGAGCAGCAAAACAGTTTAGCTGACACCAAACACAGCCTACCTGGATGGAAACCAGCCCATGCCCATGGCAGTTATGTGCCAAGCACAACAGCAAATAGACAAGAGCAAAGTGTCTTTCTGATTAACTGTCTACCATGATGTTTCTTCAGACTCACAGCTATAACCAAAAATAAGTTGCTCACAGGTTTGATGTCAGCCTCCTTTGGCTTTGGCCTGTTACTGGGGACAATCAGTGCTGCTGCTGTTGACTGTGTAAATAGCAGTGGAGTGGAAAGATTATTGGAGCTTATTACTGTGATTGGAAGACAAGAACACTACACAAGAACTACTATTACAGCAGTGCAACAGAAGACCTTGTTTGTAGTAAAATATCACAAGTTACTGCCTACACCTCACAAGCAGCTCTGAGAAATGAGGAATGGACCAAATTCTTAGATCTCCTGCAGGTTAAGAGAAAACATCGCAAAATCTTTGCATCCTTGCTTCTGCTTTGAGCACCTTCCCTGCAAACACAAATATTGTAAAAAATCCCACTCCAAAATCCTGAATCAAAAAGGCTTTTGAAGATGGTGCTTAAAACGGAAAAAGCAAGAAAATGCAATGGAACACAAGCAAGAACCATTTCCTCAGAAATGCCATTATACCAACTGGAAACACAAATGGTGGAAAATCCTACTAAGATATGCACATTAGGGAAATGCTTAACAGTTCTCAAAGTTAATAAGAAGTAGCTGTAGTGAGCTAATGCATAAATGGAAATAATGCGTAAGATGATCGTTTTTACAGATAAGATTTTTCCTATGCTATTTTTGGATGAATTGGTAAATTGCTTTTCACTGTGAGTAATAACTGCTCATGCCATATCATATCACAGATTAATTGTAGTGCAGCTTGATTAATTTTTTTTCCTCTTTACCAACCAAGCAGTAACTAAAGCTGATGAAACCAAAATAACAACCTGCCTCAAATCTGTCCTCAAGTCAGAAATGAACTGCCCTCGATAGGAGCATTGTTTCATTTAGGAACGTGTAACTTTAGGTAATATGCATCTACTTCATTACATTTTTTAAACATCATTTCTCCTGGTTGAGGGATCACTCATTCAACCAAAACACTGAGCTGCTACACCTGACTGGCCTGCACTTATGCCTTGCTCTTACAGCATCAAGAATTCCGTGCCCAGTCTCTCCCTTACACCTCTGACTTCAATTATATCAGCACCAAGCCCCAAGGTTACGTGATGGATGCATTAACTGGCAATTAGACAATAAGAAACAGCTTCTACATAATGCTCTGGAAATGACCTGTCAGCTGAGCTACAGGGAATCGTGGAGGAAAGTGATGTTTCAGAAACAGCCTTCTACAGTTAGAGAATTTTGCCATGAACTTTCATATTTTGCTTATTATATTAGAAAGTGTAAGGTTTAGATTTTGCTATGATTTGGACAACATTTGCAGGCACAGCTAAGTCCCACAAATCTTTATATAACCCTTATGTATCCGTGAGGAGGAGGCCTTTTATACATTGTTCATAGTGTGAAGATGATACTCTGTCAATGCTACATATATATATATATATACACAGCTGTTGAAAATGTTCAGAGTACTTTGCAGTTACTAAAAACATATAAGAACATGAGAAAATAAGCACTGTCAGTAGATGAAGTTTTCACTAATTTGTTTGTACAAGCCTGTGCATCTCCAGCCAGAATATTTACATGCTG
Source organism: Manacus vitellinus (assembly GCF_001715985.3). Lineage (NCBI taxonomy): Eukaryota > Metazoa > Chordata > Aves > Passeriformes > Pipridae > Manacus > Manacus vitellinus. The sequence continues at coordinate 8,430,907 of NW_021939395.1, forward strand.
ACGCACAGGGCACTAAGAATCATCTACTGCAAAACTGAAGATAAATGGCATCTTTGTGACTGAATCTTAATTTGTTCTGTGATTCAAAGTCATGCGCAAAATTATGCTTGCAATTCATTAATTTGAAGGATGGCAAGTATTATTAAGCAGAAATTTGCATACAAAAGGTGTTGATTTTTAAATACTTACGACAGAAAAAATAACGAGTATACAAATAACAAATCTTGCATGAATATGTATATGGCTTAATGGAACCACTAGTTAATATTTTCTGCAATTTATCTCTACCAAGGAGGCTTATAGGTGGCTCTTACTGGTGTCACATAAATCAGCAGACTTAAAACTTGTTTTACAAACTTTGAGATGTTTGGCAGTCCATGCTGAATTACTTCAAAGCTACTTTTTCTAAGAGATCCCTATGGAAACTCTGACTGTGTGGGGTCTGTCAGAGCAGTGTCAGGAGTCTTCAGAACTGTGACAGTGCAGTTAAAAGAAGACCCAAAGGATGTGAGCAAAGGTGCTCCAGGGCACCTCCATCCAGTGTGCATCCCTGACCTCACTGCAGCCAAACTCAGGTGTGCACCTCCCACACAGGACAGGTGCCTTCCACACCTACAAACTATTTTCTTCAGGCTGTGCAGGTTACTGCGTTTCCAGAAAAGCTGCACACTGAGAGAGGAGGAGTATGGGTTACACTATCAAGACCAGAAGTAACTTGATTGTGTTGCATCATCTGTGGCAATGAAACTGCATATCAGAATGAAAAAAAGCCCAGAAATTTCCTGTAAGGCAATATGAGTATACATACAGTCTTTTTAGACTTGTTCTGCTTATTTCCAGGATTTCTTAACTAATTCCCATAAAAAATGGATGATGGTGCCCAGAAAATTTCTTGGTGCCCGTGCATGACGTGTCCTCTAAGTTGCATGACACTGAAGCCAACACATACTGGACTGGTTTCATGCCAACTCTGCGGCACTGTGTGTGTATGGAGAACATGCTTGTTTTAGGAGACCCTATAGTGCAGTTTACATAAAGTAGCTGTTTAAAGTTCAGCTGGGGGGATCTGTCAGTTGTTTCCAAAAGGCAGATCCCTCCAAACCAGTAAATAAATAGGGCAACATCACTGTCATGAGATGGTAGGAAAATCCCATGAGACTACTCTAAAAGCAGGAGATTCATCGGGAGTGGTTATCGTTTGCTTGCAGTGCTCCTACAGACTCTCCAAAACCAAATGGAAAAATACAGTCTCTGGCCTGAAGCGTTTTCAAGACACAGCTGCACGTAATAGAGCTAAAGAGAGGCTCAGTAAGGACATTTTAATCCTGACCTTGTACATACATACTCTAGTACATCCTTTGGGATGGCTGTATTTTGATGGCCTAGAAAACTTACATAACTATCACTTACTGTTTCCACACAAGCTGTATCTGGACGATAGGGCCCAAGCTCAATCTCTTTACATTTGTATATTAATTATGAAAGATGTTTATTATGGCTTCCTTTTCAGCAGGCCAGGATTAGAACAAAAAAAACATCCAGCACATATTATGTTACTGTGTTAACAGCATTTTCACATGATTATGAGGCCCTAATTAAGTGCTGGCCTATGTTGTTAAACAAAATTGTGTGCCAGAGGTATTGATTTGTAAATTACTGGGATGGGAAAAGTATTTAAAAGTATATAAGCAAATGTGTTAATCAGGTAGAGCTGGGGGGGAAAGTATTTTCATCTAAAACATATTATTTACAAGGCTGTATAACTGTCAATGTAGAAACTGCAGTTACAGGTAGAATCCATTCTGTGAGAGATGCCAATAGGTCAGCACAGCTTTCAGCACAAAACTCTACAGTCCTGGACACTGCCAAGAGAAGAGCCAGGACTGGCAGATGGAGTAGGGATGAAGGTAAATTTATTTTCAGAAATTTACCAGAATTCAGGGCTGAATCACAACATGTGAGGCACCAAGAATATTTGGCATTAGAATAGTTAATATAAGCAACCCTTGTAAGGAATGCAAAAATGTCATGGCTGAGGGATGGGACTGAGCTGCAGTTAGTGAGACCAAGATGAGATCTTCACAGGGATACGTTATCCTACAATAAACATCTTAACACATTTCTAACTGAAGCTCTCTTAACTTGATGCCAGGCTACTAACCTGGGTGGTACCTTCACTTGAACCTCAGACATTTACATTTCCTCCTTTCTCTGATGCTTGGGCCGTACAAAAACCCCCCAGTAACTCCTGTTTGCTGTGCAATAGAGGATGACAGGGGAGCTGAGACTGTCTGCAAGGCAGAGAGTTTCCTCTCATACTGGTGGAGAAGATTCCCAATTCACTATGGCATTAGCTGCTGGGCTGGCTTGGCCCAAGGCCAGGCTGCCTCTTCTTGCATTTGCTGAATTGAGTGGAAAAAAGCTTTTATTACCTGAGATCTCTCATCATTTTTTTCTTCCTTGTGGCTACCAGGAATCAGTACCCTTGTTCTTTGGGCTGCAGTTCTGAAGCTGGGAGAGACAGGTAGAGTCTGACCTTTTTCCTGATCTATTGTTTTGCTCTCCTGTGGTTTCTCAACTATATCATGTGGAATCTTTTGTTTCTCTGCTAATATTTAAACAATATTTAAGGTATACCAGCCAGGAACAAAATGAGCTGTACAGCCACCAGTGGAGTAAGGAAAAAGCACCCACAAGTCACACGGGCTGTGAGGGATCTCACACAAAAGGCAAGAACAGAAGACAAATCTCTCCAGAAAAAGGCTTACTCTGTGAAACAGAAGGTTTTGGTGCTGCCTGTGTTGGCTGCAAAGCCTCTGAGCTCTTGAGAGGAGGAGGAAAGCAGTCAGCTATTTCATCACAAGGCTTCTAAACTCTTTACAAACCAAGCTTAACACTAGCTGTCCAAAACACATCCTGAGTGTTCACCACAGCAACTCGGGGACTTGCACTCCTGCACTCCAGGGCTGTGGGTACTCTACTAGCTGTGGGCTGGGTAGATCAGCAAAGATTACACTGAGTTACAGCAAGTGAGAGGGAGAATCATGATCCTCCTCATTCAACTGGGAATGCCACAACAGAAAGACATTGAGAGCTTTAACTAAAATAAACCAGCACGCTTGGGCAGGGACAAATTAATGCTGGTCTTGATTCTGCAAACAGAACTATCTGCTCCCCAAGCCGTGTCAGCATCTTTCTGTCATTCACCTTTGTCATTTCTATCTTATTAATTTCTTGTGAGATTACTTTTCAAGGAATAAAAATTATTCCTGGGTTCCATCAGTGGCAGAGGCATTAAATTCCTGAACAAATTGCACAAAATTTGCAGAACATATAAATCCTCAATTAAAATAGATACACATAGGTACAACTTGTCAGCTTGGAATAGGGCTATTAAACTGCACTCAATCTGGAAGCTATTTCATAGGCAAACAGAGAAGGCCCTGGTTGTTTCTGTATGATGTTGATTTGTGGGCATTTAACAATATATTTGTCACATTCAGAAGAATCACTGAATGGGTCAGGATGGAAAGGACCACAGTGGGTCATCTGGTCCAACCTCCCTGTTCAAGCAGGGTCACTGCAGAGCACATTGCACAGGACTGTCTCTATTGACTGTCTCCAGTGAGAGACACCCCACACCCTCTGTGCAAACTGTGAGTATTAGGCTTCCCCTGTGATACAAAAGTAGGACTTTAGATGGTAAAGTGAAAATGATAGTAAAATGTTAACTGAGTCTTATTCAGCACTCTTGACTTATCCTGGGCAGCACAGGGAGTTTCCCTGGGGTTGGCTGTTCAGGATCCAATAGGATTATTCATGTAGGTAAGTACTGTTTAATGGGAGAGAAGCTTGTGAGTCAGACCATAAAGCACGTATAGAAAACAGTTGTTCTTTCATCTTATTTGATTGCTCAGTGAGTGACTAGATTAGGAAAGAGTATTTCCCAACCATATTGTCTCTTGCAGCTCCATCTCAAATCCAAATAAACCACATTTGCTCTTTTTTTGTTTTTTTTTCCCCAAGAAAAGTTGAAGAAGATACAGTTAAGGAAGTCCTTATAGTTGTGTGGGACTTCTGGGCAAGTTTCAAAGGAATTACCCTGGTTGCTCTCATCCTCTATTGTTTGCTTTTTTTCCCCTTCAGAATGTATCTCTGTTGATATCACAGTTTGATTCCATTCTGGTTAAATTATTGTATTTTACAGTATATTGTACTATTCAGCAGAATTAACATGAATAAACACAAACTCACGACCTTTCTCTAAGGAACTGCAGATTTTGGTATATTTTGGTGTCAGAAAATCTGGGAGATTTTAGCTCTTAATAGGAAGTGAGGTGATTCCCATAAACTGAATTCTAGTGAAGTACCCCCTTCTTATCAGCACAGTAACCTTTGTGTTCTAGACATACGAAGTAAATCAGTTTGGAAATATATGTTACATTTTTTAAATACCACTAAAGAGGGAAACATTTCCACTTGCATCTTTATTTTTAAAAACTGCTTTTAGGAACTATTGATAGTAAAATTTAAATCCTATCCAACTAACACTAATCAACCTCGTGTTTATAGGAAGGGGGTGTATTGGTAGGCAGTTGAGGCGATTAACTTGGGTATGTCTAAGATCATTCAGTGAGTGCAATGACAGAGCTCAGAAAGTCATAGTATGCTATTATTTTTTAGTGACACACATTTGATTCAAGATGATACTCTACTATGGTAGAAAAGACATGAGAAAAATGAAAGTATTGACTCTGGGACATATGTTGCCCTTAGTATTTGCACACAGCTTTCATTGACGTCAGTAGAAAGCCTGTAAAAACTAAAGGCAAAACGTGCCCCAAAGAGAAAATTAGAGACACAGTTATTTTGAGATGCCTGAAACACTCAGATGTGGGAATAGTGGCATGAGATAGCACGTGTGCTTGCAAGAAAAGAGGAATCAGAGTTAAAGAGTAAACTCTCTGCTCCTTAGGGATCATTCATGGTCTCTAAAGAGGTTAATGCGTGTCCCACAATCTGTTCTCATATGTAAGTTACTTTAGTCACGCTGAGAAGAAAAAAAGAGTAGAGCAGATGGCCATGACAGATGAAGACAGCAGCCAACACTTCTCTTCAGGCAGAAGGGCCATTTAAACCTAAATGAACTAGTCAGTTGAGGGATGTAGAGTGCTATCAGGTAGAAGATCTGGCCTCATTAGAAGGGGAATACTCTACAGCAGGCTGTCCTTGGCACGGAGGACTCGGGTGCTGGAGTGCACTGTGGCCAAAGAGAGCCCAGACCTTGGTTTAGGCAGAATATGATCTACAAGGGCCTGCAAGAGTCACTTAACGCTAACAGAGGATCCAGCCTCAACTGAGGTCACACCATGTGTCTTCAATCTGTATAGCCTGTTCCTCACTACACCTTTAGCATTTCAATTCCAGTCCAATCCCTGTTCTAAACCTTCCTTGAGACCGACAGGTGAGACCTTCATTTAAAAACTGAACAGGATTAAGAGCTGCTAACTGTTGCTTGCCATGCAACCTGCCCCCCCAGGTCTCTGCTGCTGTCATGTAGTTCAATCCTCTTTGCCTTATTTCTTAGCAGGAGCAGGCTATAAGTGACTTGTTTTTTCCTTGCTCTGACATTCTATACTTATTTACCTATTTATTTTTATCTTGGCTACTCTGATAGCACGTTAAGAAGACTTGCTTCAGTTAATTGCGAAAGAAGTGAGAGTCCCACTGTGAACTCTCTCATTTGCTTATATGCTTTCAAACCTATGGTTTGAGTTTGAAAGAAAAAACCTCTCTTACCACATTTAAGATTATTCCAGGTGAGGGAATTTAGTGTTTTAGTTGAAATAACTTGAAGGTTATCATAGAATACGCTTTAGTCTTATTGGAGTGTATTGATTTATGTCACAAGATCCTTCAGCTAAAAAGTAGGTATTATTGAACACTCTTGCATTATTTCATACTTACTAACATCATCTGCTGTGCATCAAAGCCTGATCTCTAGAATTTTTTGACTGAATTTTTGTCTTTGCTGCTTGGTCAGATGTAAACAAGATTGATTCACGCACAAGGAAGGGCAAAGTATCTTTTATAATGCTGTAATCCCTTGCTAACAATAATTTGGCTAGGACAGAGAATTTTGCATTTAAAAGTAGTTGAGATTTGCTTTTCTGAATAATTACTGTGATTGCCTGAGGCTCCTTTGTTGAAATATCAGAGAGGAGATAGTTTCAGCAGCTTGATGATAAACTGGACAACTTCTGGCATTTTAATTCTGTTCCCAATCAATACTGACAAAGGCTGACCTTGTGCAGAAGTTATAAGTACACATTTGTGATGGAATCACTTCACACGTTCATTAAGATCTGATGAACATTATATGTGAATCTCTCAAACCTGTTTTTACCGTTCCAGGATAAAATTACATGAGCTGAATACAAATAAGAGGAATGATGAATTTTCTTTGTTGATGTGAGTCCATGATTTGTCTTACAGAAAACACATACTGATATTCCAAGATACAAAACCAAAATTAAAGAAAGTGCAATGAGAAATAAATACCCATATAATAAAATGCAAAAGCAGTATGTGTTTCATTTCAAAATTTGAAGAAGCTGAAGGACTTGGGCTACTGTGCTGTAACCAACACAGCTTTTCAGAATGCAAAGCCATTCTCTCTTTGGGTTTTACAAGGTGTGTGCAGCCTGACATACAAAATCAACCAAGCTTGTAGGTCCTATTGTTGCTTGGCTTGAAGGGAAGTTTGTTTATTGATATATTGCCATCCCACTCTGGTAATACATGGGTGGTGTCATGATTCATTAAGAAGTGCATAAACCCTGTGTCCAGTAACCACCAGGTGCCATTGTCATATAATAGAGCTAAAATTGAACACTTGGTTGGGGCTTCCTAGAAAGAGCAAGGTATTTCTTAAAGGTTATTCCTGAGTGGAAAAACACAGCATCATAAATCCATACACCAACTCCAATCTTGTGCTTACCCACCAAGTGGTGCAGGGCAGAATGCCCTATTCATGTGGGAGCTCAGCTCCTGTTTAGCAATGCTAATACCAGACTGGAGGGCTCCAGTGAGTACTAAGAACAAAACTGTCTGTAATATATCAACCTATCACACCAATGCAATAGGGAAATCAGAAGGAATATGATGTGTCTTAAGTCTATGGACCATTAAAATCCTGCCTGTCTGGGCTGGCTTCGACCTTACTTATTCATTGTGAGTAACGTGGAAATACTTGGCCATGAACCAGAGAGGAGTGACTGGGCAGACTGGGGGGACAACCCTGCATTTGGTAACCAGAGAAAAGGCAGGGAAAAGGGCTTGAGCCTACTGACAACACTGGATGGAGCTTGCAGAGCAAAGAGCAAGGGAATTGGAGCCAGTCAAACTCAGCTGTTTTAACAGAGTCATCCAGTTTAACTGTTAGCAAAGAAGGAATTCCCTGGATTCTCACACATTAGGCAAAGGCACAAAATTTCCTGGCATGGGCAGGTACTTTTGTCATTACCAATCTGGAATTTGCTGTCTGGAAAATATTTTGCCCATCATGGCTTTCGTGCAGATTTTTTGTCCCCCAGAGTCTGAGCTTCTCTGTCAATGCACACGGGAACCGGAGAGTTCCCACTCACAGGCCACGCCAAAGGGGCTGAGCATGTCCTATCCCTATGAAGTAGAGGTTTCAAATGCTGGCATGTGTTCAGGAAGGCATAAGCCTGCTGAAAGCCTGGCATTGCCTTCTCAGATCCTGTTGCATGGATCAGGGCAGCTCTAATGTACATGGGAGAGACATAAGATACCCCAACTCTCCAGCTCACCTGAGCTGTTTTACACTCTCAAGCTAAAAATGCTTTTCCTCCACCCACCATCCATGCAGTTCTGTTGGGTTCTGTGTCTAGTGTGTGCTCAAGAGAAGTCAGTGTTCACATCCATTCAACCTCTAGCACAGGAGGACTGAAGCTTTATATACTCTCAGGAGCAAACAATGATATATACAGAACCTACAAAGCAGAAGCAGTAAAGAAAAAATATACGAAGAAAAACACTGCAAAAGATGGGGGAAGTTCACCAATTTTGTAAAATATCTACTACTAATTTTTCACAGTTGACTATTTGCATCTTCCTCTCTGCTAAATCATTTGAACCAATGGCAGGGCCCATCTAAGTGCTGGGTAGCCCTACTGGTCCCCTTTGAAAAGTATTTACACAGGCTCAAGAGATACTTGAAATCTCCTCAGAAACATTGTCCCAATCTCCCGCTAAAATTAACTTTGGTTTTACTGCATCAGTATTATGCAACAGTACATCATTTGTGCCTTGACAATATTCTAAACTCCTAATAGATATCCACTGACATTCAGCTACACTTCTGTAATTACTTCTCGTATATCTCAGGCCATCACAGTCACACCACCATTAACATGGTCTGTAAAAGCAAAGGAAGGGTCTGGCAGACAGGTCTGAAAACCAGCACAAAGGCCTCAGTTTCTGAGCAAACAGGACTTCTAAATATATATATGTCAAATAATGATGGCTGTGAACGTCTTTGGAGATATTTCCTGAGGCACAGAAGATGCAAGGTTATTGAACAAATCTCAAACATCCTTGCAATATACATCACTGAATTCACATTCGCTACGTATTTCAATAATGTTATTTTCTAGTCGGATAAAGGAGAACTAAAGATTAAATGAACAATTTGCAAAATTAAATTCATTTCCAATTGGTTTCTATCAAGCATGACACCTCTCATACAAAGGTAAAAATGACCCAATGACAAGAATAAAGTTATCTTGTGATGCTTCCCCATTCAATTAAACCTTAACTGTTTCAAGAATTAATTGCATTGCAGGAAAAGTTAGCTTTTCATTTCCCAGTGTCCAGGTGTCAGCTATTTTTCTTATCTGGGTTATATTCATACATTTGACTCTTGCTTATCACGCCGAGAACGCATTTACTAGGAAAGGATAATAGATAATTCATTACTTTAATGCTTCTCAAGTTGTTAAATGAAAAATTGTAATAGTTATGACTTACTTTGTGGCTACTGGTGACCTTTTATCTATATACTTAACCTTCAGCCAATTTCTAGACAGTTGAAGCCAACAAGAATTCTGAATATAAAACCACAAGTGTTCTCTCATATAGAGAGGAACTCATATCTACAGTGTGTGTATTTCGGTGGGAGTGAAGGATTCTTGAAGCATAAATATTTGCCTGACATTTATTTTTAATTACCCCAATCTTTTTTTCCCCCTAGAAAACCCCCAAGTTCAGAATAAGCTTTTTATATTCATGTCCAGTTTATGCTTGCATTTCATAAATAAATAATATTATACTGGCAGGAAAAGGAAGCAGCCACGAAACACCAGTGAATCAATAAGTAGCCTTTAGAAGTAAAATTTGAATTCATAAGGTCTGAAGATCACATCAGGAGTCCTGCTCATCCAGTTAAAGGCCATGTGACTAATCCAAACAAAATTACAGATCTCTTCTATTCATAAGCAAGTACTAGCTGGTAACAGATCACAAATGGTCTGAAAACCAAGAACCACTGGTAAAGTAATTTGGCAATTACAAGCAATACATATATTTAGAGAAGCCCAAGTGCTTTGGACAATTGACAAAGAAGAAATGCAGCCTAAGTTCATCAGATAAATTGTTAGAGCCAAGAAAATAATCCATCACTATTAGTTCCACTAGAGCAGCTCTCAGTCATCAGAAATAAATAACCTCCTCATAAACATACACCAAGCAGATATCTAAATATTGTACTGATTAAAATGTACATTTTGCATTTTATGTCACTGGAGATTTGTTCTACTTAGTCATAGGGTAAATCATTAGGAATACACCCAGGGCACTGAAGTGGAACGAGGTGAGTAATTACACAGTGGTGCAGAAGGACCCGACTGCAGCGAGGGGCGAGGCTGTGCTGGGAGCTCAGCTCAGGCCCTCTGCCTCACACCTATCTCTGCTGCACAAGTACCTGGCAAGACACACCTGCAGAGATTAAAGAAAGATCCATTGTGCTGATTACAATAAAGGAATAAAATATCAGCCCAGCACAGAACTGTGGCTTTTATTGAGGGGAAGTAGCTATTGATCTGTTAATTGCAGCTCACATCACTGTGGGTGACTGGTTTCCTTCCACTGCATTGTAAACAAGGGAAGGACACAATTGCTTCTCTCGAGCTGGAAGAAATGAAATTGAGTTCTCAAGATGGATTTCTCATTAGGATTATTTTCTCTTTTTTTGCAAGCCAAGTGAGAATTTCTACTTGAACACTAAGCAGATTTTTTCTTTTATATCACATTAAAATTGAGCTATGTGGGCACATGCAGCGTCAGATTTTGCAGTCCTTCAGAATTCACTCAATATGATGGAGATCTGAGCCTGTGTGTTTAAATGAGTTAAGTCACTGTCCTCACTCTGCACTTGTCTTTAGTGATGTCTTCATTGTCCCATTGAATTTACTTCAAAAGCAAATTGGGAAGGAGGTACCATGAGAGCAATACAGGAACAGACCAGAGGGAAAATTTAGAGTAAACCAGAAGAAAAAAAAAAAAAGGATGGTAGGACCTAAATTGAACATTTGGGAGACCATGATCAGCTCAGTGCAATTTCATCTTTGCCTCTTCAAGAAAGGAAGGGATATGGGATATCAAAATAGTTGGGATGTGCAAACAATAGTGGGGATTTTTTCCCTAGGAAAGAAAATGAAATTTTTTTTCTTCAAAAGCAGAACTGTTTCATTCAATGCTAAATAAAATGCATTACTTTGCTTCTCTTTCCCTTAGCCCTTCCATACTTCTCTAAAGACAACAAAATAAATGTCCAGCCCCTCCAACCACTTGGACAAACTGAAATGAGAGAAGGGAGGGAGTGGCAGAGATCCCATGGACCCCCAGTGACTGGGGGACACACACACTGTGTGCTGGAGTCAAACCCGTGGGACTGGCTGCTATTAACATTGCCCTCAAGATGTTACCAGTCCCTTGCTCAGCCATCTTGCCACACGTTCCAGCTTTCCCCCCATGTTATATTTAAACACAATAAAGGCTTGTTTTAGCTCAAAAGCATTATGGAGGTTCACTGAATGATGAACTGTTTACTGGAAATGGAAAGTAAACTTTTGGCCACAAAACAGTGAAGTTCAGAATTCAAGCAATTAGTGCTTACTCTTCCCATCAGCATTTTGTGTATTGTTGCTGCTGCAGTGGAATAGGTACAGCAAGAGCTTCAGGAATCCCATATGGCAGGCCATATCCCTCAGGCCTTCAGGCTGATCTTGACAGCTGCTCAGTCTTATGTTGGAAAAGCCTGTCATTTCATGCACCCAATATGTAATTTTTTATACCCCCAAAGGTGACCTGCAAGTAAAAAGGGAAAAATGGCTTTGTGTCTATATTTTCCTGTTCATCCCAACTGAAAAGCACCTATGGGATCTACACTATATTTATGACTGTTAGTTTGTTTTCAGGCTGAGAAGGAAGGTTTTGTATACCTGCAACAGACCAGGAGACACAGATGCCACGAGATAACAGAGATACCATAAGACATCAGAAAAATGTAGGAAGTACAAATATTTGTTTGTACAAGTACAAGATTCAAGGATTTGTTATTTTATGAAATGCAAATAATTGGGAAATAAGACTTCGAGAACAGTTCTCTATTGAGAGACAGTAGATAGAGGCAAAACTGTCATGCCCCAGAAGCAGTATCCCTTTTTTTAAAAAAAAATTTCCTGCCTTGCCAAGATTTCTAAATACAGAACAAATAATCAATAAAATAATTAAATTTTATACAACCATAATGGTATAGTCAAAATTGGTATTTTTTAGAAGGAAGAAACACCATTTTCTGTTATAACACAGAGAATTATAAAGCATTGGGAAACAATGTTAAGAGTAAATAGAAGATAAGTTTTTTAAACTATCCTATTCTTCAGAAGGTCATTGTACCTGATTAAAGGCCATTTAAAATGAAAGGAAACTTCCAGATTTCTGGAAGATTAGTCTGCAGTTCTGTGGTACCCAGAAAGACAAAGCAATGTGCAATCCTATCTTCCAGCTAACACCAATTCCATGAACTCCAGAATGGGCAGAGTCAGTTGACTGTCCCACTTTTCCCCTGCACTCTGAATAATGCCCCCTTCCATCCTTCACTCTCTCTCTTCCTTCTTTTTGCAACATTTCTCTCAGATTTGGCCTCATGGCAGAGGTCAAAGAACAGCAGTGTTTGCCTGTGGGATAGAGCAGCTACAGCTGGGCTATTCAAAAGCATCTACATGTTACTGTGCACATGCTGGGTTTATGAAATTCTATGGCAAAAAATATTGATCTCAGCTCTGATACGATCTAAGAAATTTATTTATTAATGCCAGAGGATGCAATTTTATTAAGCCTAAATATTCTACACCCGAGCATTTTCAAGGAGGATGGCACAGAAAATATATAGCACTGCACGAGTTCTATTAGTACTGATAAATATATTACTTTTTAAGGAGATGCTGTTAATTGCAGTAATGCCTCTGCTGCACCTGTGAATGCTGCAGCTGATTCTCTAGCAGGTTATCTGCCTCAGGAGAATCCAAGACAGCTCTTTGATACTGCAATGAATGGTAGCAAATACTGTTTCTCCCGCAGTAGCAGGAAACACACAGCACTGCCTTTCAGCAGCTGACTTAGTGTTCCTTGCTGAATAGAGGAATAAGAGGATGCAGTGTACCAAAAGTGTAAATGATCATTGCAAACAGAATTCAGAATGCATTTGAGAACATATAAGTAGTATCCATTCCTGAGAGGGACTAAGAGGCAAGGGCTGGAACAACAAAGCTAGAGGCTTCATTGGTGGTGGAAGAAATGCCACTGATAGCAGAGGAAGAGAGGTGGATATTTGCTCTGCAATAGAGAGAGCGCATTAGGACATGAACAGAGTTGTAGGTCCTTCTGCAGGCATGAAGAAAATATTGGAAATGCCAGTGCTAAAGGAGAGGAAGACCATTGACTCCTTCAGAAAGAATAGGTCGGGCCTCTCTGGTACCCAGCTCAGAGCAGCAGCCCTGCAGCCTCACCTTGCCTTCCCGAGCACAGTCGGAGCCTTGTGCCAGCCCTTCAGTTGAGGACAAAAGGCCACCCTCTTCCCCACCTTCCCCATGTATCCTGGGTGGGATTCAGCACATGGATACAAGGCTGATCCTGGTCCCCAGTCACTGCTTTGCACAGCCCCAGCTCGGTAATCTCTGTGGTGAAGCACCTGGAGGGATGGCAACTCCATCACTTTGGTGAGGGGAAACATAATGTGGATGCTGTAACTGAGGGAGGACGGACATGTGGCTGGTTTAGAAGTGTTTTCAAATGGTTGGCTGATTGGGTTTCTTGCTCTCAGGATAGCATTCTGTTCTCAGTTTGGACTAAAGAGATTTCACAGGCTGCGAACGATAGGACAAAGTGTCATTTTTTTTCTCTTCAGACATAACTGCTTCCTACTCAGCCTCTGCCTCAGAGGTATAATCATGGAAAGCCAGAGAACTTGAGCCTTTCTGCAGCTGCAAATTGACGATGTTGAAACACAGTCTTGGCCCTTTCAAATGCTATCTGTCCACTGAGAGCAAGGTCTTTTCTTCCCCTCACAAGAATTCAATATATTTTGTTGTGTAAGAGAGTAGAAATATAAAAAATGCACAGTACTTAATTCAGGGATAGTGGACATGACAGAAGAAATAGTAAGATAAATGTGGGGCTACAATCTATCTTTTCCTAGAACAAGAATAAGGGAACAAGCAAGTTGAAGTGCAATAAAGTTTAAAGTTAATAAATAGTTTTTTTCACATCACTTATAATTAACCTGTCAAGTCAGTACTGCAATAGGTCACTGAGACCAAGCACTTAGTATTCACGAAAACATTCATAAAAGGACTAAACAAATGTTGTTCAGTTCTCCATCTAAGGTGAACTTACACTCTGAGTGAGACACTGTGCTAGCATGAGGCTCCCTGACTTAAGAGACATCAGGCTCCAAAGCAAGTTAGAAATGTTCCTGAACAAGGATAAGTTAAATCAACAGTGCACTGTCTCTTTGATTGCTGTCACAAACTACTTCAGGCCAGGAAGAAACTTCTACAGCAAACCTTTCAGTGAGCACATGGTAAAAGCTTTGTGGAGTGTTCTACCAGCACTGACATGTCTCCAAACATCTGGATTCTCCTCCTGGTGCAGCTTCTTGGCTGCTGAGTGATGTCCCAGATGTCACTTGAGCTCCCCATTCTGTGTTTTTCCCATCTCTAACTAGAGGTAACTTGATCTCTGCAACAAGGTGCCTGAGATTTACTTGTGAAATGTGGTAGGTGTTCTTGTATCTTCCAAGGTGGAATATGAGGCTGACCACTTTCAGAAATAATTTATGGCTAACAATTTATCATCTCCCTGAATATGGCAATCCGTATGTACCTATGAAAAACAAGCCATATGGTTTGTAACTTTGTATGCTCTTTCAATTTCCTTTTTAATCATCAAAAACTCAAAAAATTCAGTTCCAAATAATCTCTCCAAAATCAAGTGCATTACTAGTCAGGGGTTGAGGATTCAGTTTCAAACTGTGAGCTGACAAATATAGCTACAAAGTCCTCATAGAATTAAACAACACATTAAGAAAACCCATATACAATTGAGTTGAGAGGTCAAAAATCTCATTCCACTTTAATATTAATCAAATAATTAATTGTAGCAATGCACCAAGTCTTTTTAATGACATGTAGAAATAACTTATGCCCTTGAAATGTGTCTCCAGCAGAACTTTAATAGATCAATTATTTCAATGATTCATCTCTGAGATTTTTTTTTGGTAAGGCTAAACACATTTCTGTGTTATGATATCAGATGATTAAAGAAGGTCTTCTGAACTAGTCTAAATTAGGTTAAGTAGAAAAAATATTAGGGAATTACTTTTCATGATCTACCTGTTCTTTGTTAAATACGTCCCCAAACTAGACTCTTTCAATGGAAAAACTACTCACTGGGAAATTTAACATGATCTTTTACTATCTATGTTTCCACCAGGAATTTACCTTCCTTCTAAGGGGAAATGGAGTTCTTCTTCATTCATAAGAAAAACGTGCCTCAAATGTCTATATTGGCATGAGCTTCTAAAGTGAGAAGTGACAGATGGCCTAGGACTCTCTGCTTGCTAGTTTACAAGGACAAAGCTGAGGGCCTTCTCCCTTTCACCCTTTATTTACTCCATGTTTTTCAATCTACTTTCTGTCATCACAGTAAGCAATTCAACAAGTAATGCATAAAACCCCGATGAACTGAAACAATGTTCAAGTTTTGTCATGTTTTGTACTATATTAATCTATTTTATTTGTCTTTCAAGGTCCATGGGTTTAATGGAACTTGTCTCACATCACTGGTTTTTTAATTTTTCCCCATGAAGTCAGCTGTGCTACATTATGGTTTTCACAGCCAGCAGCTCTCACAGCAAACAATGTTTTGTGTGAGTACACCAGGATGTAGGTCAGGAGAGAGCAAACAGTGGGGAAAATCATCTTATGTAGCAGGGTGGCCAGGGACATACAAGAACTGTTCTCAGTAAGAGGGAATGTGGTGAATGCACAGGTCACCTCCCTCACCTCAGACTTCCCATAGATGCTTTTATCTGCTGTACAACACTTCTACATATCTAAATTAGAAACTTGGATGCATGAAATAATATACTCAGATATACAATGTAGACTGCAAAACTCTGCATTCATCTTGCCTTAATTTCAGCAAGTTATTAAAAAGCCATCTCATTACCTGCCTTAGCAGCCACTCCACCTTCCTGAAGCTTTCCCATTTTTAGAGCATATTTGGAAGAACTGTGACAAGGCACTGACTCCTTATTGATGCTAAGACAGGCCGTGGTGGAAGAGGACAAATAATCTTCACATTCCCAAATGTAATAAATGGGACACGACCTACTGATGATTCAGCACAAAAAACCCCACTATTACACTAAATCTTGTAGTCTCGTGACAGGTAAATAACATTGAGCCTAATCTAAATTCCATGAAGTTATTTCAGCTGACTTACTGGGCCAGTCTACTGGCCACACAGTGTTCAGCATCAGGATCAGCTTCTCCACTGGCACTCTATTACAGTTAATTAGCAAAATTAAGCATTGTTTTCCCAGTTTGATTACTAAGATTGGTTTTACTATTCTAGAGAAGCACACAAATCTGTTAATTTTATCACATAGAGAAGCAGAACCAAGTTGAACAGCAAAAACACGTGACAAAGCAGTATAAAACAGAACGTGACCAATATTAAAAAGTAACCAAAGCTATAGTCCCATAAACAGTGGTCTTGTTTTTTAAATACAGCACAACACATCTGAGACTTGATGGCAGAAGGCAACACATACTGAAGAGATATGAGATTTGCAAAACCAAACATTACATTCAATACATTTTTCCATGGTTTAAAAGGAAGAGAAACTTTACTTCTATCAGATGCTCTTCAGTTTTGTGACAGATACAACTAATGCCCTGAAGATAAAGGAAAGCATTAGAGCAGAGCAGAGAAATATGCTCAGCCTAGAAGGTTTAGCACAGAAAAAAAAAGACAAAAGAGGTGTAAAATTTCATTCCATATAGAATAATCCAAAACAGGGTTGAGACAAAAATAGGTCACAATTAAGAATCTGAAGTGAAAGAATACAAAGAAATTATGCACAGGTATGAAAAATTAACATATTACAGCTCCAGAATGTCTCAGAGACACTATTAACCCTTTCAACACTTGTGTGCTCTTATTTCAATTAAGACAAAAGTGACCATCCTGTGTCTACTGGACTTTTTGAATGGTTGAACAGCTGAAATACTTCATTATTGTTTCTTATGTGCTTTTATATTCCAGTTCTATGAAAGCAATATATTACTGTTAGTCCAGATGCAGGAACAGAGACAAAGAGATGAAACTGAAAATAACCAAGGGAATCTGAGTTACAACCTCAGTAAGGTCTGTTCACCATGCTCTGAGGCAACTGCACTGCAGTGATCATTAAAAGCTCATTAGAATGCATATGAAGAGAGGAAGCTCTAGTATTCTCTAAGCTAGGCCAGAGATCCTAGAGCAAGTCTAATGAAAGGGGTGTTTTCACTTATTATGAAAAACTGTTTATGTGGGAAGACAGGTTTGCTAGGCAGAGATTTTAGCTCCCCTGGGCTGGAAGACAGAGAAGTCAGAGGGACCTTATTGCTCTCCACAGCTACCTGAAAGGAGGTTTAGCAAGGTGGGGGTTGATCTTTTTTCCCAAGAAAGAGAAGAATAAGAGGAAATGGCCTCAACTTGTGCCAGGGGAGATTTAGATTTGATATTTGGAAAAATTCCTTCATCAAAAGGGTGGTCAGGCATTGGAACAGGCTGCCCAGACAAGTGGTGGAGTCACCACCACTGTAGGGATTTAAAAAACATGTAGTTGTGGTGGATTTGGCAGTGCTGGGTTAACTGCTGGACTTGATAATGTTAAAGGTATTTTCCAATCTAGATGATTCTATGATTCTATGATTTGAGTATCCCCTTATGTTAGAGTATGTTTCAATTTATTTGTGTCTTCAACAACAGGAGAACACTTTCCTTTCTACCCACATGATAGATATCATACCATAATGCCTTTCACTGGATTTTCTGTTTATTTCATATCACATCTCTATTAGATAATAAACTTGCTGGGGAAGAGGATACATCTTCCAGTGACTTGTGAATTGACTGTTTTCACACTATATTCTGGAAATAACATTAATGCTCACACTGGATGTCAGAATCCTGCTTCACAAAGGGGCACGTTATTAGTTTGGAAGCAACTTTAGGGGATTAAATAATAAGTTTCCCTGCCTGGGCTAAATAATCACACCAAAAAAGTACAATTTGACTAAAACATAACTCACTCTCCTAGTAGAGCGGTCATTTGACACAGACAGGTTGGCTGCTCTGTTTCCATAGTCTTTCTAGATGATAGAAAGGGAGCCAGAGCAGAGGGGTGCCAGGATGTTATCTGGCCCCATAGAAAATCTGGCTGTAGTTTTTTTAGCTTTTGAATACACAATCACCTATTCGAAGGGTTGCACAATTGAGATTTAAAAGAACAAATTGAATTTTTCTCCTCCATTCAATTCTGCACTGAACTTTATCTCTGTGTTTTCCTTTTAAGTGATTAGTTACTGCCACACATAGCAGGTAGGCTGAAATCCTTTTTCATCCCTGCTTAGTGTCTCCCTACAAGGCTTATTTCCAAAATGATTGAAGACAAGAGTTCAGAAACAACAGGAGCTGGAAGCCTGCCAGTCACATGCACCCACACAGATGCAAAGTTAAAAATATATCAATTCACGCCTTATACAAGTGGGTACATGGGATAGAGAGGGCTGATGGAACAGATTGAGAGGGAGAAGTGTCTATTCACAAAGGGCAGTACACATGTATCTGTCAAGCAAAAGGCCACGAGGAAAGAACAGGAGCTTCTGGTACTGCTGTGCTACGGGTAGGATGCCTTAGTCAAAACCTTTATTTGCTGGGGTTATTTATGCTTAGAAATTTGTACCTGCACTGGGAATCTCATCCATCCTTCCTTTGCTGTATTAAGGTCACAGGACACGCTGCCAAACAACAGTAGGAGCATACTGCTAAGGGTATGACATAAAGAGTGCTGGGAAAAAAATCTGGTTTCAACTGATCTTCTAGGGGTGGATTTGACAAAGGGATCAATGTGACAGACCTGTTTTCTGTGATCACCCGTGTCTCTGCTGGGCTTAAATGAGTGGATTTTTGCCTCTTCTTTCACTGTGGCTGAGCTGTACCTCAAAGGTGGCACATTGCTCCCACAGAGCTCAAGCTGGATTCAAGTCCTGGGCAGCCTAAAAATAGTACACTATTTTTACCAAAACCTTAATTTCAGAGAGTTTGTGTTTTTCTCACTTGTTTGGTTTCAGTTTGATGATTAACTTCTGCTCCAGATTCCCTAATTTGAGTAAATAATTTCTTTTTGGTGCTAAACAGGAGGAAAGTTCTGAGCAAGCATTCGGCTCCAGATCAAAAGGTGCCACTTCTCAAGGAGAACTGATGGTTCAGACTCAGTCAATACCATACAGTGAGGAAAATATCTCCCCTGTTGTTCTCTTAAGCCTCACATTTTTCCAGGGTATTGTTCTAAGTCTCCTTTTAAGAGACTTTCATGCCAAACAAACAAAGGGAGCTGCCCTTTTTAATAATTTGAAGCAGTGCAATGTCAAGATTTTTATCTATCCTAATGGAAGTACTTTGAATTGTGTACTGAAATCATTATCAGAGATAGGCTACAGAAATTAGTTGCATAATTAATTGTATCAAACCCATGGTGCTTTCCTGAATGCACCATCCCATGCAGGGGGGAACGTGCTGCAAAACCTTATTAGGATTTGCTAAACCAGGAGCTTCTCCCCAGACCCCAGGCCAGCAAAGTTGACAGTGCACAAGCTGAGCTCTCTCAGGGCAACAACTGCAAAAACAGCCACAGAGAAAGGATGGGTTTAATTTTATGTTGTCTTAGGACCAGTTTTTGTTGTAATAAAGTTAAGTCCCAGGAAAAACGTGAGGCTCTGAGGCAAGCAAGGACTGGACAGTTCTAAGGTTAGCAGAAGGGTATTTTTATAATCCTAATAAACTAGATTCTGATTTCTAGCATGAAGGGGGTAAATTACAAACTGATGAAGCTTCTCCACAAATGTGATTTCTATTAACATTAAAGCAACCATGGACATATACTGAGGGGAAAATCGGTCTCTAGAGTTTGCTATTTTAACCATCAGTCATGCAGCACAACTGCTGCAAGAAAATAAACGATATAGCAATAGCAACTCTAAAGGCAGATAGAGGACAGGAGAAAGAAAATATTAAATAATGACAGTCACTATGGAAACTGTTGGATTTTTACTATTTTAATACCTGGATGACTCAGAGGAGTGGCAATAAGACATGGAACCTTCTGCCTATGGGGGAAGTATCAGTTCAAACTTTGCCCAAGACAGGGGCAATTGAAAGATCATCCTAGTAACTGTTTATGTAAGATGAGATTTTCCATTTTCAGTTCATTTTCAAGTGTTAGTATCTAGTTAGGAAATATCTCCATCATTCAAATACCCTAGTTAGATGGCCCAGCAGAAAACCTGAAAACCTTCTGGGGGAGGCAGCATTTTCTCACTGCTTTTACAACTTCAAGGTTGAGGCTTAGGAAATTTTGTTCTGCTGCTGCTGCTGTGATGCCAGC
Organism: Manacus vitellinus; assembly: GCF_001715985.3. Taxonomy (NCBI): domain Eukaryota; kingdom Metazoa; phylum Chordata; class Aves; order Passeriformes; family Pipridae; genus Manacus; species Manacus vitellinus. The sequence continues at coordinate 8,451,206 of NW_021939395.1, forward strand.
AATATCCAGATTTCAGTCCCTGGGCCTCACACCTGTGCTTCACGACCACCAAACTAAAACTGAAAGAAAAGCCTACACTCTGTTTGCAAAATGGAGAAATGCTGAAGCTAATGAATTGCAGAAGAGAAACAAGACCTGAAACTACATTTAACATATTCCTAAACTTGGGAATTTATCCAGATTAGGTTGTTTAAGTTGCAATTCGCACCTATGCTGCCCTGGCCTAAAGCCAGGCTCACATCCAGATCATTCTGGTATCTTAAGTGTGCCAGTGTGTCTATAAAGGACAGAGACATTGCAGCAGGAGTGACTGGAATGCATTTTCATTCGCTATTTGGATAGTTTGTTAAAAAGCTAAATTATATGGGATTTATTTCACTTGCACAACTGGAGATATATAATAAATGACTACTTGAACAATTATCTAGAAAAATGTCTCTCTGATACACTTTCAGTCATGCACAAGAGAAATTCTTTCTAATGTGTTCTAAGGTGTCCTACTTGCTTGTACAGAGACTGAAGGGAATCTAACACTCCTTCCTCCGTTTCTTTCCTTTCATGCCTACACACTAGACACAATGTAAATCTGGACTGCCGCCTTGGTAGTCTCACTACCAACTGCTACTGGATCCTGGAGAACATAAAGCAGATGGAGCACATTACCAACAACTTGTTTTGCCAGCTAGTCAATCACTTGCAAACATCCATTATCTAGCCATGTTTTTTTAGGAGAAAGTTGCACAGAGCATCATTAAAGTTTATTAATTGACCAAGCGCATCAAAGTAGAGGTGAGAAAACCAGAGGTAACCTCACCAGATTGCTGTTCTGCACAAGTGATATTCACAGAAAGGGACTCTATGTGCTTTTTAAAAAAGTCACTGCTAAAAATAAGCAGGAAAATTGTTGAACCTCACTCATCTAACTAACCAGGCATTCTTAATGATGATGGGAACGTTTTCAGGGCAATACCACTGATTTCTACACCATAGCCATGAAGTACTACTGTGAAGACTTAAACCAATTCAAACAAAATGACAAAAAGAAGGAAGAGGCTGTATGGGACAGTATAATAACTCCAACCTGATCAATAACTTCTTGACAACTGTATTGCAAACAGAAGCTTCATGGGGAGACCAAGCTGCACTGAGACAGAAGCTGTGATTGCAGGACAGCCCATATATCTGAATTACACATAGGCTACCAAAGCAAGATCCATAAAATGGCCTGAGCCTCTCACGCCCCTCACAACTAGAAAGCCATAGCATTAGGGAGAAATGACTGAATTCTCACTCACTTATGGGTCTGTGAGATATTGCATTAGCAGAAGCTAAGATTTGGTTTAAAAGAAAAAATTTGGCAAGAAAACCACAAACTTGTTGAAAGTCTGTTCCCTGGTGAACCACAGGGAGAAGCAGCTTTAGCTTCAGAGACAAAACAGAGTTCTGGTGCCAAATTCACTTATGATTATGATCCAGCACAGATAATTTGGGGTCTTCTCTAGTCTTGGTCATAAATATTTATTTTCAATAGATGGAATATAGATTTGCATTTTGGGTAATGATACTGCTGTATCTGAAACACAAAAGCTCTACCAGTTGTTGCAACTGTCCCCAATTTTCCAAGACACACAGCAGTACTTGCTAACAATGGAAAGGCAGCTTCACACCCTTATGCTTTGATTAAATAGCAATCATGTTATTTTGCTGTTTTGCTCCCCATGTATCATACACATCTGTTATTTCAAAGAAAATTTAGTCTTTTAACTACACAAAAACAAACAGGACTTGAAGGAGAAGGGGGGTATGGGTGCAACATTTCCAATTTCATCACACTTTAATTTCTGCAAAGACAAAATTCTCTTTTCAGTTAAATAAATTTTTGTTAAAAACACGTGCACAAACACAAAACCCAAATAGAACTTCAGCTTGTGAAAATGCAAGCAATGAACTGAAATCAGAAAAATTCTGCTATTTTAAAATTTTGCTTGCAATTAACAAAAAAGATCAGTCAGCTGCAAAGCAAATGGAAAGGAAAATTAGCATCTTCAAATTGTTCATTAGCCCAGACTAGTAACAAATATTTTTGTGCTTTCTGCATTGGCCTCCATTTTGTTTTAGGCTGAGAGCAAGTTTTACAAATGTGTTGTGATCCAGAAAATGTATCATTTTTTTGTAAGACCCTGATATGATTCAGATGCCAGTTTTCTTTCTTGAGGTTCTTTTACTCTGCTCTCTAGGTCCTTATTTATGCTCTCCTTAGATATATGTGCCTCTTAGCAAAAAGGAAAATTTCCTATCATGTCCTACCTAGGTTACAAAGTATTAAAATCATTCCTTATCACGAACTATGCATTAACTTAGGCATTTAAAATGTTTATGAAAAAATGCTGTGAATTCCTTCTTTTTGTGTATTAGTCAAACTCCAAACCCACTGCATTTCTGTGGGTGTACAAGCAATTTAAATTTCAGCAATTTTCTGTTATTCAGTATTACTTTTTATTTCCAAGTAGTGAGGAACTCAACTAAAACTTATGGGCAAACTTCAAAGGCTTTTGACTTTGCGTTTGGTTTGGATGTTTATTCAGACACTGTCAGACACTGCTTCAGAAGCAACGTTCTCCATTGCATCAGAACAGGTTTTTTCTGACTGTGATAACTGCAGAAACGTCAGAGCAGTGTCCCTGCCCTTGTACACCCATCTGTAGAAGGTCTGCAGAAGCCACAGATATTTTCCTGCTGCATTCCAAAAGCCCAGCCAGGCTCATCCTAGCACAGAGGATAATACCTGGCCACTGCAAAATCCTACAGAAAACTGTGCTTTTGATTTCAGATTTTGATACACACTTGTATAAATGAGGCTGGAGTTCCTGAGGGTTTTCTTTTCACTCCCCTTGTTTGATTCACTTGGTCATAGTACTAAAACATGTGAAAATGGGGGCTTTTTAATCTACAGAGTGACTCCCACGTCACCTGATTAGGAATGCTATAGCACTGCAGGAGATTGTCATCAGTCCTATGTTTCAATGAGGAATAAATGTTGCAATCAGGAAATTTGTACCACTGTAAAATCTTAAGCATGGAAACAGGATTCAGTTTTGTGATGGTGTGTGTATTAAAACAAGATGACAACGATCCAGCTACCTACAGCTTGCCACTAATGGAAATGTAATAAAGTGCCCACCTAAACTACTGGATAATGAAATTACATATCAAAATAAAATGAGAAGAAGGCTATAGCATAAAACTAATGACTTTTGTGATGTCTCTGGTGAAGCATAGCTGTTTGTCAGCTGTTACCTGAGGTGGTCAGTCTAACTGTGCTGGAGCTGCTCCATCACAGTCAGCCCCATTCACCCTTGGTGCAATATTAGACCACCGGTTCCAACTCCCCAGGTGTGACTTCTGGAAGGGGCAGACACCCTCTACACCATGCTAATCCATAATTTTCTGCAAAGAAAGAAGACCTGGAGTCGCTACATACTGTATTCCAATAGGGCATTATTAGTGGGATATATTGCTCACTTAATTCAGACCTGGTTTTGTTCAAAAGATGAAAATTAAAATAAATGAGCTGAGTGACAGGGAAGGCGAGAATGAGAGCAAGTTTGCCCACTAGAAATACCATTAAGGTTGCTCTTAACTGAATGGAGAGACACTGAACTAGCCCACATAAATCTCCTCCAGCTGAACAAATCAGCAATGCATGTAAGAGAATTAAAAGCTTTCATTCTCTTTCTTTCAGGAAATGCTACAACCTTGTTGTTAAAGAACTTCAATTGATAGGAAAAACCCCAACCTTCTTAGAGTCTAGACGAGGGAGATTATAAAAAAAATTTTCAGTGAATTCCCAGATTCCCAGGCTGTGCACAAGCTTCAGGACACAAGGGCTCCTCACAGCCCAGTTATCCTGGCATGCCACAGCTTTCTGAAGAATTTTGATTTCATTTACAAATTATCAAGGAGAATTCTCTGAGCCAAAAACCAGAACAGAGAGAATGTGAAATAGCTCTGCTCTCTTAAGATGCCTTAGTTGAAGCTTTTAAAATGCTTCACATAGTCATATGCACAGATTTCCTTATTTAGGAAAAATGTGGTGGAGTGAACTACAGGGATAGAATTATGATCCTGAGGAAAGAAGTTGTAAAGAGAGATAAGCAGAAGGAGCAAGACTCGCCTTTTGGTGATTGACAGTGACTTTTAACAGCTTGAATCTTGACACAAGCACCTCAGCTAAATGCTTGTCTCTCATAAGGCTTCAGAAGAATGACCTGTCTCAACCAGGCTAATGACCAGAATTGGAGAGAAAGAAAGATAAAACTTACTTTTAGAGAAGTGTTCTTCATTCTCATCCTGCTGGCATATTATCAGCTAAAACTGAAAATATGTGGGAGGTCTAAATTCTGTCCTAGCTGAAGTAGAAGCTGAGTACACCAAGGCAACAGTCCCTAGATTTCAATCAGGGTGCAATGCTCTGGGGATATTTCCCAAGCTGACTTCTGTGAGTTCTTTCAGTTTTATTGTGGAAAGCATTTCAAGAAGAAAACTTACTGTTTTACAGTTTGAGTTGGAGTTACTACAACTGAACCACTGGACTAGATTCTGACCTAAAGTAAAAATGTCAAGTGAAGTCACCACAACGCAGGAGCCCCTTTGCTCCTCCTGCCTTTCCTTCTGACCACATAAGAAGGTTGAGGAGACTGGAACACCCCTGGAGTTCATTCACTGCCATTTACATCAGTTCTTAAGTGGACAAACTCCTTTATACTTGATGTCAGAGATGGGTTAGGTGGCTGCTTTTTTTAGTCTTAGGTATTAGAGGTCTTTTCCAAACTAAATGATTCCACGATTCCATGCTTCCATTTAGCAAGCCAAAGACACATCTTCTGGCAGCTTCCCACTGCAGTTCATAATCTGTTACAGTTGCTTTCTTCATCTTGCTGTTTTACTTGGTGCCATAATTATTTTCTCATTTTTAAATTCACTATTAATTAAGCTCATCTATACTCATTAGTTTAGCTAATCTATCTTCACTCTTAAACTCACACACAACCCCCAGTCTTCATGCTGACGTAGCACTGGTATGGAAAGTTTTATGCAGAGAGGAAGAAAGACCCACATATGTAATGAAATAAGAGGGCTTATAACTGCAGCTGGTTGGGGATTTTTTAATTAAGCTTTTCCTACCCAAAAAAGCCAATTAGTTGGGATTGAAAGTTTTCAGAGACCTACATCCTGTTTAATAAAAATTTAATCTGAAGGTTTCTCTGGTGAAAACTAGAGAATAATCACTAGCTAATACAAATCAAACCTAGGGGTCAAATCTCATCTACAACAGAGGAGGTACTGAACATGCTGCATTTGATTATAAGAACAGCTCTGAGTCCACAAATGCCAGCCTCACAAGTCCCTCACTATGAAGCTCCTTGAGTGATCTAATTTTCATTAGATATTCTGGATTTCATTTGGCACCAGGGCTCAGACTTCAAATCTATGGATTTTTTCATGTAGCTGAAACTCTTGTTCTGAGTTATCCATCCGTTTTCTCCTATAGTTATATTTTTATGGACTAAATGAGAAAGTAGATAAAATGCATTATTATTATTATTACTATTTTTGTTTTCTGACATGTCCTGCTCAGAGATTTTAGGTGATGCTTTAAAGTTTGAATAGGCCATAAAGTTTAGCAAGGAAGTTCTAACCTTGTCTGTGTCCTGCATATAAAAACAAGTCTTCTTGTTTAACTAACAACACGATCAATGCCAATTAACCACTTCATAAGCTGCTGAATCAGAGAATATTGCCCATGGATTGCATCAGTCCATTGTTTACTCTTCTACTTTGCAACTTCAGCTTCTCCCCCAAGCCACAACAATTACTTTATGCCTGTGCTCTCCCTGTCGGACTTTTCTATTCACAATATTGTGTGAAGAAACAAGGAGTTGCCAAGGCAGACCATATTCACAGTGTGTTATCAGCCAATATCCCAGCAGTTGCTTGTACCAGATGTTTCAGAAGATGATAAAAGACCCTACAGGAAGCAGATGTGAGACAATCTGTTCTGCCTAACTCCCATGCAGAACTATATCCAGTCCATAAGTTCATTTATATTCTAAGAGCTTGAAAAAATAAGGCATATTTCCAGTATCAGAATTTATTCATATGTAGCCTCACCAGTCATATCCGGTGAGATTTTCTGTTCTTTTCCCTGCTTTCAATGTCCATCCCAGGAACTCACTTTACCTACAAACATCTTTTCAGATATTGACAAGAATAGACAAGTATTGAAACAGGTTTAAGAAGCTTTTAAGTGTTCTTTTTAACCTTTATCAAAGATAAGAGATTTAGCCAAATGAAGGTTAATGTGTTATTCGGAAAAGCAAAGTAGAAGCAAATTGGTATTATTGTTTTCATTATTAAAGGGAATAATGTCTGTAATCTTGGACTAACAGGTCACCTTCAGGTCTCACTCTTCTGAGTGAATCAGTGAAGCTGCATGCAATAAATGTTTTCAGAAACGTTACTGTTTACAGTGATTCCCCATTTCCCTTTCTATGGACTCCATTTATTGCGAACATAAAATAATTCTTTAGGAATTAGTACAATTCAACATTGCCTATTCTCTTTGGTAAAGGAGGAAATATGAAGATTGTATCTCAATACCCTGAGGATTGTAGGACTCACATCATATTCATGTATTCAATTTTATGAACATCTCCAGAGGATAATAAGACAAAATAGAATTTACTTTTATTTTTTTTCTTACAGCCTATTCTAGGTCTTCTGTCTTTTCAAGTCCATCATAGGATACTTTTTTTCCCCTAACCTCATTTGGAACAGACCCAAGACTGTTTGAACGTGAGTTCCAGCACAGACATTTGGTTGAAAGACAATTTAGATGTGTTTTGGTGATATAGAGAATGCCCTTGTATTTGTGAGTCTTTGAATTATGTTACAGATGTTGGTACAATAGTGTCCCCAAGCTTTAAAATGATTACCCACTTACACAGACTCACAAACACAGAAAAAGAAAAATACAGCAGTCAGCCTTTTCTAGCCCCCAAATCCATCTCTCTGTTGTAGGTTTACATTTATGTGCAGAGACCCTCAGAACTGGCCAAGAAGGGAGAAGCAAGCAGAGGGTGCATTATGAACACTGGGAGAAATGTCAGCATTTCAACCTAAGAGCATAGTCTGTTGTCATGACAACATGATATAAAACGTTTTCTTAAAGCAAAAGATTGCAATGTAAATGGAAAAGAAAAATTCAGTTAGTAGAGCAAATTCAGATGATGACTTTATAAGTTTGTGACATGGACTAAAACACAACATCTATTACCATGAAGAGATTTTTAAAAAAATCCCACATAGAACTTGCTTGCTTCACAGAAATGGTGTTGTTTAAAAATCTCATTTATCATTAGAAATGAAGTTTACAAACTGGACTTAAAAAAAAAATCAAATTAATTTCACATGTTTTCTACCAGATATTCAGAAAACATATGATGGTTTACTCCCTCATGCAAACTACTTTTTTAAAGCAGCTTGATTTTTTATGCAACACGAAGGATCTGTTAAGTGCTGCAGAAACACTTAATGTGCCACTGGCCTCCAACCTTATAATTGCAGTGGTCAAAGGGTTGAAAAAGGGAATATCATTATCCCATTTCAAAGCAGGAGAAGAGGCACAGGGCATGTGAAGCCAGAGGCCCAAAAATGACATGAAAAGCTTCCAGCCGTGCCGGGAATTACATCAAGATTGCTGCAGCCCGGTTATGTGGTTTACAATGTCATTCTCCTCTGCTCACACAAAGACAGAAATCGGTGGCTATTTTCCTTCAAACATTTACTGAAGTTTACAGTTATTAAAGCTTTCATCACCTAGTCTTGCCTGAAACGTTAAAATTTTTTTGTCATTGTTGGAAGTGTGACCTGTGCCTCGGGGCATGCACTGGAACAGAGCAGCAGTGACAGGGACACTGAGGCGGCGCTGGCGGCCCTTTGCTCGCTGGCCATTAAAATGAATAGATTACATCTCCCACAGCAGCAAGAGAGAAGGTATTTTTATGCTAGCCTAAGTGACCTTGTACCACTTAGACAAAGCTGGAGAATTTCTCCCTGCACCCCACACCTCCACGTACTGAAAAAAAAAAAAAAAAGGCAAAAAATCTTGGCAAATGTCTCAAGCTGGCTTTCTTTTCTCCCTTTCCAGTACAGTTTGCTGTACACAAAAAGCTAAAATATTTAAGAACTAACAAATTAGAAAACTTGGATTTGAATTTTTTCTTGATAGCTCCCAAAAAGGATGATTCTTCAAGAAGAAATAGAGAAATATGCCCCTAACCTGCCTGCTGCCTCTGCAGATCATCTCATCAGCCCAGTGTTCCTCTTGCCTACGGCTGACCTCTAGAAGTGTGTGCCCTGGCATTTGGTATTACAGATTTGTTTGGTAGTGTCTGGGAGTCAGTAGTGAGGGTCAGGTCCCATGAGGATAGAAAACACCTGAGCACAGATAAGGAGATTCCTCCTGCCCCTTGGAGAGCACAGAGAGGGTAAAGCAGGTTTTGGCCTGAAAACATCATGCTAGTCTTACAGTGTTACCACCCTTTCTGGTGGGATTTCATTAAAAAGGAACCTGGAGAAGCAAGAACATCAGAGAAGGGAAGGGGAAACCAAAGAGGTCGTGTTCCTGTTAAAAAGTGCACAAAGCAGTTTGAGACCACTGTGGTGGGACACACTAAGCACTGTCTGTTGGCAATGACTTTATATTGGTTTGAAGGGGTCTAGCATCCTACAGGATCAAACCTCAATGCTTTAAATAAGCCTCAGAGTTTAGATCTGAAGTCCCCTAAAGAAGAAGGGTTGAATTCAGCTCTGTTTAAAATGGACAATAAGGACAATTTACTGGAAAGGTACATTCTGAGGAGATACTACAGCAATTCTGATATAAAAGATAACTTGTCTTGTTAAAAGCTTACGAGCCATTTGTCATCTCAACACTCTGTTCCCTGCAATGTCAGGTTCTGGAAAGCTGTGAACTCCCAGGTAATGAAACAACTCAGTTTGTGCTAAGAAAAGTATCTAGTATGCAAAATTATGGCCTTGCAGCTGATCCTAGAAGGTGGTGATTACGGTCTCCCTGTCTCTTTCAAAAATATGTGTGTGAGCTCTGTATTATGTGAGAGATGAAAAAAGTGGGCTGTTGAGACTCCCGTGAGCCACCTCTCCATTTTCAGTGCAGGAAACTGCCAGTGATGCTCACTGGGATTGCTGCCCACCCTGGAGCCCTGAAAAGGCAGCATGAGTTTGGAAAAGCTTCCTAGATGTTCATCGTGGGGAATTTCTGGCTGGTTCTAGACCTCTCAATATGGAAACCTTCCCAGGTTTCCTTCCTTTACTGAAGATCTGGAATAACACTGCCTTAGCTCTGGCACTGCTAAGACTTCTCCAATAGTTTGTAGCAGGAAGCCTGCTGGGCAGCATGACCTCTGTACTACAGTAAAGAAAACCACAGGTCATTTCTTGATCTTCTGCTGTCACCAAAATAACCTTAACCCAGCTTTGATTTTGTCCTCCAGTTCTGTTCCTGAGGCAAAAAGGGCCATATTCACATTCTTCTACCCTTTGATTACCTTATGTTATGAAGATTATAAGCCCCACCATGTGGAAATTCTGCCTCTCCCAGGTTTGCCCTATACAAAGGGACTCTTGGGGGCAGGAGGAGTTTCTAAGGGTTACAGTAAGATAGCAATAATCATGTGAAGTGTGTCTCTCCACACACTACCAAGATTAAGAAAATGATTCTGAGAAATCACAGAAGATTCTTACTCAGTGATACATTCCTCACATTAGTTTGGAGTCTGATATCTGATGTTTGAAAAGGAAGTTTTCATGCTACTTCCTCTTTAGAGGATTTCAGGGAGAACATAATACAGGGAACATTGCTGGGGCCTACCCATGGTTTTTGACCTAGAAACAAGATTGCAAAGTAAGAACCTGCTCCTCCATCTGGTGTATAAGCTAATAATCCTCCCCACAAGAGCAATTCAGTTAACCGAACTGATTCCATACCATTATTGCCATGGTGGGCCTCTATAGGTGGTCCTCTAGATCACATCAAATACAGCCTGGCTTTCAGATGCAAGTGTGAGGTTAGATGAAACTGGCAGGTAGAAAAACACATCTTTGTATTCGTAAATTCAGCCAATTTGTTCAGGACTTGCTGAGAAACAACCCCATGACACCAGTTTAGAAAAGAAAAGAGATAGAAAACAGAGATTCACTCTTCTATTTACTAGAGATTTGAACTTTGAACAGTGTAACTGAGAAAAATAAGAGAGAACACAAAATAGACTCAAAATTATCATCTTATCTCTATGTCCACACCTGTGGCTTTGTTGACACCAGGCTGCATTACATGAGATTATCGAAGTTGGAGCTAACCTTCATATCTTTGTAGCATCAAGTGAATGTCAAAGTCATCATCACAGGCACAGCAGATCCTATTTGCTCTGCACCAGTAACATCTTTTCAACATATGTCTCTGAAATACAGTTTGTGAGAAGGAAGATTGCTCATTGGAGCAGCAAGGAAAGAAGCACAGAGATACTTTGCTACAAATAGAGAACTTCAGTTATGTCATTGAGATCAATGGAAATTCAGAGGAAAGCCTGAATAAGAAGTCTGGGATTTGACCCTAAATCAGCTTACACAATTTTCAACAAATTGAGTTTTTACAATCTGGAGGAAGCTCTAATTATGTTGTCATAAAAATCTCAGCCCTGTTGAAATCTTATTTGTGAAGTCTCAAAGAAGCATTTATAAAGGATTTTCTTTCCCATTTTGTTCTGATAATTGGCAATATATGAGGTGTCAGACTAGAGAGTGCAATGTGGGACATGCCCCTTCCATCCCCTCTCTGAAAAAGGAAACCAATAAACAATTGGCTGGGTTTTATTATGTTAAAGACCAAAGTTTCAAGCTCTGACTCTTCATTTAAAGTTCCCAGAGAGAGGGACAATTAAAGGGTATGTTTCCTACAATGGTAAAAAACTCCTCTCTCCAAAGATGAAACATGAGTTTAAATGCCTTCATGCATGAGGTGACATGTGTAAGTGTCTAGGCAGATATCACAAACATCAGACTTCCTTGTGTACCAGAAACACACAGAACTTCAGGAAGACAGTGTGGAAAATTTCAGGGAGACAATAAAATTTTTTCACTAGTTCAGTGAGAGCACAGGTTCTACAGAAATAGTTCAGCTGTAGCAAACTTCTGCCAAAGCCCTGGGAGTTTCCATGAGAAACACACAGAGGTCCTGGCAGCTCACTGGATGCCTTTTGGCAAAACTGGCCTTTCCAGGCCTGCTTGCTGGGGACACAACACCTGAGGAACATCTTCCAGTTGATGCCCTCCAGTTGCTGTGCATTGAGGGTGGTGGGCACGAGCTCAGGGTTCTGCAAGGAGGCCCAGAGGGAAGGATGGGGAGGCCCCTCGGAGTCAGGCTAGATGGGTACTCTGCTTCACTTATGAAAAATTTGGAAAAGGATAACAGTTATGCTTCAATGCAAACATGTCAAAGTGCTCAACCTTCCACTGAAATGGAAATTCTCACTTGAACAGAACTGTCTGAAGCCTGCTAGTGTAACAGCACAGGTCTCTCACATTTAAACTATCAAGAAATCTTTATTACTAGTACTTATCACTGTGGCATCAAAAAGACACCATGTTTATAGCAGCACAGCATAAAAGTAAAAAACATAGGAGAGGTAACAATAAATAGCTGTTGAGTGCTCCTCCAAAAATATGGCATTATAGGCACCATCAGCAGCCAAGAAATATTCCTTTCCAAGAGTTGCTTTCATTTGTGAAAAACATTAATATTCAAATGAAATATTTTCTTTTATGATTTTCTCACTTTTTTTTTTTTAAAGGAAAATGTGTATTTCTGGCCTGATCTCCCCAAGAAATTCCTTTAACATTAGAACTGAACAGACTTTCATTTCAGCTGTGTTTTAAGGAAGTGATATTAGACAGAAGAATTGTCTGCTATGGAGAAGGCAATCAGTATTCATTGCCAGCTGAAAGGTGTCGACCAGGCTGACACGTTGACAATGCTGTATTTCCACACATCTTGTTTTAATTCCAAAGCACATATCTGTAATGTGAAACTGTATATTCCTACGGCTGCACTCACATTCAAAACCAGCCATGTTTGGGCAGACTAAAATTCTCTCTTGCCCAACATCTCCAGATTCTCAACAAAAAGCAAAGGGATTTATTGAACCAAAGCTTTTCTGGTATATTCTTCTACTGCCGTGGTTTCCTGACCAGAGGCAGTATCACGGGTTCCTTTGTTACAGCACAGCCTGGGTGCAGAGCACACCTGTAATTTGGGCTTGCATTGCTATTGCAAACATGAACTCCTCACACGCAGTGGGAGCAGAGCCCGGCTGTTTGCCCTGAAGCTCACAGTACATAGACACGATTTAGAGAAACAAGTTTATATAAATAAGCAAAACAAGCCACCCATTCACTTTAACATTAACCATTTGCATAATAGTGTCTGTGTTGTGGTTCACACTCAGTGGGTGATTAAAGTACCACAGCAGCAGGGTGACAAACATGCAGGAGCTGGAATTTTTAAAGGAAAAATGTTACATTTTGCTGTTGACCAAGATCTCGTATATATCATTTGTCCATTTGTACTAATATTTTTTAAAGAAAAAATTGCTGAGGGAAAGAGTACGATGTAGCCAGCCGAGAAGCAAGCACAGGATAAGCCTTACACCTTAACTGCAGGGAGGAGAGTGCCAGCTTACTGAGGTGAAAAATGAGCAGAGGAAGAATAAGCAAGAATCAAGTTTTATATTAGGATATAGGAAGGAAATATTATTATATTACATTATATCATATCAGTGGACTGCAGTGATTTAACACAAAAGAACTCACAGAATGCCCCAATTCATTTCTAGTAGTTCTCACTGTCTGCCCCAGCACTGCCTGATCCCAGGCAAAGGCTGAGTGCCACCCCCTCCTGCCCCAGTTATTCCCTGTTGCAAACAGCACTAGCAGTGCTGGAGATGTGAAGTACCAACCGTCCCTCCAGGCAGGACTGGGGTCTCTCCAAGAACCACAACCTTTCCCAGCAGGGAGAAGGGCTGGGCATTGGCTTCCTTTGCTATCAGCAACTCCAACTCCTCCACTTTGCTCCTGAAAAACTAAGCAGCCACTTGGGCATGCCACGTGCATGCACTTGTACCTAATGATGTGCTCTCTGGAACACAAATCCTGCTCATCTTTTAAGTGATACTATTTCACGATGTGCCAACATACTTTACTTTTGGTAATAGCCCTTCACCTAACACAATAAGAGAAGTGTACTCACTCAGTCCCTGGATACTGTTTAAATCACATTCCTAGCAACGAGCATCCTTTGCCAGGAGTGCAGGGTAGAGCTACCTGCTCACCATGCTCATCCTCCCTGATTAGTGGACAGGCTCATGAGGATGCTGGGCACAGTGTCCCACTCTCTGCACCAGCACCACGGCAGGATGGGAGGCAGAAGCAGACAAAACTCCTGTGCCACCCTGGTGTGCACTGAGGAGCAGAAGGCCCATGCCTTTGGTAGGTTATCAGCACAGCAAGTGCTTCCCCTCCTCGCTCAGGACATAATCCTGATGTCCATTCAGACCCCAAGCATTATTTCTTGACTCCCTCCTCTCCCCCAGCAGACTCCTCTTGCCCATGTACCTGCTAACACAGGGTTTGCCCTTTTTATTACAGTTCAGTTTAAAATAAACATGAAACTCCCCAGCATGTTTGACTTGTGCTCCACAATTTTTTTCATGTGACAAGGTTGCTGCTCCCCGGCAGTCTCCTTATCTACAGCAGAGATCAATGCAATATTCTACTTACCTGTGATAAGCTGCATCTTCAGGCCATAACAAAAACCATTTTATAAGGGATTTTTCAACGTTGTCTATATATCTAGCAGGTATAGACCTCTCAGAAAATTAAAGTAACCTTTATACTCCAACAATAAATCTAACATTTTATAAACACATAATGCCCTCGTAGATTTCATATAATTTATGGATTACTCTTTCATCTTTTTTTTTTTTTTTAGTTTGGAAGAGATAACATGCTTAGCTTTGTCCTGTGTTTGCCCAGTGTACGTAGCTCTAGCTGCACCATCACACCTAACATGGCTTATTTTTCACAGCCCATATGGATAAAATCTTATCAAACCAAACTCTTGCTGAAGTCCTATCCTTTCTAGAAAACACCCTTAACTCCAGGTAGAGAGGAACTGACAGAACTTGTGAAACACAAACCTTGGCATCTTCAGGAAATTATATGAAAAAGAAACTCGCTGCCTTATAGAAACAGTGTATAGGAAACCAAACAGCTGTTCCCTAAATCCACTGAAGTGCTCTCAGCACAGGTTGCCACAGTTAATGAACATTTTCCAGCATTCAGGAGTGGAGGTTTTTAAAAGATGGAAATGATATATTCTCTTTCCTTCCTTTTTATAGAAAATTCTCCACTTCAAATGTTAAATTGCTCATTTTTTCAGTGAAAATGTCAGTGGAAAGTTTCGCATGCACAGAGAACACAAGGGAATGAGAGATGGCCAAGCCTCCAAACTGTTAATTCTGCAGTTCCTGAAGGAACTGGATGAAACCCACAAACAGTTAAGGAAACTGGGAAAGCAACTGGACATCAGAAGGCAGGTTGAATTCAGGGAAGACTCTGTGCAGTCCCTCTGCAACAGGCAGGGTCAGCACAGCCCGGCAGCAGCAGCAGTGGGATGTCACAGCTTTCCTAGGAGGACAAAAATCCCCCAAATACTCAGAGATGAAAAACACACCAGTTAAACAAGCTAGGGTTTATTTATACATCTATAGAGCAAAGCAGCCTGGAACAAAGCCTGCTGCTTTTGTCTGGTAATTAAGAAAAGCAGTTTGTGTGACTCCAGTGGATTATCAGGGAATGTAAGTCCGGCCCTTTCAAATGTCAGCATTGTTCTACCACCCCCTGCATTTTAACAAAGTCACAGTGTAAAAAGGACTAATTAGTATGGTATGAAAAGGCAGACATCTAAAGATGATATTTGATGCATTTCTGCACCAGAACCAGTAATTAATTACTTTGTGCTGGAGTTCAGATAGGTGTATTGAAAAAAACCCAAAAGATTAACCTGCCTGCTTGCAAATTCTTTTAGGGTCACTACTAATATTGTTTTTGGTATTTTGACTGGCATTTCTCTTTCTCTTAAGTGCACTGTAATTTTGTTCTAAGGAAAAAGGAACTATATGGAATGTTTTATTTAAAATTTTCAAAGTATTTTCTAATTCTTTCCCCTTCTCAACACATCTCATGTTCTCCAAGCTTTTTCATAACACAGAAATGAAAACCAGCAAAGATATAAGAGCATTCATAATGCAACATTTAGGTAATATGTTTAATTAATGTGAACAAATTCATCATTTTATTCTGGCTATCAAGATGTTTTAAGCAACACAGGGTTTTTACCAAGCATGAAATTGGTGCCATGGCCTACAGAGCTCTGTTAGAAACTTACTTTGGATGCTTTTTTGCACCACCAGTTACCCTACATGTTTATGCATGTGTGCTCATTTATACATACACTTATTAGAATGATGAAGCTGTAACTGGTATCACAAGAGCATTTACCTACTGTTCAAGTTAATTATTTGGACAGAAATGACAAATAGTGTTTTAAAAAGGAAAATGGCATTGTCAGAGTATCTAATGTGAAGAAAGTATAGTTAAATTGAACAATTTCCTATCTCATCCTGTCCAAATAACCTGTCCCAGTCTTCTGAAATATTCATAAAAGAATAATTATTACCATTTATGGTCAAAATAAAATGCTATTAATGGCACATGATTTTATAGCAGTTCCTAATATTTTCCTTTAGCAATTGCCCATTTATTTGACTTTCACTTGGCACCAGCTTATTATTGCCCTCAGTGTTACCAGAAGGGCACATTTACAGAGAAAAAAATATGTCATTAGAATCAAGATTAATCAGAAAAACATTGATTTTTAGAATAAACAGAGAAAAACATTTTTGGTGAAGAATGTGCCTAAACAGCCTGAGATCTTGTTTATCCAAATCAACACTGGATAAGGAACCACATTTACTAAACAGGTTTCACAGGGAGCTCAAGACAATCCTGCCTGGACTCTCTCCACAGCTGGATTCCACAGCCACCAGCAGGGGAGAATCTTTGCAGAGATTGTCTATCAGTGGCAAAATTATGTTTAACTCACAGCAAGACATACAGATGTCATACAGTGCACTGACTGGAGCAGACATCAAAGAAAGACAACATCCCTCTTCCCTTTGCCTTGTGATTTTGTTCTTTCAATTTTTAACACTAATGGAAGCCCAGTTCCAACATTCCTTGGAAGCAGCACCAGTCACCCACCAAGGCTTTGAGGAGGTGCCGGGACCCATCCACTCAGATGAATTGTAATTGTAATTATAGGACCAAATATAAAGGAAAGAGGGGTAAACACACAGTGATATTCTCTTTGCTTTAAGTTTTTTTCTTTGAATTAAAACTAAACATCCTCCCCCTTCTAAGAAAAAGTCCTGCCTGAAACTTGAAAACCACTTATTGCTGCTGGGCCTGTCTGTACCTCAGTCCTCAAGCCTTGAAACTTTCTGAAGATGTCTTAGCCTCATACACAGAAAAAGCATTAAGTTGATAGACACTTGACCTAACTAAACTTTTCAATTATTTCCTCTAAGTGTGGTTATAGTGCAAATAGGTTTCTTGCTGTTAAAAGAACAGGTTATAAGCTGTTATAAACCTCATGTGTTTCTTCACAATAGTCTAATTGTAGCATTTGTGCATTAATTCCCAGAAAAATAGTTTGTAGCTACATATGACTACATTAAAAAAAAAAAATCTTCTTTTGGACACATTATTATAAACAAAGACATTAATAATTCAGGATGACCCTTAGGTTCTGCTTTAAAACCAGAGAGCATCCTCAGGCTCTTCACCAGCGTACGGTTTGTGATCCCCAGCTTACAAAAGTGCATGAAGGATGCAGGGACTGTCATGGAATCCCAGCCTCATCCTATGTTCTCAGAAACAATATATGTCTGTACTTGGGTCAAAATACACAGATGATTCCTCCTGTACAGGATAAGCTCAGAAGAGAGAACCTTTCCTGTTTAAACAGACAAGCCACAGAGCAACACTATCATTCTTTCTCTTACTTCTCTCATAGAATGAAGAGTCAGACAAGAGTGAATTTTCTTCAGGGTAATCTCCACAGTAAGACTTTGCAAATATATATTTCTAAGAGTGATATACACTCCTCACTCATGTGAGTGATTTCAGCAAGGCTCAATAACTTCCTCGTCATTGCCTCACAAACTCAGTAGGACACAGCAAGTAACAAACCCCATCAGTTTTCAATCTCATGCAGGTTCACTCCAGCATCCCTTCCTAATTCTTAATGCACCCTGGCCTTGAGCACAGCTATTTGCTACTACAGGTGAGGCTGCACAAGCATATGGTGAGTGGAGGCCCAGTGAGCTGGAACATCCTGTTTCAGCTGATATTCTGCAGAACTGTTTGGCTATAGGAGCTCAGCAATATATTTTGATAGGCTTGGCTATGCAGCTATAGATCTAGTTTGCTTCCCACTCGGATATTGTTCATGCTTCAGTTCTCATGCACAGAATTAGCGATAAGCAATATTAAGCAGAGCACTCTGTATCACAGTTCTGCCCAAAAGGGCTGATAACAGATCCCAGTCTCTTTATGTGTTTTGCCTTTACAGGAAGCTGAGTGACTGCTTCCCTGGGAAGCAGAAGCTGATAAGTATTCTGAGCTTTATGTTAATGCAATGTCTGTCACATCTCTCTTGCACCTTCACCAGGAGCTTTCAAAGTCTTGGTGGAAATACTAAAATGGAAGACCTTTCTGCTAGTGCTTTTTCAACAAGGATGCTGTAATGCAGAAATAACTAGTAAGGATATTTTAACACCTTGCTATGCATAAAAAAATGTATGATCTTCAAAACACAACTGCTGACAGCAATTAGCATGTATTTATAATACATCTGTGTGTAACTGCATTCTTACCTGGTTATTGCAGGATACAGAAATAACCATTCAGCTTGATGTACTACAAGCCCACAGATTTCTTAATTTAATGCATGTTCAGTCCCATACTGTTTGAGGATGTTATTTGCAGGCTTGGAGTTCTTTTCCTTTCAAATTTAAGTCTTGTGGCCTGATATTTTTGTTAAAATATCTAGAGGTTATACTTGTCCCCTCACTGGCCACCCTATGGTGCTGGTGCCACCTTATAACCATCGCTACACAAGCCCTTTGCCTGTAAACAGGCTGCCCTTTTCTTCCTTCCACATGATTCAAGATCACATTAATAAAACTCTGAATCAACACAGTACATGCAGAGAGTTGCAACAAGACAGGGATCCCTTACCCCTTGGCCAGGAAAAGTACACAAAATGATTCCAAAATTCCCCAAGAGCCACATCAGATGACAAAGGTTTTCTTGTTCTTCCACCTTGCATCTTTGACGCTCTTGTATATTTTGCCTTGAGGTCCAATATATCAAAGCTTCATGTATTATTTTGCTGTCATTACTTAGTATTTTAGTCTTCAGTTCTGGATTTATTGGGGCTAAAACTTTTTAGTTCAAAGGATTTGCTTTCAGCTCTAAAATTATTGGGCATTTCAGAGGGGAAGAATCAAATGCATGTTCAGATAAGAGACTGAAGACAAGGAACCAAAGATAAGGAACCACAGGAGAACACCACTCTTTGTATCATCTGGCATAGACATATTTTATAACATTGAGGAGGGTATCTGATTAAGATTGATAAAGTGAAAGAACCTTTATGTTACCTACACTTCAGCCCACAGCATGACCTGGTAACCATTTCTCACAGGGTCAAAGGAGCCCCTTTACCAAACCCTTACCCTTGTCAAACAATAACATCAAATGGAAGCATCTCCAGTGGCTGCTTTGCACTAGAGCACATCTCCCCTGCTGCAAATGAAGACATTCACCTCTGTGTGCACCTCTATCTATCCAGCAGATTAAAAACTGTTGAATTCATTGGGGATGTAGAACAAGAGCCTCAGCAGATGCAAGTATGCTGACATACCATAAACAAAGGTCTAGTTCCTGCTAAGGAATGAAAACTATCTAAATCATTCCAATGTATGCTCTAACTGTCATAAAAATGTCCGAAGCTATCTGACTGATAAACTATGTTAATTAAGTTTGATTGTTCTATTTCATCTTAACAATTGCCTGGAAACCTTGGAGGATATTTTGTTTGGCATCAAGAGAACAGCAGACTCACGTGAATGCTGGGTACCTCTGTGGTTGCTGGTCCTGTCTCAGAGGGCTCAGAATCCATATCAGCACCACTGAACAATTTTGAATTCCTGTACAAGGAAAAATGGACAAAACATTCTTGTGTTGGAGTTATGTACTTCAACTTTATTTTTCTCTATAGTCTCTGTAACATTTTAGATAAGACAGTGCCCTAGGTGGGCTATTAGAAAATATGCTTAGTTAAAAAGCAGTATTATTAAATGAGCCACCACTCAAATCTGCCACGATGGTTTAACAAAAAAAACAACCCAAAAAACCAACCTCCCTCTCACTCCAATCCCCTCCAACAAAAAAAAAAAAAAGTGTTGGAAGGGTCAATATTATTTATATAATATTTTCTTTACGTTTTGGCAACCTTGTAAGCAAGTATCCTCTAATCTACACCTAGATTAACCATGGTCCCTGAATGAGAGACCTGCAGGGTCACTTATCTGAAACCCATGCAGGAGTAACGAGAAACCCAAGAGCACCAAGCTCTGGGTGTGTGCAGTCTATTGCCTTGGGGGGTTCCTTAAAAAGATTCTAATGGGATCCAACAAGGGCAACTTTGATTATCCCATGTTGTTTGAAAGATGCATCAACCAAACCATGGAGACCATGAATCTAAAAGGCAGCTGACAAATCTAGAAGAGAAGTATTATTTGCTAACATTCAAAAGGAAGATTTATATGTCAGATGACTGACTATATTTCAGAAGCTGTCATTTCTAGGAACATCAGTTGGAGATACTATTATTTATTACTATCCATACAGAGCCCCACAGATATTACCATGTATGTGTAGACATTACAGTCAGCAGCAAAAAAAAGACAGAAAGAAGGGAAGTAGAAGAGAGGGAGAGCAGCTTCATATATATATAAACCAGATTTTTCTGAAGAGTTAATCTCAGTGGTCACTTCACCATCTCAGTTTACAAGTTAATTTTGCTTGTTAGTTTCTATGTATTAGTCTTGAGAATTTTTTTTATCAGTCGTGCTATCCTGAAGCAATTACTAACTTAAACGATAGTGAACTTGTTACAAATAAATTCTAGTGTTGTTCTTGAGGGCCTGAGAAAGCTTTTTTTTTCTCAGAGAAACAATTGCATACATTATTCAACATGTCATAGCAGATATATTACATTATTTTGTTACCACATTGCTTAATGGTATTCAAATAGAATGTTATAAACACACCATAAATATCAATCTTAAAAAGACATTAAAAATTTAAAGATACTAAATTACCCCATGTAGGTGAACTAAAGCGATTATAAATTAATAACCATGAAGAAAGTTGAAATTCAGAAGTTCTGAGCAGGTAAATTAAATGTTTGAAAATTTCTATAAAACACTGGGAGAACAGATAAAGTCTGTAAAATCACAATTTTATCTCATCTTTGCTGATTATTAGTACGTGGTATAGCACATATCCAGAAGAGTACAGAGAGAATTACTTTTCTGCAGCTGTAGCTTTGTTTCACTAATCATAGAATCACAGAATGGTTGTCTTGGAAGGAACCTTAAAGATCATCCAGTTCCACCCCTCTGCCATGGGCAGGGACACCTTCCACTAGATCAGGTTGCTGCAGGCCCCATCCAACCTGGCCTTGAACATTTTCAGGGATGGGGCATCCACAGCTTCTTTGGGCAACCTATTCCAGTGCCTCACCACCCTCACAGTAAAGAATTTCTCCCTAATATTTCATCTAAACATTCCTCTTTCAGTTTAAGGCCATTCCCCCTTGTCCTATCATACAGCTCTTCTGTAAGCTGCCACAACTCTGTAAAAATCACTTTTTTCTCAGATTATACTGGATGTCTAAAAACAAGAAAAAGGTTTCCTGGACTACAGAAAATTCAAACTATTTAGCTTCTGTTTCCTCAGCAATTCTGTGTGCTGGGGTGTCCTGCATTTTCATTTTCTCCCAAGTCTTAAATATCCCAATTCCTTGTTGATGGAGTAATCGAGTAACCAAAAAAAGGGACTCTCCTATTGATGTCTATTGAGAGAGTTGCAGCTAGAAAGCAGTAATTGTTACCCTTTTATTATGGGTTTGAGATTTTTTGGCAAGTGGGTGTGAGGAGGACACTCATGGCAGCACCCCCTGCTGCATCCTCCTCCCACCCCACCACAGACAGACCTGGTTTTCAACTGCCTCCTTTTGCAACTGAGGGGAGCAGGAAATAAAGCTTTTAGCAAGATCATGAGCAGAGCTTTGATTGTGATGCAGTTCCCCACACAGACAGGCTAACATGAGAACAGTGGGACCTTTATCACTACATGTTGAAAACCAGTGCATGTTACAATAAATAAATGGCACAGACTGTTGGGTCCTAACAATGACTTTCCACTCACTGTACCTAAAGATTCAAAACACACCACAAACTCCAGGTGTTGCTCACAGGATTGTGCCCAACATTCCTTAGAGATGTTAGAAATTCATATCCATTTCTTTCATGGTGATATTTTTCTTCCTTTAACAGTTTTCAATTTGAGATATAATTCTGGCCAGTTTCTGGTGGACTGTCCTTGCTGAGCAAGGCATTCACACCCAAATTTCAAAACATTCTAAGGATTTAGCAGCATGCAGTCCATTGATTTTAGCAGATGATGTGGTGTTTGCTATCAATACTCTGCCAAACCTTATAGATCAATGGAACATTGACATATAATGTGAATGCATACATGGCTTTAGCAACAGAGCTGTTGTTGCTGTATCAGTCTAAGACACAAGCAAGGCAAGGTTCAAAAGTGAATATAGGACTGTTATTAGCCCAGATAAGTTTTCAGGTACATAAGGTATTCTTTAGCTCTCTTCTTCAAGGACACTGGTTCCAAGAAGTACAAGAAGCTGTGTGCAAACCTTATTTGTAAATGCAACAGTCAGCTGAGTTAGATACATGGCCTCTCTCAACAAACCCTGCCTTGAACCTGCTGTCAGCTTAAAAAATGGGATCTCTCTCTCTTCTGCAGTGCCATAATATTGAACACAGGGACACATTATTAGTTGGTGTGTTGCCTAATAAATTATGCTAAACTAACTGGATTAATGTCTTCTGGTAATATTCATTGGCCGTGATACCTTGTTATCCTGAAGCCTGTGTACTGAAAACAGCAACCAAAGAATCACAACATTGTAGAGCTACTATTCAACTGCTGTAAATATCTAATCAGTGCACAGGGCAGAAAACAACTGGGCAAGTAAAGACAATCCAATCTGGCTTTATTTGGCTCTGCAATAACAGTAGTTATGATCAATGGTGGTTATGAAGTATAAACAGAATGTAGATTTCTTATGAATGAATAAATCTGTAACCATTAAATTAACTAATACACAATTTTGTTAGTCTTTGCTAGTCAGCACCAAAAAGTAAATCTCACAGTTCCAAAAATCTAAAACCTGTGCATTTCCAGCTCCATCAACATGCTTTGAAATATTTTTAATTGAAAGTAACTGATAGAATGTAATGCAGCATTCATCTTGCTGCGGGTGACATGAGGCATACAGCGGAATGTTTTAACAAATGTTTTATTTAAAGACAGACTTGAAAAGTCAGTGGGAGTAATTGCCAGTTTGTCAGCTGAATCACTTTATCCTTTGGAAGAGCTTTTTGTCATTATATTAGATGATTCCCTATGTCAGTGCAGGCCAATTTTTAGGATAAATGCACCTCAGTGTCATGCATTCCATTATTGAATACTAAAATGGTATTTGGGGGCTTGGTTTTACAAAATTGTTATCCTTCCTATATTGATGGACATGCTACTAAATGACATATGCATTGAAAACCTGTGTTTTATGGGAAAAAAATGAAGATCTCTTTTTCTAATTCTCCCTTCTTTTCCATACATTTAAAAAAAAAAAACAAGAAAGCTTACTCATTATCTCCATAGCATGAGAAAAAGTTTATGTATCATGTAGCGAAGTCTTAACCCTGCCTGAGATTTTTTACTTATCGTAATGGGACTGTCTGAATGGCAAAGCTGGCAGAACTGGACCCTTTGTGCTCAGAATGCAGTATTTACACAGCAGATACTACACTCATACATTGCCAAAAAGCAGGCTATATGGACAGCATTTCTAATCTTTGTAAATCAACCCAGGGCTCTCTGGTGTTTTTAAAATGCTTATGTTCCTTGGAAAGTGAAAAACATTCTGCTTAGACGTAAGAGACTGGCATATATTAATCCTCCAAGTGTGGCACAACAGCATCCATTTTTGAACATGAGAATAAAATAATCTCAAGGGTGTCGTTTGAGTTCTTTGGTTTAACCGAGCAGAAATGTAAAAGATTTACCGGATCAATTAAAATTCTGTGAACTGTATTCCTTGTCAAACTATTTTAATCTGTTTATATCTGGGTTATTCACTTATCTGTCTACAGGAAGAGAATGTGTGTGAGACTGGTTTGCACAGATATCTGTAGGAGATACTGCATCTTGTATTTTCTGTAGGAGGGAAGCAGTTGGGAGATGAGCAAGAAATATATGAATCATCTTACGACTACAATCTATATCCAACTTCCTCCTCTCAGGAAATAAAGTTACCTGACAATTTAGGCCAGTAGCGTGGGTTTCTGACAACTTTGCATAAAGTTTGTTTGAAGAACCCTCGTATTTTTAAATCTCTGTAAGAACATTTTTGCTAAATATATTCAAAGCATTTGATCCAAACAAAATTAAACTGGAGAATTAAAAAAATGACCAAAAAAAAAATTGTCTTTGCAATGAGAGCAAGAGCTTGCAAATCAGAGCTGTAGTTGGAAACAAAACTTCAGCCAAGCTGCCATCTGAGTCTGATTTAGTTTCCTCACCGTTTCTACAATCAGCACAGGTGATTCACACACACCATCCCTCTCCTTACCTTCCTGCTCTGACATTCACGTGGTTTTGATTTGAGAGTCCCTACATGAAAAATTCCTTTCCTCTACTCTTTGGGTGGTACCCACTGAACTGAGGAATGAGCAGCTTTCCCCACCTTCACATTTTCAAAAGATGAGGGAAATGTAACAGACATTTTGGTGAAGCTTTGCTTGGACTGTCACACCTGTCCTTTGATCTCCCTCCCAAGAGGTCCTGCCTTTATCCCACGTCACGAGTGCAGGAGCAGCTTTCCACGGCTCACATGCCCATGTGTTTGGCTTAGAGGGTCAGGACAATGCTGTTCCCCTTGAGGCTTCAGCTCTGGCAGGTAAACCCCTAAAACTATGCCACTGCTTCTCCTTTTGTACACTGCCAAGAACTCTGCTAGCTCAGGCAAGATCTTTCCAGGACCAAGTGCGTAGCTTTACCAGGAAGGATTTCAATTCCTGCAAGTCACTATTGTTTTCTGTGTTGCATATTTATTTGAACTACATTTTTTATCTATGCTATCACAGTTTTATGCAGTCTTTGATACATGAAGAACAGATAAATAATATATAAAGAATATCTGCACAAGCAATCCAATTTTGATAGGAGAATGAACCCATAGTTTGGCTCTGGATGCTAACAATGGAATATCTCTCCCATGCCAATCTCTCCCTTGCAGCTTGTAACAACTTCTATCTGATGATGTTTAGATGTTGCCTTATTATCAATGAATTAATTTCCCATGACTGCCTGTTTACATTAGACACAGAAATACTGTTTCTCTTTTATAGGGAAGTTGAATTTTTCAACCTGAAAAGAGACCAAATCCTGTTTACAAATGTGCTAAAACCTTCTTTCATGGAGTGTTAAGCGCTGCTGAAAACAGACCTACTCAGTTAGAAATATATTTGTATTTAAAAGACAACAAAGCCTGAAAAGTTTAAACTTGAGGGTCCAGAATTCTACTATTCTTAGAAGAAGTGCAAATCTTTATCAAAGACAGGAACTGAAGGAGTCCCTGGTTCTCTATCTTTAGGAAGAGAAGCAAGAAGAGAAAAGTAAAAAAAGCAGAGCAGCACAGACTCTCACCTTCCCTAACATGGAATGCTTTAATGAAGCAAACAAGAAAAAACGTTCAAAATCATTATTCAGCATGTTTAACACCATCCTTACAACTACCACATTTAATAAAGGCTTTAACAAATAAAACTTTTTTTTTTTTAAATCCCCTTGAACCAAGAGCTCTGTAACCAAAGCTTCTGCTCAAAAAGCGTTTTTGACAACGTTCAAATGCTCACTTCTTCCTTGGGTTAAGAGTAGGCATACTAACAAGATTTTTCAGTCATTCCTTGGAATTTCTGTTTGTCAGCTCAGTTCTGGACTTATGCTGACAACAGCAAAATCATTACATTTCTACCTAGTGTAAGTTCCAGCTGAAAACATCAAATGAATATTGATTTTCTTTTTACAACTCAGAAAGCTTTAACAGACACAGCAATAGTAATTCCTGGTAGATAAACCTGAATTTGGGAGCAAAAGGTACTGTTGTATTATCATTGTCAGTACTGCTGGAAATGAGAACTGGAAAAGAGCTGAGTAGGCAAGTGATTCACTGTTCCCTCCTACCTGTGCATGCATGGGTTGAAATCATTTCGATGGCAGCTAAAGTAAAATCTTTTTTGGAGAGTTCCTGTATCTCAAAAACATACCAGAATGATGCTTGACAGGCAGATCTATCTAGCAGAACAAATGAGAACTGGAAGTAGTTGCAGACTAGATGAAGGCAGGTGTATTGACTGATTGTCTCCACCCTCAAAAAAACTAAGTCACTCAAAACAGACCCAGAAATGCTGGTTGTACCAGTACTTCATAAACAAAGAAAAGTTTTGATTCCTTGTGGTTGTTAAAGAATGTCATGTCTGAATTCCTTCATAACCTTATCTCTGTTTTGAATCTAAAGAAACTCCCAAAATACTTTGTTTTTCGAGTGAAATTGAAAAAAAAACCTCCTCAAGGATGCTCTTAATTACTAGTCAGCACTATCTCAGTGTTTTCTACTTAGTGAGGAAAACCAATGAAATTAAAGGTAACACATCTGAGCCTCTTAGCACAGGTCTGTAATTAATTTATCACATAACACTAGACAAAGAACATCTGATGATTCATGAAGGAACTGTGCATTTCCAGGAATAAGGCATCTGTCCTCTGCAGTGTTGCTAAGAGCAAAGTTAAGAGTTTTCTCCCAAGGCCAATTCATAAAACTTTATATTCAAAACCCTCCCTTCTTCAGGTCTTCTCTACTCATCCTTTCCAACACAACTAATATCACTTGATGCAAAACTCTTCAACTGAGGTCAACCTGACATCATGGGGGAATCAACCTCTTATCTAAGGAACTGCTCTAAGTTCTGCTACTTAATCAAACAAGCCACAGTGAACTAAGAAGATGTTTAGGTGGCTCATTTATCTTAAGTGTCGCCTGGTTAATCAGGACTCATTGGATCTATTTCTAACTCAACTGCTGACTTTGTAGATAATTTTGAACAAGTTTAAAATTAGCAATGACTGGGTCTCCCGACAGGTGCTGCAAGGTTTTGTTAATTTAAACACATAAAACATGCACTTACAATTTAGCAGAATTTTCCTCTGTAGCCCTGTGTTTAATTCTAATAAACTTAAAATAATAGATTGGAAAGTAATTGACTTAATTTTATTTTCAGTAAAGGACAAATCAATTTTCTATGGAATGAAAAGATGTTACATGAATTATTTGAGTTGAACAACATTAATTTTAGAGGATAAGAAGTTCATCAAGCATAATTTCTTGATTGGCCTGGGTTGACAACCCCGCTGAGCCTGCCAGGACCTTTGTCTGACATCTCTGGGACACTGCACTGAATGTTCTTAAAATCAAATTAAAGAAACCACTACCTAGAAGCGCCCCAAAACTTGTATTTCCTCCCAGCCAAAGACACCATTGAATGGAACTGCAGGGAGATTTATGGAAATGTTTTAGGCAGTGCAGCTCCACTGTGTACCAGGCCTCCACAGGCTTTTTATGCAACTCCTCGGGGATGTGTGTTCCTTTGTACCATCTGCTCTGGGCTCCAGAGAGGAGCTAAACAAGAACTGTTTGGTTCTGAGACTCATCTAGCTCCTTTAGGGAACACACAAGAAGAAAAATCAGAAAGCTTACGCTGAGATTACAGGGGGAAAAGCGAAATATAGGTGGGTGGGGGAATAAGGATACATATGCTTGAAAACCTTGTAGCTTTACTGATTTAAAAAGGAATCGTAATTGTTGTTAATGACATGACATCAACATGCTGGAACAAAATATGTGAAATGTCCCCTGATGTCACATAACCAAATTGCCATTTAGTCACACAAGCAGCTTTGTTTTGGGAGCAACTGTGCAACTTCACTTCTCATTCATATCAGTAATACATTTAAAGGTACTGAGTCATCCAAATAACGACATGAAATTCATATACATTTTTATCACTCCTATTTTAAAGCTTTAGACCAATGTATGAAGTTGAACTTCAGATAGAATTTTGAAATAAAATAAAGAGTATGTTTGCAAAACTCTGCAAATTAGTTCCCCAGTACTTATCTACTGCACTTCACAAATATGCTGAAATACTAGAATGGAAGACCTACTTTCATTATTAAAATGTTGGGATAAATAACAGTGAAAATGTACCACAATCTTTATATAAAGTGATATCTCCATGACTGAAACAATGTCCAGAAGTGAAAGAAGATGGGACTTGCCCTGTACCACTGCTCCAACCAGCACCTGGCTGGCCCTTCTGCAGGGATGTGTTTAACATGAAAAGATGCTGTTTTCTGACTTTATGCCCATGTTTCTGCATCAGTGTAACTCACTATTGGTTTAACAGTCTCACAGATCCGGAGTTTTTATATTAGTTTATCATTCATAAATACAGTTTGGGGCTGCATCAGCCCTAAATGATGGGTACATTATTCTTTTAACATGGGTACAGCGTTCCCATCCACCCAAACAGTGACCGAGGTTTAAAGATTGTTTTACCTTGCTATGAGAGTATGGGACAGCCCAGGGAGGAAGACAAAACAAGGAGGCTCCCTCTGTATTCTTCTGTCACTGATCTGTACAACACAAGTGGCTCAATACACGTTGTGCTAAATTCAGCCATATATATATATATATCTCCCTATTTGCACTACATTTGTTACTCTACCCATCCGAATAAAGAATAGGATAGTGCTATGATAATAACCACATATTTGCCACCAAAATATAGTGAGGATTTCAATGACTGAAAAGAACAGCCTCTGTTGCTGTTTTCAGCACAAGCCTATGACCTTCAACAGTGTCAGCAGAGCCAGGATGAGAGTTTGGCCCCATGATAATATTCCAAACAACACAGTAATATTTTCCTAAGCAAAGTTTATTTACCCATAAATTTAGTCTCTTTCCTGCTTGTGGGAATAATCCATGGGCTTCACTGAATCTACTTTTCTGAGGATGTGACAGTAGGACCAAGTCTTAGAGCTCCAGCTCTTCTCCCTCAGCAGCCCAGGCTGATGACTGTAGGGCCAGCAAGAGGCTGGGAATGAATGAGACATGTCCTTTGTCTATTCCCTACATACTGGAAAAGAACTTGAACACAGATGTTCCAAGAAAAATCTCCAGTTTGGGATTTAGCTGTTACTGTCCCAAGAACGACAAAAGTACTCAAATATTTAGTGGTGTCTGACAGTGGCAACACCTGAACACACTGGCATTATTGCAAATTGCTTGGAAAAAAATTAATTATCCTTCTAATAAAAAATTAAATTGCAATTACCAGACGTTTTCATTTAAGGAACCAACTGCTCCTATTTGCAGTAGGATTGTGAGAATTTAAATTGTAATCTTTCGGATGCTCTCACAGATGTCAAAACAACCCTTCACTGCTCAAATTCCCACAAAATCTATGAACACCATCAGCTTCAGGTCCCATCCAGAATCCCCGAAACTACTATCTTGTTTATGTTCCCACCATGAAAAAGGTATTTCATCTCAAAAGCACCAAAACCCGATTTAGGGAAAATACAAATATACAAAAAGCAAAATACACAAATGAAACCTGGCTCATTATTTCTCAAAGTGTCAGTTCAGTAGCTGTTGGTTATTCTCCACTGGAACTTTAAGCAGTAGATATTGGATAAGAAAAAAAACAAATCAGCTTTTATATAGAAAGGTTTCCAAAAGCCTGGAAAACTTGACCAGGAGCCACCCAGAAAATCTGAGTATTGAAAATCCCAAATTATGTGACACTAAAGACAAATAATCTATATATTCAGACAGGTTTTAGTACCACAGGAGGTGCCAGATGTCATATCCAGGATGCAGGATTTTGGGCAAGGAAATTCCTAGTCTGTGAGGAATTTCAAGATGTTAACTTTTGGAGAGTCCAAGATGGAGTGAATGTAAGTAATAAAAAAGTTCAAAAGTAAAAAGTACAGCACTGAAACGAGTTATATAAATTTTGTTGAAAATGCTTCATTTTGAGCTGTTGACATTCTTAATTTCACCATACTGTTTCTGAAACTGAACTGTTCACTTTGCATGCATCTAATGAAGAAAATAAAAGGTCAGCATTAGAATGCTATTTTAATAATTTAGATTTTGACAAAATGCCAAATTTCCTCCTGGGCTTTTGTGTTCATTGATGCTGATGATGTACTTCAAATATCTACTGCATATTCTAATGCTCTCAAAATTTATCTTTTTCACCTATAATTTGGGGCATGACAATTGCATGTTTTAGTTGTTTATCTATTCCTTACAACCGGGAACAAAGTGGGTATTTATTCACAGCTGCACTTCTTCCACCTATAAATCCATATGATGTTGGTCATAGTTCGGTCCGAACTTGTCACTATTCCTTTGTCTCATGAATTCTTTAATTTGGATTAATGCTAAGCATTGCTGCCAGCACAGAGGATGGTAATGACGTAGTTAATGCACACAGAAAACAGAATTTAGGCAAAGAAGGAAGTTTTACTGGTCTGTCTGTTTCCAGTTTATCACATTATCAAGCTGTTAAAGGTTGCCCTAAGCAGTAGATACTGTAGTTCTAATTTAATCAGTAGAAACATTATCGCATGACTTCTCTTGCTCCCATCACTTATATGATAAAAATAAGACCAAAAAAAAGTACAAAGAAAGGGAAAAAAAATTCACTATGTAGAGGTGGGCCAAGGAGGAGTTGAAAAGAAACTGAAGAGGAAGAAATTATATTAATGAATATAAATTAGTTTATTAAAGGTCAATGGCAGTCCCAACAAATGCTAGTAACGTGCCCTGGGGAGAAAGAAGCAAGAGGATTTGTTTGAGGCAAAACTGGTGTGCAAGAGAATCCCAGCTGAGTGAAGTCACCATTCCTAGTGACTCTGAAGTTTTGGTCAAAATTGGTCAGATGAGTCACAAAAGGAAACAGTATCGCTCTGATGACAATGAAGGCTCCAATCCTTAGGTCAAATCACTGTCCTGAAGAGAGGAAACTGTGAAACCTGTGCTTCTGGACTGAGACTCAGAATTTGAAAAAAAGCATTTAAAATGCTTTATAAGAAGAAGCAATAAACTGGTGTCACGCTAGTTGAATCATAGGAAAATCACTAAGATGAGGAAACTGTAATCACTATAATTAGGTGAATGCTTAATTAGTGCACTTCATGAATAACAAGGCATGTTTGCAATAGCAGCCTAAGGCAAAGGATATCTCCTGACAGGAGGGCGGCCACTGCTCACCGATGCATGGATGGCCACGTGAGATGAGACAAAACCCACAGAAAGGGCTCAGGTGAGCAACAGCTTCTCTCCCAACATTATTATTTTCCAGTCAGCTGCAGCACAGGAAGACCACCCGGTGATATGTTATCCAAAACTCAGAACAAAATGGTACCACCTTCCCCATGAGAGCTGAGCTCTGCCCTCACCTACAGCTGTGCAGGACTGCTGAGGTGCAACAACGAGCTGTGGCCAGGTGCAAATTCAAGGGCCAAATCATAGCACACAAAGTAGAATAGAAGATCATGTAAACACAGCATGCACATGGCCTTCTGATACAGCTCTCCCTCTAATCTTTATTGCACTGATGAGGCACAGTGTGACACGTGTGGTGTCTCCATAGGTGTCAAAAGACTAATTACATCAATATGCTGCGTTAACACGGTTTGTGATGGAAGGACTCCAAGAGATGAGAAGCAGCAATGTACACTTTGAAGAATCAGTTGCTGCGAATTAGACTCATACTTTCATTGTAGGAGCAATTTTATTTCATTTTGAGAAGATTTGGGGGTTAATGATGGAAAAGTAAAGACCTTTTTTGTGTTTGGTGAAAGGCAAAGGATGTACATTCCTGACCAGCAAAGCTGAAACAAGCTGAAGCATTGCTTTCTAGGTCAGCTGAAATGGACAGGCAAACTTAATTCTAGAATCTTGGTTACAGAACCATAGCCCCCAAAACATATCAGTGACTGATTACAACATAACCCAGTCTTTTATTTTTCAGGAATTGCCAAACTGAGGATGGGATACCATCATGCTCAAAACATTAAATCAGTTTTATCTCTCTCTGGCAGCAGAAGTGTTCATTTGAGATTAAATGATTTTCTAAAGACAGACAAAAAAACCTATGAAAATAAAAGCCACAGTCACAGTTAGATTAAGAATTTCATTGTTTTCCTACCCACCAGAAATCTCCTGAACTTGATCTTTTCACAAGCTGTTGATGATAACACAATAGAAGAAAGGAAACACTTGGGATAAACTCACAGAAGCATAACATTCAGAAGTCTCCTGTGATTGAAAATCGGATTCACAACTAAATTTTGACCATTCACAGTTCCTTTCCCTTACATATCATGGCCTTGGAAAAACTTTCCTGACCACCTTAAAGGAATTAGTCACTGTATGTGTAAACATTGAAGTAGTAGAGAGTACAGAAAAATGAGCAGTGAAGGGACATACAAAGTTCACCTGCACTCTACTGAAGCAATGCCTCGAACACTGATTCAGCCTCATCCAGTGAAGGATTCCACAATTCCTGCCAGTCATTGCTACTCATTGCCTAGAAATGGAATAAAACCACACACACTTAGGAAAGGTTATGTTTAATATTTCGGTATATGCCCAACCAGTCAGAAATCATTAACTCATTTGTTCATCAATACTTGTCTGCTCTGAGCTCTATTTTAAACTTGTCTGCATTAGGACTTATTTTTAGTTCCGTTTTATTTCTGTGGAGAGTGTAAGAAGCAGAACATTTTATCTCCTTTCATAAAGGAGATATAAATCATCCCATTCTAAAAAGGTGGAGCACTTTTAGCTCTAGTTCTTTTGCAATCAATTTGATCTAGCCTAAAAAAGAGGCCTCATCCAGTTCCTAAGATGGCTCTCCTTATCTAACTCAGAGCATCATAAATGTTCAGCAATTTGCTTGCAGTAAAAGAAATGAGGTTATTTTTCTACTCTAATTGTTGCTCCTCTGTAGAAAATGGAAGGATTAATACAAAAAGGCAGGAGCTGCACTGTTTCAAATAAAACCTGCTTGCAAAGAGATCAGCTGTACTCACTCCCAATCCCTGCAACTGGATGGGCTTTAAGGTCCCTTCCAACCCAAACCATCCTATGATTCTTTAATTCTCTGACGTAGTTTGCTGCACCAGATCCCTCAGGGTCTGCTTTGCTCAAGGCCTTACCCCCACGTGGTCCTGCTAATGTCTACGGAATATCAGGAATTTACTTGGGACCTCCAAGACAGAGCTCCTTGCTGAGCTTGGAGCTGGAGAGTTTGAGACTGACCAATAAATATCAATCATGGTAGTTTCACAGGAGAATTTCATTCTCCATTGAGTGTGACTGGAATAATTAATTTGGCCTTCAGTGCTTTCAAAATGAGGTTAGTCAAGGCTCTGACTTATTGCCATCACCAGCAGAAAATCATCTCGTGGCAGCTACTGCCTACATATAGATAAATTCTGAAATTTATATTTGTTTTTATTTTGACACTGATTGCACTTAACCATGCTAATTACCAGAATTACAATTTTTTTCTCCATAAAAGACGACAAAGACTACCAAGATTTGTGGAAAGAAAATACTTCGGAAAAAGCAATAGCCGTTTGATAGAATGCACAGTTTTTTAAGAAAATAACTGAAGTAGAGGGCTCCCTTTATATAATTATAAAATTATTGTTGGTATGACTGATTTAATTTGAATAGCATTCCCTGGGGAAATATACTGTGCTATCAACTTGAAATGATTATGATTACTTGGCCTTCAGCAGTAGTGGGATAAAGTCAGCAGCAGAGCTGGATGGCAGTGTGCCCACAGCTACACCTAATGAAATGAAGCACATCTGTGGCTCTGACAGGAGGAAATACCAGGGAACGAGCTCATCTCAGAACAACTCATTCCACGCCTGATGCCAGCAGTCTCCAAGCACCCACAGGCAATACCCCAAGGTCCTTACTCAGCTTTTACTCAGAATCGAGGGAATTTTGATCACAGTCTGAAAACCAAGAGGGGCAGATGTTGTGTTAAAAAAATATTAATATAAAGGGTGGCCGACTCCTCACCTTCTTCAATTTGGCAGGAGATGCTGAGAGGGTTTTCTGTGAGCCTGGACAGCAAGAGCATGAGGTGACAGTCAGTAAATCATTTCTCCTAACAGAGATGGTCCAATATGAAAACTGATACTTTTATGATAAGTTAAATGGAGTGGAACTTCATCAGGCTGGCAATAACTGCTTTATTTTGAGCTGCTCTCTTCCTAAGACCAGCAGGCTAATTTCATACCCCGCAACATTTGTGGGAGAAGCCTTAGCAGTGTCTTGTTCTGACATAAAGGAGGGGAACAGCCTCAGAGAGCTGGTTCTTGGAGGACTTTTGCTCCAGTGAACAAGACCTCTGTGGCAACTTAGAGTATGGTTTTTAAATTGCATTGACAGGTTGCACAGTGTTTCTCTGTTGCTCTTGACTAACAATCTAGCAGGCAGATGAAAAGGCAAACCTCTGCCTTTGTCAGCTTTGCTGGCACTGAGCTGTGGGAGATCAAAGCAGCTCAGAAGGAAAGGGAGTGAGGATGTAGCCAAATGGTGGTTTGAGACAAAGGAGCAGCCGCTTGAGGTCATAGATGGAAGGAAAACGCCTGATAGAAAAAGGAAAAAGGAATCCCTAAACATATGTTGTGCAGGAATACATAATTTGCCATCCCTCTCCATGGAGACCAAGCCAGACTCTGCTTTCACAATTCATTTGGCCTGCGAGAGGGAAGAGCTGCCTGTCCAGGGGCTCTGAACCATCACTGCCCTTGATTTTGTTAGTGGCAGCAAACTGGAGAGCAGCATGGCTTCCCTGTTGACTGCTGTCTGTAAAATGCCAGTTCCTCAGAGGAAAAGGTAACAGTGCCAGAAAAAGTAAACGGCTTGCTTTCCATGTAAAAGCAGAATAGTGCTCTGACCACAGCAAGCAGATTTTCCTCCTTCCATGCAAGGCAGAAGAGGTCTGTGCAAAAATAATCCCTTCTGTCATAGGATAAAAGCTATACATAGTCTAAGAATGACTTAAGCTTTCCTGGGGACCTTATCCTGGAACATAAAATGGTGTATTCAACTTGTGCTGGACCTGTGCAGCAGACAGTTTCCCTGGGGCTCCCAGGAAGCACCCAGGCCCAATGCATTAGCTGCCTATTGTTCAGCTTTTTCATTTTCTGCAATCTGGTTCCCAGTTATCCTCTCCTGGAATGAGGTGCTGCTAAGGGACACAATGCAAAGCACAAAACATAATTGGGATGGGTAGAGCAATCCGATTAAAATGAAAAATCTGCCTGGAGCGGGAGCAGAAGCCAAGAAATGAAGGAAATTATAAAAAAGGTGAAAACCTAAATAATTCTCATAAAATCATTTTGATTTTTCTGTAATCCCCTGATCCCAATAGTACCAAAACGAGAAAAGCAGCTTTTGCAATATTCTTCTGGTTTGAAAGGAGGCAAACCCAAAGTAATATTAATAATAAACATTTTACTAACTTGACAGAGGCCCATACATGTTTCTGAGAATACACAAAAACACCAGATAAAATACACCATCTGTCCTCAAGTTCTGCAAAAGCTGGTGCCAGAAGTTCAGGCAAAGGTGGGTGTACAGTACTCATTGGCAAGGAAACTCTTGAGGGAAGACTGAAAAAAGAATCTTTTATTGGAGGTAATGAGAAGTATGAAATAGCAAGTATTTCTTTTCCAGGAGAAAGGAATAATGAAAAAAAAAAGCTCTGAAGGCGGAAGTTGGCAAAGAATTAAGTAGGAAGGATCAGAATTTCTACAGGAAAGTTCTTATCTATAGCTAATATAAACAGGCATATTATTAAATCTGTTAACGTAAAAAACTACAGTACTAAAGAAATTCACCCCAGTGTGACATTTGAGACCTCTGGGCCTCAGGCTGCTCACTGTGCACGGGCAGACCAAGCAGAGGCCTAAGTTCTCTGTGTGCCCCTCTGCAGCACCAGGGACACAAACATCATTCCCAGAAGGGTACAAAGGGCATTTCACAGCCCAGGCACGAGGCCATGACATGGCTTAGCCTAATTCAGAAATTATAGGAACGTCTCAAAGTGGGTGGGTGGAAACCCAACAACACCCTTTACTCTTCAGGGACATTTTGATGGTGTATTTTCTTGACCTGTCAAATTGGGGTGTTTTGACTGTGGCTGCTTGCACAAATTCCACAGGTTAAAGAGCTGTGAAACCAGCTGTGCCAAAACCCCCTTGTGAATCGGGCACATCAGCTGTACAGATAATGCTGCTGCCCAGGACAACACCTTGCTGCATTCAGGTGAACTTGCCTCACCCAGCATTCCTCTTTGCCATATGAATCAAAAATTTCAAAGGATCTTTTGAGTTTGTGTTTTCTTTGCTACAGAGACATTCTGGAAGATTTTTTTGTTGAAACACTAGCTGCTCTTCTTCAGAGGTAAATAGAACCCTTAATGTAATATTAGACTGATTTAGGTATCTTTAGACTGACTTATTTTGATGTAGCACCATTTCTTCTAGACTTCATCTTCAAAAATTCCTCTCACAGCAATATCTTTTATTTTAAATGAAGTAATAACTTTGCTATGGAGGAAATAAAAGTAGCTACTTTTCTTATTATAAACTGTTTTCAACTCAAAATTTAGGGACATATTTGTAAAGGCTTATACACTTAGGAGGTGAAAGCTTGGCTAAAATATAAAATCCTTTTAAGCAGCTTGGCTTTCATAGCATGCTACAAATTCATGAAGAAAGGAATACAGGAGGATTGTAAAATTTCATGCCTGACACTTGCATGTTATCTTTGGGAATCCAGCCTGAATAAAGCAGGCATAAAAGGAAAATATAAGCTTGCATAGCTCCAGTGTAATGTTATAAATCAGAAATTCTGGACTGAAGCAAACCAAGATCAATAAGACAGGTCTCTCAGCATTTGACATGTGTCCACACAAACACAAGTTAATTATTTCAGATGTTGTATTTATTCTGAAGAACGCAATTTGGATTAAAAATAAATTCAGTAGTACATATATGCTGATCAGTAACATTCATATGCATGGCTAGATACAGACACAGCAACTTGAAAGGATAATTAAGATTTAGCATCTCTATTTATAGAACAAAACTGAAGCAGATTCATTGTCTTTAAATGTGAAGGCTGGAGTGAGCACAGGGTGATATTAGTTGCTAGTGAAAGAAGATATAACTCATTAAAAGATGTGTTCTTTTCAGTATAAAATAATATGTGAGATACAAGAAAAACGAAATGATAAAGCGAAAAGACAGAAGCTACACTGTAGGAAGTGAAGAACAAAAAATATGTTCTAAGCCACTGGGACATGTATTTTTGCTAAAGAAGTAAAAGAAAAGGACTGAAGAGATAAAAAAGTCTACAGAGACTCAAGACAAAAAAACAGGAGTTCTGGTAATACAAGTGTTTTCTCTTTAAATGAATACTTGCAATACAACTATGAGCCACTTTTTCATTGCAAAACAATCCAACAGTCACCATTATTTCAGAGCTGTTAAGGCAGCCTGTAATGTTCAGGGAAGTCCACTTTTTACTACTGATAACTAAGGGTATTTAAATGAACACATAGTTATTCTGAGAGACTAACAGCTATTCCAAAGGAAAGGTGTAAAGAAATTTAATTCTCAATTTTCTCAATTCCTTATTGTAATATTAATAATCAGATAAAGTAAAGTTAAATGATTCAATGAGTCAATTTACATTTCAAAACATTAAAGTTGTAAAGCAGAGCTTTCTGGATCTGATATTGGGATTAGTTCTTTGAAACACCCCTGGAGAAAACTTGTAGGCAGTTTTGTTTTTGTCAGTACGATACATTCACATCCAGTTTTCTATAGAACAGTCACAAAAAGAAGTGGCAAAAATATTTCAAGACATTTCAGAATGGAAAGATTAGACTGCTTTCTACTTTTAATTGATTTACAAAGAGCTGTATAATGCCAGTGGAAACTCACTCTTACTGCTTCCTCACAGCATTTCAACTGTGCTTCACTACTTTGAATTCTCTTTTCAAGAAGAGAGCTGCTGCCAGGCTTACATAAAGTGTTAAACACTCTCTACTCTCTGACAATTCAGTCTCTCTTCAGAGAAGTTTCCTTCTCTTCTTCAAATATGAATGGTTTTTGCATAGCACAGAAGTTCCATTTGGATTTGTTGCCTCTTGGTCACAAACTTGATACAAATATCAGCGATCAGCAAGAATTAAAGTGCTGGTTTTATGTGCCGAGGTTAATAAGGATGCTTTTAATATGAACTTGCAGTTGGGGAGGGAAAGGTGGGCAGACCAAGCTATCACTGATTTTTAATACTTGATAAAAGAGACAGGTAGCCTTCAGGTTAGATGTAATTCAGGGAAAACACATTCAAGGTGGCTATAAAGTGATGCATCAACAGCAATTTTGTCGTTTAGATGCAAAATGCAAAAAAGAATTGAAGCACACTGTTAATATTCCTTGCTTTAGTGAGCTGACCTTCTGCATATTGGTGATACAGTTCATACATGGAAAAAAGATGCATGGAAATTGAATCAGTCAACGCTGCTGGAATGAGGAAGGTTTTGCTGACTCCAAACTACAGTCACTGACAAGAAACTGCAATGGGAAATTTGTTCCAGCCTTTCATCTAACCATGAAGCAACTGCATTTAAGAACATTATGATAAGGCGAAAGTAAAATAAGAGACATTGTATAAAAGGTAAATAAAACTGAAAACCAGAGATACGAGGGATAAAAATATGCAAAATGTGAATCTCGAGATTTTTTTGAAGTCTTCTTTTGGACATATCATATTGATAGGATGGCTTGATTTTTTTGCATTTCTTTGATGGCTTTCCAGGCAAGCTACCATTTTACAGCATCTGAAGTTGTATCATCATCACACACCACAATAAATGCTGTTCCTGCATGTACAATGAGACTGCATTGCAGAATGAATGAAAACAGACCTTCTGTTTCTCTTCTTACAAAAATTAAACCTCAGGAAAGCTAAAAATTATTTTATATCATTGCCTTTTTTTTCCTGTTTTTTAAGGGACCTGGAGAACTCAGCAATAGCCATTTAAATGACTTTTATGCCTTTTGTATCATAATGGTCATCAACAGCAATGTACTTGATCTAAAAATCTGAATGCTGAAAGTGGTTTTTCCCTGCTTTTCTCTTTTTAGTACCTTCCTTTATTGAGAAAGGATACAAGTTTAAATACAGCCAGATTGTTCTCTGCCCTTTCATTGGAATAGACCCCTGGTTCAGAAATTTATTTTTTGGTGGGATCAATGTGCCTCTGTGGAAAATTTCCATTCGTGTTTTAGGCTCTGCATACAGAGCTGATAGTGTGATGCAGATTTTCCAGTATCTGAGACACCCTATTTGTGAAAAAAGGACAAGTTCTAATTTTCAGATAGCTCAGCTTTCCAAAGTTCTGTGACACACCATGCAAACATGATTTGAAGACTTCCACAATTAGCAAACTGGCAGCCAGCTCCTTTTGCAAACACAGAGCTCAAGCAAAGCGTTTCACTTCATGGCTAGAAGTGAAATCTCCTCAGTTGAAGCAATTTGAGCCACTGAACTACTTGAAAGAAGGCTTGCAAGCCCTGTTAGCACCTCAAATAACAATAGTAATCACTATTATCAAAGGTGGTTCTATGTGATGCTTTCCAACTTCAGGAGACTCAAGAAACCCCATTCCTTACAGTTCTATGTTTTTCTCTCCCCAGCTACTGGTGACTGTGTAAATTATCATGCAACAGCACACACTGCAACTGTATGGTTGATGCAAGAAGAGGGAGAATAATTAAATTTTCACGTTGTGGCATCTTTGTTTATATTTAATGTACAACCTGGCTTTTTATGGGCTGGAGGTTACAAAGCAATAGTCTGAAGGGGAAGCAGGTGTTTCACCTGGCTCTTACTAGAACAGGTTTTACTGGTAGAGACATCAGAAACCAGATGTATGAAGTGGTAT
Organism: Manacus vitellinus; assembly: GCF_001715985.3. Lineage (NCBI taxonomy): Eukaryota > Metazoa > Chordata > Aves > Passeriformes > Pipridae > Manacus > Manacus vitellinus. Next base: position 8,491,027 of record NW_021939395.1, read on the forward strand.
GTTGATAAGGAAGCTGGTGAGCAGACTTGGGAGGAAAAGAACAACCATCAAACATACAGATGGACAACAGAAAACATTAGGAACTGCTGCAAGTAAGAGACACGGAATAAGCCCAGATGACCAGGCACTGAAGGGGAGGATACAACTGGGGCACCACTGAGTGATGGCCCTGTCAGAATGTATTTGGCACAGAACTGGGCTACCCATTTCTGAGGAGATAGAGGGTGTCTTCATTGTATTATTGAATCATATTACAATAACAGTTTAATAAAATTATGATCACAAATGATGCCTACATGTACAAATGGAGGTAGAGATTAAAAGTTAAATTGAGTTTATTGCGACAGTGCGAAAACCTGAGAATAGAAAGGTGTGCAAACTGACAGCAGAACAATTCACAGGGGTTGTCATATCAAGAAAGGACACCACAGAAATGCATGTGGTATAGCTGTGGGCAACCTGAAAAGGAAATTCAGGATTTTAGTGTAGCAGAAAGGTTAGAGAAACTGAGAAATCAGTGCTTCCACTGGCATAGCAGGGATTTACACATTTAACTTTTATTAATGCTAATGGGATTTATGTCCATCACTACTCCTTACATCAAGAGAAGAAGTAACAGCTGGTCTATCTTGTTTAGAAAAGGAGGGGATTAGCTGTATGTTCCTGCCTCCCAGTACAAGACTTACAAGCCTCACAGCTTGGGAAATTTTTTACTGTGCAGCAGCTATAAAAGCATGGAGATTACTGCTTCAGAAAGAGTCCATGGGAAATTCCAAACGGCAAATGTCAACTTCAGAGGCCTGGGGTATCCATGGGAAGAATACACATTTCCAGAGACAACATTTCTCAGAAGAGTGAGGCAGTAAGCAGTACCCCAGGGCATGACTGAGAGCTGCACACCCCACACTGGGACAGTTCCCTGCACTCACCCAGCCAGGCAAGCAGTGTCCTCGTAGGGCACCAGCAAGAACTCAACTGGTCGGACACAGCTGTGGGAGTTGTATTTCAGGAGATGTTCAAACCTCTTTGGGCTGCTACAGTAGCACAGAGGGGATTTAAAATTGCTTTGAATCCCTTCATGTGTAGGAAGTGGACCAGCTCAGAGAAAAGGGTATTTGAGTGATGCAGGAACACATTCCCATTAGCAGCTCATAGTGGTTGAACCCCAGCTGGCTACTTAAAACCACACAACCACTCACTCACCAGTTACTAAGAAGAAAATTTACTCTATCCCAGACAAAACCAGGACACAGTCCTAGACCTCCATGCCATGGCCTTGAGGAACTCTGCACTGAAATTGCCTTAGAAGCACCTTTGCTTCAAAGAAAAAAGAGAATGTTCTGACCAATGCACCAGCACAGGATTTATCCTGTATAAAATGTACCCATTGAGGTTATTTACATTAAGCCAGATGCACCATTAAATACAGAAAATTGCTGCTCCTGACACTTCCAACTTAGTGAAAGTGTTTTCTTGTCCCCTGACAAAATGTTGCCTCTTTCATGCAAAACACAATTTAAAACAGTATTTGACATTTTCCAGGAAACATTCTTTGCACTTTAGAAAGGTTCAAGTTAGGACATCATTCCACCCTCTGGTAGAAAGAGAAACACTTGCTCTGTTTTCATGCTGTTATGGATACCATGACTGCCAAAATCTGCACTTTGGCCTAACTCTTTGGCCCAGCATCTAACTCAGCTAGAAACTGAGATCAGACATAGGCACCTCTTTCCAGTCCTCACACAGGAGAACAAGTGTTTTTCTGGTCAGAAGTGTTTTACCTATTGCTTACTGTTTGCATCCACTAGCACCACATGTTTCACCCACCTTTTCAGAAGGCATTGTTTACATTTTTGTGGTGACTGCTCTGCACAAATATAATTAAACTAAATTTAATTAAGCAGGCTCCTCTCATCAGTGTTCTTTCAGTGCTTTTACACCTTAGTACACACTAGGTGAATTCATATTAAGAGCGAGAGAAGAGCTATAAATTCACAGTTCTGTCTGTTTGCAATGCAGCAGCTTCTCTGCCAGGACCAAGCTGCAATGATATTGTGGCTCCATCCCACAGCAATGACCTCAGTGGCTTTACCTGAATCAATTGGGTAGAAGGTGGAACATGTGCAAGGATGGCCCAATGTTGGAATGAAAATCCTTCACTAGGCATCATCAAAATACTATTACTTCAGCTAGCAAAGATTCCCAGACTGTTCAGAAAAGATGGGACCAAGAGGATTGGGTGGAGGGAACTTTGCATTTCCTGCCAGCCTTGAATAAGAGACAGAAATGAAGTGCCTTGTCTGGAACTGCTCCCACAGTGGGGAAAAACCTCCATTACTGTGAAAACTAGATCAAGGCATATCTTTGAATACTCTCCATGCAAAGAAGAAGATCCAGATACAGAGACCCATTCCTATTTGCACCAAATCCTCTCTTCTCTTTACATATCGAGGAACACAAACAGTAGAATGAAGAGGATCATTCAAGATTTGCAAACGCAGAAATTCATATAGTCCTGAAATAACATTTTTACACTTGTTCCTAATATATCTGCAAAAACAGTATGTGCATTTATTAATGATAGCAACAGAAGAACAAAAGAGAGAAGATGCTGTTTCCAGCTCCAAATTCTTTTATTCCCCTCCAGCTCTCTTTGATATTCACACAGAGCTCCTGCTACATTTAAATCTCCATGCACAAACTGCAAGCCACCCCTTCATGTTTTCTGAGCATAGTTAAGGAATATTAACAACTGCTCTTTGTTTGCACTAGTGTGAGATATATGAAGGCACTGGCACTCATTTATTAAAAGACATTAAGAAATGCACACAAACTCTGCAAATGTTTGAAATGCAAACTTCAATTAAGAACTAGATTTCATATTTTAAACAGCTTGATCTAAAAGTCAAAATTCAAGACCACTGAGCAGTGAGATGTTGAGGGTCTGAATCCCAGTTCTGTAGAATGAACCACCTTGCAGTAACAAAGTAGCTGCAGGCAAGAAAAAAATCTATTATGTGATTTTCTCTTATTTTAATGTACACAGGTCATCTTTAGCTAAACAACTTCACTGAAATCAATGGGGTTCCTCTGGCTCTGGTCTATTAACATCAGGATAGTTGGTATGCCTTATTTGACCAGAGGTAGGACTGGAATGCTGCCCACCCACCTATATTCTAGAAGTGGGAGTAAGTTTTCTATGCTTTTCTGAAGCTGTGGAAATTAAAAATAGTTTATAGTATTCTGCAGGACTCTTCAAGATGCAAACAACTGCAAGGAATACCAGTTGCTGATTTATCTGCAGCTCTTAACACTCCATTGTTAGAATAATGAGTGAGAAGTATAATATAATAAAGAATTTATGAATTTCAGTTGTAAGTACTAATAGTTATAAGACCTCTCAAAAACTGACATAACTTTCAAAGCAAATATGCATGGGCAGACTCAGCTTGTATAACTCAGTGTAGATCCTCCACTAACTATGGGAGAAGCCCTTGAAGGAATCAACAGGACTTCTAAGAATGAACAACCCATGACTAAATGAAATTGTGCATTATGATTTTGCAGACCTGCAAGCCTGGATCCATTAAATAAAGGAGAGGGTATATCTGGAGTAAAGCACAGCAGATCAGATGGATGAAGTAGATGATATTTCTCTCTTCTAGGAAGTAAATGTTAATTTCTGTGTCCACCTTGGCTCGGGTATTTTCTCACTGAAGCTGGGGTCCATGCCTCAAGATACAGTCAGCTATATTTCCAGATTTGAGAAATCAACAGAATGTATTTTGGAATGTGCAGAAAGGAATTTTTCTGCACACACCACCCTCTTACAGATTAGTAAATCAACATTTTATTATAGCAAGTTTATTTTTTAAAAACTACATCTATTCCACAAAATTTAAAAACTTAAATTATATAATTCAGTGAAATTATTTCAAGCTTTTAAATAGTAACCTAATTAGTTTAGCTTAGATTTGGAAATCAGAACTTCAATTAATATTCACATTTTCAGATCTTAATTTCTGCTAAACTGCATTACTTCAGTTAATAGCTTTTCCTTCCTGCAGTATACAGCTTAACATCCCTAAACATTTCTGTATCAATTACTAAATCTAAATTAAATGTTTATTGGAGTTATTTACTTCCCAGCATTCTCAAGCATGGCCATGGTCCATGACTCACAAGCTAAGTTTTGAAGGTTTCTTATGGTACAATGACTATTAATTATATGTAAAAGGTTTGAAAATGAATGAACAGTTTAAAAAGAGTTTGGATACAACTTAATTTTACCTATCAGCAGCAGAACAACTCTGATGAGGAAACGTGGACTGAAGATAAATTGCACTGGTGTTGCTGTCGGTTGAAAATCGAGAACATGTGGTAGCAAAATTATTCTAATGAATTTATTTTACAAGCCGAGCTCAGATGTAAGAAAATTAAAGGCAAAGAGTAACCAAAACTGATAAATTTCACACAGTACAACACTGTGGTCAGTTTAATTCAAGACATGCGTATATACTCGATCCTTTGAAATTATTTCTCCCTTACTGGGTTCACACTGGGGTTTAAATCACTTCCAGTAACTAAGAAGTCTCCCTCCCCTGCATAAAGATGAAAGGTTATGAGGAGCTTCAGTGCAGTGCAAGGCAAGGCAAAGGTGGCTGAGTTTTTAGTTCCATTATTACACATAATGTTTTACAGTGGTGCACAAGGGTCAAAATAACATATGGTAAAGAACAAATACTTTTTGCCTCAGGTGGGTAAGTTGCATATAAATCACCAGGATGTTCAATTCATATTCATTTTTACCGCATTTGATATCAACTTTTACCAGCAGAACCATTTTTACCACTGATTTGGACCTCATCCTGCTAAGTGCTAATGTTTGCTGTATTGGGGTATAGAAACTTCACATTCCTCACTAGACTTTGGTAAAGGACTCATAGTTTGAAGACAAGAGTATTTATTATTTACTTTTTAACATCTTTCCCTGTGCATCATACCCTACTGAATGTGCCAATGGCTGGGATGATTGACATAAGCCACCAGTACCAGAGATCAATACCAATGGGGCAGAATATAGTGAACATACCATTGCAGAACTGTAATTTTGAAGGCTAACCTTCAATTTCAGAAAAACATTTTCCAATAACAAAGCCATTACTGCAGGTTATATTTTTTACAAGCTGAAATTTCTACATTAAATTAAAGAATTGCCCATGACTGACAGCTATATTCAGAGTCATACTGACAGCACATAGGACATATTTCCTGTTTCTCCGTGCTCTAAATTTCCAAACTACCTTAACACTTTAATACCATACCACCCCATGTAAATTTTCAAGGTTTTAAACATTGCAATATTTGTTTTCAAGATGAAGTAGGGGGCAAATGTACTGCCATTTCAGTCCAGAGCTAATTCATATAATTGCTTTCAGGTTTAGTGGAGCTTAACTGGGGTAGCAGAGACAAGATCACTTAGCAAGTGCTACATTTACACTGATGGTTGTAACTCTGGCATTTCTGGTCAGTGTGTGCTCTGGAATGTAACACAGTGTTTCTGTGTGGTGCTGGGCACCATGGCAAGGGGCTCTCTTGTGCAAGTGGACTCAGGAGGGACCAGCAACTCAGCCCAGATGCACTGATGGGGCACCAGAGCAAGAAGCAGCCAGTGTGAAATGGGCAACCTGCAGTCCCACTGGGTATCTAGACCTAAAAGTTTTCTTGCCACTGTCCCCACTAAAAGTCCTTTATATTGGCCCCAGAAATATTCAGCCTGAGCCCAGAGAACCTGCTGAATATCAGGACCTGAGCTGAGTTCTCAACCCAGCCCTCAGGGCAGTCCTGGCACACAAACATTTCCAGGTTCCTCCTGCACCTCTCCAAGGCAGCCCATTGATGAAGGGACTCAGCTCAGTCATTTGATTTGCTCCTTCAGGTGACCACCTTTACTTTGTTTCAATAGGTTGAATCAATCAATCAAACCTTGGCAGAGCAACAAAAAGCAGCACAAAAAGTGTTAATTAAACTTTGTTATTTTCAGTACAGAATTCGGTTTGAAGGAACCCAGTCTTTTAAAGCAACTGAAAAGTTCAAAAAGCAATAAATTCAAAAAGCCTCTCTTTGCTGCATTGTTAAAGACTGATATGAATTGCATACCTAAAATAATCAAGGAAGGGGACTTTGATCTCCAAAACCTGAAATTAGCCCAGATCACCGCTTTTGTACTTGCAAGCTCAGTGAGGAAATAACCTGAGAGGAAGAGAAAGCTTCTGGCAAGGCTCTGCTGGCTGTGCTGACAGCAGTGGCTTGTCAGCTGGGGGCCCCATGTTACAAATCTCAGTATTGCAAAGCAAAGCACGGGGCCTGAAAACAAGGGAGCAGGACAAATTCTTTTTGACAAGTTTATAAAGTTTTAAGGTGAAGGCCTTACCAGAATTTTCTGGAAATCTCCTCCAGGTTTACAATGTTGTTGAATAAAACTGTATTCTCTTCGGAGATTTCCTGTACTGGGTTAATTGCATAGCTTAAGTTGAAATGACTGTAGGAGGATGTCAGAGAGAGACAAAAGTGAAAGGAAAATGAGATAGATTCCTTTAAGTTTTGGAGAAAGCCTGGATAAAAGCTGTAGGAGAGATCCAACAGGGAAGACTTCCTCAAAGAGCCATGCAGACATTTTCTGCAATTCAGCACAGAGGCCGCTGCCTGAAGAATGCAGAACTGGCAGGTGTATGGTAAAGACAACAGGAAAAGTTATTCTTCAAAAGGAATGAAGTTCTGAGCAGTGAAAGGTGCTGAGCTACATTTACAGGTGACTGTTTAGGTTTCTTAGTGTTTCAGATCAGGCTCTGTGTACCTGGTCTCAAACAAAAACCGTGTGCTTTCCTGTAACTTTTCAAAATCAAAATGGAGAAGGAAAGAAATTCTGTCTAAAAACAAAGCTCTTGAAGCTATTGTAGTGCTAAGAAACATGTAAATATAGACAATCAGAAGGACACTGCTATGGAAAAAATCAGAGACCATTAGAGAATTATCTACAGTTACTCCCATGACTCTCCTGATTGTAAAAGAAAATTAAACAATGTTGTATTTCAAGATTCACCCTGAAGTGATACAACTTTGATTAAAAGATTTCTATGGACACCAACAGTAATCTAGCTTCTCTTTCAATTGAAAACAATTAAAGACTTGATTGAAAATGGTATATTTTCTAAGTGGCCACTAATGCCTAAAACTTATCTAGATTTTGAAAAATTTTTTCTGCTATGACACACTTAAAATGAGCATAAGCCACTGTGGCTTATGAGACATACTACAGAGGTTTAAAAAAATATAAAGAAACCACAAAAATTATATGGTGTAAGCTCTGACACTATGAAAGAATTTGCAGAAAAACTGGTACCTTTAATCTTGGGAGACACTGCTCTGTTTTCAAATCAATAATAATGAGGATGAATATTTACTTGCATTTGATAGCCTAATGCATTATAAAGCAAAGTTAGAGAAGATGAGTCATCACTTGATCTTAAGTGGGGTGTTGGAAAATATTTCAATCTCCCTTCTTCAAGTATGAGTTCCAAAATTTACATGAGAAAAGATTCAACCAATCTCAAACACAAAGGAACATGCCCCAGGGTATCCAGAAGATTTTTATGCATCTACCCTGCATGAAGATTACAATCTATTAGAAGTTACTCTTGTACTTTAAGCATATTTACCGAGTTGAAATTTATAAGAATTGTAAAAAGAAGATGATAGAAAATGCTTAAACCCTGGATGGTTGAGGCATGCTTGTGCATGTTTCCAGTGTGCTAATCAGAGAGTTGAAACATTTACAGTAGTTTCTTAAAACCAGAAAAATCTCATCTTACACAAAAGACATTTCTGCCATAAGACATTTGTCAAGGGCTTACCTAAAATAAAGATGTGAATACCAACTGTTTGACCAAAAACGTATTTTTAATCTAAAAGTACATTACAATAAAACAGGAAAAAAAATTCTTTCATATGAGGAAACAAAGTTACTGTAACTGTACTCAGCTACTTTCTGTGGAGAAAAAACCCACAATGTCGGCCTTTCAAATCACTGAGGGTTAAACCCCAGTCACTACAGATGAAGCCACAGGTAAGAAAATCAGTTAGCAGAGACACAGTTGTCTGTGTAAAAGCGACAGACTGGCCTCTAAGTTGAGTTGAACCAGCTGTACCTGCTCTCCCAGTGAGGCTGGAGAGCCCTCTCAGGGACCCAAACCCAGGAGAACAGAGAGCAGCAAAGTGGAGGGACCCCCAGCCCTGCTCTGCAGTCTGATCACTGAAGGCACCTGTGGAGCATATTTGCTAAGGAAAGCAGTAGAAATTTAATACTGATTGCACTGTTGCAAGAAACAGATAATATTCTTCTGTACAAGTCCTGGATGTTTGTGTTCTGGAGAAGATGACTAGTGAAGATAATCAGCACTGAGCTACAGCTCCTGTCGAACTGAGCCAAACCCCCCCAGAGAGATGTCTCTGTTTCAGACTGGCAATAGGATGCAGTAAGGAAGTTGTTATCTAAAATTAGAGATATTCAAAATCTGATAAGCTCTGCAAAGGTCCTGTTTGCTTCATTTACACTCCTAATGTGTTGGATCCATACTCTTGATCTGTGAGCAGATATTGACGCTAGGTAGAAATAATTCTCACTGGAGTAAAGCACAGAACGTTTGCCTCCTCTTGCCATCCTGGAGTTTACATGACATGCAGAGATTTGGTACACCTATCAGAACTTACAGAAACGTGTGACAACCCGTTCCTGCATTGATAAAGTACATTAGGTCATTAGGTGCCTAAAATCAGATGGAGAACAACAGGAATGAGAGGAAAGAACAAGCTGCTGAAATGCTAAGCTTAGCTGACTCAGACAGGTTCCCTGGTAACAAAAGCAGTTACATTTATAAATATGCTGCAGCCCCCACAATATGGATTATTTCCCATTGTTTTTAAAAAAATGACTTCTTTAAAAATAAAGATTAAAAAAAAAAAGGAACTTTTCCAAGATATACAAAGAATTATTTTCTGCCCCTTTGTTCACACTGAATTATCCCAGGACTATTGACTCTGAGAAATGAATTGCTCACTGTGACTATAAAGGGAGTAAAATCTCCCCACTACCATTAAAATGAAGATATCCAGCTTCTACTCTCACCTTTAGGTTCCTTTTAAACGAAGCATTTCTAATAAAAATATTCTGCTTATTTAGTGCAGTATATAAAAAGGCAATAAAGTCCAAGGTTGTAGATGCTTTTACATAATTTTAATTTATAATATAATAAAAATACACAATACCTAAAGTACTGCTAAAAATGAACTTTCTTCCTCTCTACTTCAAGGTAAGTTTTAAGAACCCTATTCACATTTGGATAACTCTGCATTTATTTTAACTTCTTTATAAAATGGCTATCAGACTGAACCATATAAAAAATCTTACTTTTGTACAAAACCCAATCTATTTTTGATACCACTATTCTCTCATATCTGAGTCATATCAGTCACGACAGCTGTCAACACAAAGCTGTAACTCACTCTGAAGTCCTCAAATGTATATAAACTTCATTATTGGTGGCTTAGATCCATACACTGGAACCCCAGGGAATAACAGATCTAAGTTTTAGAGAATATGTTTTAGGGCTAAGAATCCAAGTACTAGTTACCTACCAAAGTAATGACAGAAATTAAGGGAAATGTTGGACAAGATTTGGTTGGACAAGTTGCTGGGCCATCTTGTCTAGGTGGTGCTTTTGCCAAGAAAGGTTGGACCAGATGATCCTTAAGGTCCCTTCCAATCCAGGATTCTAAGATTCTATAATTCTGTGATGTGAATTCCAACATGAATTATCAAGCCCAGTGTTAAAACAAAACAACAAAAGAAATACCCAAACCCAGAAGAACCCTATAAGTTAAATTTCTCCTCCAACTCCTATCTCTTTCTAAAATTAAAAGACTGGCAACAAAACACAAGAATCACCAAGTCAGAATCAAGCAACTTCGTTCCCCACCTACACAATCCTTTCCTATGGAAAAGAGATGCATCTGTTCTGTGCTTTCCCCTTCTACCTTGCACCCCAACTTTCCTCACTGCATCTCTCCCTACTCTCTTCAATTCACTGAGCAAAGCAACAGCTCATGTCCCTGAGCAACAGCTCTCACTGATTACCCAGTGCTGCTGCTTTTCTGGTTTTTTCCATGGTTCCCTCAATCTAATTAATTCTATTTCTTCTCCCAGCTGAAATCCAACACCTGCCCATTCCCCAGCTCACCATTCTGCACCATAAGGGTCTCTTTTGTCTTCATTCTTGCACATACCTATCCTCATGCTCCATGATCCTTGCAGTCTCTACTTTCCAGTTCTAGCACTGCAAGGAGCTCCTGCGCTCCTTCCACTGCCTCTTCCCACTTCTGTTCCAGTCAGACTGGTATCAGCCTGCCTCTGCCACAAATGTGTTACTAGAGAGGTCTCTGGCTCTGGAAAGGTGGGTGCTTTCTGCTTCCATTGGTGTCTGTGATCAGACAGCTTTCCTGCACAGCACAACTGTGACAGGTGAGCCTGTACAGACACTGGAACTGAGGAGGCACCACAGGGAGCAGTTCCTGCTCATAATTACTGTGCAATCAGACCTTGCTTCTTGTTGTTCTTAAGCACACGGTGAAGGAAGAAGTGGTCTAAGCAACATGTAGGACACTCCAAACTGGGATTAGCTAACTCCCAGGCACCAAAAGAGGTTCAGTTTTAGGATTTCAGGAAGATCCCAGAGCTGCACCCAGCTGGGTCTGCAGCACCTACCTGGTGAGAGCAGCCAGAGCCTGTCAAGGAAACCCAGAACAGCCCAGTCACTTGCTTATTAAAAAAAGAGCCTATCACGGTACATAGTTTCATTCAAATTAAATATTACAACTTGAAAACGGGGATTTAAAGCTCTAAAATGTTTCTAAAATTTTTTATCTAGTTGGATGGAAGGAATTTGCATATGCAAGCCCTAATCTCGTGCTCTGGAGCAGACAATATTGCAGAAGAGAAGGCAACTAAAAAGCGGGTTCCCAGAGCATTTTAAGAGTTCTCCTGTTTGCACACTTCCATTTTAAAGCTGAGGTGTTTACAGCAGCTCAAGAACATTCAGGGCCAGCAGCTCAGGCAGAGAGGGACTGGGCAAAGCAGAGCAGGAGTTTGCTTGGCAGAGGCCAGCCCAGCATGGTGGGAGCAGAGCTGAACAGCCAGACGTGGCTGCAGCTGGAGGAAGCCAGAGGCTTTCCCAGCTTCGTGCTTAGAGACAAGAGAGTTGCTTCAGCACAGGGCAAAGCAATTACACAGTCACAGGAGAGACCTGGTGAAAGCTGGGGTGGGTGGGAGTAGCCCAGCCTGCTGTGTCAAGGCTCACACATGTAAGACCATTCGGTGTGGGGAAGCAGAAGGTCTGCAGACAACTGAGAGCAAGAGACTCTGGCTTGAAGCCAGGGCTTTCAATTTGGAGGAACTCAGGGAAGGAGGGGGAGGCTGAGAGCACCTGCAGGAGCACTGCTGAGCAGCCTCACTCAAGGCAGGTAACAAGCCTGCTCCTGAGGAGAAAGACTACTGGAAGATAGAGATGTTCATGCACCAGTTTCAGGAGCAATGTGCAGCAGGACTCATACAAAAAAACAGCCTAAATTTTAAGGCAAAAAGGCATCAGCACAGTAAGGGGAGGCCAGTGACTGGTCTACCCCATCAGGAGACTTGTGTGTCCCCACACTGAAGAAGCAGAGGCCCTGGATGCAGGAGCAAAGCACATGGCAATGGAGTGAGACTGCAAATCAGTGGTTCAGATTCCAGGGTCATAAGGGTGGTTAAGCACTGGGAACAGGCTGCCCAGGGAAGTGTTGGAATCACTATCCCTGGAAGTGCTCAAAAACACGCAGATGTGGCACTTAGGGACATGTTTTAGTGGTAGACTTGGCAGTGATGGGTTAACGGTTGGACTCGATGATCTTAGAGGTCTTTTCCAACCTCAATGATTCTGTGACTCTAAGGGAAACTAAAATGCATCAGCAGCATCTGCTGTCACAGCAAAGCCAGGTTTTGTATTGTCTACACTCATTCAACTTTTCGTTTTCCTCTCCAAACACCAGTCACTTCAGTGAGCTAACTGGTGGTGGTAAACATGAAAAAATTGCTACTTTGTACAGCAATTTGTCACAAACAGCTTGTAATTATTGCAGGAAGAACATGAGGACTGAGTGAGAACAGATTGAGTGAGAAAACACTGTAGATGGTTCAAAAGAAGTACCTGAGAAACTGACACAAAATGTGACAAGCTGGAACAAATCATCACGACTTCTAAAATCCATCCATCTCATCAGTGATCAGAAAGAATCATGGGAATGGTCCTGGGATGATCAGAACCTTTCACTCAGACTTGGTTTATTAAACATAAGACCAATATTTTATTAAAGTGCTACTGCTGTGAGACGCCCTCTAACAAAAACATTACTCTATTCCTTGGAGAAATTAGAAGAATCTTGCAAAATGTTCAATAAAATAGTCATATTTCTGAGAAATCTCCCATTCCCACCAAGTTACTAAAGTAACTAAAGTTACTAAAGCACTGTTGGTATGGAGCAGCAGTCAAGTTTTGCATTCAGATGTTTTCACACTTTATAACTTGGTGCTTTAAGATTTATTCATCTTTTTGTTTTGTGTACGAGACTGTAAATTTTTTTTAAATCTGTTTCGTGTGCTAAGGAGGAAAACTGAAAGAACAGAAAAATTAAAAGACCTTCCATGGGAAAGGCTTTTGCTACACTCTTCTCCTTTCAGAAATATTCTAGCAAAAATCCTCACTCTCTCAGGCACCAAACCCCTGAACTCTGGGGCACAGGCTGTGAGCTCTCAGTAGCTGAGTCTCACTGCAGCCCGTCTGCTGAGGGTCGGGGAGGCACAGGTCAGCCCACAGCAAGGAAATCTGGCAGAGCTCTGAATGACTTTCATTTAACACATCTAATCAAAGAATTGCAAATGAATGAATGGCAGCTGCTCAAAATGCAAAACACCCCTGCCCATCCAATCCAACCCTTCTAAACTGGAAATTTGCAACCCAAAGTGCAGGACATGTTCAGCAGCTGCTCCCAATATGGGGAGTGAGCAGGGCAGGGTAAGTCCTGCCCGTGCTTTTGGAGACTGGTGGAGACTGGTGCAAACTGGTGCAAACTGGTGCACTGCCTCACTGATTCCTCACAACCCAGACTGGTGGCATGGCTACTGTGGGAGGGGATGTGAGCCAGACTCTTACTCATTCCTATTTGCAAGCATGGGTGCATGCGAGTCCAAAACTGCCTCACACTGAGCTATTTAGAAGAATGAGAAATATGCTTAAGAAAAATGACATTTGAGAAAGTCACAATCTGTTTGCCAGTTTTTCCTCTTCCTCTATCTATTAACAGCAAGTGTCTTATTCACCGCCCAGTCTTTGCCTTCTTTTTCTTCTATGTGAGTTTCCATTTCCTTTCAGGCTTTAGAGCATTTAAGGGACTCATTGATTTTTCTATATAACATATTAATCTTTAAATTGCCTTAATATTCGCATCACTGTCAAAAGCAGAAATTCCTTTGCTGGAGTCTATGGCAGTGCCAGAAAAACTTTAAATTTAGCTCAGTACACATACATATATTTTCCCTACTTCCCACACATAAAAGCTGCACATTCCAGTTGGAAGCCCCTTTAAACTCTTTAATTACACAGGTTATTTAGTCTGGCTCTTTCCTTTCCGATTACTTTTTAACTAAATTAAATGTCTGCCTCTTGCTGTCCTTTGTACATTAGCAGGCCCATTATTGATTTTTATTATCTTTCCAAAGAGAAGTTTTTGCAGCTGATTGCGATTTACACCGTAAGCAGTTCACTTCTGCTGAGAATTCCTGCTGCCACTGAGACCACTAAAGATGGTTCTCTCACAGCTCAGTCATGCCCAGCACCGAGCAGGTATTACTGCAGACATTCCAGAGCTTTGCAATGGGATACAAAGATGAATACACAAATGCTTCTCTAGCATAAAGAGCACAATGATATGGCTTATTTATGAAGCACTCTTACACCAAAATAGCTCCTCCTGGAAGTTTATCATTTAGCAGCTAGCTCCTTGAAGAGGTTCCTATTTGCTCTCCAGTCTGCAGTGATGTTTGTAGAAGAAAACACGTTGCTTCTTTTTCCTCACTTGCCATCCATGTAGAGAAAAGGCAGGGAAAGGGAGAGAATGAGGGAAACAAAAGTAGTGAACGCTTTAGATAACGTTTGGCCTTTTGACAGCCCCAGAGATGATCATGAAGGGGCTGACAAAGGATGCTCAAGCCCAGAAGAATCAGGATGGTTGCTCACCAATGCAGTGCTTAGAATTACCTGCAATCACTAAAAGGAACAATTCTCAACAGCCACAGACCAGATTTTCTTTTTCTCTCTTGGGTACATCTGAACAGCAAAGCTCTACACAGCAAGTTGCTCCAGTGATAGCTCTTGTTTATGATACATTCCTACCTGAATACTTTAGAGACCTGATTTCTCATTGATTATGGTACTTCCCACTACTAGCAGCAGCATCAGAGCTGAAGTATCAGAGACTCAAACAAGAACAAAAAAAAGCATCAAGTGGCAACACTGATTTGTTTTACCCTTACATTACACTTTTCCTCAGCTACAGTTCTGAATTCCCAAAGCACTGCATAAATGGTCAAAACCAGATGAAAATGAAAACATAAATTGATGATTCAGAAAGAAAGCTGGAGTGGAGCACATTTCAGTTTACAGTGGTTTACAGTGGATTGAGAAAATAGCTACCATTAAAATAAATACAAAGCCTCTCGTCAAGCCTACTAAAAAATCCAGAGAATGCAAGACAAGGCAGGAGATTATAAATCTAGTTACTGAGAATATACAGCATATTACACTAATTAGGACCTCTGCATTTCTCTCAAGTATCTATGCAGTTGAATAAAGACATATCTCAACAACAAATTAAACTGTTTGGCAATTTAGGCCTTCACAACCTATGGGACTGACACAGTAGCATGCAAAGATCTCTGTTTAAATTGAGCATTATGGATGTAGACAAATCTACTTTCTACTCTGTAAGACTAGAACCTCATTTTAATCAGGGTTGTGGGTGCCACTGTGATAGTCACAGAATAATTGCAGTTGAATATGGAGATACTGGGTGTAGTTACAAACCAACCAGCCAGGTAACAACTGTAGAGTGAGTGCAATGGCATTTACCAAAACACCACTACAGCTTCCACAGTGGCACCAGACTTCCAGCTGAGCAGCACTCAGCCTTTGGCTAGAAATAGCCAATGTCTAACAGCCCTACCAGTGCAAGTTCTGAACAAATGCTGCTCACAAGACATGCAAATCACAATGATCACAGTATAAACAGGAAATGTAATTTTGGTTTTTTCTGCAATATAAATGTGATATCTATGCAGTCACCCCCTCAAACCTACGGCCTGCAAATACTGCTCTAAATCCCAAGGGGGTAAAAAACCCAACTAACATTTCTTCTCCCTGCAGAATTTCTAGAGTGAAAACAAATGTCAAAGGAACTTCTGTTACTGTTCCCCAAATCAGGCAGATCCTCCTCCCTTCTATCACAGCAGTGACGCTTTGCTTCGCTGTCGACTGCACCTTCAGCGACACAGAACAGAGACTGTGCCCTGAACTGCAGGGAACAAACACCTGTGGCTGAGCCCAGTCATTAGAGCACAGCCATCAGGGAACCTGTAAAATAATAGTTCTAGAGCATCTTCAAAACATACTAATGAAAGAGACACTGCAGTCCATCACCATTCTCTCTTTATCCACTTCTGTTCCATTAGTAGTGTTTCCATGTCATTTCCATGTCCTACCCAGTTTTTATTGCCATGTTGGAAAATTTTCCTCTTTTCCTGGTAACTGAAAACTTGAGTGCATCTAACCCAGTGGAGTTTTGCTATGTACCCCAGATGACAATTCACATATTTAAGTAATGTGATGTCAAAAGGTCAAAGGCATCACTTTGCACATATTGACCTCTGTGTTAAAGTTAATCAGATCTGACAGGGGGACTGGGACATATCATGTCACATTTTATGGTAGACCTTCCTTAACTCTCTCAGCAGCCACCCCTACCTCTCTCCAAAGTAAACTCAGTGCCCAAATTCAGATCAGCACATTTTTAACTGAACCCCCACAAGGATTGTGACCCTTGGGCCATATCCAGGCCAGAGGAACAGGAACAAAATGAAAGTACAATTTTCAGGAGTGGTCTTCAAAATGTGACAGGTATGTTTTAAAGTAATTTCTTTCACTTGGTATTTGAAATAATTTAGAATAATCTAATCTTCAGCTTTTGAGTCAGAAGCATTTTAATGCCTTCTGAACTACTACAAAGAAGAGGTCACATTCCATGGGCAGCTTTTCCTCTACTGGAAGAATTTGCAGTGTTGCAGGGTAAAATTGTCTGCCACCTAGCTCTTACTGTTTCATAGAACCTGATTCACAACACTCTGTTAGTAACCTTTATTAAAATTGCATCAGTCATTTCCCCTCAAAAGAGACGATATATGCAGCTTTTCATGCTACACCAAACACTGGAGGAACAAGATAGAGAGACACATACGAATTTACATAGAGATTGCAAGCTGTTGTTCCAAAGTAATTCTGAAGTGGTGTGCCCTGTGTGTAGGCATTTGATCTGATCACATTTCTGCATATTGAGTGTAACATGTACAAAATCTATAATTGGAGTCTGTTTTCTGAAAAGAGATAAATGACTTCTTTCTGTTAAAGGAGAAAATGGTGCATTTCTGGACAAGGTCTTCCAGGCCATTTTTTCCATGTAAATTGAGTCTTTTATTTTATCCAGTACATATTTAGAATTGATAACAATTTTAAAAAGAAATGCTTAAAATACCTTCTCCATTTTAAAAAGCTTATGCTTCTTTAAAGATATCTTTTTCTTTATGATTTTTTCCTCTGAAGTGTAAACACGTATTTTACTGCTCACTTAAGGAGCATTTATATGTTGGGATTGATTTGTCATTCCATACCTGCCTGCATTAGTTTGTCACTTCTGAAAAACACCCCTATTTCGGGGGGATTCAGACTAGGTTCAGTTTTTCTTAGCACTAGCTTATGTTTTTGCTAGTCTATATACTTAGAAGACTTTACTGCATTTGAGATGGGAACATCATAAGAAAACACTCCCTGTACAACTCTGAACTGCCCAATCAATCAATTCCAGTGTTCTCTAGTCTTCACAAGCACTGAAATTCCAGAGGAAAAATAAAGAAAAAAATTGATGGATTTTGTTTGGGTTAAGTTTTAAGTTTTAGTGTCAATTTTCTCTGGCTGGACAGATCAATTTTTCTTATGAATTGCTCATGTCCTCTCAGTTCATTTCATTCTAGAGTGCCTAGTTCCCCACAAACAGCCCACTCAAAGCATTTCACTACTTTTTCTACTCCCAACCCAAGATGAACATTTCCCAAGTTTGCTGCCTTTTCATGAAAAGTACAGAGGAATGAGAATCTAAAAGCAGACCTCATGTTCCCACTATAAAAGTTCAGATCACAAGTGCTGTACTTCTCCAAACTCTAAACCTAGCAAAGCCAAAATAGGAAACAAATTGCCACAGCAATACAAAACCAAACAAAAGTATGGAATACCAGGAGTCTAACGTGTGAACACTTCCTACTGCAGTCTGTAGCAAGAAGGGCTCTGGCAGCAGATTGGAAAACAATAACCCTTCAAAAAAGCAGAGTAAAAAAATAAAAAGGACTAGAATTAGATGATTCCCAGATGAGATTGCTGTAGATCCAAAAGTTAAGCTGAGTATACAAGGACATTAATGTAAGCTTGGTAAAACCAAGAGTAGAAAGAAGCCATCTCTTCTCTGTACTGCCAGCAAGTACAGTCTACAGTTTTACTAAACTCAAAGTATAACTGCATGTGGGAACTCCAGGTAAATCCTACATGAGCACAGAAGATGTGTGCTCCATGGGCAGAGCAGCAATACATCAGAGCTGATGCTGCACTGCATCAGCACCCCTTCTGGAAATGGCAAATTGTTGCAGATGTTGACAATGGTGAGGTCTAGCTCCAAGCTGGCCTGAACCTTAACATCTACACCCCTGTTGCTGAAAGAACACATGCTCAGGACCCCACTGATACTCATCAGTCAGGAGTAAGGTGTGGGAATCCAGCAGTGCCAAACCACAGCTCCTTGCCCAGCAGTGGCACTCTGGCAGGTCATCAGCCTCAGCAGCCTCTGCTTCACCCACCACTAATCCCCTGGATCAGAGCAAACCCCATCAAACAGGGGCTCCCACTCCACACATCACCCTGTCAAACCATGCTGGACTTTTGCATCCTTCTCGGAAACTTAAACATGTTTTCAGGCAGCCAAACTCCACAGTTCCTCCTCTTGCTAACTGTGACCTGACTTAAAATAACCCCAAACTCCCAGAGCGCGACAGCACATACAAAAGCAGAAAAGAATGAGAGCCTAATGGCAATGCAGACTCTTGCCAGCAGTCAGCCTTTGGTTTTTACTTTACTACCCCTACACCCAATCCTGACCCTACAGCACACTCACATAAGCCACAGCCTACCATGTTCAGAAAACTCTTGCCTTCCACAAAAATAAAATGAAATAAAGTGACTGACTACACAATCCAAGGACTATTAACAAACTACAGGTACCAAAAGAACGGGGACCAGGCTCACAGATCTCTGATGTTGTTTCACCAGGGACAACTGCTTTGTTCCTGTAAATCACAGCGCCCACACGGCACCTGCCCGCCCGCCCTCTACACCAGTGCAGGCAGTGAATTCCAGAAAAAAGCCACTGTCTGTTCCTTCTAATCACTACAAACAGCCTCTTCATTTCTCTGTCTGTCCTTTGAAACTGTTGTGGTAAGAACGCTGCCCTCTTGGAAAGAAGGAATTTTCCTGCCTTTGTTTTTCTGAGAGTAAAGCAGCTCTCACCGGGTGAGGTGCAGTGAGGTGCCTGCTCCCCACTGCACACCCATGGCATGGCCTGTCTGGCAAACAGCTCATTCTCACACCTCTTGGAGCTACAACAGAGAAGAACAAGATGCATAAAAGCAAATGGAGATAATCAGCAAGAGTTTTGAAAAGTAGAACCACACATAAATCATATGTATGTGTCTGTATTTTTAGTGTATATATATATATATATACACATAAATGCATACACACACACAAAATGGGCAAATAAAATAACAGAATACGCTTTATATTTCAAAGGATCTATTGACAAAATTTTATATTTGCCCTTAAATGCTTGCCTTTTCCATGAATTTTTATCAAAAGTTAAAGTATATATGTTCACAGATGATGAAGATGCTGAAAACCAGCAGTTCCTCTTATCCCTATTAGTCCACAAGGTAATATCTTGGTCAAAAAAAATTTCCTGGAGCTTTCCAGTTCTGTCAGAAAGCCTAGCTAAAATACCCCAACCTCGTGCTCTTTCTCTTGTCCAAAGTCTGAAAGTATTTCTTGCTGAAATAGGTTGAGCTGGAAGGCAAGAAGGGCTTCAGCTCATTGGGCTCACGGGACAGACATCCCAGCACGTCTGGCTGTGTGATCAGCTGCAGAAGAATACCCTTAAAACACAGTAAGTTTAAGCTGTTTTGTTTGCTGGGCCCAGAGGTGTGGAGGAGTGAAAAAAATATTATTGTGTCTAATACATGATTTACAGACAACAGAATTGTAACAGATCCAAGCTACTCAAACTAGCAAAGCAATTGCACCCAGGCACATCTTCAATAAAGAAATATTAAAAACCAGAGGAAAAGCGATCCTTTTTGTGTTTCTCAATTAACTTGGTATTTGAATATTGGCCTTTATTTCATTCTGTTTCCATTATTTCTGAGCGTTAAAAAGGTCTTTGTTGGCATTGGGACTGTGATATATGAACCTCGGCTGCTCCTCACATTTGGTATCATGTATATACCATTCTAACTAATAGGACAAACATGAAAATCAATATGTCTCCACTAAGAACTAAGACTATCTAAATTGACCTATGACATGCAGCAAAATAAACATTTCTCATCATTTTCTAAAATGCATTCTGTGTTTTCCAGCTCCACAGTAGTTTGCACATTGAAAATATCTAATATTTAGCTATTATATTTGTGGGGAATGGTAGAATAAATGAAGTATGTCTTCCTTAGGACATTTTAATATCAGAGATAAATTTATGTTTTCCAGCAATACAGCTATCAGGGACTTAATTTTGGTTGTTTCACATGCTTTAAAAAATTCAGACCTCTGGAATCTCACATTTCATAGTCAAAACTGATGAGCCATCACACAAAGACAGCAGTCACTTTCAAAGTTATAGGCTGCTAGCTATAAATTGCCAAATTATATTATAAATTATGAATTCTTTTCTATTCATGCGACAGGACAGAGGCCCTTCTAGCATAATAATCTAATAACAATTGATACAATTGCTTTCTGTATATTTGTCCTTCCAAGGTTAAAATTAGTCCTTGTCTGCTCACATTCATAAAACTTGCCTTGTCATGAATTTGGGAGTGTCTGCTGGGCTCCTCATTCTCATCAAAACTGAAGAATTTCGACAGTTCATGTTGCAGAAATTTGAGCCCTCGTAGCTACCTGCTATTGCCAGAGCACTGCTACTCTGATGTGAAGCAGTGCCCTCCACCTCCCAACCTCACTGAAATATTTATTTCTCTGAACATCAAGACAGGCAGACCTGTGGTTTCTTGCTGATGAATAACACATTTGAATCTGTTTGCCAAACAGAGTCCACAAACTTCATCTGTAGACTCTGCCACGTGACACCTACTGAATGTTTTTGAAGGCATCACAGAGAAGAAATATTGGGCTCTCAGCTGCTTTCTTTTGGTGTGCAGTTTCTTTGAATTCTAGGTTAAAGATTTTGGCAGCAATTTGCAAGTCTAATCAGTCAACCACACGTTAGTTGACCCAGATTCTTGAAGGTACATTTGAGCATAACTCCTTCTCCAGGGGAGGTTCAGAATAGATATTGGAAAAAAAAAAAGGTTTTCACTCAGAGAGGGGTCAGACATTGGAATAGTTTGCCCAGGGAGGTGGTGAAGTCACCATCTCTGGAAGTGTTCAAATGGCATCTGGATGTGGCACTTGGGGATATGGTTTAGGGTGGTTATGGTGGCATTGGGTTGATTGTTGGACTCGATCTTGAAGGTCTCTTCCAACCTTGATGACCCTGTGATTCTGTGACTACAGGTTAGAGGTCTACATCCAGAAAACACCTTCCCAGGAACAACTCTGCACTACTTAAAAAGAAAAAACTTCAAAAAAATGTGTTGAAAAAAATTAACGGGCCAAATTCAAGAAATATTTCCTTTCATCCACTTCTCAGAGAAAAAATTTCACTAGTTCACAGTTTTACAGATACAACAGGCCAGAAGAGGAGTAAAGATGCCCAGAAATCAAATCGTGCTGTACACGCACGGGAAGAAGACAATGTTCCAGGTTCTACAGTTCAGCACAAAAGAACAAATGAAAAACCATTTGCCAACAATTTGTATGCCAAAAATGAGAAGCCATAATTATAGGATTGCAAAGTTCTATGTATGTATTAGAGGGAAGAAGAAAAAGGTAAATCTTCAGCTTGCTTAATATAATAGTTCTTCAATAAATGGACCTATTTAAAGAACATCACTGTTCTGTTTTGCTGAAGAAAAGCAGTCAACTGCTTTCTATAATTACAACCAAAGAAAAATTTTATACCCCATTTCAAAAGCAAAGCTACATGAAGAGCAGTAAAACCCTGAAAGAAATCTTCCCTGTGAGTTCTTTCAAGGGCATAGGCTAAAGATTAGCATTTATCTGAAGATACTCACTCAGAGAAAAGGGTGCTTTCATCTGAGTATTGCAGGTCAGATTCTTACTAATAAACATGCACCTGACACACCATGTCCTGTAATCTTCCCTCCACCCCACACTGCAGCCCTCATTTAAAATTTCTGTCTATTCATATAGACTGGAGGGAAATTGAAATCCTTTGCTTCATTCTTAAAAAGCTTCTA
Organism: Manacus vitellinus; assembly: GCF_001715985.3. NCBI lineage: Eukaryota > Metazoa > Chordata > Aves > Passeriformes > Pipridae > Manacus > Manacus vitellinus. Next base: position 8,513,132 of record NW_021939395.1, read on the forward strand.
ATTACATATTTCAGCCAAAATCCTTTCTGCTACATGTACCTCTTCAATAACTGTTGCTCCTCCACACTTCATCTCACATCTCTGCCTCCTCCATTTGAGACAATCCAATGCTGGAACTAAATTAAGAACTTGAAAAATGCAAATGAAGTAGGCAAATGATTTATTGTAGGACCAAGAATTTAAACTAATAGAACAATACAGCACTTTTTGATCAATCTACAATGCCCCACAGGCAGTTTTATTTAAATCGAAGTGTTATCTAAAATAAGATGAAGAAAAAGTAATTCAAAAGTATATTCTAGAAATATTTTAAATTGGCTTTGTAGAGACACAAGTGTACTTGCTTTCTGCTGCATTAATACTGATGGGCTGATATGGTATCTGCAGAAACCAGGCAATTAGAGCACTAAGGGAGAGTGCTCACAGGACTCATTGAACTGTAGCATAGTTAGAAAAACAATATTAAATAGTCTGAGATGAGAGAAGTTTAAATAGTCAAGATACTTATACGCAGAATGATTGTTGATGCTTGTAATCAAGATTTCTAAAGACTTTTCTAATCAGATGTTTTAAATCTAAATAATTGAATACATGCTGTCACATTATTAAATTATCCTCCTGAAATAGAGAATTTTTTATTCCATTCAATGAAATCTGCACCCTGCTTTAGCCTAGGGCTTCCCAACAACTCATTCAAAATACAGTAAGCTGAAAAAACCCATCAGAACCCTTACCAACCACCCCAGAACAGACCTGCATCTGTTCCAAAACACAGCAAAGTTTCTGGGGCTTTGAGGGTCATATTCAGTGGGTTTGCAACAATAGAATTCTTCAGAAAGTATTTGGATTCTCTTATATGGGTGCTTCCTTTTCCAAAGCAGCATTACTTACTAGGAAGAAAATTAACATTTCTACTGCAGCTTTAGTCCTTCTCTAACTCCACAGTTATTCTACACACAGGTAGAAGATAGTCCTTGTTTTAAACATGAACAGAGTCCCAAAAGAGCAGACCCCCAGCAGGTCTGCTTCACTGAAATAAGATTCTTGCCACAGACACACTGCATCAAGAGAAGGAGTTTGCATTGATGCTCAGAGAAAAGAAATGTGAAATATTATGTACTTATTTCTGGGTGCACCACAGCTCTAAATATATCCAGTTTTACCCAGGGAAAACAAGTATCCTGACTCCTGCAGTTGTCTAGATTTGGGATCATCTCCCTACCTTGCTGCATCAGCCCCCTGTTCTGTATGAAAAGGATGAATTATAAAACACTGTAAACTCTGTACTGAAAATGGTGTTCAAACTTGTTCACTTGCAAAATACACAGCACCTCTTCAAAATGCATGTGCTAATGTGGAACTGGTGAACACTTGCTCCTTCTCATTTGTCCCAAACAGAGAATTCACTTTTCAAAACCCCCCGAAAAACCCAACGCCAAACAAACAAACAAACCCCCCAACCAACCAACCATAAACCACAAAACCCACCAGCCAACCAGCCAAACAAAAACAGACACCCACAAAAACCCAAACAAACAAAAGACTCCAAACAAAAACTAACAAACAAAAGGTGAAAAAAAAAAAGAAAAAAAAAAGAAGAAAAGCACGCCCTGCTTCTTCTGGGAATAAGGCTTTTTTAGCCTGTAGTTCTTTCCCAGATGCCTCAATATTGTTCAAAAAGAGCCAGAAATCAAAATATATTTGGTCAGTAACTCTGATAACTTATTAATACTGAAAGATGAAGAAACTAGAATAAGAGACATTTGACAAATGACAACCTACATTTATATGTACTTTATCCTATTATTAGCACACTTTGGACCTTAAAACAAAAAAAATCCTGAAGAAACCTTAAATCAGGATTGTAAATTTAAACACCTGCAGATGTGAGCTCTGACGTACAAATTCGCTCCCCAGCTCTTCCTTACTCTGCTGATTCACAGGCAGACCCTCTCAGGGAAGGATATAACTAAAATCCTTTTCTCTCATCTCTCCAAAAAATGCAACTCAAGTACAGGAAATCGTTACCTGGAGCAGAATTTCAGGGAGTCAGATAACAACCCTGGTATTCATCTCCCTCTTCCCAGAACTTTTTAAAAGGTCCAGTAAGGTAAAAACACTCAGCTGAGGAGCTACTAGATCATACACTTTTGAATCACTACCTATGCCACAGGGGAGCTAAATCCTAATAGGAAAACAAAAATTAGGTGATAGAATTTCACATAAACTTATTGCCAAAGAGCCAAGTTCATCATCTTACCCTTCTGGTGTGAGCAGAGATTTGCAGGAGGACTGACAGAGGCTGTGGAATCCCTCCATTCCCCAGGTAAAGAATGCCCCATTATTCAGCTTCTTTAAAGAACCCTTTTTTGAGCCTACAATGAAACACAAATAAACAACTCAAATCAGACAACGTGGCTGAAAGCATTGATAAGAGACACACAGGATAAAATGAAACAACTCCATGGCAGGGAAGGGAGCTCTGTCTCTCCTAGTTGGCAACTGCAAGGTGGCAGCGTGGCCTTCATCCCTCAGTGACCCCTGTTTGCCTAAGGAGATGCCCAAGTGAGGGAGACTGCTCAGGTATCTGCCTTGGGAAAGTCATTTGTAAGAGTTTACCACAGAAAACAGTTCCAGAGGCCCTCCTTGGGCAAACCTTCAAACTCTGGAGCATTCAGAGCCACACTGCTTTGGTGCTGCCTTTCTAGGTTTAACAGAATCTCAGAAAAATTCGGCCTCTCCTTGCCTGAATTCACTCTGTAACTCCCCTTTCCAAGGGGGACAGAGTCATCAGCTTCCTTAAATAAAATAGCGATCAGACTCCTCAAATACACAAATGACTTTTTACTAGAATCACCTTGCACCTGTAAAAGAGTAGTAAATCAGCAGAGAGGTAAAATCCTCTCCCCTGCCCAGAGTGCCTTCGGGCATTCCTGGATAGGAAACACATTTGCTGGAGCTGATGCCTGAAACTCCAACCAAACTGTTGTGATACACAGGGTGAACAGGACAGCTCATGACTGCTGACTGGGACCAGAAAACAGTGGGGCAGCAATGAGTTAGGGGTGAATGACCCCCAACCTCCCTTTCTAACACCTGATTAAATTATCCTTTAATCAAATTGTTCTCTGCTGAACAGCAATTACAGAGCAATGTGTGTGTTTATCAGCTACAGCAGGTCAAATATGTGCCATGAAGATACCGTTGCTGCCACTTAGGTATTGCTTCCCTAAAATGCAATATCAGTTAAATATTTATGAACCACCTTTCTTTGAACCTTGGTTTGCAACTGCAAAAATATTCTTGAAAAGAATGGATCCACTTATGGAATACATTCAGTTATGCCTTGGGATGTGAGATCAATAACATGCAAAATGTCACATTTTGTCTTAAGCTTTTGCTTCTAGTAGTAAATGAACTGAGACCATCTTTAGGCCACATATTTCCAAAGTAACAATTTGGTGACTCTTCATTGCTCTGAAGTATCACACTCCAGGGACGAGAGTTTCTCTTATAAAAGTCAGCATCCCACCCAGCAGCAGCTATGGAAATTGGTCTGGAGGTACAAAAAGACTGAAGAACCTTTACTGCCTAGTAGAAATCATTCTTCCTAAAAAAAATTGGAGGTTTTAGCAGAAAAATAGGCAAGATACAGGGAAGTTTCACACTACTCATGATATAGCTGTTCTTTTTTTCTTCCAAAAGCATCATATTCACTGAAAAAGTTATCTCCTTTCAAGATGTCTGATAACACATTCTCCATTAAATTCAAAATTACACAAAAAAACCCAAACAAAAAACAAAACCAGAAATCCCACCTTAAAACCTGTGTCCTGAACCAAAAAACCTCTATAATAAGGCAAAACAACTAAAGTCTTGGAGGAAATAATGCAGCTTCAAAGGAAAACTTGTCAATTTTTTTCTTCCTTCCTCATTTCCGATAAAATATTTGCTCTTAGAATCAAAATTCAAATATGAAAAGAAATGCAGGTGATTCTTACAACAAGCAGATGTTACAAATGAAGTTCTGAAGAAATTTCTTTTAGTACCATATGACAGAAATTACTTAGCAAACTGATTGACTATGTAGCATGAGTGCAAGGAAGCACTGCCTAAATTTATGCACTGGTCTTTTTTCAAATACTTTTTTTTCTTATGGATGCATAGTTTGCTCTTTTGAATATCCCTTGTTTTATCAATTGTCTTCCCATAGGCTTAATTCTCTCTCAGGGCTGTAATGTCAGTAAGTTACCTAGATGCTGAAAGTGCAAGAAAACTTTGACATTTAGAAGCAAGCTAATTATTTTGCTTTAGTAAATGTTCTGAAAGGTTGCAGAAATTAGCATCTTTTAGTACAAAGAAGCCAGTGGTCTGGACAAGGAAAAGAAACATAATGCACTATTAAATACAAGGCAAATATTTTAATTAGCAAATTTTTATTTTTTTGGAAGGTATTTTATCATACTAATTATTTTTTCATTGTCTCCTTTGTAATGGGATAATTAATTTTCAAAAACTGCTAAAATATGAAAAGAAATATTCCATTATTTTATTTGTATGGAAGAGTTTTGTGGTCTAAGCACTGTTCTCCTGATTCTATCAGATACAGTCTTTTTACTTTTCTTGGTCCACAAAGAGAACTGGAGTCATTTCCCCAGTCTTGTGTTTCTTGCCACTGCTTTATCCAGCTCTGCTGCTCCATCTCACACCTTTCTTGTGCCTGTGCTGAAAGCAGCAGAATCTGGGACTTGTGAAGGGGAGCTTAATACAAAACTTAACTATGTCTCTGATAAACCATGCCCATGGCTTGAGCCACCATGAAAACTGCAGCAGTGCAGCAGTGAGATCCAAGCACTGCAGCAGGGATGCCACGTTTTTTCAGGGCTTTGTGGTGGTTTTTGGGGGGTTGTTTGCTGATTTTTTCACAGAGGCCCATCAGCACATGGCTAACCAGCTTCACACCAAAATCAGTAAGAACCTGAGACGTGACCACTGAGGCAGCTCCTGATGCATATGAAAGTCCTATCGTTCCAGCCCAATTCAGAATGCTCCATATGATTGGACTGCTATCATAAAATCATGTCAGACCAAACTAAACTGATTTCGTACACAGAGATTTTAAGATGACCTTTTCTTTGATTTTTAGTTTCAAGTAGAAGTGTTCAAAATGTTGAGAGATTGTTTCCAGAGAAGAAAAATTGACTCTCCCCAGAAATTGATTTGAATCAGTCAGATTCCAGAAGTTTGCATTTTATTTTTACGGGCTTGATGCTGCCATATGCATACAAAGTGATTGATTCAGTGGATTTCTGTGCTCCAAAATCTTACAAATTGCTGAATTAAGTCAATATTCATGTCAGATACGGTAAGAAAAAGTAAAATAAATATGTATACTGTAACCTATTGCTTCAAGGGATGCTGAAACAGAAAAGAATAAGTGGAGGAGACCAATACAAATGTCTCCTCACAGGAGCAATGCTTATCAAAACCTCAACATAAAAGGGAAATATCCTTGAATATAACCTTGTGCATTTGTCAAAACTTTATTAATTATTACTCTAAAACAAAGCAATTGAATCATTAAGCATCTTTTGCCTAATTTCCCTTTATGGTTCAGCAGTTGTCAGCCTCTGTATTTCAGCTTTCAAGTCAAGAATATATTCTGAATAGAGGAAGTGAAATCATTCCCACATCATAACTGTAAAGCAAATGCTCTGTTTCAGGAGAGACTCCATTCTATATTTTTAAAGAAAATGTTAAAGCCCATCCATGAAGATCACTTCTAAATCAGATAATTTATAAACTCACATTTGCAGGACCCAGATTTTTGATTCTTTAATCATGAGGGACTCTTTATCACACAGATGTGTGCAAAGCAAACTGACCAGTAGCCCAACCTTGGGTCTGAAGGGATGAATCACATGAGTAGCCTTAACTTCTTAACTGGGTAATTTGTATCAGTGAAGGAAAAAAGTAAAAATATTAAAAGCACATCCATGAACGCACAGACTTTGACAGTTGTCAGGGTGCAACCAGCATTCACTCACACACTGCTGCTGAATGAAGGAATGCTGCTTCTCTTCATTTGCTGCCATCAGAACAAGTACCCACAAGTTTGGCCAATGACAGTGCAAATGAACTAAATGAACTAATTGAATGAACTAAAAGTTCAGCTGGGCATCCCCAGCCAGTGGGGACAGATGCCCAAGGCAGATGCAGTGAGTTACCCCTCAGCACATGGGCAGCCTGAACAGCTGGACAGATGCTGAAATTTCGTGGAGAAAGTAAGCTGGGTATCACACAAGGTAAGGACTAGAGGCAACATGTACAACAGATGTAACCAGATCCCTCAAGCAAGGGCATGGTTGACCTTCAAGTTCACTTTCTCTGCTGCAATATAACCAGAACTCGTCAGAGCTGATACACCCACTGCAAGCAAACCCTGCTAAGAAGTGTTCCAAATTCAAGGGGGATGTGCATGAGGTCTAATTAACCCTCACTTAATTTAAGATTTGGTCCTTTGTGGTGAAACACTGTAGGCTGTAAGCATTTCAGGAAGCAATGGGACCAAGTGACAAGGTACTAAGCATTCTCTGACAGGCCTGGGAAAGGGCTGAAACAGAACTATTTTGAAATGAGAGTATTCCCTACTGACCTTCCTTTCCAAAGCTGAGACTTTAATCAAGATCACAGCAATTCACATGGAAAGAATTTAGATATTGCTTGTCTGACTTTTACCTTGGCAAACAAAAAGAAAACCAAAAACAAACTCTGAGCAACTGAGCTGACTTCTGCCATCTGTGTCAATTCAAGGGCAAAGCTGCCTTTCTGGAGTTGTAATCATTGTATAAAGGTAGGGCTAAGATTTGTTGTCTTCAAGGAGTATCTTAAATGGCAGATTTTATCTGGGCTACAACAGCAATTGCTTTCACCCTGCAAGACAAAAGATGCTTCCTGAAAGAAAGGACCTGCTTTCCCCAAAAATGAGACCTTAGCTAACAAAGTGCATGAAGAGAAGAATATCATCAGTGATGTTCTCTTTCTGGTTTTCCTCTCTAAGTATTGGAATCCTTATTTCAGTGTTCTTACAGTCAACCTTACTCAAATCATACCCCAAATTTTCAGCATTACAAAGCTGCAAATTCAGTGTTTACAGCATTGTGTGAGGTAAAGAAAATGTCTAGTGTATGCACATATCCAAAATCCTGTCTCCAGATGTCTGCAGGTGACTCCACAGGAAGCTGAGATGTGCAGTCCCTGTACCTGTGTGTACCTGTACCAACATGTTCAGAGTAAGATTTTCACAAAGCAGCTTGGACAGAGAAGTTTTGGTCTTCAATAACTCTAATTAGACAATGGAAATGAAGCCTGACATTCTGCAATGGAAATGCCAGGAAGAGTTAAATTAGATGTCAAGTGCAGAAGAGTCTATTCTAGACTCATGTTGATTTATAATTTGGGGGGAGTTAGCAGTAGATAAGCACTCAGTCACTCCAGGGCATAGCTATCTTTTCTAGAAATCCTTTGTTCTGGAATTCCAGTGGGAGATTTTCCTTGAGATTATGCTTTTAGGTATGACAAGCAGTGCTTCCTACTTTCACTTGAGTCAGAAAAGCTAATATGCAAATAGTCAGAAATTAAATCCAAATCATTGACAAATGACTATTTCTGAGAAACCTGAAGTGAGTTCATTCTCCAGAAAATAAGCTGCTGAGTGCTAATCTAATGCTTTAAAAGACCAGCCTACCCAGGCAAAGTAGGAGGATGTCATTAATAAAACACTAGCATTTTGATTTTTCTTTAAAGAATGTGCTCTGAGCTGAAGAACACATCTTCAAATCCCTGTAGCAGAGGTGGGTCATAGAATCCCACTTGCCTGGAAAGAACACAACAGCTTCCTAATTCCTTAATTCAGGGCAGAAGCTACAGGAGGACAGCATAACAAAATGCAAAAATCTCCCCAAAGCTTAGCCAATATAAAGGTACAAAGGAGTAAAAAAAAATGAAATAATAAAAATTATGCTTTATTCCATGGGTGGAATAAACTTCAACTTCAGGATACACTTAAAAAATGGATTTCTAGGTGCTCATAAAAATAAGTGCATTCAGGAAAACCTTTTCTGATACATATGAGAAATAACAGTATGTCCAGCCTAAGTGTTATATAGATGTAAGACTACATCTATATGACTACATTCCACTAAAAGCATGGAATCCAGGGTTATTAACTTCTAACTCAGTCTTCTGGATGTGCTACACTGCAGTACACAGGGTCTTTGAGTCAATCTCAGAAATGAAAAATATGTAAACATCTTATTTGCTTGTCTTTAAGTTTGCAGTGAAAATGAGGGCTGACTGAAGAGCTACATTAAGGCCACATTAAAATGGCAATTGGAGAAAAGCAGAACAATGAAGAAAGACATACAAGAAAACAGCCCAAAGATCATGTGCAGAATGAGGGCTGCCAAGATAAACATGCCCACTCAGAAATTGGGTCTGGAGGTTAAAATGAAAAATTACATGACAGAATCATATAATGTGTGCAACTCTGATCCCCTCTCACTCCAGTACTATTTCAGAAATCATATACAAGGTCTGGAAATGGTTCAGGAAAGCACGACAGGAATGGGCAAAGTTAGGAACAGCTGCAAAACCTGTCAGAGAGGAAGGGACAAGGTCATTCGTGGTGTAGAGCAGATTTCAATTGAACATAAAAAAAATAGAGTTAAGGAACTTCAGGCATACACAAAGTTCACATGGGTTTTGATTTTGCAAGCCTTTACTGCAGAAGATAAAGTTGCTGAAAAAGTACCTGGGCTGAGGGAAATTGGGACAAGCTCATGGAAGAGAAGTCTCCTGGGGCTACTGAGTACAATGTCACTACCCTTTTGCCATGAAATTCTTTCACTGAAAAGTGTTGGAAGCTGAGAAAATATTTAGGGAGATATTACAATGTTGTTGCTCTGTTGAGCACTTTTCTCCCAGTCATTCACTTTGGCTACTGCCAGAAACAGGACACTGAGCAAGGCAGACATCTGGTGAAATCAAGCATAAGCTTTGTCCTGCTTTTAGATAAATACAACTGGTGAAAATTGCCATCATGACTATTTTATGGTAAATTTGGAGTAGCAGAGTCATTTGGGAGCTGATCCTAATTTTCTTTCAGCTCAGATTATTTGACATAAATTCCTTGACTCCCTTCAGCCAGCACATTTCAACATTACTCCACTTTAACTGAATTGTTGCCTGGTTGCTGAGTCATAATGTATTAAAATGACCACAGATTTTTCAAAAAATGATAAAAAATTAATAGTCCTCTTCCAACAAGCTTCTAACAAAGCTGCTTTAACTAAGAGCTTTTCAAGAAAGTCTGGACTCAGCTGGCACTCAGTTAAGTATTTCCAATGAGCAAAAGTAGAAGTATGACCAGCAAAAGTACTGTCGAGTACTTTTTGATTTGACCAGGACTGGCTGTGAGTCAAGTAAAAAGACAGACAAGAATATTCAACATCTTTCCACAAATGGCAACATGAAATTGCAGATTATATATAGCCTTGCCCAGAGCAGGTGCTGCTATTCACACACACCAAGTACACCAAGCAACGGGCTGTGTTACCACCTCTCAAGGTTTCCAGAAAATAATTAACCTTGAGCAACAATTTAGGCAAAAATAAGTATGAACTGTGAATATGACTTTCAAATGTAAATAACCAAAAAATTTCAGTATATCCTCATGTAAGAGAACTCTCAGAACTCTAAATTTATGTGAGATCACATGGATCAATATGGTAACATGTAATAGAAATGAAGATAGCAGAGGTTGAATACATTTGCCCTTCACTTCAAAGCCCAGATCCTGTGCTGAGCAGTGTTTGTGTGTGTGCTTATCAGTTTACTTTTCTAACAATACCTGGGAGATTGCAGAAATAATTTCTGTGTTATGTATGCAATGGTCTGAAGTTCAGACAGGATCTGTATAAATATTCATAAATAAATAGTCTGCAGGAAAACAAGGAACTTCTGAGACTTCAGAAAATGTGAATAATTTTTGTTGTCAGTCAAGTTGCTAGTTTTAACTTCTTCCTTGGTCCAGTTTTCATGTTACAAAACACAATACTGACAAATCTGAAGCAGATGTAAGTCCATATTAATTACAAAAATAATCCTACAAACCGATTTTTTTGCAAACTTGAAAAAAAATAACAAATCTCATTTGAAAAATAATTTCTAAAAAGAAATTATTTTCTATTATTTTATTTTTATTTTAATTTTCTACTATTATTTTATACTCAACCTTGTATCTCTTTTCTTACAAAATGAAACTTTACTGTAGTTGAACATTTTAATTAAATCTTCACTGTTTTTTCCAAAAATTTTTCAAAATTTTCTTCAGAAGTTTCAAAATCAATTGTTGCTTGTTATGATGTCCACCCCCAAAACAAAGATATGGAATTTTTCATAAAGAAAACATTCTGAGGTTTGAGCAGTTAGAGTTTAAATCTGCACTCAAAATACATAGTGGAAGATTGTGGAAGAACATCAATTCAGTGTTTTTATGCTAATCTGCAGGAATTAAAAGAAAAACAAATGTTCCCAGAGTATTCTTTGAAATTCTCCAGCTCTTTTAAATAGAGTCCTTCCTCAAAGTTTTAAGCACAACTGTCATAAGCTGCATTGAGCCAGTATTTCTGCTGTTAGCACATGGTCCTGAGGACTTTGAGAGGTTCAAACCCGAGCAATTAACTTGCCTACTCATAACATTTCCACAAAGGGCTCTGGCAAGTGGTTTTCTGTTACAATGTGCAAAGCCACGCTGTGCTGAACATCTTGTGTAAGGCAATGTGTAAGGCTATAGAGGTTAGGGAGGATTAAATGATGCTGCTGTTAGGAAACCATGATTCAACTGAAATGCTTCGCTGGAACCCTTTTATTCAAGTGAAAAATGGCAGCTGCAAAAGCCTTCTCTGGTTCAAATGTTTGGGCACAAAGAGGGCAGGAACAAACTGCTCCCTTGTGCTACGGCCTCTGTTCCTTTGCTCTGCCTCTTGCACCCTGGTGGGTTACTGGGCACAGGGCTGGAGACATTCTGGGGGAACAGCTCACAATCCCTCCTACTGGAACTGAAGCATTTGGAAGAGTAATTATTGATGAGAGCAGGGAATGCAGTCCAAGTCCCTTCGGTATGTGAGTGTACTAGACTGTTGTGGGTAGTGCTTCACTCCTTTTTAGAAACCCCTCTGTCCCACCTAGAACTATAACTGGCAAAGTCTAATCAACAGGGGGTGGCAGACCAGAAGAGAGAGTTGCTTTTATGGGAAGCAAAAACCAGCAGAATACATCCCCTGTTAAAAGCAAAATCCATGACAAACCAGTCTGACACCTACAGAAAGCTGAAATCCTGGCACACAGTTACTGAATGCTCTACTTACAAGAAGTACGGAATTCTGACTAGAAAAGTAAGTTGCTGTGTGGGATGAAACTTAGGAAGGATTTTTCTCTGGCAGGTAAGCCATGTCAAGGCAAGATTGCTAGCAAATTTTCTTTTGTCTTGCTTCAAAGTTTGATGTATATATGTTAGTCAGTCTTTAATTTACCTAAGCAGCACAGTTGGCTAAGTGTGGGAGGCTTTTGCATACTTAAATACTAGGAGGAAAGAAAACTTTAATACTGCTGCTGCACAACAATAAAAATAATAATTTAGAATTTCTCTAAGGACATTTAGGGTGGATGAACAACTTGTCATTGTCAAAAGCAAAAAATTAACACTAAGCAACAAAACAAGTTTTCCTATACTTTCCAATTAATGTCAATTTATGAATTCACAAATAATATAGACAAACATATTTTATTCAGTTATTTATTTACATACCATGGAAGATCCTCTCAGCTGCTAGATGCCTTAATATAAAAATAAAAATCATAACCCTAAAACCAGCACAGTGAGCCAAATAAAATAAAACTACCAGCCAACAACTCTGACCAAACAATCTTATCCCTTCTGACAGCTAAAAAACCTCACTCTACACATTCTGGGTGCTTTTCAAAAAGCTGGACTCAGCACTTGCTTTTGAAGCCCAGTCTCACCAAGCTCAGTTTGAGGGGTGAAGGACATCCCAGACTACAGAGACACTTCTGAGCAGGGAGAAATCAGTGTGAGCATTTCTGGCAGCGCAACTGCAGCCACGCAAGGGGCTGTATCTAAGCCCTTGTTTCAAGAAATACACATCTTTTTACCAATCCCTTATATTTCAACCAGCAAATATCTCAGAGCACTCCTGCAACCTGCTCACAGAGAATAATTCTACCAATTGATCAGGTTGTCCTGTTGTTTTGGTGCCTGTTTGCCTGGATTTTTGAGACACATTTCACAGCACACAACATCTCCACCTTTAGGCACCAAACCCGAGGTTGGCAGCAATGAAATGCAGCAGGAAATGATTGCAGCCTCTGAAGTGACTGGTCCATGTTTATACACAGCCAAGACAGGAAGTGCCATTCATTCATACCTTCCCATCCCAGCTTTAAAATAGGAAACTCGGGTATCATCAGCACCATAATCCTGGTGGCAGGGATTCCAGAAAAAGCTGGAAATTCCTCTTGGGTACCAGCAACATACTGGGACTCTAGAGCACTGTAGCCACAGATTTGTCCCTGGGATCTCTGAGAAGAAACTTAGCCACCAGAGAGCAACAAAAATGCACTCCAAACGAGGACAATGTCTAAACATAGTCTGCTCCAGAGAACAGTGACTGGTGGGTGGCCATTGATCAAAGATGAGTGCCATGCTTAATGACAAAAGCTAATGAAAAAAGTGAAGGAAACACCAGCAAACTGAGAATCACCTTAACACCACACTTGCCTGTTCTCCAGCTACACATGGAACCTTAACCTCACAATAAATCATGGTGAAGATTGCCACTACTGGAGAGGACACCTTAAAGTCGGAGCTAAATGTTGTATCAGCATGCATTTCTGCTTGGCAAAGAAACTGGCAATTTCCTCCTGCAAAAGACTTTTGGGATATCTTCAGACAAAAGAGATGAGGTTTTAAAGAGCAACCTGTGCTTCCACAAAGTAAGAGAAGGTATCTCTTATATCAGGAAATAAAAAATAAAAGTGTAAACAGTGGCTGTTGCAGAGTATAGACAGATAGGATCATTGTCCTTTTCCACACATAAGCCTTCAAAGATTCACACTTTATACCTGCTCTATATAAGAAGGAAAGAAAATCTTTGTGCAGCAGTTTGGATAATCCTCTCTTTTTTTGGGTAAATCTGGGCACAGCACTTTGGTGGGCTTTCAAACTCTTCCAAAAGATGTGGGAAGGTATGGGAAAATGTCAAGTTTTTTATCCAGAGATGACTCAAAAGATTTTCAAAAAAGTCTCCAGCTATAGTGTGTGAGTGTGTGTGCATTCATTGTGCACAGAGTTGTTGACTGACCTTCAAGATATAAATGTCAGGTATTTTTAATCACTAACATAAAAAAAGCCAAAAATAATTTTCTGGGTTAAAAATCATTAAGTTTTATTAAAATGATTATCAGAGCTAGCAGAGTCTCTCTTTCAAGAACTTAAAGGAAAGGACTACTTTGCTATCAGTAAATGGGGGGAAAAAAAGTACTTTCAATACTAAAAGAGTAAATAATGTTATATAAGAGCACCATTTTTATTTCTGAAGGGCATTTTTAAACTAAAGCTTGGCATATACTGTTGAAGTTCCCCATGAATGCTGCATTCTGTTAATTTTAGACATTAATGTTCAATGGTTTGAAAATTTTTAATGAGAATGGCCATCTCTGTGGATTGAAGACCCTGAAAAACAGAATTAAAAGCTGATGTCTTGTTTAGCATTTGAAAAAGTGACTCTGCCTTTAAACATTAAAAATTTCCCATAAAAACTTAATTTCTATTCATTTGGCTGCTGTGCAATATTGCAGACCCGTAAGCTGCCCTGCCTAAAATCAAGTAGTGTTGTGCAGGCAATGAGGGTTCCTACCCTTTATGGAAAAAAAAAGATTTCTTAGACCTTTTGGAGATAGAGAAAAATATGCCTTAAATTTCAGACTGAAGGCAAAGCCCTCGTCTGTCACCAAATGCATCTTCCCTCACAACAACCAGAACCAGCAACGCTGACTGAAAATCAAGTTCTCTTTATTAATTTCCAGGTAACTGCAAGGAATGCTCTTCCTATATCACCAAAACCTACACGATTCCCACACTCCCACATAGAAGAAATGCATCATTAGAGGGGTTGAAGAGCGTGGTTAAGCGATAATAAAAGAGCCTTTAAATTTTATCATGTCAGATTTGAGCTGATATCTCAAGGCTAATTGCACACGTTGTGTGTTGGCAACAAGCTTGTGGAACAGGAGCTCAGTGCTCGTGCAAGCATTAGTTTCTCCTACCATTAGCAGTGAAGGTCTCTTCTGAGTTTTAGTGGATCATTGCTAGACTCTGAAAGAAATGGTACTGGCCGTGAAAAATCACCAATACATTTAAATGTTCTTAAACCCAGTATAAGCTCTTAAACAGATTTCTAAAAATAAGAGTTTGGTGTTATTTTCATGCCTCTATTCCTAATAGAACGTCGATGTTGGAAGAGTTTTTTAAATTGAAAGCCCAGAGAGGTCCACATCTGAATGTACTCGGGCCCGAGTCATTTTCATTTCTACAAAGCAGAATTTTAAAACCTCAGAGAGTCATGAAAACAGGAATAACAATTTCTAAATGCACTCATAAAAGTTATAATAAAAACACACATTTCAGCAGTTTGTCAGGTTGTCTTGTTACCTATAATCACAGTGATTGAAGTTTCTCTATTTCAAAAGTAAAAATAGCAGTGGCATAATAAGGAAAACCTATTGCAGTTCATTAGTCATGGTACATTAGAGGAAGATATTCTTTGGCAATGTTATGGCCATTTTAAAATCGGTGCCTTCCCAAAAGAGAAGGTCTTAAGAGATTCATACTTGCCTTGTTTTTCAGAGACTGGGTAAACCACATCTAGAAAAACAGTGAATTCAAGCAGGCCACGCAGAGGGAAGGAAGAAGTGCTTGGGAGCTGCAGATCCAGTGCACGGATTCATCATCTTGTTTATTTGTAGTGCCTGACCTACATATGACTACCCAAACACTTAGAGGAGGGGATAGTTCAAAAACTTGTGCTGCATTTGAAAGATGTTATATAGACCTCTCTGGAGAACAGTAAACAAGCAAGATAGGGTAGAAAAGCAGCAGATTTTTTTTTCCCCAACAAAGCAATGCTACATCCTGTAGGAAGCCTTTGCAACTTACACTGACAATTTTATCCCATAATGAAAACAGGGCCTATGGCTGAATTCCTGTTGTGAGTAAAATGACAAACCCTGCATTCTTATACAACAGAATCTCTGTGTAGCAAAACCAAAATGTGATTAACCTGACTCTTTGTGATTTTCCTCAATGAAATCCTTGTGGAAAGAAGTGGGCAAGGGGAGATTGTGAGAGTTAGAGAGGACACTTCTCTGACATAGACGTCAGTTAAATATTGTTGTGTATGTGTCCAGTCAACAAGAGAATACACTGAGCATGTTAACCTGTATAATATTTCTCGTAGGCAGTTTTTACATTCATCTAAAATTATGCCCATGGTGGGGGGAGGGAACAACACTGAGTTCAAATATAATTTTCCATATAAAATTATGCTCACTTAGAAACAACTCCTTAGCATCAGAAAAGATAATTTTAGTAAAACATGAACTCAGTTCACAAAAGGTATCTTAAAGAAGGAAGCAAATATTGGGTATTATTAGGATAGAAGTAAAAAGCAAAACAGAACCATGATGCAGTTTTATGAATCTACAGTGTGACCATGTCTTGACTGCTCTAAACACTTCCAGTTGCTCTACTTTAAAATTAATGGAGCAGAAATAGGAAAGAGATGATAATCAAAAATATGTTATAGCTTCTGTATTGAATACTATTTAATCATCCTGCAAACCAAAAAGATTGGGGATATGGCACAGATCTATAAAATCATGAATAAATATCGTAAACAGGATAGGGAATGGCTGTTGAGCGTTGCTTCCGATCTGATGGAAGAATTAGCTAGACTACCTTTTACTGACTTCAAAATCAACTATTAAAAAACACAATAGTAATTTATTGCATTCAATTTAAGCATTGCAACTAAATGAAGCATTAAAATTGAGAGGTTGAATAAACTGAGCTGAAGACCAGTAGTGTAAGTACCTCTGGACAACAACCAGGTTTTCTTAGTTTTCTTTATAACTGGTTCGTGATACAAGATAAAGCAAAATAATTCTCACTAAGTTTTAAATTATGAATGATACAGTGAATTATTAATGTTAAAGGAACATTAGTGTTTACTCTTAGCTTCTACCACTCCTCTGTTTAACTATTCTTAGGTAACACAGACAGCTCTATTGACAGTAAGAAATAATGAGCTCTTTTTCCTCTGTAATTCAAAGTACAGAGCCCACATATAGACATCCAACCTGGGAGCCTCTGCAGTCTCTCAGGGATTGTACATGATGACCAGCACTAGAAACAAATGTTTCATCCAGAGTCAGTGATTTAATGCCATTGTTCAAGACCTTTACAAGCTACAGTAAATCACACTGAAGGCAAAGGGAAGACACAAATTAAGGGCCTGGTCTTGCAAACACCTGGAATCTGTGCTAAAACTACCTGGGCTTGACCCAGGTTTCTCTGGAGGCAATGAGGTGGGTATTATTACAATTCTCCACCTTCTCTCCCAGGTTTACAACTTTCAGCAATGGCTCCCCAGAAAACACCACACCCCATGGTACCCACCTCCTGCTCTGCTGCAGGGAACAGCTTTCTTTTGTGTGCAAAACCAATTGGTACCACGCTTCAGATTACTGAGTATATTTTCTCATGATGGAAAAATTCCAACCAAAGAAAATGTAAACTGCAAGAGTCTTGGGTGGGAGAGAATAGAAGTAGTGGGAAAGAAGAGAAATTGGGTATTTTTTAACATGAAAATTTCCACTATCACTAACAACCATCTCAAGATGAAGCATTTAATTTTGGTCTCTAAGCTCTTTTTGATAGTAAATATTTTATTCAGAAGTAGAGAGCTAAGAAATCATGGACCATGAAGAATCCAGCCACTTTTCACTAAAGTTAATCAAAGCTGTGGCAGTAAAGTTAATGTGAGCAGAATAAAATAAAATCTAGATATTTTTCTGTTCCTCTATTATGCAAATTAACTGTGACATGCACAGCTCTATTGCCTATTTCAACACCAGCAGGAAATCCAGGTAAGCGAACGCATTTCTCTTTTACAATTTACACTTCAAATTATATGATCACCCCCAGCATGCTGCACTGCAAACTACTGCAGGTTGACAAAACACAAGATGAGGATTTCATGGCTTGCAACAAGCATTTCAGGACCAGCAAGAAAATGGCTGGCAATGTTTCCAAATAAAAAAATACTATCACATTATGGTAAATAGTCATTGGGTTTTCTTCTTGGGCAAAGTTTTAAAATGTCTCCAACACTCAGTAAAACATTTTTATGTGTGTCATTATGAACTGCAGACAATAACCTACTTCTCTAAGGTTTAGAGACACATTTAAGCTTTTGTAATCAAACACGGAGATGAAATCACCTTGTGGCATTTACAATCTTGATTAAATGAGACAGCTCTGTACTAGTAGTCACTTAGAACTACATCATAGCCTGTTTTCGGGCTGTCTGAGAAGCTCTACTATCACCACTCAGACTCTGCAGAGAGCACACTCCACTCTTCCTTCAGTCTTCCCTCCATAGGCAGCTTCCTTCATGTATCACATGGCAGAGGGAAAACAATAGCAGGAGACCAGAGAGGACCCAAACACTTGCACCCTTTTAAAGTAGATCAAAAATCCTCCAAGTTCCTCCTCTCTCTTTTCACAGATATGAAAAAAGAGTAACTGATTTTTATTAAGAATGAGACATCAACAAATATCCCTGCTCCAATTTCCCCTTCCTATTTTTTATCAGACAAAACATTTCTCCAGCATCCTTCATTTTAAGATGATTTTCAGCTATGTAAGGAAATGCTATTTAAATACCAGCCATATTGTATGTTACATTACATATTTGACAAGCATTGCACTCAGCTAGCCTTACACATTTCACAGATAAAAGAAACTGGCTGACTATACATCCTTCTTGAGGATAAAATGCATGTATAAACATAAAACAGGCATGATATTGGCAGTTACTAAAAAAATGGACAGACGAATCAACACGTTACCATATGATGATTTTTTCAAGGATTTTCCTTTTACTTTCCTCTGGATTTAAGTTTTTGTAGACTTTGGATCTCATAAAGACAAGGACCTGACTGAATATAAAGAAACACTGCTCAGCTGTATGCAACACCACCCAATATAAATGCTCTGCCAGGATGCAGAGAAAAAGGAGGACTGTGATGAATGTGTAGTGCTTCTCTCAGGCATCACAAGCTGATTGGAGATTTTATTTGTAAAATAAGTTTCTGAATGTCTCAGGAAATTCCACTCAGCCAGACTGGTTGGTAAAGAAAAGATCACTGGCAGAAGATGGAGAACAAAGCCTCAGACTGCTACAGATTTGTTTTGTTTTCACAGTGATGTAACAGACATTGACCACACCATGACTTCTGTATCCACACTGTCCACATTGGCAATCTATTTATATTTCTTCCACAAAGCCAGTCCTTGTTCTTTTAACCTCATTACTGCTCTGCCCTGCTTCCTCACTAGACAGTAACTTGGAAAAAGAGTCAAGCAGAAGTTATTCATATGCACTGAGAATAGAGGCAAGTGCTTAAGACGTTTTTAGTTTAGCAGTGGTTATTTCCTAATAACGACACCTGTAGAACTAAATTTAAGTGTTTATCTGCTCCTGGATATGCCAGAGTACCTCAGAAAGACTTATTCCATAGATTTCATAGTCCAGGCTGCTTAAAGTCAGTAAAGGAAGAAAAGAGCTCATTTCTATACCAGGACCCATTATAATGGTACACGGTATGTTCTTACATCACAGAATCCAGGTATCATGAAAATAAGCAAGTTATAACTTTAAATGATTAGGGACATTTTCCATGTTCTCCAACAGGGAAAAAGAGAACAGGATTTTTGTATTTTATTGAAATGAAGAAATATTGTTGAAACACTCTTATAAATGTCTAGAACATCATCAGTAACGCCTTCCAAATACCATCCGTACACAGTTCTATTTTTAATGTTGGACTGTTCTTGAAAGCTGCTAAGAAAAACATTTATTCATAACACATAAAGCTATATCCTGTCTATGCAGTCCTCTCTATTTTGGAGAGTATCCCAAATGTTGGTAAAATTTTTAGAATTATTTTCCAAATTTTAAAAGAATGTAAGTCCTATCTTTTCATTTTCTTCCAAAACCAACACTCAAAGGATCAGATCTTGTAAAATTTATCTCACAAATAATTCATCAGAATGCAAATAAATCCTTTCCTTGCAAGACAGACTTAATAAATACATACCCTCTAGTAATTAAAGGTTATCTATTCAAACATCCCGTTTTATTCTATTATACAACGTTAAAAGGAACTGACATGAATCAGCCCTTTCCCTTAGGAAATCTATTTTCAGGTAAGTAGAAAACTCCTTTTCATAAAATCTGAGTAAATGTATCATGTATTTACATATTTAACAAAAATTTTATTAGCTCTTAGGAGCAGAATTACTGAGGATTGAGAATCTTCTGTTGCAGAATACTTGTATCAGGTAATCCACCATTTCCAAACCAGAACACGTACTGTGCTGCATGACAAGTCATCCAAGGTTACTATGGCTTTGTTTTCTCAGATTATGCATACATCTATTGTCTATAGGATGAGACTCCATGGAATTGCCTTTCTAAAGCCTGGCACAGATGCAAAATTCTGCAGTCAGTCTTGTAAAAAGTTGTTTTTCCTATAGCATGGACCTTGATCAGCATATAGAGCCATGGCTTGGAGAGCTGTGCCTGTTGAAAACTGCCAGTTGTGTGTCTCATTTAGGAAAGAGATTGGTTTTATTTTCTTTTTCTCTTCAGTCAAGTTCATTAAACACTCACATTTTTGATTGCTTCTTTATGTACTCTGGTCTTATGCTGATTCCTGAAAGTTTGCTGCTGTTTCAGTTACTAAACTTAAATCATCAAAATAGTGTGATTTGGGTATTCTGTACCTAGCTATACCCAGAGCAGCTCTGATAATCTGTTTCACTAGCTCTGCTCCCCAATTTCCACAAATGCCATAAATACTGCTGTAAAAATCAGCTCTGCGGTAACTCTTATAAAAGAACATCACACACACACACACAAAAATAGAACAAGCTCAAGAACTGCAGTCTTGTGTCAGAAGAAAATTCCTGATAACTATCAACACTTTTAAGTTTAAAGAAAATTGCACTAATTTTTTTGCTGATTTTATCATCACAGTCCTAAGGTTACAGTGTGTATTACCCTGTGCTCTGTAGTGATTACACACTTGCATGATTTATTATCATATAGTGACTGTTTCTTTTAGCTCTGTTTCAAGGCTGAGAGAAAAACCTGGATTGGTGCTGACATGACACCCCAGCCAAACAGTTACAAGAAGTAATTGGGCAGCAAACCTGAATGGTCTTTTCATTGCTTTTATTTAAAATTACATTGGTGAGGGATTATTTCCCTCCTATTTTAACTTGGTACACAATTTTACGTGACACATCTCATCAGCAAGTAGTAACAAAATGCTGTGTTTCCAAGGGAACCAGAAGGGAGCATTGCCAGGGGCCTGAGGCAAGGTGAGTGTGTGTGGCTGGAGTCACCACCACCACTGCCAGGGGCTGTGACTGCTGAAACGCTGCCTCAGCTCCACAGAGGCACGAGGAGGAGAAAAAAACCCAGAAGATCCCATGACTGAAACCCCTGCCCTGTGAGACAACCTCGCAGCAGGTCGAGGTGCCCCAGGAGAAGCAGCCAGGGCAGATTTCAGCTGGTTTTGACCTCACTCCCAGCTTGCTCCCCCTACTCCTAAACCAGGAATATGCCTTGTATGTGAAAGATAGTAACTTGAAAAATAAAAGCTTTGCTGGCCTGGCCTTTCCCTCTTCCTCCATCTGCACATTCATAATTGATACCCTGACATTTTTGTCTGCAGTGCCAAAGCATATTTTAGCCAATATTTGTAAATACACTCATGATCATCACTGGGAAGGTAAGAGATAGTCATTAATCAGAAAAACTTGACAATCTGATTTAAAAAAAAAAATGCTAGCAGAAAAAGGAAATCCATTTGACCTGGATTATGCTGAACTTAAAACCTTGTGAATTTGGAATTAACATCTTTATCCTACTGCTCAAAGAATCCATTTCTCCCAAGCTTCCCATCTCTTTTCTGTTTGAAAGATTAAGTTTCACCATCAGTATTATGTTCATATGTAGTTTTCTACTACCTTTGAACAAGTGGATTGCACCAGTCTGTTAAACCCCAAATCTTCTGAAACACATAGAATCAGGGTTTTAATGCCAATCCAGCTGGTAGGAGATACTGCTACTCAATAACACAGGCACCAGGAACTTGACTTGTATGAAGTAAAGTACATTTTATCATTAAGATACTAAAGAAAATTAATGGAAATCTGTGAAACTAAGTTTTTCAAATAAAATTGCTTTGACGAGAATAGAAATTAAGAAAAAAAGAATTGGGATGACATTTTTGGTAGGTGGATCCCTAATTAAACTGTTGTCTATGACACTGCTAGGGAAAAAAACTCAGATTTTTTTTCTCCCCTCACAAAGAAGATTCATCTATTCATAAAACAATTCCTCAATCAACTTAGTTCCTGTATATCAATTTCCTTTCCACATAGATACAGAAATGAAGCAAGTCCCATATCAGTAAAGTATAAGCAGATGTGGGGAACCCATTTCAAACTCCATGCATAACTGGTTTTCTTTAACAGAGCTCTAATTCACTTAAATCAAAAGATTTACTGCAGACACACTGAAGGCTGGGACCAGACATGAACCAAAATGTACAGGTTATTTCTAAAGACCAAGCATATATTCTGCACATAGATCAAAACATAAAATCCCGAGCAAACGCCCTCCACTGGCAACAGAGGGAAAAGGCAGAGGCTGAAGCTTTCCTGGGCCTCCCACCCCATCCTTACCTGCCTGTCGTCAAGTTCTTACCTCAGATCTGCCCATCCAAATTCAAAGCAACCCTACAACCCTTCCTTCTAATTTGTTATGACAGTTTCCTTGGAGAAGCTGTGTATGGAGCCATTTTTACACCATTTACAAAGGCACAATTCTCAATCCAAACAGTCCCAAGTTCTGAAAGTATCCCCACTCTCTGCTTGACAGATTTAAAAAAAAAAACCAAAAATCACCCAACCCAAAACCAAATAAAAAAAAAAAAAAAACAACCAAGCAACCAAGCCCTGCTTTTAATATTGCAAAAGTTGCCCCTTCTCTCCTAGCCTTGGTCACTCTTCATACAGAATTTAAGACTCATTTTTATGAGGGACAGTATTTTATTGCATTCCAAACACTGCACAAGGATGCAGCCTTTGGGAAGAAGATGACAAACAGTAAGCACATTTCAAACTCAAGTCTCAACAAAGGATCCCAACAGGACACCATTCCTGAATCTTTGCTTAATAATCCTACCACTCTCACCTTCTCCACTCTTCTCTAATTCTCCAAAATTTGCCATGCTTGTGGACGTAAACTTCTGCAAGGAGCACCATTTATTTCAGGGAGATACTGCACAGGAAAGTGCAGAAATGTCTTGAGATTCAGTTTCATCCATGTACTACATTCACAGTATTTTTAGAATTACTCTGTATGAAATACCAGTACACCTGTAAGAACATATTCATGGAATGTGGTCTGAATAAAATTGAATAAAATTCAATGCAAGAATGTTAAAAGACATAAATATGCAAGTAGTACAAGCTGCAATTCCTAGCTTTTGTAGTTAAACTCATTTTTCTTCAGATCCCCACTCAAATTTCACTTTTATCATCAGGCATTCAGGACTTGATGAGAAGATCAGGGAACATAAATCTTTAACTGACATTCTTCACTGATTTGGTAGAATCAGCTCATGTAAATTGCTGGTCTCTGTAATAACTGTTTTTACCAGTCTCACCTCTTGTCTGTCTTGGTCTTTTTGTACAAAGATTGTGTCTTCCCAACATGCATAGAAAGGAGTCCTTGAATGGATCTTTCAGCACCAAATAAATTATAATAAATAGCAGTATAGGTAAAATTTTTTATTTTTAGTAAAAACCAAAGTTGCATTTATTTCTTGACCACCCTTCAAAAGGAGATGTCTGCTATCATACTTTATATAGTGAAACATTTTTGAGAAAAGCACTACTACATTTTAATAAGATCTAGAAGTTAAACAAAGCTTTCTTGACAAATCATTTTTAAAATAGAATATTTTGTAGAAATGAATTAGTTGCAGTGAAACTTCTTTGGTAAAGTGCTGCCAGGTAAAGGACACAATTTTCACCATTCAAGCTAACCTGGAATAGCAGGCAGTTTGAAGACATAGATCTTTACCTGAGATAAAGATATTGTCTCAAATCTCTTCTGCTTCTGGTTTAAAACAGAGATGAGAAGGCATTAGACAGATGCCTTGCAAGCCCTTAAACATCAGCTCATAGGCATTGTCCAGAAGGGAACATTCTGTTATGACCATAGTCTCATATTCATCCTGACACAGAAATGGAGCTGTTTGAAATTCTTAAAAATTTTCCAAGGCAGAGGTTTTTTTCCATCATAATCCCCTTCTAATTATATCAGATCCCTGGGACTACTATCACTATTTTGCAAGTGCATATTTTTATTTTAGAAACATGGTTTGCTGATGGATGCTACAATGTTCATTCTTTTGTATAAATTAGAGTGTGCCCACTGCAACCTCATTTAAGTAATTCAGCATCCTCTTAGCTTCTATTTAAAGTAGTTGAATGCTGGGTCTGTAAAGAAAATGGTAGAGCCCCAGTATTCAGTGACCTACAGGCTTTGAATTGTGATCTGCAGTTCAATCTGAAACACTGTTACATTGTCAGAAACGTACCCAGAAACCTTCTCTGAGAGCATAGCAGTGCTTTAGGAGGCAGCAAAACAGATAAGCCTTTAGGGCATGCAAAGTTCTCTGCATCCAGAAAGAATATAAACTGTCAAAATTCTGGCAGTTGCTATGCAGAGGAATGTAAGAAATAGTTTCATTCTGTAAGTCAGCTGGCCCATACTGTACAGGATGCTGGAATGACAAGGTCTGTGGGCCTGTTTTATGGCCCAGGGGAAGGTTTGCACTGTATGAGCAGCCATGGATGGGGCTGAGGAGGCTCACTGGTGTTATGTCCCAGGACATACTAAACAAGTACCTTGGCCAATGCTCTCACATATTAAGCAAAGTTCCCAATTCCTCTGCTCAGACTTACAAAATTTGGATTTTTCTCATCACGTGGCACTGAGGGGCGTTTTATCTTCTAAAAAGTAAAAATCATAGCCCCTATCATTGCAGAGAAAAACACAGATGTGCTCCAAAGAGAAGACAAGAAAGTACATATGTTTTTCAATCTTTAGATTTTCAAGGTCTGATTCACAATTTATAACATATAAGATTAGTCACATCTCAACTGTATCATAAGCCTGAGCTGTTTAGGCTGAAAGTGTTGCTGATGCAGCTCTAAAAAACCTCAACAAAAACTGACTTCTTATCTGAAAAAATGCCTTTTAAGTGTTCGCTTAATGCAGCTGAGCTTATTTTGGCTGGTCAGATGAATATAGATGCTAACATTATATCATGTCCTTAGGATGCAAGAGTATAAACTATCTTTTCATCACCACCAAGAATGAAAACACAGCCCATGTAACTTCAGCATCTGCAATTTATATTCTCAGTAACAACTGTGTAAGTTTAACTTAGCATTCGACAGTAAACCTGGGAGAGAAACCATTATTTGGACCAGGTTTTCATACCCACTATTTACTCACCTGAGTAAAATGTGTCCTGAGGAATTCTTAAATATACTCTACTTTTTTTCCAGGAGTGGTATCACAAGCAGAGAGATGGAGAGAAAGTAGATTGGGAGGAAGATTAACATCACTTAAAATTCCTCAAGCTTTGGAACGTATAATTTCTTTCAGAAAGATGTTGCAGTGGCTTTTGAGCTCACCAGTTCAGTACTGAAAAGTCCCCAGGAACACCCAACTAGTCCTACTAAAAACTTGTGCTCAGTGGTCAAGTGCTGTTCTGAGCAGTTCTTGCAATGGGGTTGAACTCTGCAAGCACAGCACCAGCTACCTGTTATTTCTCCTGATCAATCATACATTTAGAGAACTGCAAAGAGAAGATTACTGCACATTCAGACTAATGAAAAGGTAAGGGGGCTTTATCCCCAAATCCACCACCTGCAATTTGCAGTCATGACGCCCAGTACCTTTAGCCTACCATAAATTATAAAATTCAGTTAACAAATAGTATCCAAAAATGCTATAAGATGTACCACACTGTCTAAAATTCAGATAGGCTTGACATTCACATTCTGAAAGGAGTTGTGCAAGCAAAAACATCACCAGGGAGTTCACAGAGAATGCACACATCAATGATGCAAGTGTGGTCAGAGAGAACTCCATTTACATTTGACTATATATTAAGAAAAGGGAACCATGGAGGGTTTCTGGGGGTGAAATGGGACTGTTCACCAGAAGACTGCATAACATCAGCTTAATTTGATAGCTCTCCTGGAACACACTTTTTTTCCTCTGGAGAGAACTTAACACACACTTCAAATAGAGTTTCAATGATTTAAACTCTGGAAATAAAAGATTAAGCTCTCAACTTAAAACAGGTGTACACTCATAAATACTAGTATATTCAAAGCCACACAGGATGTTGGTCTCCATTTTCAAAAAACCTCATTTTCTTTTGGCAGAAAATACCGATTCACTGGAACCCAATTTATTTTCTGCACTTTTTTTTCTCCTGAAAAACACGTATTCAGTGATAGTATTGGCAAGCATTTTCTTCAGTTCCAGTAAGGATTTCTACACAAAATTATTCAAAAGGAAGGAGGCTTAAATTCCCTACAGCCAGAGCAGCTAATGGCTCAATAGTTACAGGAGACACGAGGGATGGGAAAGACCCAGCCATAAATCCCTGCCCTACCAATTCAACAGTATTTGTCTTCCAGTGGAGAAAGGAGTTATATTTTAACTCGGCAGCAAAAGTGTTCTCCTGGAATACTGATAGCAAAAGCAAGGTGAAGGCTGGGGATTCAGAGAATCTGACCTCAAGTCTTGTCTCTGTTCCTGGGCAGACAAGTGGCCTGAAGTAAGTGAGGGGACTGGATGTCCCCCTTTCCCCACCCAGGAACTGGGGCTGGTATAGCTGAGCTCCCTTCCATAGGCAGTTGAAGTTTGTACCAATACCAGCTGTGTTCTGCAATATTCAAGTATTAAACATGATCTGAAGTCCCTTCAGGTTGACTAAAAACTGTGGAACATTTCTGATCAATGGAGCACTTGCACAAGTTTCCTGTGTGGTGAATCTGGCACCGACCCAAACCGCCCGTGAATGATCCAGGACATTTTGACAACACAGACCAGAGACCTTTCCAAGCTGCTTTCTGATCTTATTCCCATAGAAAGTAATATCACTTGTGGAGAAAGTCATCATGTATAATTTTGTGCAATTGCAGCTTATAAAAGTTAATTATAAGAGTTCCTTCTACCCCTGGCACAATGCATGCCTTTTAATAAGCAACCCTGTAATTGAGTGCAATTGTCCACCACAAACCCATTCCATGCACCCAGAGGCAATTATATTAATATTTGAAATACAGAAGGAAGTTCAACTATCATATAAATTAAGCTTTAGGACAAAAAGGCCTTCACAGACTAGCACTGCTACAAAATAGCAGTAAACACGAAGCTGTTCCCTTCAGAAGCTCACTGTAAGTGCAGATGAGCTATTCACATTCAGAAATTCTTTACTGCTCACTGCTGTAGCATTTAAGTTCTCACACATTAAATAAAAACACCATATGCATCAAGGATGAGTCGGAGGCCATTTTATGAACATTAAATTGCTTCCTGCAATTTTTTTCCCCTCCATTCTAAATGGCAAACATCTCATCTGCTATTATAAGACCAGACTAGCACTAGGAAATACAGGTTCTTTGGGAACCAATATAAAGGCCACATTCACATACCACCCACTGTCCTCAAAGCAGAATTGCTTCATAGCTGAGAGGTACCTACTGATCAAATGCATATGACAGAATCTCT
This sequence comes from Manacus vitellinus, assembly GCF_001715985.3. Taxonomy (NCBI): domain Eukaryota; kingdom Metazoa; phylum Chordata; class Aves; order Passeriformes; family Pipridae; genus Manacus; species Manacus vitellinus. The sequence continues at coordinate 8,540,455 of NW_021939395.1, forward strand.
ACCTCAGCATTTCTCGACTGTTTTGAATGAAACCAGGCAATCTCTGCTGACAGGTAGAATGGCATCGAGCCAGCTTTGGTGTTTCCACTCCAAACAATGGGAGATTCCCTCATCTCCTACAATCACCTCAGCAAGCACACAGAAAACTTGGGATCTGTGGAGGAGGCAGAATAAAGAATATACATTATGTGTATCCTCCCTATATGATACAGCATAAATAGTGTACAAGCCTGTGGAAAACAGATGACGTGAGATTAATTTGTTTTGCCTAACTGAGGAGACCACAATTTTTGTAATGTTTGAGGTTTTAAAGAAACTTCACATAAACAACACACTTGTTCAATAGTGCAGCTACAAAAGACAGAGGAAAAGATTGTTGTGTGATCTTCGGGTTTCAAGTAAAATGACTTGGAACAGTATTTACAACTTTCCACCAGAAAATGAGTGAGGCATCATAAACAGCAATCAGAACAAATGTGACATATATCAAGACCTTATCTCTACCAGAGGGTAGAGATAAGACCTTATATACAAACCAGAGGGTAGCTCAAGAGCATATATTTAGAAAGCGGGATGGTCCATAGAATTTTGTTACTACTTCAGAAGAGTAAAGTGGGGAAAAACAAAACCAAACAAAACCAAACAAAACCAAACAAAACCAAACAAAACCAAACAAAACCAAACAAAACCAAACAAAACCAAACAAAACCAAACAAAACCAAACAAACCCAAACAAACCCAAACAAAACCAAACAAACCCAAACAACAAATCCTGTCAAAGCCCATCTCATATTACAGGGCTCTGGGTTTGTTGTGATTAGCCCCACTTTAATACCTCACACTTAGTGAAGTAAACCTATACACAAAACAGTTAAAAAAACCCCCACAGCACTGATTTTTCAATTTAAAATATCATAGGCCCTTAACTTCAAAAGCTGCAATCATTTGCAAGAATGTCTGTGTCAAGAGGATTTTAAAGCTCCAGTAGAAGAATCTTCTAACAGAGGCCTACAGAATGCAGTAGATTGCAATGCCAAGTTATGCCATAGCTAAGGTAAGAAATTTTATGCATTAAGGGGATGTGCTTTGAAGAAATTCCAGGAAACCTGCATGACAATACATGAACAAATGGAATGTTTCATGTTCCCCCAGCATCTCTTCAAAACATTAATACAGTCAGCAAAATGCAGCTTTCTACTATGCTTTGACCTTTGCAGTATTTTATATTTTGAGCAAATGGGCATTCCATCCCTTCCCAGAGGCTAGTGAGACAGTAAACAGGAAGAAACGAGGAATTGCAGCCAATCTAATTACAGAATATTGAAAAGGTCAAAGAAGTGCACCAAGCCAGTTTAATTTGCAAAATGAAAGTTATGAGGATCCCTTTGATGCGAAAAGTAAAAAAAAAAAAAAGGTAATAGAAATAAAGAGTGTGATCAGTACAGATCCAAATGTCCAGGGGGAAGGAGGAAACCCCACAGAACGTACATATCAGGAATGGGGAAAATGTAAACCCCTTTCAATGTCAAATGCTTCAAAGAGCCAAACAACAAAGTCTATCTACAAGTGCTTTTGCACTAATATCCCAACATACTTAAGTCAGAATTCAATTGCACTAATACAACTGCACCAGGGTTAATAGTAAACAGCTCTGGCAGAGCTACTGGTGTGCTGTCCATCCTTGCATGGCCACAACGTGCCTGGCCAGAGTCATTCCTGTGGGGCTTTACACACACTCTGTGCCAGGGAAACTGCTTCCAAATAAACTCCTCTGAAAGGAAAACCAGACCAAAATCAAGCCAATGTATGAGGAAGAATGAGGTTTCACAAATGAATACCAATAAAATGATGAGACACAAATAAGTTGCATATAGAGCTGTGTAATGCATTTAAACTAACGAAAGTAAAGAAATACTAACTATGAAAGGAGGAGAAAGAGAGCAAGGAAAGTAAAAGAGGACTGTTCTAGAAAGGCTCTGGAAAGCATAGACCAACCCAAAAAGGTTTGGGGCAGACAGACATGGTCCTGAAACATGGCAAGAACTGATTTTATTGCTAAACTACTGTCAAAGAAGGGAAAAGGGGAAGAGGAGACACATGCCTGTGGTGATGCATTGTGCTGCTGCTGCAGTCCTGTCATTAGCAGGGTCTTGGGGAAGGCAGCAGGAACTGGCCCTGCCACAGCAGACATGAGAGCAGTGCAAGGCACTGGGTTACACAAAACCCTGCCAGTGTTTTGTAAAACCCCACAGAGGGTGGTACCTTTTAAGAAATATTCAGCCAATGCTAGAACATAACTTGCTTAATTTCTACAAAACACAGATATATCAGCTTCAAGGCTGCATTTCAGTCCCTTTTGTTCCTAGAAGCAGGACAACTATTTAACAGAGCAGATGGTATTTACAGCTGAGCATCACAAGTAGGTAAAGAGAACCTGTAAGATTCTGGCAGTGACAAGGGAAAGACATAATAAAGGTCATCTAGTTTCTGAAGCAAAACATTCCTGGCTCCTGTGCCTCACCTCACTTGCTCACAGAGTGTCATTGTCCAGTACAAGCACAACAGTTTTAATTCACAGAAAATCACAAAAATGTCAGATCTCACTGTGAGTTTATCCAAACCATTGAGAAGGTGCCCAAGTTATTCCTACTACAGTCACTGCTGGTTTGCTCCTTCTTGCAAACAGGAGGAATTCTTTAGTAAATGTTCTCTAAGATCAGGATGGATCCATGCCACATAAACTGAAAATTTCAGTGAAAACACATATATTGCCAGTTACCATTGACTGCAGCTCTAACCTCTGCTATTTGTCAATTCTCAAAATATTTCTCATTCAGATGCCAGTAGTCATAATGAGAAGAGTCATCCATCTTTATTACTTCAAAGGGAATATATTACCATTTAAAGTGTCACTTAATTTTCAACACCAACTATGTATTTTCTGGTGAACAATTTACATGGAAACCACATCCACAGCACACAAAGATGATGATTAATGTCCAATCAAATATAACAGAGTTTCATCCTAACAAATATTTTGTTATCACCAGTCGCTATGATTTATTGTGATCTATAAAACTTGTGCTCTCTCTCTCTTTAAATAAATAAATAAATAAACAGGAAAAAGAAAAAAGAGGCCATCTTTATAAAATGAATCTGTGTTCCCCACATAAAACTTTAGTTTCTGATCATTTTCAAAATAGATGAAAACAGCATTATGAAATGTCACAAATCACCCCCTCCTAATAGAAAGGCTGGCCTGCAGCAGGCTCTGATTTGGCCCCTGTGAAATCCTCACACTTATGGTTCCCATTCATCTCTGCTCTGCTGTTCAGCTCAGCTGCAAAGGAAAATTCCCCTGCAATTATAGATCCGGGGCCAGACCCTGAGGAGGTGCAAGCAGCACAGCTGCATTAGCCAGCTCCTTCTCTTCCCCAGCATTGCCTGGGCAGCACTGAGGACACTGCTGGGACTGAGCTCCAGAGTCTCAACTCACTTGGTCCCTCCCACTGACAGCAGCACATCAGCACCCAACAGGGACACCCGGGGGGTCAGGGATCACAGGGAAAAAAGGGCAATAGTAACAGTCCCATGGAAGTGTTGTGTTACACGCCTTCAAATCCTGCCACTCATCCCCTCGGCCCCCATTTCTAAACACTGTTTAGAATGGTCCCTGCCTCAAGCTAAATCCCAAGAAACAGTTTTGAGCAGCTCCCTATTTTGGTAAATGTAGTATCATGGACATGGGTCACTGCACACCAGATGGCTGCAGGGCTGGGAATGGTCCTCTGCACGTTCGAATATAAATACGGGTTCTCTACCCTGGCACTTCATCACTGTATTTTTCAGCTTTTTCACTTGCAAGAAATGGAAGACGATTTTTTTTTCTACTTCATTAAAATGGTTTGAGACCCTTAAGTGAAAATTGCTGTACAACTGTAAAGTTCTCTTAATAAAGAAAACTGTAACATTTTTTCGGTATATCAACAACAAATTTTGATTTCTAGAGAGGCAGCTGACAACTAAATTATTGATTCAGATTCACCAGCTGATAAACTATCATAAATTCCTCCAGACTCTATGAGAATGCATGGACCACTGGTTCTTCTAAAAGAAAATGAAGTCTAATTTTACTGTCTCTTTGATTTATTTTAATATGCAGCAAAATTAAGAGGTATAAATACTAAATGGTGTTTCAAAACTAAACACAGAGGAAAGCACAAATTTCAGTAGTCATTCTGTCTCTGCGCAATAAAAGGATATATTTTTCTTTATAGAAAAGAACCCAAAATCACTTGCAATGATCATATTTTTAAATAAGAAACCTTCCATACAATGCCTGTGAATTTTTCAAGGTAATGCAGCACACACAAAATTACAAGAAAATGCAACTATCCTGAAAACTTTCTCTCTTGGCCTTAAAAGTGCACTCTCTGCAAGAATATTAATTTTATAAACAAAACTTCCATAAATAAAAGTACTTTACATTATCTGGCAAGAATGGTAGAAGGAGATTAAAGGATCAAGACTATATAAAAGAACAATTATGGTTAAGAAAGGACTAACACTTTCCATATGGCAAATGACACCAAAAGCTCCTTCCATTAAAGGGGAAGTCAGCAATACCAAGTACAACACACTGGTTCACTGCAGAAATTTTTAAAGGAAATGCAAACATCTTAGAGCCTGTGACACACATTCACCTGCTGAACAGCTGTGGTGGTCCAAAGCACAGCCAGTCTCCTGCAGCCTTCTGCCAGCATCCCTCCAGCCCTTGCCAGCCCCCAGCTCGCTCCGGGGGGGGCACACCAGTGCACTCGACCCACCGAGGGCAAAGCTGGTGCTCAGCTCACACCCCTCAGGGGCTGAGTTCAAGCCAACACACTCCAGCTTCCCTGGGGGCCAGGAGGGGGCACTTGCTTTTTTTATCTCACCTGTTCCAAGGTAGCCTGAGAACTTCTGGCAAAGAGGTGGCATGGAAAGTTAGGGAAGTGTGAGCTGGACTAACACATTAAGCCATCACAGCAAGACTGATGAGGGTGTGCCTAAACTCTCACTTTTTAGCAAAGTCACCTTAACTATAGTAATCTACACTCTCCTCTCTAAGAAGTGGTTCTACTTGCAAAGTCCAATAACTGCAGTTTTGCTAACATGGGGTAGAGGAAGGAAAAGGAGTCTGTCTTACTAGCAAAGACCAGGATGAGGAGCTGAGGAAGCTGCTGTGCTGGTACTGTACATCTGCAGGTCTGCTGTCAGCACTGCAGCTCCACAGGCAAACACTGCACCACCTTCCCTTCTCCAAGATTTTTAATCTGCCATGCAAGGCAGGTGCTACCAAATCATTAATTAGCTCAGAACTTGTCTTCAAAAAACATATCTCAAAACCAAGGCTAAGGCTTGCAGCCCTGAAGGCTCAGACAACAGCAACAACAGCAATGCTACAAAAGATGCTGTGGTGCAAAAGGGTCTTTTTGAACCTGCTTGACTTTATTTTCACTTTAACATTGGCAGATTCACCTTTTCCCCCACTTTGTCTCTGCTAAACAAGAAAGAACAAATGCCCAAAGATGCATGCAACCAGCACCATAGGCCTTCAATCAAAGATGCCTTTTCTCATGAACTTAAAACTATCACCCCTGTACTTTCTGTTTTCTGACAGGCAGTATAGGTCCTATGGATGTTACTTTTATTTTCACAGATCTTGAATTCTAAATGCATTTCACAACTTATCCTTAAAGCATTTGCCTTCGCTATGGACTTCCTGGTTCCCTTCACTTTCAAAAGCAGTTATTTCGCTGCCATGACGTTACATTTTCTCTTACCTTACAAGTAATCATCTTGTCTACTGTAGTATTTAATTCCACCAACACAAGTACAAAATGACCGAGGTGAGATGATCTGTAAAGCCAGTTATTTTGTGATTTCTATTTAATTTAATCTCATGAAAGTGGATTAGGTCAGAGTGCCTCAAATGCTTAGTTAGTGATCCACGTATGAGAAGCACCATCTCCAAGAACATTTCTGGACAGGGTGTGCTACAGAGAAAGAAACACGTAATTTCTAATACAGAATTGTATTTTTCATTTCAGACTGTCCAATTATGATAAATTACAGGGACATATTAAAAATCCTCTTGTGATAAAGAAAAAAAAGTAGTGTTTTAAAGTTTGCTTTTCAGAAAGTTCTTCTCCAGAGAAGAACTATGTTATTTTGAAAGTGCCATATTAAGAATCCAGTTTAGGTGCAATCAATGACTTGGTCAACTTGCCACAGCTTTCCCATTCGTAAAACAGTTTTCCCTAGTTCCTTTTTATCACTCACGTTTCTCTTGTTTTTTTAAATTTTTATTGAGTCTGCACTGCAGCTACACCAGAAAAGCTCTGATCTCTGCTGCACCTCCAAGCATTATTCTATCACATATAAGATGATTCTGAAACAACTCTCCTGTAATTAAAACATCTCTCTGAAGCACCTGTAAACTTTACAACCAGATAGGAACTTTAATTCAAAGATGCTACAGTTGTGTTTACAGCTATTATCTACATTCTACTTTATTTGGGGTCACAAACCTGATACAAGCTTCCAATGGCAACAATCAGTCTCATTCCACATAACATAATACCAGAGTACATACACAGATCTTTAAAAAACACTTCATACACTAGAAAAATATATTCTGGCACAGTTAGAAAGGCTGAAGTACCATCTAACTGATATCAGTTCACGAAGGTCAGTTAGAAGAAAGATATAATAAAGTGATATTGAAGGTAAATTACTCTGCCTCTGGAGATTTTCAACTGAACACAATTACAGTCATGCTTCCAGTGGCGGCTGCATACTAAAAAGAATTTTTCCATATTTAAAGTTGATTGAACGATACTTTTTTTTAAAGTACACTAAACTGTCGTGTATTTCAGCCCAAGTCACTCTAAAGGAACTGAGCCCTGCAAGTAAATTGGTTATATTTCTGCTAAGACTATATTAAATAAGGCCAAATTCCTTTGTGGCTGGCAATGTATCTTTCATGAGGCTCCATTCTGCTGGAATACACTGCTTTCTAGGCACTGAGCCGAGGAAGGTCAGAGCCTGTAAGAGGGTCTACTCCAGAAGAATGTAACCCCAATCACTCACCCAGCAGCCCTGCCACCACACATATTGGAGCCACGCGATAAGTGAAGAGCTCAGACAAATAATCTTTGCTTTTTTGTTGAACAACACACATTTCCAGTTTCTCCTTCAGTATCCACAGCTGTGCAGCAAATGCAGGGCACTTCATTTATCAGAAGACAACAGTGCTGACAGAGGTAGCACAATTAGGCAGCCTCTTCCATCTGTTAAATATATGCCTCTCTCTTCCCTCTCAGCTTTCTTCTTCCTTCTGAAGAGGAGGAGCACAAGTAGTTTTATGCTAAATATTTTGGCCATGTATTCCACTTTTGCCTTATTCTTCTCTAACTGACAAGTCAAATTCTCCATGTCAGACCAGCACAGTCATTTATGCCACTCATTGTTTGCTCACAAAAGTATGTATTGAGAATATAATACAGTATTGTCAGATCAGAATGACAGCTGATGATAATGCAAGTTCCTCTGTATTCTGGTTGCCAATATTATAGTCTAACTCTTATTGAGGCTTAATGCTCAAGGGAAAAAGAGAGTGAAGCTCTTACTTCAGACTTCAGCTAGTTCCAGTTTAGGAAGAACATTGCTCAATGACAGCAAATTAAATAAATTCAAAAAAACAAAGTTGGGAAGAAATTCTGAAACAAAAAGATGTATAATACATTCTGAAGATCAATGACTGAAGGTCTCAAGACGCACAAGCATCTTTCAAACAATCTGTTCTATTATTTTACTGGTGCTGGTTCACAGGAAGAAAAACAAATTGGCTCTCGGTGCCATTTCAGAACCCTCATTCAGTCTACAAATGTAGCTCAAATTTGTGGCTGGTGCCACCATAAGGTAATAAAGAATGAGATTTATCATTCAACATACAGTGGATTCAGACCAGAATATGATTCCTTCTCAGAAGTGGAGGATTTTTTTTTTTTTTTTGTGAGGGACTAGAACCTTCCTTAGCTCTTGAATTTACTGCCAGTTGTTTTGTAGAAAAAAAAAAAAATCATAGTAAGTAAAACCAAACCAAGACAGTCGGCCTCTGCAGTGGCCCAGCTGTCCCAAAGCTTTGCTCAAAGCTTTCTCTCCCCTTCTGTTCACAGCCTGCACTTACTCCTCCAGCAACCACAACATAAGCCAGTTCTCTTACCAACTGAAAACATTTAAAGGGAACAAAGTTGGGAAGAGAGTAACAAGCATATGGCTAGACTACAAACACTTTTAAAAACAAGAAGTGCCAACAGTTTCTCCTCCTATCTTCAATTCCCCCCTCTGGTTATAGCCTTTCCTTTTGACTATGAACGCCCAATCCTTTCAAATTTTGGAAGGTTGAACCTCAGAAAAACAACCCCCTAAATACTTCTTCCTGGATACAAATTCTCTTCAATCCTTTAATAGCAGACAGAAGCAATGTGTTTGGGAGAGATTACCAACTGCAGATTAAGGGATTTCAGGAATCCTTACAATAAACCAGAGGAAGAAATATTTGGATCTGGAACAACACTCACGTGATATTAAGAATAATTCATAGAATCACAGAATTGTTTGGGTTGGAAAGGACCTTAAAGATCAATTCCCCCTGCTATGGGCAGGGACACCTTCCACTAGACCAGGTTGCTCAGGGCCCCATCCAACCTGGCATTGAACATTTACAGGGATGGGGCAGACCCAGCTTCTCTGGGCAACCTGTGCCAGGGCCTCACCAGCTCACAGCAAAGAATTTCTTCCTACTTTCTAATCTAATCTAATGTAATCTACTCTGTCAGTTTAAAAGCATTACCCCTTGTCCTATAACTACATGTCTCCGTAAAAAATCCTTCTCCAGATTTCTGGTAGCTCCTTTAGGTACTGGAAGGTGCTCTAAAGTCTTCCTGAGCCTTCTCTTCTACAGGCTGAACAACCTCAGCTCTCCCAGACTGGCTTCACAGGAGAAGTGCTCCAGCCCTCTGATAATTATGATATTAAGAACATTATCATCACATAATTTCTGTATGTTCTGAAACTGTGGTATTTAGAAGGAGATCCATCTGTTGGTAAGCAAAAGAATAAATATAAAACTATATATGTAATATCAATTTAAATTTCCTGGGGCATATCCAGTAGTGTGTTTACTTATTCCATTTTTTTCATATGGCATTTCCATCTTTATCTCCTACTGACACAAAAAAGAGCAAGGTAGAGTTTAAAGCATGCAAAATTTTCATTCTCTTTCTCTCTTCTGAGGAAGGCTACTCAGGAAAGTCAGTCCCTGATACAAAGCGATTAACTTGGGTGAAGAGCATGGTTATAATGGAAATTTTCTAGTTGTTTTGCACAGCAAGGGGGAAGAAAGCTCACTCCAAGGAAAATTTTCAGAGGTCGCCCTGCTTTGCTGCAATTTTACGCTCACGCTTCTCGCTATCAGCAGAGATTCAACACCCACGGGATTAGTTCCCCTTCTCCATTAGCCCATCTTTAAAGATTTGGACAATAAATAAGCAATAAACTGTGGCATACTACAAACAAGTCTCTCTGTCTCCTCGGTTCATTCTGGTCTTCTCCACTTCAGCTCCTGGCAGCACAGTGACTTGCTGGCTGCAGGCCCTCGCTGCTGGGAAAGCAGCAGCACTGAAGGTTCCCAACATCTGGGCTGCAGCAGAAAGGGACCCTGTAGTTTCCCAGTGCTCCTCCAGTGCATTCCATACCACAGGTATGACAACCAAGGGAAAATACTGACACTCGGTTTAGTGGGGGCTATCGTAAAAAGGTTGACTTGTGTAAGCAGCTATAAACCAGGAGATGCTTTCTGAATACAAATTTGTGGATTCCCTCTGACAGACAGAATGGGGTTAATTTTTCTCCTGTAGGGAAAAAAATAACAAGAAAGTATGGAAGACAAATTTTAGAATTAACCCAGAACAATCCTTTCTGTTCATCAACACGCTCTAATCACCAGGAATATCACAAGACTGCAGTTCAATCCCTCCCTTGAGTCAGAGCTTCCAGAGCAGTACAGTGCTTATGGGCATCCATGTCAGTTGGGTGTTCAGCTTTAAATAAAGAAGTAGGGACTAATTAATCTTCTAATGTGCAATACTCTTGAACATGCACACACAATTTCTTTCTTGAAAATGAAATAATCCTAATTACACATATGCTTTCACAAAAAAGTTTTTACCCCAGAAGTTTGGTGCCAGCCAGCCTGGCACAGGCTTCATGCAGTGAGTCACAGACCATCACCAGGACACTGTGCCCCCTGTTACATGCTTTTGCTTTAGAAATGAAAGTCCTAATAAATATTCTCTAATACTACCATAAGCATGACTAACATCAGGGTTTTTATAAGCTCTGAAGCCCACTCACTGCAAAATTACTGTCTGCAGAAACTCAAGCCAGCAATGACTGCATGGTTAATGGAAAGCTGATGTGTCTCAGTGAACCTTTAGCAAGAATCTAAATATGAGGATTCCAACAATACATTGCAAAGAGTTTAATCAATACTTTTTTGTTAGCACAAACATTAGTTTGCCTTATTACATGATATTATTAACTTCCAACTGTGGGTAATTTTTATGCCCTAGGCATTCAGCTCAAAGCAGTTCTTCCTGTGAATGGCTCAGCTTGACCAATTATAAAATAGGGGGAATGTATATATGCAGGCCCGATTTAGCATGGAATGAAATTCTTTTTCACTAATAGGTCTTTAGTTTCCTCTGTACATACACATACAGCAAGGTCTGAGGGAAAAAGATTTCAGAAACTGGATTTCTTTTTAAGAGAATTAAAACCTGAGGGGCAAAGACAGTCATACTCTCATCCATAAACCCTTCTCATTCACAGTCCCACCAAGCTTAATGAGAGCTTTCATGTACCCAAATATCACCAGGATTTAAAGCTGCAGGTAGTTCTCTTCACTCCTGGATGTAATCACTGTCTCCCACCCCTCATCACCCACCCCCAATATTTGTGTCTTGGTTCATATTTTATGCCCCTTTGTGGCATGTCCAGCAACAGTGCCCCAGCTGTCAGTGGCTGCAGGGACACCCTCCCACGGCCTTTCCAGAAGCAGGGGGGGAAAAGAATCCCAGGACTGATAACCTTTCATCTCTCAGCACCAGCCAGGCCAGGTCAGTTCTGGGCTGTGTGCTGACCATCACGGCCCTGTGCACTCATACATCATCTACTAGCATATCAACTGTTTCCAGTTCATAGTGCTCCTGACATTTTTCATCTACAATCTTACTGTCAGAGCAGCCCAACGTGATAAAAATTTTCCTGAGTAGTTTTTCAGAATTTTTTTGCCAACACGAATAAAAATGGCCAATGCATAGGGGTTTTTTTATTAAATAGATTTGATTGATAAAGCTTGACATGTCTTAGCATGTTTTTTTGCTTCAGTGTAGGGTAATCACTTGATTCTTCTCTGTCATACCCAGAAAGACATTTTAAAGCATAAGATTTCCAGTGGGCTCTGTACCTCACACAAAATTGATTTCAGCACATACAGTACTACTGGTGTCTGATACTGATGAATTACCCAGCTGGTGAAACACAATTTCTACTAAATCAACAAATAGTTTCCTATAAAGGCCATAAGATTCACTCAGTTTCTACAACAAAAGCTCCCACTTCCTCTTCATTAATCCTTGTGAGATTCAACAGACAAGAGAAAATTCCTGCTAGCTAGCCTTATGGTGTTCTTAACCATTTTGAAGAGAAGATTAAAGAAAACCCAATCATCAAACCAACAGATGTTAATTTAAGTTGTGAGTGACCCAGGGGAGTCTGAGGCCACTATTCAAAACTCTTGTCTCTTATGATTATGGAAAATTACATATTCTCCAACTAATCTCCCAACTTAGATTACTGAAAAGCAATACTTCAAGCACTGAGAACACCACCAAATTCCCAACAATCTCCTCCAAAACAAAAGAGGTGTTCCCAATTTGAAGATAACACTTTTAAATTAATTTTGAGTAATTTTTATATTATATACTATTTTCTCATATTTTAAAACCTACAATAGCCCAGTTTGTAAACATTATTACTCTGCTTTTCTGAAAAAAAAAGAAAACAATCAAAAAACCACTGAAATTCAGAATGGGGAAAGTCTTTTTGATGCAGCCATTTTGCTTTGGAGTGAAATGCAGAAGGGAAATGCATTCATGTGGCATTTCATCAAATAAGGAAAAGCAGTTCTCTATTCTTTCAGTGTTACTGCTAAGAAAACACTCATTCCTCTAAAAGCCTAGGTGAAATATTATTGCAAATCTTCATTCATGGCTGTAATAGGAAGCAGAGGTATACTATACAGTTCCACAGACCTGAGCTCAGCTCAATTTATCCTAAAATCTCTACCTTGCTGCAGTTGTACAGAATGTACCCACTGACAGTGCAAGCCAAAAATCAGCCACTGCTTTTTACCCACCCTATAAAGTACCATGTCACAACCAAAACAATTTCTCACCCCTACTAAGAGTGTTCTCCCATTTGCTGCTTTTTCACTCAGGTGCCTTTATACTCAGCAGAACATCAGTCCAGACAGACTTTATTTAGGCTACGTCACCCAGAACCTTGCATCCATTTGCTTAGGAACTCTCTGATATTTTTAGTGATATACATAGCAGGATCAAGTCATCTGGAAAACTACTTTTTCCTCTCATTTTTTGATAATCTATTCAGTGAAACATTTCTTCCTCTAAATCCACATACTGTTGTACTTGAATTGGTAAGAAGAGGCATTTAAGTCAATATGAACACAGCAGTACAGATAGTATTAGAAACATTTATTATCTGCAAAAAGTTAGAAGTCCAGATGCACACAGAATGTTGATAAGTAGAAGCCAGTGAACTTGATGTTCACATCTGTAAATGCTGGATCGATAAAGTAACCTTCCAAAGACTAACAAAGACCCGTTTATGACATGTGAAGCATCAAATGCTGGCATATCATAAAATAAGGATCCAAAACCAAAGAACAAAAAACCCCCTAACACTACATTGGCTTTTGTGCTTTACCAGTGGCTCTACAGCACAGGAAAAAGCAAAGCACCACCCTGACTGCACACCACTGTCCATGTTTTCTTATACACCATAACCAGGAAAATTCCATTCATCTACCGTGTGCTACAGGGATATCGCACTTCCAGAGCCAATCTCTGTGGCACTTCCCACATCACTCTTGGAGTTCTTCCTATGAAAAATGAATGCTATATAAGTTTACTGAGTGCCAATTTTATAAAATAAAGAATGCAGTTGCTTAGGTCGTGTAGCTGGACTTGGTCATAGTTTGAGCTGTGTTCATGACCCATTCCAACAGCAAGGCCAGAGAGAGTCTCATCCATGAAAAGCCACCAGCAGTCTCCAGCACTGTTCATTCCCCCTCTCAACTCATAGTTATGCAGGTAAGATCAACAAGCAGCCCCATATCCTGTAAGCAGGACTGTTAGACATGGGCTAACACATGGCACAAAGCAATTCTAGTTCCTCAATTAACAAAGGGGCCTTGAAGCAAGGGCGTCCAGCCCCACCAAGTCCCTGAATGCAGTTAAGCCTCTGGTTCCCCGGAGCAGGTCTCAGAGCCTCTGAAGAGTAGAGACATGTAAACTCTTCTCCTACACTGTATTAGGCTGAAATAATTTCTTCACTCAAGCTTTAGTTGTGTCTAATTATAAATTCTATTAGAGTTGCAGAGATTCATTATTGTCAAGGAAAAAGGAGAGCTACTAAACAACATAATGGGTATGTTGCCTGCTCCAGAGAAACCATCATCTACGTTCTTCAGATCTAAGGTCAATAGTACTTACCCCAGCTACCACCCCCTTTGCCATCAGCCTTGATGTCATTTCTCTTTGATCCCCTCTTTTGCTGCTGTTTCTTCAGCTGCTGTTAAATGCCTGTGAATATGTTCCTCTTAGAGGACTAATTACTACATCATCACGAAAGCTGCTCCCAAACGAGCACGTTCCATTATGCATCAATAGTCCTTGGCCCCACTCACATCTGAACACCTTCTCTTCTCTGACAGGAGCAGAATTTCACGCTGCCCTTAAGAGGAAACAGCTTTCATACTGTTTGATGCAACTCATTTTCAACAAGGTACTACAATGGCAAACTTCATTTTGTACTCTAAACAGTATGAAGTCAGCTCCCACGATGAACAGGGTGGCCCAAGCTGCCTGTGGAGGTACCTGTGCAGCTCTGCACTGCTGACAGACGTATCCACAGCCACGCAGGAGCTTTACTAAAGACATCCTGTTTATATTAACAGGAGCTACTCATGCATTAGGCAGGAAAAAAAGGCCAAGTGTCCCTCTAAGACTTGTGTCTGAAAACTAGAAATTGTCAGAGAAATTAGTTACTTCTACTAATGAACTTCAAAAGCCTATCTGAATCTATTAGTTTTACACCTTTCTATTCCCAAAATGTTTATTGCTCTCAGTTAATCATAGGTTAGGGTGGACTTTCTTCTGAAATACTGATGGACTAAAAGACTATTCATTCCACCCAATTAAATGAACATTAGAGAGAAATACCTCCCTCTTATCACTGAGTCATTTCAGGGAAGCTGCATGGTTTGTTATACAGAAGGACAGGTAAGATGATCACAAGGATTATCTAGTCTTGGAACTAATTCATCAAAAGAAACAGGTACACCTCAAAGAGACTGACATGCACACTTGGGCTGGTGACAGAAACTGGTCACATTAACAGAGAAGTAATTACTGGAGTAAATGCAGCATTCAAGCAAAGAGGGGAAGGTGGTAGGAGTGGCAAATGACAGTGTACTCAATAAGATCATTAGAGTCCTCTCCTTCACAAGCACAGTTATAGACCAAAGGTCCCTCTACAGTCACCTTCTCTACATAGATGGGCCCTTCCATCCTTAGGGTTCCACAAAAATTTCTAGAGTAGGATGCATTTAACTCTTGCAGCACCCTGAACTACAGAGATCATCATCCACAGCCTCTCATTAACATCTCTGCCAACCAAGTTCTTTGAGGTGAAATTCCTTCCAGCTCCCCCACTAAGAGGCTTTTTGTCTTTGCCAAGGTCACTAGACCATGAGACAATTTTGGCTAGGTTTCCCAAGGCAATGAGCCTTAGAAGTCCTAAAGATAATTTTTGCAGAACTTGTAAGAATTTAATTCACTGAAAGGGAGAGACACCACGTTACAGACACACCACTGACCAGAACAGAGGCCGAACTAAAAACTGTTGCACGCTCTCCCTGGCTGCCAGCTCAGAGCCCAGCTCCATACTTCACCATGGACAGCAGCACTGGGCATTGTCAGAGCTACAATTAAATTTGGGAAAGGGAGAAAGCTGTGGGACAGAACACTCAGCTCAGTTTCATTGTTAATGGAATATGCACTGCTAAAGCAGCACCTATTTCAGTGTGTTCACATAAGAAAGTTGTCAAAGTGGCAATTTTTGTGGATACAGAATGTCAGGCTCATCAGGACATTTGAGTCCTTTTTAAAAATTAGGAGTATGTATATCCCTTAGAGGAGATAATACAAAGAGACACCAGATCTCATTTACAGGATATTTTTCAATTTACTCCTATGATGATTTAGATGAGGCCAAAGTATCTTAAATGCCTCTGAAATTCCGTTTGCCAACCTCACAGAGTTCAAAACACTTCCCTTTAATAAACTGGTTATTGCTCTTCTTTTAAATGTCATTATATTTAACATTTCTGCTTTGTTTCCTGCAGCATTAATCTCAGTTATTGACAATCAGCAGCCATACTCAAGATGAAAGGAATTTACTTGCCATGATTTAATGTGTTTCCCATCCTGATAATTCTTTCTTCATTCCTGCTGTTTTAAACAAAACTAGCCAGAAGCACCATTTCTGCTTTTTACTTATAACTGCTGGCTGATAAAACAGAAACACATCCCAGGGGCACTTTATTATGTTATCTGCCCCCAGTTATTTTTAAGATGATTAATGATTTGTTCACCAAAGCTATATAATAACTACAAAAGTTCTTTGATATTCCTAAACAACAACAATCTCCCCAGTTTCTTAAAGCCCACTGAATAGACATGACTACGTAGTCTGCTGTAAAACTGCTTGCAGACATCCTTAATGAAGGGTTAGCAAAGAACCACTGATTTATATTTTATCTTACTTGCATTTGGCTATACTATTTCTTGTTTGTTTAGAGAAGGCATTTTTAAATGATAGTTACAACCCTCAAGCTCTGTTTAATGAATTGTAACTTTAACACATTCAAAGGCACATAAGTACAGCATTTGCTAGTGTAGGCTGTTTGAGCTTCCAGTTTCCCTCCTTTGTTCCTTCCATCATCTCAGATCATGGTAAATCAGAAGACAAAGAGCAGCATTTTAGGAAGTATCTTAGAATTTCTTAAAATACAGCTACATTTTCATATTTGCAGTGCACAAGCTTCCTGTCACTCCCCCCTTCATGACTCGGTGGCAGTGCAGATTACACTGAAGAGGAGGGACCAGACCTCGTCCTTCCCTGCAAGACCCAGAGCCTCTAATCTCCCATACCTTTGTTCACCTTCTCAGTACTCCCTCTGCTTCAACCTCTGATTTTAAGCAAGTTGCCAGAGTTATTGCTACAGATGGATGGGCTGAGATGCAGGTTACACCCAGGTAAGCAGGACAATTGCTTGCACTATCCTGTGCTGCAGCAGGGAGCTGCTCAAGGAACTTGCTTGGCTAGAGGAGGCAGGGTAGCAGCGACCAGCAGAGGCTAAATCATACTGCAGAGGAGTTGTGCACCAGACAGCACTGCACCAAGCAAAAGGAAAAAAACCAGTTCCTACCCCAAACAGTTTATTTTTGTAACACAAGAGGTGGATACAAACAGATGGGGAAGGAGGAGGGAATGAGAAGACACTTCGATCAGATCATCAGAACCCAAAGTGTTGTCAAGACTCTGGGAGGCAACCTGCCAAAACCAAACTTTAATGAGATTTTTAAGGGGGTGGATGCTCATTAATTTTAGACGAAAAAGTGTAAATATTAAGGGCTTACAAACCCAGTTCAGTTCAGAGAAGAAAATGCCATTCTACTGAGAGGAACAGCACTGCCTCTCTGAAGTGGGCACCAAGCACCAGCTGTGCATGTGTTGGCCTTCTCCAAAGGACTCTGGACAATCCTGACACCTCCTCACCCTCACATTTAAGACTCCTATGAAAGAAAAACAAATACACAGGC
The DNA here is from genome assembly GCF_001715985.3 of Manacus vitellinus. Taxonomy (NCBI): domain Eukaryota; kingdom Metazoa; phylum Chordata; class Aves; order Passeriformes; family Pipridae; genus Manacus; species Manacus vitellinus. Next base: position 8,557,749 of record NW_021939395.1, read on the forward strand.
CAGGGGGACACTGCAGAGCTACCTGATTTCCTAAGTGTATCACAGACAGTTCTCTTTCAGGAAATGAGATGTGGACTTTATTTTATTTTTAAAGAAAGATTTCCATTACACTTTCAGAAGATCAGGGCTTTGTAAAGTCTGAGGTCCTGTTGATTTACAATATGAATAAATGTTAAGATTCTTTTTCAACTGCAATTTTCAAATATAATTAGAGAATTTTTATTATAAATCTAAAGCGATAGCTAATTGTTTTTTTTCTGTTCCAACACAAGGTCATCACTACACACAAAGAAGCAAGATAGATTTGGGGCACTGTTTGCTTAAGGGCTAATTCTCATTCCAAATAATGATTAACAGGAGATCAAAAAAGGGTGATGTTGAATGGAGTAAAGCAATTAAATGATAAAATACAAATGGAAAACGAAAAGCATTTGTAGCTAAATGAACATACACCAAGTGACCAATGGTTTCAGGGGATTAGATTCTCATGGTAATAATTACATATTAATGTAATCAGTAACAGCCTATATTCATTATTCAGTGGAAATGAAATAAAAGCACACACAGTTCTTCCACAATGGATATTCAGTTTAGCTAAATTGCAAAACACAGAAACTTGGTATCAAGGAGTGCCCACTTGGAAGATGGTTTTGCTGCCCTTACCAGCCTGAACAGTGTTTTAGAGCACAGTTGGGATCAAGCATGGTTTGACCTGAGGATTTTGCAACTTTCAAAATTCTTGGGAAAAGAGATATTTATTAGCTGTGGACACAGACACTCTTCCTTGCATGCAAATTAATTCATTTTCAAGCATGCTGGACATGCACAAGTTTACACAGCACAGCTCAGAGTGATCAGCTCAGTCTTAAGTTCCCCAGGCTCTCATTTTAAGATAACAGAAGTGCCCTGGAATTTGCTTTAGCAGCCTGTTCCACAGCAATACTAATCAGAATGTATTGTGATTGTGAAACCATGGATTAACACGGTGTACTCTGAGGCTGACACTTTCAGTTCTAGATTGACCACAGAGAGCTGTTTTCTTTCTTAAACTGAAGATATACTGCATCCTTACCATGCTGTTCATTCATCCTCTTGACAGGTGTGCTCTAGCAAGAAGTGCTGCAGTCAGCTCAGCTGTATCTATTTCACTGGCAGCTTCAGGGAAACACCCCCACACACAGCTCCAAGCTTCACTGGGCCTCCCAGCCTAAATAAATAAATAAATTTGGATGTTAGAGGTTTAAGGAAAATAAAAGCACTTCAGAAAGTGGTAAAAGCAGTTCATTAGACAAACTCGCTCTTCTTGTGTCAGAAAAGAACATCTTTGCACTTGTGTCTGGGAGGAGATCAAACTACACTGCCATGACTGTGTGAGTTTGCCAGTGGATGCCAAAAATACTGTCTCCCTGGACAGAGGCCTGTGTTGAATAAAGCAGGAAGTAGAAGTCTGTCCTTGGGATGAGATTTGCATACATCTGATATAAAATTGGAAAGTTCAAAAATGCCTCTCACTTCCTACTGACAGATGCTTCTTGATACAACTGCATCTCACGTGCCTCTGGGTCCCTTGTGTGGTGCATGGCAAAGAACCAAATACCACAGAGAACCCAGCCTATGAGAGAATGAGGGCATCAGGCAGGTGCAAACTACAGCTTTTCTGAGCAGAGTTGCTGAACCCACATATTGATTCTTTTTTCCTTAATATGTAATTCCTTTGTTAGAAAAAAAAAAAAAAAAAAGAAAAAAATGCATGTATGAACCTAAAACTCAAAGCTTTCTACCAAAATGCTACTGTCAGCAGCAGAAAGAGACTGAGGCAGGAGCACAGCAATGAATGCAAGAGACAGAAAAATGACAGCAGGGAAAAGGAGGCAGTAACCTCACCAGCAGACAAGTATGAGAAAGGTTGTCTTACTCATATCCAAAGTATTTCCCTTACTTTTCATGCCAGAGCACCACCAAATATAAAATGAACAAATGTATAATTTTCATTCTTATGTTCTATGACACCCTGTCCTGTTCCTGGCACTCATTTGCATATGGCTCATCAGAGCAGACTGGGGCATGACACTGATGCACCATTAGAAAGGACAAAGTCTACTGAGTACAAAAATGTCACCAGCCCCCTCCTCTCTCTTCTTGATCAAATGACAGGAAAACTGGAGCTTTGTTTGTTCACCAAACTGGGCCAAGAGAAGGAAAGCTATAGAGACAACCCATTACATCACTAGAAGTCACTTTATAACAACACAATACAACACAGAAGTGTTACAAAACAGTGCAGTTTTGAGGAAAGAGTGGGGAGTGTGGTAGAGGAGCGTAAGACAGATGTACTCATGGCAGCAACTCAGCTGAGCTACCTCTGGTGTCATTTCCTCACACGGGATCTTCTCTCTCTCCCCTCCATGTTATCTCCCCTCTTAGCTTGCCCCTTCTCTTCCCCTCAGTCACTCCTCCCACCCCTGTTGAGAGAGGTGCTCATGGTCTTTACTCATCACACTGCAGCTTCTATTTTCTATCCCTTCTTTCCTCCTTCCTTGCAGTTCCTTTTAGCTGTTCCTGGCATTTCCTAGCCTCTCCTCTTAGAACACAAGCATGATTCAGTTGTTCCCATTTTAAAGCTCCTAACCTTTAACTAGACTTTGGTCTTCCATTTCATTTCCTCTCTAATACACTTCTTGCTTGCTATTTCTACCCCTCACTTGGCATTTTTCTGAATTTGTTCTAACCAAGATGAATGACAGTCTTATTCAAGTCTCAGAAACACGATTTTGTTCCCACTGCCCCATCCAACACTTCCATCATATGTGACCGTGGTGCTACTCTTGAAATGTCATCTTTTATCAATCCTTCTTCTCCTCTCACTTTTTGAGGTATCTTTGACATTATCTTAGGTGGAATTTCCTCACAAGTTCTGACAAGGCTTCACAAACACGATGACTTTGGCCTTCATTTTTCCCTCCCATAGCACTTCCCCAGCTGCAAGCTCACAGTTTGTCAGCAGAGAGAGAGGGGAGCTGAGTCAGAGATCCACTCCTCCTCTCTTTGCTCCAACAAAAGAAATTTATATGCATTGAGAAGTCTGTGGCCAACTTTGACTCTCTTGTCTCAACACTCCGGCATAATTTGTTCAGATCAGCACAGAGGGATTATAATCAGAAATACAAAACAAGGCTCTCAAATACAGATAAACGGTGTACCAGTAACTTTACATGAATTACAAAAATACCAATTAAAGATTGTTGATGGAATAAGCAGTAGTGTGAATCAACACCTGAGTGACAGTTAATTTTCAAAAAAGGTTGAGTGCTGTTTCCTGCTATGAATAACAGCCAGTAGGAGGGTGCAAGGAAGGACTATTCTCAACATCTCAATTCTAGCCTTAACTAGACAAAATTAACCACTGTCTCAATGTACCATTTCCTGTGCACCATAATATAAAACCATTGAATAAAATCTTCCCTTCTTGACTGCCACTTTAATAAAAAGTACAACTTCAGAAGAAACAGTCAATTTGTGCAGAAAACAAACAAATCCTTAAGGCTGCTGAGCAGAAAAAAAATGTGTTTCAGTGGCTGTAACTGAAAAAGCACAAATGCATCATAACAGAGTTAAAAACTGCTCAGGCTATGGAACCTCCTACAGTGAGTTTCTCATCCTCACCTAGAACAGAAGTTATCCAGTCTGGGGGATGAAGCCACAAAATCATTGACATCACATCCCTAACTATGGAATGATGGAAATATCATTTAAGACACAGCTTCTCTGACTCTGCAAAGTAAAGGGAGTTCTCTTCCTTAGACTTAGATGAAAATACAGTACTTTTGTTTAGCACTCATATAAAAAACAATATAAACCATATTTTGTGAAACTATCAGGATCTACAGTGATGGAAAAACCTTGTAATCCACTTACTGAGGTAATCAGAGAAAATGGATTAGTGAAACTGCATCACTAAATGTTCTAGAAAGCACCAAGAACAATTACAAAGTCTGGAAGTATAGGATAACATTCTCAAAAAAGTAGGTTGTAACTCTAAATTAACTCATGACAAGGTACTGGCTACCTATCACTGGGAAAGTTGTTCTTCAAAGGGCTTTCCAGAGTCCAGTGTATAGGACAAAAATAACACTTCTTTGCTTCTTTTGTACAACAAAATGAAATCCCAATTTCTCCAAGAGGCAGAATGCAACGAGAGTGCATCACTGCCAAACATGCACCTTCACACTCTGATCCATGGGCAGAGTGTCCTTTGCACTTTTATCTGGGGATGTACTACATAATTCAGGAATGACACACTGTCAGAAGAAGCCTCTTCCACAGTCTCACTGGCACACCTCCTGTAGCTAAACACGAGCTAAGAGGGGCTGCACTTCAGCTACTTAAAAACTCACAGCTAAGGAAGGGCAATGATAAATAAATAATTTGTTGATTTTCTTTTCACTTGCTAGTGTTACAACTGGCAACCACCCTCAGTTTGGAAACATTCCTCACTGGGAATAAATTACAATTCCAGACCAGCCTGATCACTGACATAACAGAGCAGTGCTTGCATTTTGGTCACTGAATCTGAGGAACACTTTCCCAACAGCCTAATAAAGAACGAGATCAAGGTCCCATTTACAACAGTTGATGGCCCCTTTCCAGATAGTTCCTCTTCAAAGGAAAAGAAGGATTGATCTTTGCTGAGCCTCACACTCAAATTCAACAAAGTGCAGTTCAGAACTATGTGCTGAGAACACAAAATTTAGCCAGAAACTGAATACAGTTTACAGCTTGCAATATTATTCCTATCCTGGTGAACTTCAAAGTAGAGGTAGAACTGTTGGCCCACTTCCCACATAAAAAAAGTAAGCATGTCTCTGATTAACAGCACATCTTCATTTTCCTCCAAGATATACCCAAAATAATCCATGCTTTCTTGCCAATGGGATTATTATGAAAAATAAAAAAATTTTAGTCTAGTTTAAGAATACTGCAAATGTGAAATAAGCTAGGAACTTACATGAGACAAATACCAAACTGCTGATTTAGTTCAACCACACAACAAAATATGTTGCTATCATTTATGGCACATGTAACTGCTACTGAGATTGTATGAAGCATTAAAGATATTTATAACAGTCACTGATTCATTCCATTTCTTTTAGATTCAATACCTAAGAACATGAGAGGCTTAAAAGTGATGTTACCATCAAGATTTTTGGCTTCTTTAGGAATGTGCTTTGCTAGAGAGTAGGCTATGTGAGCCTACACATTCAATAGAAACTCCCACAAGTCAGGCTTGCGTGCAGACTCTGAAGATGGTGGTTTAACAGAGCCTGAATAAAGCCTGCAGCTGTCAGCCAGACATGCTCCATTCATTACTTCAGGAGTATTGTAGCCACTCTCTGAGAACTAAAGGAGTTTGTGTCCAATCATACCTTCCCTTCTTTTTCCAACACTCGGGCTCCAAGAGCAAGAACGTTTTTGGTGAAAGGACTTGAACCCTATCTGCAGTACTTCTGCTGAGAGCTCACTCCTGTTCCCATTTCAAGAACAAGGTATTTTTAGCTGTCTTTACGGAAGCTAAGCTAGATTTAGTCCACTCTTATTTTCCTCTCCTCCCTGGTCTTCTGGCAGTTCACTTGAACCTCAGAAGACCCCAGCACACACTGCAGGTGCAATGTTGCCTTTCTGAGTACAAGTCTCAACACAACACTCCAACGACTCTACTGTAAAAAGCTGTGAGGAAGATGTCTCCTCTTGGATTCCTTGAATTTCTCACTGCTGGGCTTCATGCACCATTAGGACAAGAAACACAGACCTCTAACAATCCTTGAGATACCCATAAGCATACCCAGCATGTAACCATGCCTCACAAACATTCCAGAGACAAAAGTAATTAATTCAGGAATAGATCAAATAAAACATTTCCAGAAGATGGAAACACATTCTGCTGAATGCAGGAGTAATACTGGGTGCAAAAAAACTCTGCAGTAATAGTGCAGTGTTGTTCTTACCTGTACAGGGTCTAACCCCCAAAAGGAGCACTTTTGGAGGGTCAAATGAAAGGTTTCTCAATCCACAATTCCTAATGTTATCAAGAGCTCTGTCATGTAGCAGAGTGACATCTCACATTTCGGAATAGAACAGACTATTTCAGTTGGAAGGGACCCACCATGATCATCCAGTCCAACTGCCTGACCAGTTCAGGGTTGATCAAAAGTTAAAAAATGGTTCAAATGCCTCCTAAACACTGACAGGCTTGTGGAATCAACCACCTCTCTAGGAAGCCTGTTCCAATTTTTGATCATCCTCTCAGTAGAGAAATGCTTCCTAATTTTGACTGAACTGTATAAGCTTGGTGCTGCCCCAGAGATTTAAATGTTCTGAAATTTAAACGTGCACATCTACTAGCTTTAAAATGTATTTTCAAAGATACACCTCAAAAATCCCTTCCAAATCCAAGAGATTTAAAGAGACCATAGAAAATTTAAAAAACTATGAACACAGAAATGCCATAGGGCAGAACACAGCCATGTCCTCAGCTGCTTGTATAGGACTTCCAACAGCAAGAGAAAGGCAGGTCAGAAGCACAGTAATACATCAGCACATTAAGAACTGAAGCTCCCTCTGTACCACTCGTGTTACACAAAGACCAAGGACTATTTAAAGACCAAAGTTGACTCAGATGCACAATGTTCTGAAAGCGATCTGAGCCCTCTAGTGATGGAGAAAAATAGTGAACTGGCCACTCCTTCGAGTAAGAAAATGTTTCTCAGTACACTTCAAGGTGAAGTGATGATAACACTGCTGACTCCTTAAGTACATGACATCCTTGCATTTTTCCTTCTAATAAAACATAAACCAACAATACAGCTGAGCCATATGTGAAAAGTACAGAATTAATTAAGTACTTTTCCCCCTGTTTTATTTTGATCTTAGACTTTTTGGGAAGTGTTATGACCCTACTGCTACAGTAATTATTCGAATCCATTAATAGATTATGAACCACTAGCTCTCTTCCAGTGATATTCCATGTCATTTCCTATGACAGAACAAAAGTTTTATGGAGGGAATAAACTATCTGAATATGGGAGCCAACCACACAGACTTAAACCATGTTAACACATGAATTAACAACCAGATGCTTTCTTCTCACCCTGTTTTCCAGCTCATAATACTGACCTTACACTCATGGTATGGACCTCAGCCAAAATGAAGCAGACCAGTTGTGGTTTGAGTGTTTTTGAGCAAACAATCGTCCCTTCAAAGCTTCTATCCCTCTGCTGTACTAAACACCACCTCAGATAACATCAAGTGGTAAATTCTGGTCTGTAGGAAATATTCTTGTTTTAGGGTGGCCCAGTCAGCAACCATGGACCCAAATCAACCTTGGGAGCCCAGAGGGTCTCACACCCAGAGTGGCACAGCTGGACACCCAGCCTATCTACCCTGAGCCACAGCGAGCCGTGCCTCCACTCCAACAGACCTGGGCAGCATTCCACATCCCAGTTACTCCTGCAAGGCTGTGCAACAGTGCTCCAAGATGATTTTCTAACGCTTGCTAAGTGGTCTCACTTCTTCTGACAAAAACTGCATGGAGCTTCTGAGAACCATTTTTAATCATTCATGTACAAATTAAGGCCGTGATTTTTCCAAAGGTTTGAGAATCCATTGTCTTTTAATGCAGAGAGCCCAGCTCATAAATATTCCCTTTAAGAAAACCTGCTCCTTGAAAACAAGCTTTCAGCTACTCCCTGGTGAAAAACCCCTGCTGCATGTCAGGGAAGAGGGTGCTTTGGCTCACACCCAGGGCCCCCTAAGTGCCTCCACGATTAGTATTAGCTGAAGGTTTTTCAGCAACTCAGTTTTGGAGTTAAGTACCTACTGCTGAAGTCTCACTTAAGTATTCCTTTTAATCCCTCCCAAAGTGATTAGCAGCACACATTTGAATAGAAAACAGCAGACTCTCACTGCAGAGAATTCTGAAAATCCCCATGTGAGACCTCAAAAAGAGACAAGATAAAAATATTTGAGATAAGGGGGTAAAAAACCTTTTGGCCCAGCAAACATAGCTAGCAACAACTCAATTAATACAGGAGCAACAATTAAGATTAAATTTAGATATACAGATGTAGAGCTTCTGGTGATATTTTTAGTTAATTCACAGAATGCAAATAAAGTAGGTATGCCCCAGAAATTTTTAAGAATACAAGTATACTGACCCTTTGAACTACTTCGCATTATTTCAAGACTAACCTATCTAAAACAGGCTTTGGTTAGATACTGGAAAATGTCATTTTGCATTCTTTTTAGAGCCCTCCAGAGGACAACTTCATGTCTGTAAACAAACACGCCTGGCTAGTCCTTGGTGATACTAATAGGAGCCCCCATTAACCACCTGGAAAAAGATAATGATTACCTGTTTAGACTAGACCTCAGTAATTAGCAGCACTGCTAATATAAACAGTTAAATGCTAAGCACTAAAAACTAAACAAAAAAAAGCAAACAAAAAAGGAAGAAGATGGCCTGCATGCGAAGGGGACTCTAAGCTGTGCCTGTTACCACAAAGAAGTGCTGCAACAAAATAGGATGTTAAATTAGTTTCAAGAGACTGCAGTGGTGCATGAAATTATTTCTTATAGCATGCTGCATAGATCCATCCCCTGTGGGAACGCAGACCTCGGGCAGAGATAGCCACAGGAAAAGGGCTGTTCACAGGGGTTGCTCAAACCAAGATGCCTGGAGACACAGGGCATGTGAATTCCACTAACTGCTTTATTCCTGAAACACCAGTTTAAAATATCAACAGTGGTTGTTTTAAGTTTAGATCAGCTTCCATGAATAATTGCCTGGGTTTCTTTTCTGCAGCACTGAGTGCATGGCTAGATTTCAAATACTATTAGAACTTTAAATCTTTTTCCATATTGCTACTGCACTGATGGGTCAGGCAAAACTGTATTTTTTCCACAGCGATAAAGTAGTAGCAAAATGAAAGCCCATCAAGAAGAAAAGAACATATTTAAACCACCTCCTACCAAAATTATGGGTTTTTACATTGTCTTATTAAAGGAAAACCTGCACACTTGCCTTGTTCTGGATGCAAGCTGCTCTCGCTGCGTAGGCAACACACACTGGGGAGAAGTGGGCAGCTGCTCAGAGGAACAGTCCCTGCTGAGGCTCCTCCAGCCACCACCACCAATATCTTTCTGCACCAGCCCAGCCACAATTTGCAACACCAGGGAAAGCTGTGAACTCAAGGGGTGACCACAGCGAGGGGCAGCACAGAGCACGTCAGGCCAGGGGACACAGAGGTTCCACTCTCCATCCTTCCACAACCTGCAGCCTCACCCACACCAGCCTGAGGTCTCTTCTTACTCTCTGCTATCAGGACTGCAACAACTCCCAAACCCAAAGGTGGCAGGGGAGAGGTAGGATGTACAGTGTGGCAGGGGAGAGGCAGGGTGTACAGTGTGGCAGGGGAGAGGCAGGGTGTACAGTGTGGCAGCACCACGTCACCCTAAAAACAAGAGTTCAGCTGCAAATATGGGAGTAGGCCTGTGCTGGTACCTTTGGTGGCACAAGGCTTGGGCTTACGTGCACCTGGTGTCTGTGTGCCAGCCTCTGTTGCCTGGTACAATGTACCCTTTCCTCTACTGCTGGTCTGAACACACACTTCTCTAAAATCTCCAGTATTGTCATTGCCAGCAGTAATTAACACCGTTGTCCTCATTAAAGCTATTTTCAGCAATGCCATGTATTGTCCTTTTCCCCTGCTGTTGCCAGATGTGAAAAAGACCTTTTTGACACAGGTAAACATAACATTCCAAATAACCAGATATGGATAACTACTATTTCTAGGATCAGCTGTCAACATTTAACAAGAGATATGACTCCTCAAATAAAGTGAGAAGACAAAGTTTAAGCTTTTCTCCTCACAGATTGGACTGTGCTGGCACATAACCCAAAATACCCTCCTTTTCTTCTGATTTTCCAATTCAATGGAAGGTTAAAAGTGCCTGCAGGACAGTTGTTGATCAAATTTAAATCAAAGCAGCAAACAAGAGAGATGGAGAGGAAAGACATCACACAGGCCCATCACACCAACTTCACATTTTCCCCTTGAGGCCTCACGAATTCTGGCCTGTTCTTAACTACGTGTGGAGTAATGATCCCAGCTGCCCTGGTGTCACTGCTTTGTGGAAACTGTATTTCCACAAATTTCTCTGTATTTTCTCAGAGAAGCTAAGGCCACTCCAAGGGACAAAGTGTCCAAATGGGATCTATGTAGTCAGTTAGATTGAGGGCAGCTCGAAGGTCAGGCTTAAATAGCAGGTGTTTTGATGCCACATGTTCTGGCATGGCCATGTAGAAGTAGGGCACAGCAGTAGCCTAGAGGTTGGGGACCTGGAGGAGTTCAGTCCAGATGGTCCCTTGGGACAGAAACTTGTTTTAATGGATTAGGAAAGGGGCCAGCAGAGCTTCACCACCCGCTTATAGTCAGTCAGAAATTGTCCAACAGCAAATGGAGCCCAGGGATGAAGAGACCAGAAGCAAAACAAAACCCAGGAAGAGCAGAAGGCTCCTTGCAGCCCCACAGACACACGTGGAGTGCTCTGAAACGGGATGCAAATTTTAGAACACACATTCAGTCTGATGAAGACTAAGGATTGGTGCCATATAGCACTGCCTTCCCAAATCTGCAAGAATTGAGAGCTAAAGGGTGAAATTCAGGATTAAAGCCACCTGTTAACACAGATAAAGCTGATGACTCAAATCACAGGATTGTAAAGCAATGAAACAGAGTCACCAGTTATGCTAATCTTTTTACAGCCTCTTATCTGTTTAGAATGATGTATGAAAACACAACAATCTCCAGCATGGCTAGACCTTGGGAGGCCCTTCACCGTTACATTTAATTTAAAAGTTTTATAATGCTAATTAATAAACTTATCCAGTTAATTACACTATATTATTGTAACCAAGATAAAACTCTTGTTTGCAAAGGAAGGTCTAGGAAGATAGCAGTATTAAGTGACAAGCATGAGAGATTAATTTCTAAAATATTCCTCAATGTCTGACAAACTTTTAGACACCAAGACTGGCTAGGCAGCGACTCAAATTGTGCTCAGCTTGGATATTTGCCAGGTAGAGGGCCCCTATTATCCAACAGCCCTTTTGCCAAATTTGAACTAAAAGTGATTCAATTCTCCTTTCAATGAAGCACGGAAAACTTTTGCTGAGCACAGCTGACCAAATAAGCTTTTCTAACTAGTTTTTTTATTCTGAATACTTCCCTCGTGTGCACGTGCCCAATGACTTGCAGAAGACCAAGCATGTGCTGCCCTGCCAGGGCAGAGGGAAGGAGACAGGCTGTGATAGTGCCTGAAACCCCCGGCATTCACACTTACTGCAAAACTTCCAACTCGGGGGAGAGGTTTGGACTAATCAACCTCAAAAGCAGATGAACACAAGGGATACTGGCACCAAATCATTTGTATGTTACTACTGCCCCCAGGAACTCAAAGCTGTTAAGGCTGGATATCCTATAGCACACACACACTCCAAAAGCTCAGGCACTAGAGAATAACAAAGCAAAGTAAATAACTCCATTAATTAATGACTCTGTCCCTGAACTGTCTCACAATTTTGGGGGGAAATTCAAGCCAACTGTTGAAGTTGTCCAGATAGATGTAACTCAGAGAACCTGGAACATACTTCCTCTTTAGCAACAGTAAAAATGAAACTTCTGAGGCTCTCAGTGACATTGGAAAGAAAAGTAAAACCTTTCTAGTGTTACAATAATATTGCACAAAAACTTACAGCCTGATGGTGTTCTGCAAGGAAAAGTGAGAAAGTAATTACTAACATATTTTTAAGTGGGAATTTGACCAAAATTATACACCGCCTATAATATCATGCAACATTAATTGTTTTTTCATTATAGCAGGCTGTTCTTTAAGATGTTTAATTTACAGCATTTTTGACAGCACTGTGAGTGAGTCCACAAAAATGGTACTGCTTGCATTGGAAGCAAATATCAAGTCTAGATTTTGTTTGTTTTAAAGTATGTGCTTCCAGGCACAAGCAAATCCTCTATATCTTACATTGCCCTTTGCAAGAATGGATGGCAATACTTCTCCTTCCATAACCAAGTTTGTATATAAAAACTTAATCCTGGAAGGACTGACCTCACCTCCCAGGTTTTCACCCTGGAAAGAGATTCTTTGCATTTATTTATTTATTTAAAACAAACAACCAAACCCTCAGAAACCAAAACAAGAAAGCTGGTAAAATGTGATGTGATGAAAACCAATGGAAAATACCTGCTTACACAATTGTTTATACAACTGTTTGTTTACACAGAATTGTTTATACAATTTTGTAAAAAAGCAACTATTACTGTAATTCAGAAATGTATGTCTAGACAGAGAGATGCTGAGCAACTTCATACAACAGGTAGGCATTAGGATTTGGAGAGTCAATAAATATCAGGCTCCATTCAAAAACTAGGTTAACATTAGCAAAGAATAAGCAAAGCTTTTCAAATACTGCACCACAGGATGTAATGTAGCTCAGGAAATAATGGATTTTTGTTCTTTATGACAAGTTCTGTCCTTCTGAGATGAGGGTGATAAATTAGTTAAAAGCACAAAGCAGCCAGAGAACTGAAAGATGTAAGATTTTTCAAGAAGCTGTGATTCTTCAAGAAGCTGTGTTAGAGCTTGTGCCAGCAGCTCTTGCCAAACACAGGCACAATTAGCCAAAGTGAATCTGCAAAAGTCTGCAGGGAAAATAAAAAGGGGCAGGAAGATAAGGAGATGGGAAATGGCTCATCAGATCTCGTGTTTGAACTGTGAAACAGCAGAAAATAGGATGGTCATGTAGCAAAGAGGAAAAAACAAGATTATTGAGCAAAATAGAACATGAGAAGAGATAGTAAATGGATATAGAAACATTGTAAGAAAAAACAGATAGGTGAATATACAGGTCTTTTCAAAACCCTGAGGATGTATCACACAGAACATCAGGAAACAAGGCAGTCTGTGATTGCATGCCCAAGAGGAAAGAAAGCTATAAGGAGGAGATAACTGGTGCTAGGACAACAGATGTTCTCCCTTAAGGACAGCCATGACAGAGTCTGCATGTTCACTGAAAACACTGCTGGGAGGACTCTGGTTTGGTTACAGGGGCAGGCTGTGTGTGTGTGTCTGTGTTGACAGGCTTACTTAGACTCCCTTCAGTAATCATATCATGGTATCAAGAAAGAAAGGTGGGAGAGAACAACAAACAGAACAGCTATCTCCATGTGCTTGAGTTATTACTGCAAAGAGACAACTTTGCAGAGCTCAGTGGTAATTACTTGGCATAAAGAGGAACAGAATCAGGCAGCAGTAAAAACAAAACAAAACAAAACAAAACAAACCACAGCACTAAACAGCCTTCCAGCTAGCATGACTACAAACTCTTGGAACTGCTGACCTCAGAAGTGGCAACATCCAGACATGGGCTTAGGGAAATACATTATTAGAAAGAGTATTATTCAGCTTTACCAGGAAGGCACAGCATAAAGCTACCATGCAGAAGCAAAACAGGATTGGCTTTTGTGTAAAACAGCTGCCTATGCTTAAAACTCTGCCTGTTTATGGTAATGATGAAAAGAGTAAACCAAAGTGAAAGGGTTAAATTACAAAAGCCAACGAAATATCAGTTGTTTGTGCCCTCATTACTAACCTCCTCTCGTGCTGCTGCCCCTGCTCCTGAGGACCCATCACAGGTCCATGCTCCAAATGCACAAAATGCCAGTGCTATGGCAACAGAATACAAGGTGTAAACCAAAACTTGCAAGGTGCATATAGACAGTGCAGGGCTTGACATCCCAGAGAAGTAAGGCCTAGAAACTTCTCCAAATGTGGAGGGAGATTAAGTCACAACACAGCAACAAAAAACTCTGAAAGACTCCAAGCCCATTTGTCCTGAATTTGAAAAGAAGCAGCAGATTCTGGGGAATTCCCTGAGAAAGGTCAGGAGTCATTTTTTGTCCGCAAGCAGCACGCCCTCGACCCTTTTATGTCCTGTAAAGCCAAGTAGAAGGCCACTAGTGTCTTCAGCCCAAACCCAGTAATAAAGGCAGCAATAAACAAATAATCCTAGCTGGAGGGACAGAGAGCAGAGGGAAAGACAGGTGTATCTGCATGGACCTCCTCTTCTGCCCTTCAGTCTCCTTCATTTACAAAGGACAGCAGTTTCAAAGCAGCGCTCTTTTATAAAGCAGCACTTTCTAGAGAGTCTGTACTAATTGGATCATGTCTCTCTAGAGGTTTTCCAACACTGACATAGTGTTAGCATTCCTCTTAACCTTTTAATATCATAAAGTGAATATAAGCTACAGCTCTAAAGCGAGATCAAGTAAAATATCCTTGAAACTACTGGTTTCATCGAGTGCATCCCAAGGCACTACCAATATTGCAGTAAGTTTTCCTCTTTTTGGCCAAGAAATCACAACCAAATATCAAAAGATTTACCAAGAAGCAGGACATAAATGACACAGATTAGGATGAGGGGGAAGCAGATGACAGAGCAAATTTTTAGAGTGCTGCTGACTCTCCTCCGTGCAGGGTTATCTTGGCCCCCCAGCGTCCCTCAGCCAGCTCTGAGTGTGCTCTGCAGACAGGTCACAGCCTCTGTCATCCAGCACACAGTGCCCTGATCTCCTCTTATCCAGAGGCAAACTTTTAGATCTAATCAGCACTGCCTATCTTGCAGAAATAATGAGAAAGAGTATGCCCTGTTCCATAACTGAATATCATTCTGCAGCAGCTTCATTGGTCAATCTTATCTTCAGAATTATAAATCAGAGAGATGGATGTATAGCCTGAGAAATTTTCCATTTTCCTCAAAGAAAAAAAGCAAAACTGAGACTACTCAGCACTGTCTGCTCTCGGAAGTCAGAACTATAAAAATGCTACCAGCAGCACAGAAGATGATTTGAGTTTACTTTGTATGGTGAACAACTGCAGCAGAGAACACTTTGTTGGTGTTCTAGGGCCAGCCAGCTTTTTGGTAACCAATAAATTAAAATGTCCTTTCTGACAGCCACTGCACAGGCTTCTCAGCAGGGAAATGTTTGTTTGTTTTAACTGAATTTATTTCCTAGGCTCACTGGGGAAGGAGAAAGAGAACTTCTAGCTCTGAATGCATGCTGGTAAATATGTACTGACTGCTAAAAATGCATTATGGTCAGTGGTCCTCCACTTTTTGCTGTAGGTGTCTTCAGACCTACAAACATTTTGTCACACTTCTTTCCCAGTGGCTCAGAAAAGGGGAATGTTATTCCAAACCACATTGCTCCATTACATACAAGCAAGTCTTTCTAGTACTCAAGTTAGCTTGAGAAATCCAATATTATCTGTGCCTATATATTTTACAGGGACTTTTTAATGTTGTACAAATATGTTATGTGGTTTTCTTTTTTTTTTTAAAAAGCACCAAAACAACAGCAAAAAGCCCCTACTAGTTTGTAATAAAGCCATTACTCATCTATTACGTGCTACAGCACCACTCCACAGCAAATTTTCTGAACAAGATTACGAATAGGTCTCTGATTTTTCTTGAGTTTATAGTTATAGAATTACCAGAATGCCTGAAGCAAACAGAAAGTAATGCACCAGCTAAGAAAGCTTTTCTTGATTTAGAAAGGGATCGTGGGCCATGCAGTCACTACTGAGCTTTTTGCAGGGTTCAGCAAAGGTGTAGAATGAATGAGCAGACCCAAGAGCCTTCAGCGAACAGGAGCTCCATAGGCAAAAAAATGTATTTCTGCTCACTGAAACAGACCTACAGTGCTTTCAGTAAAATATATTTTTAACGGGCATCAGTTGATTTCTTTTTCAATTTTATGTTAGGGGAATCCTGCACTTCAAGGGATCAAAACATTGGATTATTCTGAGGAAACATTACCCTCAGTCTACACTCCAGCCAAAGTGTCAGTCTCTTCAGGCAGGATTCAGCTAACCTAATAGAGGCATATGGAAATTTGTCTGTATAAGCTTGCCACCTGAGGCTGTCTTTATCATCACGAGGGAGAAACAGGCGCCTTCAGAGAGAAATTCACCTCAGACATATTTCAGCTAAAATTTATATATGAACCTGATCTTTAGATACACAACATTTCATAAGTATGTTTTTTTTCCCCCCAAATTCAGAATACAGTAAACAAACAGGCAGAAACTAGTTATGGTCAGAGGGGAAAGCAAAGGCACATAACATTAGAAGGCAACGATTTTCAACAAGATGGTGATTTTGAGTTGAATATCTCCTTGAAACTCATACAGCACTTGGGTCAAAATGATTTAACAACACTGCAAGGAGTTTAACCTTCTCGAGCAAAGAGCAGATAGGGAGTGACTCATCATTTAGCACCAGTTTGAATTAGATTATTCTATCCTAAGCTATTAATTCCTTACCTTTGGAAAACAAACATATTCATGTTTGGAGTTCACCACCATATTCTGCCTCCCTGTGAAACTTCACTAATAGCAATTCTAAACCAGTATTTCCCTACATGACTGCAAATTGCTTTCACTGCACACTCAAATTACGTGAATTTTCCCTTTATGATGGTTCCTTCAGTTCTCATTCAGAATAAGTAGCATCTGGTGCAGTACTTAGTGGGCAACTGATGTCCTTTTTTAATGTGTTCCAGAAGAGACAGATATACAAAGCATGAGGAAATAGTGATTAACTTTCTGCTGCCCATAGTCTCCCAGAGCTTACTCGTATTTCATTTAATGGTTATACACTCAAGCAAAGATAACTGTGTATTGTTTATGTGATGACTTTGCCTCCTCTTAAACATGAGAGGAGACACTTGAAGCTAAGTTCTAATATAAAGTGAGAGGCACAGAACTGATTAATCACTGGAAAGGGAATATCATTCCAGAAAAAAAAAAAAAAACCTGCTCAGTGATTCACTGTCACTTGCCATGCCCAGCCGGGAAAAGTTGGCTGGAATAAAATGGCCACTAAATGAGACCTAAAGCCAGATCAGCCTGAGCAAGCACTGAAGAGATATAACAACCAGCATGGCTTTTCAGACAAGGCAGAGGTAACAGAGATGCTGCTGGCCCTCATGGAACTCTGGTCTGAGGAGAAGAGCATAAACTTTCCAGTAGAAATGCCTGGGTTTGAGACTCTGTTCACACTTCATGCTCTGGTAGCAGGGGCTGTGTGCCCCACTCCAGCAGCTCCACATACAGCTCACACACTAAGTTCACTGCATGGATGAGGATAGAACACCTTACCAGGGTATCTAAAGAAAGTGCTCACCAGAACAGACATACTCATGGTTTCAGTCTCATTCAATAAAGCCTGAGATCTCAGCCCCCAGGGGTTGTCTCCTAATGATTTCCAGAACATCAATCTCAGAAAGTGTTTCTTTTCTTCTTGTGGAGAGCAAAGAGCTCCTTTATGTCTTCATCAAGAGCAGAAAATGTTTACAGGAATGAACAAATGAGCCAAGGCACCTCACTGCTTCAAAGTACACACAGTACTGTACCTTACTGCACACCAGAAACAGAATATTAACATCAACATTATTAGCCAGCAATTTGACTCAAAGAAGTGACTGTACCACAGTAAAAGCACTGAAATGATACCTTTTACCGGCATCTAAGCTAACTCAAATATCTTTATGTCACATTCCTGTGGCTGCAGAGCAAAGAAAAACATCTAGAACGGTGAGAAGTTGTACCTGCCCATACTATGCCATTTTATCTCAGCCTTCTGCAATCTCATCCAGCTGTAAAGGAAGAATAACTCAAAAATCATGGCTCATTGAATCAGTTACAGAGGAAGGAGAATGAATGGACCCTTCCCCACTCAATCGTGACTATTTGCAGAGGAAATTGTGCTGAAATAATGGTTTATCAGACACCTCTAGCTGTGCAAGACCCTGCTGTGCCTATCCACTAAAACAGGCATCCAGCAGCACGTGGCTGATCCAGAAAATCCTTCCCCTGATTCTCCCAACAGCAACTGCTCTCTTTCCCCTTTGCTTTCTAGACTCACTCTACTCTCTTGCTTCAAGCTGGCTTGGTCTGCCCACTGGGCAGCCTCCTCTGGAAGCATCTGAATGTGGGGACAGGTCCTGGAGCTCCTCCTCAGGCCCACATTCACCAGACTGGAGGCTCCTGGTTGAGGTACATTCTTCTACTATGGCTCTGTCCATCTTCAGCATCTCCTTTCAGTCTTCTGTGGTTAGCACAAAGTATGCTCTCCTATTGTTGTTCCATCCTCCTCCTCTGTATTTAACACTGTCCCCAGGCTGTTTGCTGTAATATGTGCAGTTCAGGATTCATGTCTTCTTTCCTTCTTCCCCCATGATCTATTTTTTCATTGTTCTAATTTTGTGAATTTCTCCTATAAATTTTTACTTTTGTCCACAGTTTAACGTAGGCTTTAAGTTAATGATGTGTTCAGTTTAAGATAAGCCTTTTTTTGGCTATTTATGACTTTTTTTTACCAGAAAACTTTCAAATGCTTGTTGGTTGAACTCTCCTGTGCCAAGATTATTAAGCATTTCACCCCTGACTTCTCACGATGGTTTAATAGTTGACATCAGACCAAGTGTCTGCTCTCCAGTCTGTGTTAATACAGTTCACCTGCTCGGATAACTTGTTTTCTTACCTGGTTACATGACCTATGTTAAGCATAATTACATAAAAGCTAAGAAGTAGCAAAGCACAAGTGGCTTAAATGTCACAACCCCCCCCAAAAAAGCTGTTATTTAAATGGTTTAAAAATGTCAGTTGGTCAGTCAAGCGCAAAATTAAAAAAAATAAGGCCTTTGAGTAATTTATTCCTTTAAAACAGGACCTCTACTTTTAAAGAGGTCTTCACTCAAATACATGCCTTGACTTAGGAACCTGAGCTCTCCTGGGTAAGGACAACATTATAGTTTGTTCAGAATACTTCATTTTGTTTTCATTATTAAATACATGCAAATAAGACAGATGTAGATGCAGAACTGCATTTATACTGAATGTGTCATCAACTCCATCTAAACCCATGACATCAATGCTACAGCATTTCTATTTCTTCATTAAAATAATTACTCAAAGAAAGACTGTCCTTACTGCTAACAGAGAACATCTTCACTTTAATTTGAACTGGAAGGAGCAAAATCATATGGACTGTAACGAAGCAGCTGACAGTCATTTACTGCTGTGGCTTTTGGCACAAGCCTCGATCCATGGCTTTCATTAGGAACAGAAGTGGGATGGTTTCCATTCACCTGAAAGCCACTGGTTTCATTGCAACACGTGGCAGAAAAGCCACTGGGTTCTATGATGCATGTGAAAAACAGAGAGATAATTGATGAAAATAGTCTGTTTAATAAATATTCTGCTGCCAAGTGATGTGACTAATGCAGCGCTAGGAAAAAAAAAAGCCCCACAACCTGGCACACTGAGAACATTCAGTTCACACAAGGCCTAGAAAATGTCTTGAACCGATCCAGTTCTGTACTCCAAACTCGTTTTTAGTTTTTGAGATGCTCTGCTAGAAAGAAAGATTAATCATTCACACCGTCACATCACCCCAGCTCAAAGAGGACAGCACAACACTGGGCACGCTGAGGAGACCATTTACCAAATTACCAAATGCCAATTCCTTTGCTGCCATTTACCTGATTCCATCTCCAAATTCAAGTCAATCCAAAGTAAAGCACTCACAGAAAGGGCAGCCTTTCTCCAAGCCATTAAAAGCATGATTGCTTCAAGCTCAGAAATCGACCTTTTTAGAATTCTAAAAAAGTATGTTTTGTCATTAGAAAAGTTAAGTCTATCTCCAGCCTCAAGCAGAGAGCCTATCTTTAAAACAGAAATGTCCTATTTCATACTAGGGGAAAAAAATTGTTGTTTATTTTCAAAAAACCCTAGAGGAACATGTGATTCATTGGTTGTTTACTTAAGCAAATTTTTAAGCCGCTAGAGATTCATCTATTGCTAATTCAAAAGTTGGCACAATTAATGCAAACATTTGTTCCGAAGTGGTATAGATTAATGGGGAGGGGGAGTGGGGGAAGAGGGAAAAAAAAAATAAAAATCAAAGGATCACGAAGAAGCAAATATCTTCTGATAATCTGCCACTCAACTGCCCTTATTTTTGAAGTATATTTTGCATAACTTTTGAAAGCTAACGGAAATCACCACCTTCTTGTAGGCAGCTGGTTCATGCAGAGGGACGTGAATTGGGAAATTTGTAAGGCAAGAATAAATGAAGGGTTTTTTTAATTTAGAAATAGTTCTACATGTGCACAGTAGATTTCTGAAGAGCCTGATTAATTGTGTCATTCCTATGAATAAGGAGACAATCACATGGTTTTCAGTTTCAGCCTCTGCAAAGGGTAGGTCTCATCAGGGATTTCAAAGGACCGGGCTTTCCTGCTCTGGAAGTTTTAGAACCTTATCACAATCTTGTTTTGTCTCATGGCTTCCACTCATAAAGATTCATAGTCACCACAAAAACCCCTCTGCTGCTTTAAGACACCGCCTATTTTGCCTAGAAACAAGAATAATTCTATTTCTGGGTGGGTTCCAGCAAGGCCACTGAAAAGAGTGCATCCAACATGCCCTCATCGGGGAGGGTCCCCACAGCCCAGATCCCACCTCCAGCACCAGGATGAAGATGTGGTGGGTCAGAGTGACGTGGCCAGAAGGCAGCACTGACCAACCCCATCACAGCCAAGACTCTTCAGTCCAACACCTGCCACCTTCCCCAGTCCCCCCGTGCGAGTTCCATGGCTCTGCTCCTTCACTGCATGGAAATAGGTGTCAGCAGCTAAGGGAATCCTGGGTTTGGTGGTGGTTATGTTGCCATTTAGGGGAGAAATGGAGTGGGGGCAAACCTTCCTCCCAGACCCCAGAGGTGGCTGAGATATTTTGGCTCAGATCTCCTCCCTAGGTCAGGGGAACAATCAACCTAAGCAGCCATTTGTAATTTTTCAAGAAATCTTTTTAAGCTTTCATGAAGAATGGCAAGTCTTCTTAAAGACTTTATGAAGACCAACCAAGTTTAAAATAAACATGCCATAAAGAAAAAGTGAAGCAAGACAGCAGAGAGAAAGAAGAAAGAGTTCACAAAAAAAGGACACATGAGTTAGGAAAGAATCTGAAATAAATTTGGAAGAAGTATAGCTGGCAGTGTTAGATATCAAGAAGCTTTTTCTCAAAGTATAGAAGGGGACTCAGCCAAGGATGAAGAAAGATCATTTCAGAAAGGAATGAGAAATACAGCCACAGAGGATGGTAAAGCAATTCAAGCATTAAATGAATACTTACATGTTTACGACAGAGATGCCTAAAAATCTGTCAGATGACACTGGCTATATATCTGCTATCGTGAAAGAATTCAGAAGCAGTTAAGGGACAGCATTAAGCTAACTGGAGTAGTGGAAATGAAGGACAAGGCCACTGGAGAGCCTGGAGCACTCTCCAGCTGAATCCCAGTCCTGGCAGTGCCCATGGGAATGTGGGCTCAGCCGGGCGACTGCAGGGTGGCACCGGGGGACGGTGCCCAGCACTGGCACTGCTCTGCCCACTGAGGTCTGAGGGAGGGGAGCCCTGACCCTCACAGGAACTGATAGCAAAGTCATAGCAGATACTACATTCAACTAACCTCCTCAAAAAACAAAAAATAAATAAATTAACCCCCCCACACCTTCAGTTGGTTTGACCATTCAAACAAACACCTGGGTGGGCAGGACTCGTGTTGATCAGAAAAGTGCAATTTTAAACGGGAAAATTCCACCCAATTCAGCCTCTTAACAGTTGCAGGGTGTTTCATGTGTGTTCGTGCAGACAGTGATGCTCCCCTTAAGAGGCTTAACTTCACAGTAAGTCTCTTATTGCCTCCACATTTATTTTCACACTAATGGCTCAATCAACATGACTACAGAATAGAAAATGAGAAAAAAAGTTCAATAAAAAGACAACAAAAGTGATTTTCAGCTCCAACAGGCTTCAAAGCTCAGAAGGAAAACTGAGCTAATATGTAGTGAATCACTTACTTAATGAATTTAGCCTCCTTCTGTTTGCTAATTGTCCAACAATGCTTGGCATTTTTCACATACACTCCTTATTTGGAATTATTTGCAAAATATCTCTTTCAAATAATTCTGAGATTCCAGATTGCTCACAAGCAGTTCATTGTGACTACGAAATATGAAAATAAATAAATAAATAAATTAGGCTGCCTGGTTTGCCTGGTGTTGCACAGCATACATTTCACTTCCCAGAGTGGACAGCATTTAGTCTCAGAACTGGGCAGGTCTGTGTCCACAGGCTGAAAGTGCAGTTTTCACACATTTCTCTAAATGTAAATTTAAATTTGTTTTTTCCCCCCATACACCCTCTATAAAATCATTTAACAGGTAGCTGAGAAACAACATATATACAAAGGTTTTTTAAAAACCACTGAAGCTATTATTTCAACTGCTTATATCTATTCAAATTTTAAATTACTATGACTGACAAGTCTCTCATGGCATAGCATCCTGAAGGTTGGCTCCTGAAAGTACAGGTGCTTAATTTTTTCCCCCCTCAAGCAGCCTCAGGATTGTTCCTGGGAATGCAGCCACCTTGCCTATAGCTATTGCTGTGTTGAGAGCCACCATATGAATAACTTTGTAGGCTTCTTTCATATATGATAATTGATAATTATACAAACAGTATCAGAGCAAAGGCAAGAACCCCTGTAGCTCACCTCCAGATGAAAGCCTCCACCCCAGAAAGCCTACAAATATTTCAGTGTGCTGTATAAAGCAGAACTGTGTGGAGGCAAAGAGAAGCCCAGCAGAAAACATAAGCTGATGATGTTGACCCCTGATCCCCTGTGAGATGAGGGCTTCAGTCATACTGAAAGCTGCCCCCATCAACCTAACTTTGGAAAGCAATCCTGTTGAACAGGTATCTCTCTTCTTTCCCTTTGCCAGGTTAAAAGAATGAGATGAAGAAAAAAGGGGCGCAGAGGGGAGGGAGACGTGCATCAGAAGATGACAACAAGCAAAACGTTTGTTAAACCATGCAGGTTTTGGCCTGAAGCATCCCCAGGTGTTTCACAAAATCATTCCTGAAAAGATCTCTTAGTCTTTGTAGAGAAGGATAAAGGTGTTTCATGTAATCCTCAGATTCATAGGGCAACAAAATATTTGTTTTTTCATTGTAAGCATTTATGTGTAAGATTCTTTATGTTGTGGATCTAATCACATTTACAGTAGTCCATGGGAAAAACTAACTTGGAATTCCAGACATGCCTCTACAAACAATATCTGTGGCAGCTCACTCCAACTCATACATTATTTTTATTCCAACGGTGCCCTCTCCTTAGTGCTGTTAGATTTTTTTTTTTTCTTTTGAAAAGGAGTATTCCTCTTTTGTAATTTCAGCCTTCTTATTTCTGACAGAAAGGAGGCAGAAGGGATCTGCATTTGCTGAGAATATAAGCTTCAAGTTAGGCACAATTTTGCTAAATTACAATTTGCTTTGTCAAATAACTAGGCATCCTCAGCTGATCATGTTTTAAATAGGACTGGCTCCTTTTAAACAAATCACTTGAAAGCCTGGTTCAGAGTTATTTAAAGTGGCTGGTATTTTATGACACCACGAATGCTGCACAATGCAACTGCTGAGCTTTAAAAACACAGAAACTAGAAAGTGGGTACAAGAAACTACCATCTGTCCCTCTAAACAATTATCGTCCTGCCATCTGTCTATACACTGGATAATGTTTCTGCTGTCGGTAATATTTGGTTGAAAAAGCTCTCTCTATGGATACTGAGAAGAGGAAACCATTGTAAGAAAAACAAAAATATATTGCTGATCATTCAAGTTTCTCTTTTCCACAAGCAAACCTGCCATGGCACTGTGTTCTACTGTTAGACAAAACATGAAGGGTACATTGCAACAATATTGATCTCCTAATAACGACAAGCTACTTCTCCACCATTATTCATTAGGTCCTTACTATGTTTAATATAAAAAGCACATGAAAAGCCTAAAACCAAATTTAAACCAGGAATAGGATGACAAAAAGTATCTTTGAAATTTGCTTTGGACTTCTCCACTTCTGTTTTTGTCCATGCCAGAGCAGCCACCCAGCAGATGAGCAGTTTAAGCCCTCCAATGAACCTGGTGGCTGCAGTCCTGCATTGTCCAAACTGAAAAGGGATTTAGATCCCAACACAGGATGGACAGAAAGCAGGAATTCCCTTGTGGATCCATAAACTACTGAGGCTCCTGCTCCCCAGCATATTTCAGCTATTCTGGAAGGGCAGAATTACTGCCAAAAGAACTTACATGAAAGACACCCTCAAGAAGTCTTTTGCCAGATCATCAGTTCCTCCCAACACTTCAGGTTTTTCCCTGTACTTTCCAACCTTTGAGATGAAGTCCTGTGTAGAAACACACTGCTGGGTATTACCTACACAACAAAGCCTACAATATAATCTTGAATTTGAGCACAGTAGAATTACCCTTTGATTAGGTCATTAATATCTTTATTGTAACTGTGCTTATTAGTGCTACAGTGCAATTGCAAGGCCCATCCCTGCAACTTGGATCACCCAAGACCTTTCATCTAGACTCAAAAGCATAATGAAAGGCTGCATTTGTTTTCAGGCAGTTGCAATTCCTCCATATCTGGTTCCTGTGGAGCCAAATGAATGCAGCAGCAGACACAATAATGGAACCAGCATCTGTTTAAAGTCTAAGCAAAGTGATAATGAGATCTGTAAAATCTGCTGAATGTTTTATTAAATAAATCAGCCATAATTCTTGTTGGGGAGGAAGAAAAGATACAGGATTCCAGGTTTCATGAAGAGATTAACACACTGTTTTTTCCCCTTCTAGAAAAATTAACTAATTTAGATGTGGGGGAAATAGTTTCATGATCTAATTCTAACCCTTTATGACATAAACAAGTAACCAAAAGATTTCAGCCTTTTGGCAACCTCTAATCAGTAAAGGTCCAGTGACAGAGCAGATACATTTAAAGTCAAGGACAGATGGAAGGCAGGGCAGGTGCAGGTATGGGGGTATAACCTTCATTTGAACCTCATTTGGGGAGGTTATGGGATTGGGTGAGGGTGGCAGTGTTTGTTTTCAGTGAACATCATGTTTCATGCAACATTTTAAGAGAATTTATAGTATTTTAAGAGATTACAAAAAAATTTCCGAAACATAGTGTGCACTGAGAATGGGAGTAACTTGACAATGCACTAAAAGCCAAAATGTTCATTTCTCCTGCAGCAGCACCCACCATCGTGCTGAAGGAGTCCCAACAGCTTATGTGAAGCCTGCTCTGTATGTGCAGAATATCCTTCACTAGAAAACACAGAGTTATTAGGGAAAAGCTGAATAAGCACAGCTGTGTTTCTGAATGGGCTTGAGTACAGCAGATATTCCCTGGAATATTATGACTAAAATCACAAAACTTGTCCTAGCCTGGAAATGCAGAAAACATGAATGTAGACTTAATGCTGGGGGAGGGGGAGAGAAGGAGACAGCAGAAGAAGGGCACAGAGCAGCTGGATTTCCTACACACCTTCCTCACACAGGGCACTTATCTCACCACACCACAAGTAACCATGCAGCATAGTAGATAAACTTTTATAAGAAGATTATAAAATCTTAACATTTTGTCTTTGTGAAAATAACAGTGAAGTTTGCCACAAAGGTCCAAGTGAGCAGAGCATTCCTCTTCCCCATCACTCTGGGACTGATGAGGAGACAGACTTCTCAGTTCCTTAACCCTTCTTACAGCCCCCACTTTTCCTTCATACCCATGCCTATAATTCTTCTTGAGTGGAAAACTAATCAAGACAAGAAAAGGGCAGCTTGATAACAGAAAGGGATTAGACCAAGCTAATAGCACAACTAGAGAACGAGATAAAACCTCCAACCAGCCTCTCCGGTATGGAAACAGGAAGGGAAAAGG
The DNA here is from genome assembly GCF_001715985.3 of Manacus vitellinus. Lineage (NCBI taxonomy): Eukaryota > Metazoa > Chordata > Aves > Passeriformes > Pipridae > Manacus > Manacus vitellinus. The sequence goes on from NW_021939395.1 coordinate 8,583,730, forward strand.
GATAAAGAATGTTTTTCTCTTGATCCTTGTCTTTAAGCACATTATTTTGAAAATCTCTTGGAAATGAAAGGAATCTCAGGAATAAAGGTAACAGCTGTAGGAATGCTGGTCTGTACAGACATCAGGCCACATGCACAGCACTTCACACGTGCCAGCCGGGCTGGACTGAGCACCTGCCCGGCCGGTCCCTGCAAACCCTCTGTACCACTCACCAGCCATCATTTGTGCTTTTTAAAACAAAATGGTACAGGGCATTAGGAGATTGCTTTGGGGGTTTTTTCCCCTCACTGACATTTGTGCTAGAAAACATGAAGTATTCAGCAGTGATGAAATGCAGCAGCAAAGCTCCTGATTCCAGTCTGTCCCTGCCTAGACTGAGGTCAGCCAGCAGCCTGGGAGAAGCACTTCATTTCTCCATCTTCATCATCTCTCCTGCCCAGCAAGCATAGGGACAACTCACTAAGGTCTCCTGTGCACTTCTATAGGTACAGATTTCAGTAATGGATCTGCAGAGCACCTCATATCCACTAGATAACCATCCAGATTCCAAAATATTCAACCTGTAAGTGCAATTCGCTCACAAATGAAAGTAGAAGGGGACCAGGACGAGTACTAGAAATTTTCCCCTCCCTCTCCTTTGTCACACCATGCTAATTATGCAATTCAGAGAAGCAAAGAATTTTATGATGTTGTAACAGGAGGGATCTAAAATCCTAATTTTTTTTTAGTCCAATCTCTCTCAAAAGTAGAAAATGAGAAATCAAAAAGCCAAAGTTATTTTTAGAATTCAGAAGTTATTGCACTCTACTGCCCAGTACAATGAACTATTCTCAGTTCATGTCAGTTGTTAATAAGACTTTAACATAATATAGCACTCAGCACGATTAAAAATACACCATAAAGGACATTCACCTCTAAAAATAGTTATAAAAAAAATTGGACAAAGTCAATCTGAAAATAGATAGGGGGAAAGGAAGAGAAGTAAAATAGATTAAGTAGGGCAAATCATACTGGATGCCAGGAATGAGTGCATTATTTCAAGTTCATAAAACATTTTTAAATAAATGTTTAACCAAAGCATTCAATAGCATGTTAACCCAGTCACAGTAACCATTCTCAATCACTTATTTGAAACCATAAATAGCAGAGGTTCCTCACAATAAGTAGCAGGGATCCTCACAATAGGTTCAGTCATGCAAGATAGTGAGAACTCTGGCATTAACTCCTTCTCGTGGTACTTCAACACAACCAAATCTGTGCTGGCCAGGGGATGTAAATCCAGGTTCACAACACTCCTAGGACTCTATGACAATGGAATCCTATGGTTCTGTAGAGGACTATAAGGCAGTATTTGTTTAAAACATCATAGGGAATAAAGTCATAAGGCTTTCAATAATCAAAAGAGGTTCAGGGAAAGGAATATTAGTATAAGTTATGCCGATATATTGGTAGTTGCTGACATGTGCTATTGATAGCAGTAATGAAGACCAAAGGACCACCCTCATCCAAAAACTAAACAAAAACAAAACAAAAAACAAAATTAAAAAAAACCAAAAAAACAAAAAAACAAACAAAAAAAACCCAAACCAAAACAAAACCCTATTAACAAAATAAAATAAAATTAATAACAAACCCATAGGCACAGGCTGAGGGAACAGCCAGAAGTGCAGAGGTGATCATTGCAGAGAGCAGGTATAATTTTCCCTCACTTGCACTATAAAGCAGAGGTGGGTATACTCCGTGCTGTCCAAAATAAGAGGGGTTGGGGAGTGGGTGCTGCCAATTTAAATATGCAGTTAAAATAAACAACTAAAAAAATACACAGAAATATCTGAAAGCACATCTTACCTAATGGCCAGAACGTGAGTCTGGGTTTAACACCATTCTATTCTAAGATTTCAGAGGAAATACTGGGGCAAACACTTCAAAAAACATCTGTACAAATTCCAAAACTGTTAAGAAAATTAATTTCTTTTTTTATTATTCTTTGGGATTCATGTACCAAAAGATACACTGAGTGTCTAAATCTATCTGGACTCATACTGTCTTAAAAAAAACCTTATTCAACTTCCAGCTGTGAATACTTCCATGAAATGTGTATTGCTTTTATGGCTTCCTTCCTGAAACCAACTCACTTGAATCTCGAGTTTACAGATGTTTTTGGTTCATAGTGATTAAAACCATCAAGAACAGTGAAAGTGTTTGAATGCCAAGTCTGTGCAATGTTTTTTAAAATCCTTAGGTGTCCAAATCAGAGGGATTTAATTTTCACAGATGCCAAACAGCCGCTTCCAGGCTTTCTCTGGGCCTTGGCTTAGCTCTGCTGGGAGGAGGGAGGAGCTGAGGAGTTAAAATTCCTCCAGTGCAGATATTTCAATGCACCTTCAGTGACTCCCTTCTACAGGCAACCTTCTCAGATATATAATGAAACTAAAAAAAAAAAAAGAAGCCAAAACCATTTTGGACAGCTCCAGTGACAGTCCAACCCCTGTAACGTTTGCAGGGTGAGACCACATGCCCTCTGAAGAGCCAAGTGAGTATTTCAATAACTTGTCTACCTAGAATATTAAAAATTACTCTTATGTGATACAGGAACACATTTAACTAGACCTACAGACATCCATTGGCTGTAATTGTGCAACAGAAAAGCAGCCCAAACAGCACACGCTGTCCTCCCTCATTTATTTTAGTCTCTAAAAGAAAGGTTAAGCTTTGGAATGATCTTATTGAATCTTGTAAATACTACTTACACTTCAATAGTGTAAAACTCATTTTCTCTTCACTACTGATATGGATCTGTTGAGGCTATTGAATGGATTGAAGTCCAGCCACATAAACCGAGCAAACAGCATTGGTGCAGATGCTGATCGGTGTGGCAAGAGCTTGTGGCCTTTGCAGAGTGAAATAGTCTGGACTTAGGTCAGTGAGTATGGTACTGTTTGAGGAACTATCTTAAAAGGGCATATGTCAGTAGAAAATTGAACAGTCTCTAGCTCAGTGTATTCCTTGAATAAAATGACCTAGCCACAGTATCTATAATTTGTGCACTAGGACTTGATCCAAAGCCAATTCAAAGTCATCAGAAAGGTACTCATTGATCTTAGCAGATTTCTGGTCAGGTATTAATTGGTATATTAAGTTTGATTTTTCTCCCAGAGCAACAAACATCAAATATGCACCTCTGCCATTACTCTAATCTTTGCTTAAAAACAAAATTCAACTGCTTCAACATCAGAGGCTGGAAACAGATTTGTTCATTTCCATGTCTAACATGGCAAATATTTTCATCTTCGCAATTACAAGCTGGCAGAAATTTCACAAAAATGAGGAGGTTAATTAAGATATTTTCATGCAAAAATTCTTCCTATTAGATCCTTGAGAAAACATTTTTGGTTTATACTATGCATCTCAGGGTTTAGACATTAACAGCATGGGTAGGTAAGGTGATTATGCAACTACCAAGGGTATCAAAAGGATTGCATAAAGGTTTGGGGATTAAACAATGCTATGCTACCAGCAATTGCTTAAACCTTAAAAAAATCAGGAGACCTCTGAAAAGCACATAGTGTTACCAAGTGGGCCAGATGAGATCAGTCCACCATCAAGATCACACAAGGCTGGATAGATTTGCTGGCCAACTGATGGTACAATCAGCACAGCAAGAAAGAACCCAGAAATGGTTTCTCTTCTGCAGCAGAAAGTCTCTGCACTCTTGGAGTCAGGCTACCACAGTGTAAAGAGGAAAGCAGCCTAGTGTAGCAAGCAGAAGAAGACACAAGGAAAAAGAAAGGAAAGGAAGAAAAATGCCTCCTGCTGTCACTTGTGGAGCAGAAGGCTTATCCACCACCCTTCACCTGCCCCTCGCCCACATCACCAGACTGTGCTGAAACCAACACAATCCCAGTAGCAGAGTGTCAGAAAAAATAAAGAGAAAAGCCTGTTCTGCACCCAACACTTAACATGATGATTAACTCCTATGATGATTAACTCCTAATTACAAACCACCATCTTCAGCAAAAGGGTTGGTTTGTTGGTTTTTTTTAAATAAATTACTGGAACTTCTCATTGCACTTGGTAACAGTCCCCTCATGTGGGTCAAAAAGCCCCAGGAGCTGTAGATGTCCTGCCCTGTTTGCTTACCCAGGGATACAGCCCTTGCTCACAGGAGCGGTCATGTGAGAGGAAAGTTAATGCATTCTTTCAGATCAATAAAAGCATCATTTAAGGAGAATTTAGAGCTCAAGACTGATTAAGTCCAAGTTGTTGATATGAAAGACAAAACCAACGAGGTAAAAAAATATATGAGTATATATTTCCCCCCCACTTTCATTTCATCATTTTCTTATAACATGGGACTTTTTAGGACCCTCCGCACAAAAAGGAAACATTTACCTCAAAATATTATTTGCATTTTCAGCAATATAAACATATCTGTGTGCACAAACATATTATTTGTACCTAAAGGATACAACTGATGCAGCTATAAGAGAAAAAGTAAGATCTTGGCTATCAGCATTGTCACTCTAATTGAGAGTTTCAGATCCACCCCCATCCGGCAGTACAACAGCAGAAAGAAGTTCCTGTTTATTTTTTTAATGCAGGCTTACATGCCCCCTGGCTATTGGAATACAAATACAAAGCAGATGCAGTGTTAATTTAATTCTGCAGCAAGTTTTCAGTGGTGCAGGAGCAGCATCAAAGACAGTCTAAGAATATCAAATTAAAGCCATCCATCATTCTTCTTGCATCGCATTGTCCAAATGGCTTAACCAATATCAATGAGGACTTAACCGTCACCAGCAAGTGGAAACACTGGTACCGTAGGGCTGAAATTAGACTAGATTTGAGTAAATTGAATGATTATTAGAGGGGGGACATTAACACAAGCTTCAGTCCAGCAAATTTAAAGCCTGTAATCAATCTTCACCAGGTAATCAACACCTATTTGTCACTGAAAATATTGATGCTTTGCTAGATTACTGGAGAATACCAAAAAGCTCCTAACTTCATTAACATGAAAGTACTAAGCAGATTGAGTCTAATCCAGGATAGAAGCTACCCTGGCTACATAGTAGGTCTGTCATTTGATCTGCAAGCCTCAGCTTCCCCAGATGCCTAATGTATGATATGATACACCTGCCCTTTGTGGAAAGCTCAAAGTGTCACCACTCTGAAGCCTGCAACCTGCACTTTCTGCATATCTCCATTTTTGTTAATGCACAGAAGAGTTTTTAGGAAAGTTTTATAGATAGGTAGAGAATAATAAGAGCAATTAACACTTCAAAAACGATACTGAAGGAAACCAGTATTGTCCTTTCTTTGCCATAGCCCAAAGCCTGCACTGAATTGCACACTTGTCATTACAACTGGTGATCCTTCATGTTAGAGTCTTAGCCCATTAAAACACTGCATGTTATCCCCAGCATGTAGAGGGATACTTAAATATTTTCACAAACCTCCTGTAGTTTTGCAGCCTGTGAGAGAAGAAAGTCAAGACGGGCTTCACAACACCCTGTGCCACAGCCTGACCTGCTGTCACAGCTGTGGAGGAGGAGATGGTGCCAAGGGATGGCTCTGGAAACAGGAGCCGACTGCTTCAGAGTCAGAGACATCCTGCACGGCCCAGCCACAGGGGAGAACAGTGAGGAAGACTTGTTAAATAAAAGGGGGGAAACTAAAAAAAATGGGTCATCAACTACTGTCCTGGGTTGCCCGTGCCCCGGTGCTGGCCCTGGGGCTGCAGGAGAGCTCAGGGGTGTCCCCTCGGGACAGGACCGGTTCCGACTCTGTGCAGGCCTCAGCCAAAGCATATTCAATAAAGGGTAAAATGCTGCTGGTCCGTGAGGCAAAAAGAGCGAGGAAAGCCCTGCAGCACCAAGGGCTGGGCAGGGGGAGGGAGGAGGCACCACAGGCCACAGCAGACACTGCCCTGCGGCCATGGAGAGACCTCAGGAGCTGGGTTTCCTGGCAGGAACAGCATCCATGGAAGGCCCACACGGAGCCAGGGGAATGTGCAAGAAGGAAGAGGCGACAGACAGACAACGACCCCCAGTCCCTGCACCTTGAGGGCCGGGGGAGGCACAGGGGGCAGGAGTGAAGGACTGGGAGTGAGCCTGGGACAAACTGGAGAGGAAGGGGCTCTATGGTTTTGTCTTCACTTCTACCATCCTACTCTAGTTTTAATTGGCAATAAATTGATTTAATTAACCCCAAGTGAGGTCTGTCTTGCCCATGGTAATAATTGATAAGTGTTCTCCCCGCCTTTATCTCAACCTATGAGCTTTCTCCTCTGATTTTGTCCCACATCTTGCTGGGGTGGGGTCGGGGGGCAGGTGTGACAGAGCACCTGGGGGGCTGTCTGGCAGCTGTGCAAAGTCAGTCAACCACCAGCATCTCGTAAAAATCCCACATCTATTGCCTGAGGATGAAGAATCTGAAAGCAAGACAGAACTATGAGGGAAGAAAGCACGTGTTATGAGTATTTGCCATCACCCAGAGAGGTATTTCAGATCTGTTTCAAAAGGTTTGATAAAATGAAACTACAACTCCACAAACAAAAACCTCTGATACAACTAGAACGTTTTAAAAAAACAAACAAACAAACAAACAAAACAAAACAAAAAACCAAAACAAACAATACAGACAACAAGAAGAAATTCATGCTGAATTCTTCAGCTTTTGTCACTGGAAAAAAAAAAAAGTTATGACACTGTGTATTTATCAAGCACTAGAGTATCCAGGAATATAGTGCAACCAATGCAAAGCAATTTAGATTTCACTTCTATTTGGAGTCAGCTGAGCTACACCACTGCACAAATCATAATTGTCACAGTGGCTGCAAAAGTAACATTTCATCAGATAAGCCTACCATCTTCAAAAGAAAGAAGAGGAATTACAAAAATCAATTTTCTACTCATTACAGAAAGCGTAAGGATCACTAAAGATCGCTATAACTGCCACAGTGCTTTGGGTAATTTATACAACAATTTCTCAGTTTTTCACGGTGGACTGTCACGTATAAGACAGCGTGCAAATGAAAAACATAAAAATAATTCAAGCAACGCTACTGAGAACAAAAGTGTTGCAGAAAAAACACCCCACCAACATTTCTTGGAAAGAAATGTGAAAATGCAGACAAAAAACCTATAGGTGGTTGCTAGAGAAACAGCCAGAGTGTATCACAGTATCATCTACAGTTATTCATACAGATCACTTAACTGAGACAGCAAATTAAGTAGACCCCCTTCTCCCAAGAGAACAAAAATGATACATTGCAGTAAAACAAAATCTTTGTGTACTGCCAACAATACAGTAGTTCCTCTTTTAAATGAGAAAACAATTATAGACTTGGCTGAGAAGTAAACTTTTTCCCCCTCTGTGATTCCTAATATTTCAAATCCTGGAAACATTGATATGATTTTCATAACTGTTTGTCAGTAGACAGCTGAAAAGCAGAAAAGCTCTTTTAGAAATATTTGAAACATAGAAGTGCAGCTAAATCAAATTATTTAAATGTTTGAAAATATCATAGTTCCAACAGGTAATTCCAACAATATTTTTCAGAGACATTCCTCTAACCACAAATAAACAAAATAAGTATAAACAGTTGCTTCAAACTATTCTGTTCATATTCTTGATGGTGTAATGAATTGTGGTACAGATAAATCAACAATTTGGAAGATGAGAAACATTTTCAGTCATTTTTCCTCACCTACAAAAAGAATTTCACTATTAGAGAACATGCTTCACACTCCTCAAAATATGATACTGCCCCTTACTTTTCATGTGGTTGATCTTTTCCCCAAGAAAAATGGTCAACTACTTCATGATAATACTTAGCATTCATTGGAAATAAGATTTGTGCCCAATACAAATGTAATATTGGTCTTTGTGGTCAGTACTCAAAATATCATTAGTAATTAATCCATAAAAAGCCTCAGGCTTTTCAATGCCACATTAAAGCCAGGTCACAATCTGACAGGGGACATGAAAGAAGCCCTAGTGACAGTCTAACATATTTAAAGCAGTACTAGACACCGGATGCCTCATTTTTTCTTATCCTCTCTCTCCCTTCATCAAAAGATTACAGCACTCTGCAAGGCTCAGATCTCAGCAGAAGAGAGGGGAAACCCCTTTCCTTAGCACTGACATTCCAACATAAAAATTTAAATGGATAAACCTCTACAGTTGGCAGAATCAGCAAGCTCTTAGAGCTACTTTGAACATGTATGTTTAACTGGACATCAGGGAATTCCAGCCCAAACCTTGGCCAGGGCTCAAACTGTATGAACAACCCCTGGCTGGAGGGTCTTGCTGTATCAAATTAGATCATCCCCTCTCAGGAGCTCAGTTGTCACTCCATCACAGGATGGATGGCCTGGAGCAGGTGAGAACAGCTGGACTGGTATTTCAGCTTCCTGCAGCAATATATTTTTCCTCAAGGACTCCCCTAGTACTCTTCCCTTGGCCCTCAGGCTCTGTGCTCACTTTTTCAGCTTCCCAGCCCAGCCCATCATCCTGGTTTGCCAGGCTAGCAGTGTTTTACCAGGAACAGCCAGCACCTAAAAACAGGATCTGCCCCTTGATTCTCTGAGCAGGCTGATATGGAGAAGGGGCAGGGGTAAAGGATGTTCAGAGCTTCAAAGAGAAGGAGACAAGAGACCAGTATACAAAGAACAAAAACCAACTCACAATGGAAATTTCATCACTTGTTAATCATCCCTCCAAGATGTAACAAAGCAGAAACTCTTGCCAAATTCCTTTAATGTCTTCAAAATGTGATTATCTGTGGGAAACAACATTATCTGAAACTGCTTAATGTATTTTTTTATTTCCCGAGATTCCAGAGAAAGTAATGGTAATGCATTTGTACTAATAGGAAAAAAAAAAAAAAGTTGGCTAGGAGGATCAGAAAGATACACCCAAACAACAGTAGGCAATGAACTGCACAGTTCTGAAAGCAAATCCTATACTGAATACACCTCACTGCTGTGTGTGAGTATTAATTATTTTCAAAGGTGAAGTGATTCCCATTTATGCACAGCAAGACCTTTTTCCCCAAGACTAGACAGTGGGTGATACCTGATACAAGAATTTGAAAGATTTGCTCAGAATTATGATCTCTGGCTCTGGGGATTAGCTCGTTCTATCCACTGGTGCAGTGAGATAATTCTGCTGTTAAGAAAAGGTATAATGTCACTTGTGCTGAGGATTTACATGTTCATCTGAACGAACTTAGTGTCTGGTTTCTCTGTACTTCTGTTTATACTATTCTTGTCAGATTTAGCACCAATGACCAACACAAAAAATTATTACTAAAGATTTCACTTAAAAACCCCCAATGATACACAGTAACTACAATGAGCAAAATAAAGTTATAACTGCAAGAGAAAAAAGCAGAACATTGACTGACCCAGTGCTACCCTTCCTTACAATCACTAGTCAGTGATCCAGAATAAAATCAGAGAAAATATATGTTATCTGTTCAGAGGAGCAGATTGCACAAAGAAAATCTTCCTTGAGATAGCCCACCCTTCCAGTTACTGAGAGATTGAGTGATGTCAACCAATTCCGAGCTTTATGGTTTCTCCACACAACCTGCAGGACCCCTGGTCTCTGTGAAGAAGGAACCTGAAGTGCACAGCTTAAAAGGGAGCTTCAACATGCTCCCTTCCCTCCCAAGTCCCAAAATTTGATGATACAGAAACCATGACTGCCAGCTCACAAGTGGCAGACACCAGGCATGGTTCACATGTACCGCTGGCAACTGTGCACCTTCACCTCCCACCAGAATAACACTCTGCTCCAACATCCAGTTGTCAAATATTATCAGCTTCCATCATGTTCCTTCACAAAAGAAGTCAACAGGTAAACAAAGTTTATCCCTCATAAATGAAGCCTGCTGCACTGTGAACTCAGAGGCATCTGCCCCAGACCAAGTGCCAGCCATCCAGTAGATGCAAGAAAGTAACTTTTCTTCATCTTGTTGCCCAAGTGTTTGGAGTAAAACAGAGCAGTAACCTCTTTTACTAATTGCCTATTAAGACTTCTCAATTACCTTAAAAAAAAAAGAAGAAAAAAAGGGGTTTTAAATTGTTTAACCCATTATGATCCCAGCAGGAGAAACTTGAAAGCTAATAAGAGAAGTTATTTCAAAAGGCCTACGAAGAGCTGTCCCAGCATGGTTCCTCAAGAAGTCTGCTCTTTTCATCAATCAAACTCCAACAAACATCTGATAGCAGACGTTGTCTATGACAGAGACCATTTGGAGCCACCTTCTGAATAAAAAATAAATCTGTGAAGAAGGTTCTGAACACCCCCCATACACACTTGAAACACTTTGCACCATTGCCTTTTGAAGGTGACTTGTGTGCATTTTTGGACTCTGGGGAACCCCAAAAGAAAGGATATAAGCAGAAGGGCTGAGGCTACAGCCAGAAATTGAGCAGTTGCTGAGAATGTTTTGAGGAGGCTGCTCAGCACAGCTACATCTCAGCTCTGTTCCGTTCCTGCCACCACCTCCCCAGCCTCCTCCCCTGCTAAAGGAGGGTGCAGAGAGGTTTTGCTGCAGAATCATGGGAGAAAGGCTTCTTCAGTCAAGTCAAGGATTTCTGGTTACCCACTAAAAGAGATGTCATTGCATTTCAGGAGACAGATTCCTACCGAGTACAGTACACCAGCCTTCTCTGCTGTCACTACAAGCACAGCCATTAATTTTGCCAGTGCTGCTGTTTGTCTTGCACGACTCAAAGAGGTTTCTCATTTTATTGCTCATGGGGCAGGCAGTGACATTTTGAGGGCAGCAGGTCTGCTCTACTATTTCTTTTCTGGCCAGCTATCTTTGAAGGCTCCTTCTATCAAAGAAGACCCTTCCTTACCTGATGCAAATTTCTTGACTGTAGCAGCACTAACTAAAATTCAGCTGAGCTCAAGAGGTGCTTCTCACTCATGGCTGGACAAGAATCCCTCAGAGAGAGGTGTTAAAAATCAAAGTGCTACAGAAATTCCCCCATCCCAGTGAGAAAAGGGATAGCTTTAATACTACAGGTGTACTTCAGTAGCAGACAAGGGACAATTGAAATTTTTTTCTTCCTGGAGGGGAAATACAAGTTAGGAAAACAAGAAAATGTCTGCTTTGAGAATTATGGGACAAGACTTGGGAAAAGTATGACTGGGCCTAAAGGGCCTCACCTCAAAGTCTGGAGATACTATGACAAATGTCCCACATGTAAGATAGAAAACACTCAAGGCTGACCAACCTGTTGCAGATGCTAGTGACAGAAAACATGGCAGTGCCAGGCAGCAGGGCAGTGGATGAAGGACTATCTAGTTTCTCTACTGGACAAGCACCACAGCAAGTGAATTGCTCTGCTTCTGAACGCAGGGTAGGGAGAGAGGAGATGGCCCAAAGCACTGCTCCAAACTTCAGAACGAGTTTGCTACTGATTTCTTTTCCCATTCTCCAAACAGGTACTAATTAAATGCAAAAAGCACTTGGCAAAGTAGCCAGAGCACACATCACACAGCACTCAAATTACTTTCTGAGAAGCGACATTCCTTGATAGTCATGTATTTTACTACCACAAGCTTAGTTGTTCTCTCCTGCCAGCAGCACACACCAGGCTTTGTTCCAACAGGCTTCTAATGTCGTACACTGAACCCTGTAATTCTTGGCAAGATGCAGCAGCTTTGCCTGTGCAAAGCATGACAGGCAGCCCACCGTGACACAGCCCATTAGAACGTGCCATCAGGATCCAGGGTGGAACAGCACACTACAACTAGCACATTATAATGACTTTTCACTGTCTGCTGTAAGAGGTGCTCCTGCAACGTGCAAGTTGAACTGTGTGCAATATGTCAGCAGATGGAGAAAGGGAGTTTAAGGAGCCCGCTGCCCGAGTTGTTTGGTTATTACTGGCTTTGAAAAGAGGATTCCTTGCTGGATTTTTCAAAGTTCATAGCTAGACAGGCACAAAAGGTCCATCAGGTCCACCCCAGAGACATAAACATACACACAAACCTGGGGGCCAGGCCTGACAAAACCCTTGGCAAAGGGCTTCTGCTGCCGGGGTTAACTACAGCTGGATTTGATGAAGTAGGTATGAAAAAGCTGCAAGGCTTAAGTCAGGCTGATTTTTTAACAAGAACACCATCTTTTAAGGGCTGTGTGAGCAATTCTACCTGAGCAGTATAACTATGACATTAAAAAGTCCACACTAGCCTTTTCCTCTGAAAATCTAACCCCTAATATCAATGTATTTGAATTGCAGGCTTCTAATGTGCTGGTTACTGTTAGAAAAGCTTGCTTCAACCAGACAGAAAACAATCTCAAAAATAAATACATAGCACTCAGCTAATGAAGAATCCAGCTGTCCTTGTGCCAGTTCAACTCACTCTGTCATCAACTGGGCTCTGTTGCATAATCACTGCAACAGAAGAATTTGGTAAAACACACTGGAAGATCCATAAATGCAGCTCAGCAGTAGCTTCAGCTTTATGTATGATAAGCAGAAAGCTGATCTTTGCCAGCCTGTCTGTTCATATATTCAAGAAATCAGACTGTTTTCCAGAAAGGGCAAATCTGTGTGCTACAGCTAAGATAATTCATCACAGGTGGTATTTCGAACAGGCCAGACTGAGACAGCCAAGGTAGGAGTCTGCTTTCAAGGAGGCAACATTATGAACTCCACTGTGCTTCCAGACACCCCCAGAGTTTCTGCAGAAAACCTACTCCTACATCTTCAGAATACAATCAATTCAGCTACAAACCAAATTCACTAGAGAAGTCCTCCTCTTTCTCTCTCACCCCTTTATCCTTCTCCAGGCTGACATCACCACAGCCGTACACAGACATGGATTGCTAATGGACAGAACAGGGAGCAGGAACACAGAGCTGAAGAAGCTTTTGTTTTTCACCACAACATGAATTATGAAGCCTCCTTACCTGGGTTTGTACTTGATTCCAGACAATGGAGAAGAGCAATGAAGAAGACTTCTGCACAAATGTGGAAAGACTCAGTTTTTTATAATAGCATGGTCTAGAGATCTCTTATCACCAACCACTCAGCAATACTAAAAAAAAATTCACCAGCCTGCCCCCACAAATAACCCACAGCAAAATAAAAGAGCAACTTCAGAGCACCAAACTGGGCATTTACACTGATGAGGAAGAATGTACATAAATACCCAACTTTTGTTAGCAACTGTGACAAAATGTAACATATTCTATATTTTCATGTTCTTGACGCATGCGAGAAAATCCTGTCAAACTGCTCATTACTTCAGTAGTGTCCAGAACGAGACCTTACAGATGGCACTGCAACTTTTTTTTTCTCCATTATGTGTTTAACAAACATTATTTGGAAATATGTTAGCAGGACTGTCAGCTGCACTATCAACATGCCATCTTTGAGTCCACGCAGACATTGTCATCTCTGCTGGCTGAAAACCTGACATTTGCATTGCCAGGGTTGGGAATTCTATGCATTAGTAAGATTTCATGTCTTCCCATTATAAGAGCCTGTTTTCTCTTCCCCCCTGGGGTTAGCCAATGTACACAGTATTGAATATTTTTATAACAAGTCTTGTCCTCTTGCTGATTTGAATTACATGCAAACTTCAGCCAAAATAATTCATCTGCACAGCAAAGAAAGCATGTGTGGATATTCTTCTGTGATGCTCAGTCAGAGCTTTGAGATTTGTCAACATAGTTTTCTCTGCTATGAGCTCTCCCAAAATGATCCAAAGTCAGACTTTTATTACAATAAAGTTTAAATACTTCACTAAAATAGAAGAAAAACTCAAAAAGACTACAGAAAAAAAAATGGAACCGAGTTGTATGCTCCATTCTCCCATTCACCACATCAGGACAGTACCATCAACTTCTTAACAATTTTTTTTTCCAAGCCCTAGAGAGGATAAACACATGGAATTCAATAGGCATGCAATAGGGAGAGATATTCCCTATATTACCTTCATGAAAGACAATCCAAGCCGGCCAGACTGAGCTTTGAAGAACTACAAACAGAAGACATTCAACAAAAGCCCTCCATTTTAGTCTTTAAAATACTGCATAAGCTCATTGCCACTGAGTGTGCTCCATCTTTTCCTGTATGTAACCACAGCTGTGCAGAATTCTGACACCTGGGCCTGCATTGGAGAGTAGGAGAGGGGTCCATCTAAATTAGAGTCGAGAGAATAGCAAAAGAAAGGACACTCATAACTAAGACAACTGCACGGTGCCACCAGACAGAGACCGGCAGGGAGACAGACATCGGTGCTCAGTTTGCACAAACTGCTCTTAAACAGTCAGAGTGCAATACTGCCACTACAGTCTCCAGTGCTAAAGATCTTAAATTGAGCACCACAAGCTGGCAAAAGACTTCTGACCTTTTCTCTTTTGCTTCAGCTTCCCCTAGTTGCTGTCACTGCCTCATCTCAAAGGCTTGTTGTGAAGATAAAGTCATCATTAGTGCTTGTGAAGCTCTCAGACACTGCAGTGGCAACTGCTGTTAAAAAACCCATGAGGAGATTTAGATTTTCTTTTCAGAGCAGAGTTTCAATAGTGTGCCATAAATAAAGCATGGGACCACACACTGAACAATGGGGAAAACATAATACTGAATAGCTGCTCATTTAGTGAGTGCTATTCATCCTGCTCACTGAATGAGGCAGGAGGAAAAAAGGTAGTATATGATCATGTAATTAAAGACTGCATCATAATGCATACACACAGGGGGCCTGAATTAGGGTTGCACTGACAACCTTATGTTTGATTGTTTAATTTTGCAACCTTAATGATGTCCCTTTAATGTCGTTTAGCATTACATTTGAATTCTTTCTCTAAAAACTGTATTAGGCAGCATTTGTCAGTAAATGCAAGTAATCCAATGCATTATGTATATTTGGTTCCCTCCGGGTCTTTCAGTATGATAAGAATGGTTGCAAAATATTATATTTAACAAGATTTTCCAGGAGTTTTTCTGCAAAGTATTCTCCTGTTTAAATCCTTTCAGTAGATTCGTTGAAATATCTCCAACACAAAGCTATGAAGTGAAACAGTACTTCTATCATAATTATGCAATGAAATTTCAGCCAGAAGCCTTTGCTCTGTCTCTCTGTAAAATAAGAAAATTTCCTCCCCATCCTAGTAGGACTAACTTGAAAAAATAGCAATGAGAATTACTGGCAACCCTTTAACAGGACAGTGAAGCCCCTACTAACTGTGAAAATAGAGCTGATGTGAAGTCATATCTCTTAAATATGAATAAGTGAAAGTATTTTCATTGGCAATGTGACTTAGTGAAATACTTCCTATACCAGCATTCCTGTACTTTCCTGTAGGCTAAAACTTGGACAACAATGGCACCCAGTATGGCAGAGCTGTCCCACCTCTCAGTTGCATTTGCACCATTTCAAATGGGCTTGAATATTCCTGTCATGCCCATATTGTCATGGGAACCCAAACTCCTACATAATATTAAGATTTCAGCTTTGGTTTTGAAATCCCATTCTAAACATACATGGGATTTAATTAATTTGAAGTGGGAAGCTAAATCACTCCCAGCTAGTCAAATTCACTGTATTTTGGTCTAGCAATGCCAGGAATTACTGTGCTCAGTCAACCCCTTTAGCTTGTGGCTTCAGTGAAGAAATGATTGTGAGCCCAAAATGAAAGATCACAGGCCTCACATAAAGGTAACTCCAGACAAATTGCAAAAGCAATTATTCATCCTACCATGGAATAGGGAGGAGTTCAAGAAGCGTGATTTGCCTTTTTTATTTGTTTGCTTTTGTGTTGTTTTTACCTGGACCACTCTCGTAAGGCACCTTCCTTTGGTAGGAGACAGTGGGATTTCCTAAAGGTAGAGCACAGACAGAACACCCCAAAGGGAAATGCACACTATGCTCTCCCACACAGAACACACTTTTTCCTCTTTCTTGCCTTTGACCCTGTCCCCACCCCTCCAGAATACAAGTATTTACAGCAAAACTGCTTCCTCCCAGTGGGTGCTCACATAATGCACAGGAATGGACAAAGCACAGCACCCCTTTCTGTGCACAGCAGCCCCTCAGGTCAGCTGCAGTCTGCCAGCAAGTCATCCCACATCCAAAACGTCTGCCCAAAGAAAGCAATAATGAGAGGCAGATGCGAGCTACAGTTCACTCTCAGAACTGACAGTCACATTTAAAAGTAAATAAATAGAAGTCAGAGCATCTCCACACTATG
Source organism: Manacus vitellinus (assembly GCF_001715985.3). Lineage (NCBI taxonomy): Eukaryota > Metazoa > Chordata > Aves > Passeriformes > Pipridae > Manacus > Manacus vitellinus. The sequence continues at coordinate 8,599,958 of NW_021939395.1, forward strand.
GTGAGAGGTGTCAGGGTACAGTCTGGTTGTAGACCAGCCACATAAACAGCATGACAACCCTTGGACTTCTCTTTGAGGGCCAGCTACAAGTTTTTGGCATCCCATCCCTTTCACAGACAGCCCAGACAGCCCCTATTACTTTTTAGCTGTTCTAGCACATCTCTTAGTTGATTTTTCTCCTGATTAGGTTATAGCTTTTATCACAGAATTCACAGATCATGAATCCTTGAGCAAGTAGGAATTGTATCTTTTCTCTCTTTTTTATTTTTTATTTATTGCAAGATAGCAAGGAAGACCCTTGTTTTAGGGGATTAAGTCCCAGTGGAGTCATTAGGAAGCCTTCCAAATTATTTTGGTTGGCTGGGAAAGTGCTTTGGTTTACACTTTTGACAAAAAAAAAAAAAACAACACTCTAGACAAAACCAAAAACCTGGATGAATGCTAGTCAGTAGATATTTTATCAGGGGCCGCTCAGTCAGTGACATAAATAAACCAGTTACTGACAGAAGAAACAGATGCACATATGGACAGACCAACCCCTCTCAAAATCCATCTGCCCTGCCTTGTGGATTCTATCGAATATCAATAACTTTTTTAGCTTATTATGTAGCACATTGTCCAAAAAATATGCAAACAGTCACTATCTGCTAGTCCCCAAAGACTGGATGATGTTTCGGTGTTGACTACATTCAGAGCAGGTTTTCAACCATAGATTTCAAAAATACTAACAAATTCTTGCAACGCAGAGCTGCAGGTACCTCATGTAGGTGGTGATCTGCAGGTGTAAAGCAGAAGCCATTTGAGCTCCAGACACAGACCAGGTCCTTCTCATCCTACATAGTCCAGAGACTGAGCACATGGTTTCTAGCCAAGACAGATGACAATCCTTGGGAAACATCTTTGTTCAGCGTTTTCTTAGTGAAAAACATGGTGCATTGGCTTCCTGCAGTGCCACGTTACATTTCCACTGCTCACTGAGGAGATTCTACAGCACCAGGTGAATGCCCCACAGCCTAAGGACAACTAACTAAAGGTGAGAGATCAGAAAAGCAAAGGGCACCACCTGCTCACTGCTGTGGGTCTCTCCAGTGTCACAGGTACACGCATGGCATGTGACACATGGCTTCTCACCAGCTCAGATCACCTCTGCAGTCACTCCCACAGTCTCTCCCACAAACCCCTCAGCAGACAAGGCCCCAGCACAGCTCCCCCAAGCCAGCAGCCTCTACACAGGGGACTAGTGGAGGAGAGCAGCAACTCCAGACAGACAAAAGGGAATATTTCCTGCATGTGAAATTCAGAAGCAGCAAGGGAAAGCCAGTATCCTCAGACTATGAGTGCTGCCAAAAGGGGTGGGACAGCAATCACACCTTGGCAGGTGTCAGATAACTAAATAGCTTACAGCTGATGTGATGAGTAAGGAGAGACCTAAGCAAAGTGAGGTGCAGGAGACTTAAATTAATTATGACCAGGGTAGATGTAGAACTTCATCTTGCAGGTTCCAGATCAGGGGAGAAAGGAGGTCACCTGCCCCTTGGTAATTCAGCTATGAGGGGTTAAAAATGCCCCTCCTCACCCCAGCACAGGAGCTGTTCCTCTGTGCAGACTGGCTGTGAGAAAGGAGTGCTGCAAAGCAGCAGTGGAGATGGAGCAAGTGCTTTCTAACATACGGCTCCAAGGCTGTGGCTGCTGCAGGCAGGTTGGTGTTCTGAGGGATGCTGACTACATGCCAGAGACAATAGGAACTTCAAGTCCTGCTTTTCTTTATTTGTGGCTTGCATTGTCTGTCATTCAAATTTGAATGGTCAACAATAAACCGTTGCTTACAATTACTGCTTCCAGGATGACTGCATTTAATGCTTTCCTGACACACTGTTAGTAAGATATATGTTATTATTATTATTTTCAAATCAATGCTTAAATGAATAATTTGTATGCACCAGTGAGCTTTACTTGAAATCTAGAGACATGTCTAAAAATAAATGTTGTGCCAATGGGTAAATTCTGGCAAGTCATTGAATCAAGGGGAGCGTGACAGGGGCGAGTGGAAGATGGAAATAATTAAGCTGGGTTTTTTGCCCTTTTCATCAGGAGAAAAAAAGCATTTTGCCTAACAGATGAAAATTTGAAGTGTTCTGTAGGAGACACCTTTTGTTTTCCCCAATAATGAGCCGATTCCAACACCCAAACCAACCCCCTACACAAATAAATTCATTACTTCTATGCATTTTTTGTTCACATGTAGCTGTTCACAGGGTTTTTTTCAAATACAGTTTTCAGAGAGCCCGAAATGTAAAAGAGAGTCTTGAAGTTCCCCAAGGAAATTTGCACAGCAGATGGTAAGATATTGTAGTTTCAGAGGTTTGATTAGAAGGGTTGGTGATATCTGGTGGGTTGAGTGCAGGCGTGAGAACCAGGAGCTTTCAAATTCTAATCCCCACTTTATCACTTACTCCCTGCCCAGCCTGTGGCAGGTTGTGTGATATTCTCCTTCTGCATTACTGCAAAATGCAAACATGGGTGATTCTCACAGGATTGCTTGGAAGGATTAATCTAAGGTTTTAGTTTGCTTAGATCTTAAATGCTAGCCATACTCCATAAATGGAACACTATTGTTATACCAAATCAGAATCTGCAATGCTCTACAACCCAAAATAGTACTTCTGAAAAAGTACAGTTCTAACACCCTCACTCTAAGCAGATCATCCAGAAATTAACTGGTAATCAACTTGAACTAAACATACTGAGACAAATTCAGTGTGAATTTTTTCACGTGGCACTTCTACAAGTGTGCTGTTTTAAGGATTAAGTTTATAAACAGAATTCTGAACAATACAGTAAATAGCAAAAAAAAACAAAAACAAACCAACCCCCAAACTGTAAATAAACAAAGCAAAGACATCACTGGAAAGAAACATATCATGGGAAGGACTTTGTTCTCATAAGGGCTCATAAAATATCTTGAAAACATATCGCCAGTCCTGATGGGGACCTGAAATACTTAATGCTTACAGCAAACATTTGCTTTTGCAGTATCTTCTCTTGTACTTCTCTCCCTTCGTGAGTTTAGAAGTGCAATCCACATTTAACTATTTTTAAGCCAAAAGCTAAATAGTTTAGTGAAAAACAGGAAAAGATATAATTGAGTATCATTTTAATGGAGGCTACACCTAAAAGCTTTTATACAAGTGGTCCAGAACCTCTCTGTTTCACCACCAGATGTGAAAACATCTTAATCCAGCACAACCGAGGATTCCTTCAACAACATGCCAAGAAGTAAATTACTTCCACTAAGTGGAATAGACCCATTTTTGCCTACTATAAGAGATTCCTAAGCTTTGTCCTCATGTGTCTTGGAACCTACAGATCAATTATCAGTTAAAGATAATTCACCCCAACGTCGTGATTCCTGCTTGTATTTTATCTGGTCAGTACATCAACTCTGAAATAACCACTACACACTGAGGCAAATAACATCAAAATATGTTGCATAGAATACAGCAGTCAACTCCTACAGCTTGAAGCCACTAAATAGAACTAGTTAAAGCCTAGAAATTGTGTTTACAAAAAAACACACACCAAAAATTCACACACACACACACCACAAAGCTTCAACATTTGTTAGGGGAATGAGGGGAGAGTACGTGGGAGGGAGAAAAAACACCCCACAAAATAAAAAGTTCAGCCACTTTTCACAAAATTAAAGGTTCCTCCCACATCCATTCAGTAGTAGTTGGTTGCAGGTCTTACATTCCTTGGCTCACTATCTGCTCCATCGTCACTGAGACATCCTACACATTCCTCCAGTGCATGGCAGCAAAGTCAGAGAGAAATAATTGTGGCCATCCACAATGCTCATCTGTCCATCCTGTCTAGGGTTAGTGGTAGAAAGGATACAAGGCACAAGAAGTACAATTTATACAAGGAAATGCAGAAATGCAAGGTTTAAATTTATGTTAGCCAAGAGCATTTATTTACTCCTGCTTTAATTAAAATTAAATGTTTGATGCGGAAAATATTCAGTGTATTCTTACAGGAAAAAGAAAACAGATGGAAAGACACTAATGAGCTCAGGGGCAGCAATCTCTTCATTATGCATCCAGAGATACACAGAATTCAAAGAATAGGAGTTCCACATTTAGAGTGGAATACAGGACTTCACATTTAAAGACTCCATAAACATTAAATCAGTCAAATTCCTAAAACTGAGTGGTTTATGGTTGTGGTAATGTTCATGGAGTGTTGTGCCCAAACCAACACAAGAGGCTGAAAGAGAGAGAAGCAATTGTCAGTCGTCAAAAACATGAGTAAGAGACATTTAAACCCTCCCATACCCCCACAGGCTTGAAAACATTTTTGTATCTGTTGAGCCCTGACATCACTGTGAGTCATTACTCGGAATCAAAAGAAATTAGGGGGCTTAGATGTATTGCAGACACCTCCTGAAAGATCTTCATGCAGCACTTTGTGAACATGGCTGCTTGTTGCCTGCCCTTAGAAACCCACACACACTGTGCTTCACTGAAAATTTGCTTGCTGAATTTGTAGTTATTTCAGTTGTTTCAAAATAATTTTCCTTTGGGGAATGAAAAAAGAAAAAAAATGAAGGAACCTGAAAAATCAGCTCTCAGTGCTGTATTTGTTGGACTTATGAAAATGTGCAGCCTCCCCCTGAACCAAGCACTGAATTCAGATGCTGCTTTGACCTTATATCTCTTATGTACAATCGTATGTGAACTATGCTATTATTTCCGAGTACCTTATCTTCTGTTCTCAGTTGTATCTGTGTCCACAGAGAGGAGTTGCATTTTGATTTTAAATTTTGGAGCAAAAGGTCAATCTGCAGCAGTAAGAGAGAGAATTAGAAGAGAACTGAGACTGAATGGGATCCCATTTGTTTAGAAAGTAAATACACAGCTATACAAGAACTGCCTTTTAATTTCATTTGTCTAAAGCAATAGCATGAAATCCAAGTCGGTTTTCCCACAATGAAATCATTTCACTGATGCATTTTCTCCTGCTTGGAATAATGTCTCATACTTCTTTATTCCATCTTTAAGATTAATTCAGGGAAATCAAGGGCACTTCTCTCATGGGCTGCAGGCAGTCATGTGGTTAAGGTTTGTTTCACATTACCCTGCTGCTTAGTGAGGATCTACATCACCTTCAATCAGAAAGAATAATGTTGTGTTTGCTCATAATCTTAAGAAGAAAATAATTCAAATAACCACAGTTACATAGATAAAATTCCTCTAGTGGAAGAAAATTCCTTCCCCCATGAGTTTCAGGATCCCAGTAACTATTCCAGATATTCTCTACTGTAGTGGTAGTGAGACTTTCACTAATTTCACAGAAAGTAATTGTGGGCTTCAACAGAACCAACAATTTTCATAACAGAGCTCAGATTTGAAAAATTCCATGTGTTCTGGGTACATCTGGGCACCCCTTTACACTGCAGAAAACCAGAAACAAAACCTTTCATCAGAGCAGCCTTGGATACTGAAACTATTGTGAGGGATGTAGTTACTTCTCCAGTACTGCACAGCTGCATTCACAGGTTTGGTCACCCAGGACAGTTCATCCATAGAAATAACGTGCAATTCCCCTGCCTTTTCTAACAGCCTACCTTATTCATGTTTTCTTCAGTTATCTCAGTGCAGAAATATATGAGTGCATCATTAAATCCATTCACACCCATACTGGATATCAAATGGTTAATTTTCTGATGATTGGAAAGCATTTTGTCTTTCCCACTGACAGCAATAAAGGCTTACATGCAGATATCCTCAGGTATGCCATTACCTTTCAGAATGCCTTTCCTTTTTTTTTTTTTTTTTATAGACAGCCATTCCTATACGTGTATAATCACTTCAGTGATGAAAATATTTCTGCCAAGAAATTTCCTGTTGGAAAGTTAACGAAAAACAGAAGCCATATACACAGTCACAAGTGCAAGGATTTACTCAGAGAGACAGCTCAATGCCCTTAATTCAGGAAAATGTTTGGGCAGTAGTTCAGTATGTCTGGTTTGGGCCTGTAAGATCCCTGCCCTGCTGAGCAACTCCTCGAGAAGATGAAGTTCATTGAGTTCCAGGATCACGCCCTGGACTAAGGTTTTCTCAGGACTCAAGAATCACCAACAATCATTAAAATCTTTCTCAAGGAAGAGCTGTGCTAGACAGAGTCCTTTAGGGTAAATTAAGATGGGCTTATCATTTCCCACAAACATTACCTTAACTAACAAAGTGGTAAAATCCCTCTCTCCCATTTACCCAGCTCTTATTCTTGCCTGGCTCAATGCCCTGACTGCAAGGCTTGGAGAAGGATGCTACAATCACTGAGGACTGGATTATTTTTAACAGTTCCGTCCCTTTCATTTCCAAGGATACACTGCTTCCTATTACTTGACAGACATTTCCTAGTATAATTTATGAGAGCAATTGGGGGTAAAATGGAGTGTTGCTTTTCTAAACCAAAATAATAACAGTGATCTAGGCCAATTCTAGACAGTCTGATGTAACGGGCGGGTGGAGCATGAGAGTCTGTGGCACTGGAAATGGAGGAATCGGTTCTTCTCTGATATAAATTCTTCAGTTGCATCTTAGATAAGCCTGAAAATGTCATATAAAAGCTAATGCAGATAATCTCAAAGCGAGAAAGATCCATGAGAGCCCTAGAAACTTATGTTAAATTGAGTTCTGGGGCAATTTACTGCATTTCCTTACACTGCAAAAAACCAACAGAAATATGCATCAAAGCATGGGCATTAATTTGCATTTGACCTCTACTTCAACTTGATGACCCCTTGCTGCCTGGGGACAAGCAGCAACCCCAGTTACTACTGCAAAAACATGCTTAAAGAAGTAACTCAACATGACCAAAAGGTCTGTGCCTCATAAATCTTGATCTATTGGTTTTGGCCTAACTTTCTGCCCAGCTCCACACACCTTCTCATACTCTTGGAAGACTTACTTGGGTTTTTTTTTTTTTTGAAACCTGGATTCTTAAACATCAAAATTTGGTATAATAAACTTCACTATGAGAACATGACATTGTACTCAGGTTTTGAACCCAGCCTTGATACCAGCAGAATTTAATCAGCTTCGCTGTCAAGCACAGGTTTCAGAAATCAAACTGATTGAGCCTCTAAGGGATTGACTTAAAAGGAAAGTATGCAGCCCTTTTTATTTTAGTATGGCCCCAGGACCATGGGCAGTAATTGCAGCAACACAATATCAGTATCAAAGATTTCGAGACTCTCTTACTAGCTAAATTAATGGTCACCAAGAAAGGTGTCAAGTTAAATTTAACTTTGAAAGATACATTGCAGAGAAGCTCATAGAAATTGCTTGATGTAATGCACAAAGAGACACTTCCAATTATCTTACATATATGCAGGAAAAGTATGGTAAAGGATTTTTTTTTTCCCCCTCTGGATTGTCTCTATTATTATTCAAAAACAGAGAGAATGAGAGAGAAATGTAGTATTTCCTACTCCTTAGTTTCCCCCTTCTTAAAAGAGTAAAGTTTCCACAGCTATTACCTTAGTAAAACTGAGCTCTATTAAATGGGGGTTGGTTTGTTTTTAAAAGACTACTGGTTGGGGTTTTTTTCACCTTTGGCCCTATCTGTTAGTGGCTGCTGAAAGCCAGCTCATCAATAACTTTTTGTGGTCAGTGTCTTTTCCTGCTCCTCTAGGAACAGGATGGGAGATTAATTCTAGCAAAAAAAAGGCAAGAAAGGTGGTGACTTCAGAAAGGCAGCACGAGGGCAACTATACTGATATAATTACTCTGATGTACTTCCCCCATCCTAATACAGGCAGGATTTACATCTTTTAATATTGACCTTTGATTAAGAGCCAGGAAGAAGCTTTTTTTAAATGCAAACTCATCAGTTGTGAGTCTACTCAGAGGAGCAAGAACATCACCTATGCAAAGACCACCACTTGGAGAACACAACTCCATATTCACTGTGTTAATATAAAGACACATTATTTTAACCCACCGAGTTTTCAAAACTCTACTGCAGAATAAAATCTACATTCCAAAGAAAGCACAGAATGCATCTCATCCAAAAAAAAAAAAAAATAAAAAAATAAAAAAAGTACCTGCCCAAAACCAAACAGGCATTTAGAAGACTCTACAGGCTCAGAGATGACTGACTTTTATCTTCATAAGTATTTTGGCATCTCAAAGGTACAAGCTAAGAAACTGCTTTCCTCTCACAAGCCCTAATATCCAGTCAGGTCGAAGACACAAGTCCTGTTGGTGGCTAGACAGACTTAGTCTCCTATGCTTTGAAAACCCTACTTGTCACCTACATGCCTGTCCCTGAATATTTTTAAAATTTGACCTAGTAAGGTGCTGTGATTTAACCCCAGTCAGCAACTCAGTACCACACAGCCACTCACTCGCCCACCCCCAGCTGGATGAGGAGGAGAATCACAAAAAGGGAAAACCCATGGGTTCAGACAAGAAAACTTTAATAATTGAAGTAAAATATAATAATAGTAATTATGATGATGAAAAGGAGACTGAGAGATAGGAATAAAACCCAAAACCTACAAATGATGCACAATACCATTGCTCACCTCCTGCTGACCGATGCCCAGCCTGGCCCCAAGCAGTGGCCTCTGGGCAACTCCCCCCAGTTTCTGTACTGGGCAGGATGTTCTATGGGGTGGGATATCTTTTGGCCAGTTCTGGTCAGCTCTTCTGGCCACAATCCCTCCCAGCTGTTTGTGTATCTGCTACACTGGTAGAGCACGAGACACTGGGAAATCCTTGACTTAGAGTGAGCACTACTTAGCTACTGCTAAACTATCAGTGTGTTATCAACATTATTCTCATATAAAATTCAATACACAGCACAGTACCAGCTACTAAAAACAAAATTAAATCTATCCCAGCCAAAACCAGGACTTAAGGCTAAGGCAGAACACTAAAACCAGTGTGAAAGTAGCTTATAGCATTAGCCATTAACATTCAGGTGGAGAGAAAGTTACATTTCTACCATTTCTTAAATTATCTTCTCAAACTTTTACACTCTTGTTGAGCATTCTCAGGTTGAGATCAACTCATACAAGCACTTCTCTAATTTCCTTGTCTTTGAGCTGAACCTTTGATTGAGGATGACAAGTCTTGCAAGGACAATTTAAAACTGACACTTGGGCCAGCAATTGCCAATCACCCCTTGATGTGCGCTAGTCATGCATTCTGCAGAGCTGAGGGGTTTTGACTTAACCTCATTTCACTTCTGACAATCTTTACAAAGGAATTATTTGCAGTTGCTACAATGTGTGATGGGTTTGAACTTAGGTCAGGGAGATTGAATTAAAGCAGAGGGCATCCTCGTGATGAAATCATACCAACTTTTCCAAATAAAATTACTTATCCACGCACAACAAAGGATTGAATAATGTAAGAAGGTGTCCTTTTGTGATGGGGATTTTCTTCTCATGAGAACAGGTTATGCTTTACTGTCAAAAATATTTAAAGGTCATGGGCATCATAACCTACAGCAATTCATTTCAACCTGTGAAAAATGCTTTACATCTCCCCCTACTAAACTAATTTGGCAGCTTGAATTCAGTGGCTATATTTCCAGCTCAGCTGCTCACCTCATAGACTATCTGTGTTTTGTGGTGAATCCCATGTTGTTGCATCACAGGACCCCAGGTTCATTTCTACACTGTTGGGTTGTGAGTACGAAGTTTAAGTGGCCCTGAAGATGTGTTTTCTGAAGGTTTGCATTTAACATACTGCTCCACTGGTACCCTGTGGACACAGGGATGCATCATTAGCACTAGAGTAACGCTGTTTCTTTTGGGAATGGAAGTGACTGTCATAAAAAGAAACATCAAAACAAACTATATGTTACCAGATAAACTAAGTGTGATAAGGTTAGATCAGTTCAATCTCAGGAGGAATGGGGGATGTCATGACACTCAACCCACAATGAGATGTTGATGACACTGTCATCAACAGCCCCCTGACACCAAAAGTAATGCACACTGGAAACTTAGTTTCAGAGGGCCCAAGGCAACACCTCTCCCTCCAGCCCTGGTCACTGCTCTGAGGTGAGGACAGTACCTCAAAGAGCAGCCCTGAACAGTGAAACTCCTGCTAGGCAGCTGCATCTGAGATGGCTTCCAGTGCCCCTCTGACCTGCAGGGGACTGTCCCTGGCACAGAACCACACCAGCAGAGCCACTTCCCCTCTAAAGGTGCTGGGTGTGGCTGCCTGTCCCTCTCAGCACAGCCTGTGCTGACCTCCTCTGCTACCTGTCCTTGACAGAAGCACCAGACCCAGTCCAGAGCCCTGTGCAGCCCTGGGGAGCTGGTGTCACTGGCTGCCTCTGTGAGGACACCCAGCTCTGCTTTCCCCTGTCACCAACACAGAGGCCTCAGAAACACTTGATCCTATAGTACTTTAAACACACCATTTTCCCCCATTACACTTTTCTGTCTCATAAGGGCAAGTCGTGGGTGTTTAACACAGAGATGCCACATGAAACCAAGGTTACAAAAATAATCCCAGCTTTTTATTAATAGCAAACAACCCCTTCACCCCAGCTACAAGTACCACACTTTTACAACAAGCTATAAAGACAGCAAGATACTGACTTCAATAACTTCACTTGGTTAACAGCTACTGGAATGTGCAGGAATGTGCAGGGCAGCATCTAAACAAACAAAACAACCAATATTGGATTTCTTCCTTAAAGTCACTATGTGGATCGTTTCTTTAAAACTCTAACACAGACTCCTAGAGCAACAGAAAAAAAACGATGCTGGAATCTCAAGTGGAGCAGAGCAGGTGACTTTAAAAGGTAATAATGTGCCTTAGTGGTAGAAGTTGTTCAGTGTTACACCAAAATGACTCATTCCTTAGCACAGCCACGCACAAAGTGGTGCAGATTTGAGCTTCCTATCCCATACAAAACAGAGACTCTGAGTACAAATATTTTTCCTTTAATTCCCAGCCTGCAAGGAAGAATGTCATTATCAATGTGACTTTGAAAACAGCGCTCCGCATGCACCGCATTACTCAGATTTGTTCTCTTCATGTGTTCAAAGTTAAACAAACATTTCTGCATTTCACTCCCGTTATCTCAAAGTCACAGTAGTGAAATCTGGATTCTTCTCTGGCTCCTCCATCAGCAGTAGATGCTCAGCTCTTTATTGCACTAACCTAACAATGAGAAACTTTACTATTTCCAACAATGCACAAACAAGAGAGGCCCCAGCACCAAGTTTACCTTTCTGCTAGTCTTTTTATTTTCCAAAATTAATATATGTTTATTTTTAACCAACTTTTTTTATAAGACAACTACCCAAAGCAAATATAGAAATATGAATTAATATACAGCTTTCACCTCATGCATATTGCAAATCAGTATTCCAAATTGTAAAGACTCCACTTAATCTAATTATGTGTTAAAAGGGATTGTTCCACTTTAACTTGCAGAAATTACTAATTCACATTTTCTGTTTAGTCTGCTTTCTTGTGAATACCAGAAATACTGTCCTACAAAGAACTATACAAGCTCCTCATCTGTAAAAGGCACGATATTTTCCTGGTGTAAAAATAAAACTGACAAAGGAATCCATTTTCTAAAAAACATGTCACTAAAGGATTTATGACTTTCCTTCATTTTTTCCCCCACAACTAGCACAGATTTCTCTTTCTCAAGGTTCATTTCTAACATTCTGTGTAATTAAAGTTTGGGGATTGGGTTGTGGGTTGGGTTTTTTTTTTCAAACACTAAAGCAGCTTCTTGTAGTAAGTAATGTCAGCCTTGGGTGCAGACAAGAATGAATTAAACCTCAAATACTGCATTTTAATGGGAATCAAATTAGATTGGTCTCATCTTAGGTGGCACTTGTCTACACTACACACCAAATCCCCACTGGCTGTGTTGTCAATTTACCTAAGTTTTTTTCTTTCCTCTGTCCACAAGGAAAGGTCTTTCTTGATCCCCTGGCAAAGCAGGGAAGCTCTGCCTGCCCAGGAAAGCATTTGTGGACAAGCTTTCAGACTCCTCTCATCGACAGCTGAAACATTGACAAGTGTTTTACCTGTCATTATGTAAAACTGTTAACACATGTTTCCATGCTACTTATAAATGCAGATCTACATATACAGACTAAATTAACATAGTCTATAATAAGCCTCACTAATCCTCCAACTAAGAACAGATTGACATTTAAAACTGTCAGGAAAATTCAATGCCTGAAAAGGATTTATCTGCACAAGCCCAAACCTTTTCAGTCGGTCAGATCATAATAAAAGGCTATACAAGGGAAACAAAGCCTTGGGAAACCTTGTCTCAGCTGATGTCAATAACAGAACTACAAAACCCTCAGAGGAGCCAGGAGTTAGTTCCTTGTACTTGGGGCTGTGCCCTGAGCCAGTGCACACAAGAAGTTCACAATCCTCTGCTCTCTCCTCCTCCCTCCTCTGTTTCACAGCAGTGTAAGCCACATGTCTAGATTTAGACATATACATAGTCTTAGGGGCTTCCAGGGGCCCTTTACCTGTTTATCTACAGCAGGTACATTTGGATTTTACTCTCTTGAGAACTACTGTCCCTTCAAGGCACCCATCTTACTGTACATTGCTACAATGTCCCACTGAGGCCATGAAAACTCCCACAGGGCCAATAACAAATCACACATGTAAGAAGTACTGATCTAGTTTCCTTTCCTGAAAAGTTCTTCAATGCAAGGACTGCCTTTGAATTGTGTGTGTGCATAGTAACCTGAGTCAGGCTTCTACATGATGCTTTAATATAAATAATTTTAAAAATGCAGGCTAAAGTAATTAGTACAATGCTGTAACTCACAGCAGGTAGAGCTTATCTTGTGTGATCCAAGAACACCCCAAGAAACTTCTCCCACTTGTTTTACCATGGGAGTTTCTCCACTCTCCTCCTACCCATCCCCCTCATCCCCTACCACTTAAACCAGATTTAATCCTGGAAAGCAGTTTTCTCCACACACAGATCACACATTAGAACTGACTTAGAGAAATTTGATCTCCCAATTAACCCCACAGTGCTGTAAAAAGCCTCCTCTATTGTTTTCTGAAGTAAAATTGAACTCCTTGGTACTACTATGCTGCACATGGCCTTAGATTAATGTCTTTTCTACTTTTTCACTGATGAAGGAGTTGTCAAATAAACGTGCCCTTTAGCTAGCTGTCAGGGAAAAATAAAGCCTCCTGTGGCATTCAGGAAAAATAGCACAGAGCAGAAAGCAGGATTTTGTATCCCAAAGTGGATAAATCTATATTAGCCGAAAGCTGACTTCCACTTGAAACAAAAAAAAAAGAAAAGGCAGTTCCCCACTGAAAACCTCAAATCTTTTGCAAACACATTGCTATTCACAGAAGGTCCCACTTTCCAGCAGTACAAACCTTCACTTTCCGGGTCCCTCCAGAGGCTTTCCCGTTCCTGTACCCTCTGCAAACCACAGCACAGCCTCCAACAAAAAGCAGGAGATATTTTGATCCCGAATAGAGGCACTGAAGCCACCTCAGGAACAACGAGCTCTGTGCTCCCCTCACACTGAGCACGGGGCAGGAATGGCAGAGCGGGCACAGAATCCTGCCCAGCTGAGCCAGGTTGTTCCTCAGCAGGTCCAACGAGCCCCAGGTGTGTCCCCAACCACACCCCAGGGCACAGGTGCAGGCAAAGGCCCAGTCAGGACTGAGTTATTCTGAATTTACATTTCATAGCAAAGAGAAGCAGGATAACTTGTCTTGTGCTGCTTAGTGAAGTTTAGGAGAAGCCACAGTGCAGAGCCTGTAAGCTCTGCAGGAGCTGCCTAAGGAAGAATGATAAATTTTCAGAGAGGGAGTTAAGAGCACAGGGGAATACCCCCCCTGGGCACCTTCTTTCTTGATGCTTCAAGCCAGGGCTCCAACCACTGCACAGCCATTTCTTTGGAAAATTTCCATATCCTGTACTGCCCTTGTATTGCTAAAATCTTCTCCCTCATCTTCCTTTGGAGATGAGAACAGCAGGAGAGCCAGGGAATCGCTCCTACTAATGCAGCCTGACCCAGCCACAGCAGAGATCCCTAATGCTGCAGGAACAGGCTGTTCACCCAGCAAAGCAGAACTGCACGAGGAAGAAGAGAATGAGCCACAAACCCCTGTGTGCTGCCATCAGGAAGTGCAGAGTCAGACATTTCACATTGGTTCTCAAATAAAATTAGCTGAATATTTTTTACAACTGTGTCAATTGGAAACTATTTTGTTATTATCCAACTTGCACTATCTAGTCCAAACTAAAAAGCAATCCAGGTAACTGCAAATGAAGGAGTGACATTTTTTTGTGATGTGAATTCCCCAATGAACATGAAATTAGCAGATGTTTTTGCAAAACTAGTTATTTCTTTATCTGTAGCACTTTTTCATTGCTGGGGGACATTCAGAAACAATCTGGGCTTTTACCAGATGTCTGCAAAGTAGTAGCTACTCCTTGATCCACTTGACTTCTTTAATGCCTGAGGATATGTTCAGCATACATTTGGTAAGAGGAATTTTTATTGGTTCTACGGTTTTATGCTGATCATCATCATGCTTGTTGTCATAAATAATAGGGTACTCTAAAAGAGATGTGATTCTGGGTAACAGGACCAAGCAACTGGAAAAAATTCTCCCTAGAATAGGTTTTCAGATTTAAACAGAGATATTGGTTAGACTGTATGTATTTGCAAACCTATTTCTTTAGGCAAAGATTAGAAAGGCAAGGAGAATCACAAAGTCAATTTTAACTGTGGATATGCACCTAAAAAGCACATTAAATTGTATCTTTGTCTGTGGCTCATGCATTTCTCCAGTGCCCTAGAATAAGCTCGACAACACTGAAATCTGGATGAATTATTTTAGAACTTGAAAGAAGATTTTAATTGTTGGCAGTTTTCAGTGAAGTTCTTCTCATCTGCACTTGCACCACGTGAATGGGAAGGAGGGAGAGAGATGGACTGAAAAAACTCTACCTTTAGCTTTGTATCTTGAGCTCTGAACAAAAACATATTCTAAACAGACAGCACAAATGTGACACTAAAGGTTTCTCTCCTGAACTCTGCTCATTTCAAATGCAAAAAAAACCTTGAGAGCTTCAGTTGAAAGCATTGCTACGATAAAATGTGAGGAAAAAATCCAAATGGATTGAAATCTCCCAGGTTAACTAAACAATTGTCTGAGACAGAGACCAATCAAGGTGGTTTTCACTAGTCTGGGGAAAAAAAAAAATGCAGCTTTTGAATAACACTGGAAAAGTCTGGCCACTTCACTTATTTTCAGACTCAAAAACTGAACACAATGTCTGATGACAGCTGTGGAACTCTGCCCATGCCAGCATCTGGCCTTGAGGTCAGAGTAGTGTGCCCAAGCCAGAAAGCCTTGGGTGCTGTGCACCGAGGAGCCGGCACGGGCAGCAGAGCACGCGGGGTTCAAAGGGGATCGAGCAGATATGGATTCATCAAAAGCTTCATTTCACTGAACGCCCTGGGAGGCACTTGTCACTTGTTTCTTACCTCCCTCAGAGAAAGGAGAAGCTAAAATATCATCACGAAACCCAGAGGAAAGAACTAAAATAGCTGCTTGTGCGGGTAACT
The DNA here is from genome assembly GCF_001715985.3 of Manacus vitellinus. NCBI lineage: Eukaryota > Metazoa > Chordata > Aves > Passeriformes > Pipridae > Manacus > Manacus vitellinus. The sequence goes on from NW_021939395.1 coordinate 8,615,589, forward strand.
CATCCATCAGCCTTTATTTTTATTTTGCAGACTGGTGAGGAGGCCGGGGACAGAGGTGAGTATATTGAGAGGCCGTCCCTTTGTGCAGCTGTGTGTTTGAATTGATGGGACAGGCCTCAGAATGACAGATGGATGCCTGTAGCTATTTGATACATTCACAGAATGAATAATAAATAAAAAAGCAATGCAGTGGCATTTAAAGGGCCTCAGTCTCTACCACCTCCCAGGCTGCCTAACCTCAGACTTTGCACAACAGGGAGCTTTACAATTCTCAAGGACTTGTTTTACTGTTAGGACTGGGCAGAAATTGCTGAAGCAGAATTTCAGTCTCTGCTGTTGAGAAAGAGTCCTTTTTCCATAGGATTATCCTCACCAGAGCTTTCACTACCAGGAAATGGTACCACTCTGGCTGTAATTAACCCAGAATACATGTAAATGTCTTAGACTTGTGCAGTAACAAAAAGCAGCAAAGACAAGGCACAGCAACTTCACCAAAAGCGTATTCTACTGCAACCAGTAGAAGAATTTAAATTAGATTCTTAATACATACATGTTTTATCAGAGTTGCTTTTCTTCCACATGGTGTAGGAAGATGGAGCAACAACCATAAATACAGGCATTAAGTGGGCTCCTTTCTATTACTAGAGGGACAAACTTATATCAGCAAGTTGGATCTATTTAATATACATCATACTGCCTGTAATAGAGCCTGTTAAGTCCTAGCCAAATATAAGCTCATTGTTCTCCTCCACTTGCCATTCCCTTAATATCAGAGCAAATATCCTCCCAAAGAAGCTGCAGCTGCTACTCCTGAGGTGGTTCATAAAAACTCATAGCAGCCTTCAACTGTAAACACAAATGTGGCACTTAGTTTCACTACAGATTTAGTCCACTCCCCTTCCCAAGACATTTGCTTTGATGACAAATGCTGCTGTCTGATAGCAAAGTCATGGCATCCAACAAAATACAGATGTGACTTGCCAATTTAATTTAAAAAACCCAAAACAACAAACCACATTGATGCTTGATTTCTTTTTAAGATATGTAAATGAAATTTTATTAATGAGATCTTATTTAATCTACCTTACTTTCATCACTAAACTGCTGCTAGCTAAGCTTGAGGTAATAGCTGTGATACACCACCATGTCCATGTTGTTTCAGTTAAATGCAGATATTTTTATTAGAATTGAGTGGTACCTTGCAAACTAGGCTAATTTAAAGGCAGAACATCACCATTTGCCTTTGCAGGAGCTGGACACTGCCTAGTCCCTACCTGGTCTTCATTCCATGACAGAGAACAGGACACACCAGCTGCTCCTCTGGATTACTCTGCCTTACCTACATTTTGCACATCAGAAGAAAGGTACTCTGAAGCATATCCCACCGCTCTCTGCAGGGAAAGCCCTCACCAAGCACTGCCACAGGAGACAGCAGGACCCCCAGGTGACAACTGTCCGCACAGCCAGCAGGTACCTGGACCTCAGGGGCATGGCCAGGTTCAGGAACGAATCCCAGGACATGTGCCACAGGAGACTGGCAGCCCAAGCAGTGATTTGCAGAACCCAAGTCTGATTATATTCTCAGAAAAGTAAATTAAACAATTATTTTTGCTTTCCAAGGGAAGAGTGGGTACAGCAGTCTGCTCTGACTACACTGTCACAGTGAATAGATGGTATGTTTGCAGTACAGGGAAACATGTCATGTTTCCTTTGCCAAAGCTGCTCCCAACAGGCATTTCTACCACCATCAAATAAAATCGTACTGGATATAGTATCTCTTCAAGACTTTAAAGTTCCCCTTATGTTCTGCCAGAAATAGCTCACTTGCTTACCTGAAAAGTAAAAGGTTATTGAGGCTGTAGAGCACTGTGCCTCTGACAGGCTTCCTCCCAAACACAGAGTAAACACAAGTCCATCCAGTTTATGGTCCCTGCACAGACAGATAGCCAGGCAGCTACAGCCAAAAGCAGATCTGTGGGTAGGTATCACTCACTGCACACAACCACAGGCCTCATCCTACCCTGCCTGCACCACTTTTCCCACCAAAACCTTTGAGATGTGCAGTCCTTAGCATGCATGGTGACATGTATGTTTGCAGGACACTTGTGCCCCAGGAGACTTCCATCCTGGAGGGCAACAGGTCTGTAAGGGGTAAGGTCAGGTATTACAAACCATGTTTGAAAGAGCCATCCTCTTAGAGACTTCAACCTATAACCCCATGAGTCCATTTTTCTCCAGGGAGAGGGGTTTGCTGTGCATTTCTCTCTTCAGGAAATATCACAGACAAATCACTTTGCTTTTGGCATATCTGCAAATTCATTTCTTCTTTCTCGAGAAAGTCCCAAAAGGACAGACTAGCAGTAGGCACTGGGAAGGCAGCTAGATGGAAAGGATCTAACATCTTATGAAAACCTGTGGCATAGCAGAACCCCTTCCTCCCTTCTTTTCTTTCTTCCTCCATCCCTCCCTGAAACTGTTATCCTGAAAGCTAAGTTGAGCATCTCCTCAAACCCTTCCATCAGTCCTCTTTATATAAAACAAATAAAACTGCCTGTCTTGTCAATATTTAGCAAAAATTTTCCTAGCTATTTTATCTTGAATGAGATGAAACTACAAAACTCTTTAGACAACAAAGAGTACCTTGGCAGTGACTTAGTGCCTTATTGAGCCCTCTGCCACAAGTTCCTGTGGTCACAAATGGCATCAAGGACTTCTGCCATAGCTTCCAGGACCAAAAACCTGAAAAAACACTATTAAACTTGAAAAAGGAAATTAACATCTCTACCAGAAATTCCTAGGACAGTTCCAGCATTGAAGGAGACCTCCTATGTCTTCTCTCCTGGGAAAATTTCCTCATGCATCAACTTGAGGTCTAACCAATTCTTTATTTAACAGAAATAAATTAAATAACTCTTTAACTAACCAGTTGGTTTGGTTTTTTTAATCCAGATGAAAGTGATGAACTTGCAGAAATCCCAGAGAAGACACGGACATGCACACTTATCCCAGTCCTGGTGAAGGGCAGGCCAGGCCAGGCCAGAAGTCTGGGGGATGAAGCCAACAGCCATCCCAGCCCTGACACAGCTCCTGGGTGACAGCCAAGACCTGTCTGCTCCTGGGACCCAGACCCCTGTGCTGGCCACACTCACAGAGCCCCACTGGGTTCTGCCAACCCCTTCAAATTCCTATTCAGAGAGGACATAAATAATCACACCTGCATACAGACATACCTAAAACTGGACTGTACACACAATTCATGTTTTAGACCCTAATTCAATAATGTGTTACAAGTTTTCTATGGTTTCTGTGGTTTGCTTCCTTTAATACAAAATCTGCCCCTAAGGACTTAAAGCCCCTATAACCAAAAATGTGCAGCAGCATCTGAGAAAGTGTGGCAAAAATTTGTACCGACAGCTTTTTAAAAGGTCACTCTACGTGACACCAAAAAGTCTGCTTTGCTGGAGTGTTTGCTGTTTGTTTCACTGCTAAATTAATAATCATCTCCTACCTTGCTTTAGGGATACAAGGCCACAGAACCCCCCGGGCTTCTCACTACTGGAAGGATATAATGGAGATCATGAATAGCCCAACACACACTGGGACTTACCCATCCAGGCCTTATCTCCAGGACTGACTGCAGCAAATCCCTGCCCGGGAATATGGATTGGTGACAAGCAATCTCAGTGGAGGGCCCTTAAATCAAGTCACTTTGCACCATGGTCTGAGACACATCCCAAAGCTGGTTCACCTTCAGGGCACAGCACAAAGCTCATCCATCTGCTCAGGCTGCTGCTGAGGAGAGGATGTGTGTATCTGTTTGCAGCAGAATGTCAGTTTGGCTGCACTTAAGTTACTCTGAAAGGCACTGAATTGAATGTGGTATTTTTTTGTATCTAACAGTTGTTTCCAAAATTTTAAAAAAAGGCTGTCCCCTTGAATCCTTTAACACTAGAGTTTAGCAAATTTGAGCTTATCGACAGCAGATTCAATTTTATGTGCACTATGAAATAAAGAGTAGACTTCAGTTCTCAATCCTGTTTATTTCAGTGATGCACCTATTTCTATGGATCTAAATGCCTGAGAAGTTTCACAAATCTGGTCCTTTCACTCAAATTATATAGTTGAAGATCTTTGATTCAAATATCAGATAGCAGAAGGAGAATTTTTACATTAAAATACAGAAATTTTCTTAAGTATACCAGTTTTAATTTAAATACTGAAAGAAACTTCCTATAATTTATATGTTCAAGTATTCTACAATGTAATTTTTAAAATACAGAACTAAGTACGGTCATCTGGCATTTCAGGTGGCCCCAGGATTTCAACAGATTGTACTGAAAAGTAATATTTGTGACATTTAACTTCCAGATATTTAGCCTTTATATCCCTTTGGAATGCAGTCATCATTACTTACTGTATTATCCATGCCAGTGAGTCTTATTATACAAATAAGATTTTATATATATATAATTATATATAATTTGTATATATTATACAAATAAGATTTTATATATTATATATATATATATATATTATACAAATAAGATTCTCAGTTCTGTTGCTAAAATTCACCAGCAGCACTTCACCATTTTTGCCCAGCAGTCCTGCAAAGCAGCCAGGATTAATGGTGTTTTCATGCCATGACCCATTGCCCAAATAGCCCATTGGCCACAGAACAAACGAGTCAGAACTTCTACTTCAGTCTGTTAAAGCCTTCAGGAAAGGATTACAGACTTTCAGCAACAAAGAAAATGTGCATTTAGGATTGCTGGGTTTAACTCTCAGCTACAGTCAAAGCTTTGCAGGTCACAGTGACCAAAACACTGAAAATACTGCATTTCATGTCACCTTCCTTAAACAACAGCAACACCTTTCTGTGCTGCAGACTTTCTACAATAAGCTCATTAACTTTCTAACTTGCTTGAATTAGAGTTTTCAAGATTCAGAGGAGTTTTAAGTTGGGCATTAGGGAAAGGTTCTTCCCCCAGAGGGTGGTTGGGCACTGAACAGGCTCCCCAGGAAAGGGATCACAGCACCAGGCCAGGCAGAGTTCAAGAAGCATTTGGACAACACTCTCAGGCACCTGCTGGGATTCTTGGGGCTGTCCCATGCAGGGCCAGGAGCTGGACTTTGAAGATCCTTGATGAATCCCTTCCAACTCAGGATATTCCATGATTCTATGATTCTAAGATTTTGAAGTCCCACTACACCAAAACTCAACACTGAAGAAATTCAAGCTCCTACTCAAATGGAAAAGCTGAAAATTCACTGTGGAACAAAAATACAAAAATAGCTGTTGTTTGGGATTTTTCAGACAAGCATAATAGTATAATGTAAAAATTAAGCATTTGTAATTTTTGCATTGGAACTGTTAATTGAAATTTGCACAGCTCCATGGAATGCATGATTAAGTGGAGAAACAGGCAGAAAAAAATTCCAACCACATCTGTGCACAAGAAAAGAGCTAACTGAATATCACTTACATTCAGATGTACCAACATTCAGATGCTACTTCAGCTGAAGCTGCTCTTAAGGAAACGTAGCTGGATGGTTTGTTTTGAAGCCATTCAATAGTAGGGTTGAAAAGAGAACAGTTTCAGATCAAAACCAAAGCAGAATTAAAAATTGAAAATCTTGTCAGAAAAACTGCAATATTTTGCACAATTTAAGCTTTTGATGGAGGAAAAAATGCTTACTATTGCAGAACTGATATTTTTAGTAGAAGCAGTGTTCTCTTTCAGCAGAATTTCTCCAAGGAAAGGGTCCCAGCCATCACTGCCTTCCTGACATCCAGCTGATGATACTTCTACAGCTGCAATAAGTATTAAAACTGTGACTCCCAGGGACTAGCAAAGGTACTGCATCTTCTTGCTCTCAATACAAATTCAAAATAAAGAATAAGAAAGGTGGTTTTAAATTCATAGCCACTTTAAAGGTCACAGAAAGTATTATACTATTACAAGATTAGCTAATTATATTATTTATGGAAAGCATTTGTTCTAGGAGCAGAGATTAGACATAACCACAATTGGATGTGTCTGTGACAAATCTAGAAATTAAACAAAGCTCCCCTAAAGTCAAAGGCAGGGGATTTTTTTCTACCATAAAACCAGTCCGGACGTGCTGTCCTGGCAGGAAAACCTCCTTTCCATTATTTATTACCCTGTGAACTGCTACTGGTAATGCTAATAGCTCTCTGCATCATTCCTAGAGCTGAGCAACTGGTGGATGCTGAGATTTCAGCTGAGTTGGGGTCCAGTGACAAATTCAAGCCCTGTGTATGCAGACAACTGCAACAAATAAATAAAAATATTCCATTTGAGCTAATTCGAGGAATGAAATCTCTCCAAAGGACCAAGTTAGAAGCAACAGAGAGAAAAAGATCAGCCTAATTTAGGGTTAGTAAGGAATTTGCAGCTCTTGTGTCCTGGCAAAGCTTCATGTGTCCATAGTTTCAGAAGTGGATTACACGGGTCTCTTTGAGCTGCTTGTTCCCCAAAGCTTTCAGGATCTTTGGCAGAGGATGCAGGAGTTTAAATAAGAATGTCATGGCTTGTGTCAGAAAAGCATCTTCTGCTAGATTTCTTCTCTTTACATAATTTAACTTCAAAGCATTTTAAGGCCAAGCTTGGTACAGGAGATTGATTTTAAAGGTTGAGGGCTTGATTTTGCAGGAAAAAAAAATTCGTTATAATTACTCAGTACACTTCAGCCCATTCTTGCTCACACTGGCTGATAAAAAGTCATTACTGATTGTTGGAGTACTCCAAAGGGATCTAATGAAGTATCAGCTCTATGCAATGGGGGAGATAAGGCTATATTAAACAGCCCAGAAAACTAGGGACAACCTAGAAAAAATCTTGAACAGAAGGTCAAGTATAAAAATAACATGATGCATTTAAACCCAGTTAGTCCCTGAGCAGTTCCTTCACTTCCTTGCAGCACATGCAGTGATTTACACTGGGCAGCAGGGCTATGCTGTGACAACTGCTGTATCTGTGTTTTATACTCTTTTTCACAGGATTATCAAAAAAGTAGAAAATAATGCAGAACCAAATCTAAACCTACATCTTCAGGACTCGACTGCTTAGAAAGAAAATAATAAAAATAAACTTGTAAAAAAAAATGCCAAAAGAGGAATTCTTCAGCTTAAATAACAACTGAGAAAGCGAAGCAGCTCTTGGGGCTCTGCCCCACAGTGCTCTCTGCTCAGCCTGCAACACTTCCCTGCAGGGAGAACAATTGCCAGCCATGGCTTCCAGACCACATTCTGCAAGAGGAGGAAAGCCAGAACAGCTGCCATTTCCCTCTACCTGCAGCAAGGTTGGTGCCACTTTTTAACCAACCTTTAGCTCACTCAAGTAATATTCAAGTGTAAAAATAACCCAGGCAAAAGCTGGTCACCTGAAAAAATTCATAGGTAACCTGGCAAAAAGCAGGATTTTCAGTGAGATGATCACTTTGTCACAACCTTTGCCACGTACTGCTCCCTTTGTGAGTGCAGTAGTACTCTCTTCTGTGGTCCATCACCCAGAGGAGAAACTTTTTTTGGCTGGGAGGCAGATGGATGGTGGCTGTCCTGCTGGTGAGAGAAGGTGCTGGGACTGCAGCAGTGCTTACCTGGACTTGAATGCAGAGCCAGGCACAAAAAATCCCGGACTCTAACATCTCTATTTCTCCCTAGACTCCATTTCAACACATAACTGTATAGCAGAAAATCTGGCATTTGGGGCCTGCTTGTAACACACTTTGTTTACATTAACAAGACCTGTGTCACCTGCCTCCTCCTCCCCTACAACTCACACATTTTCTTCATTGTTTCCATTCTGAGCCACAACAGTTGAAGCCTGAGCATGTTGCTTAGCAATACAGGAGTGGAATAAGCTATGCTCAAAGTCTTCCTCCTCTGCTAGATGCCCTGTAGCGGCCATTACCAGAGGAAAAATTGACTTTTTCATTATCTTCTTATTGTTTCCAGGGCAGTTTCTCCCCTGTTCCCATTGCATCTGCTTTAGATTCCCCTCCTCCCAATATTCTCACATTAACCTTTTCTTAGACACAGCATCTACTCTCGCCCCTCTCATAAATCTAATATGCTTCTCAGCTGTAGGTTTTTTGATGGGAATTTTCTACCTCATTCTCAGATAATTGAATTCATTACATATTTAAGCAAACAAATCTGGAGTGTTACAGGACAATACCTGCAGGAAAAATAACCTCTGAGTAAGCAAAATACTTCCTTTATTTTTTTAGCCACTGTTCGGTTGACTTTTACTGCCAAACAGAAAGAAAAATAAAAGGTGTCTGAATCCCATTTTTGCAGTTCAGAACCCAACAAGCTTTCTTTCTGAGCAAAATCCCTGGCTGCTAATTTCAAAGATGTATGAAAATGAAAACTGTTTTGTACTCTCTCTCTATTCTCATGCCTGATATTCAAATGAGGCTCACCACAAAATTAACAGTATATAGGAGCCCCTTAGACTAATCTTTCCCATATATCATTAGGTTCCTGAGAGACTCTCTGAGGAATGGGGTCGATCTTTCAGGCACATTTCTTGAGGAAAGCCATCCTGTATCATGTCTCTTAAGATCTTGTCTTGTTCTCACCGAGGGAGGTTATGAGAATTTGTATGACTGGTGTTGGGGTTTGTTACCAGCTGCAGGTACAGAAACAAAGCCATACCTTGGCTGCAGGTAAATCACACCATGCATTTGTGTACTAGTACTCACTCCATCATCATAAACCAGGCCAAAGAGCTTTGTTCATGCATTCAGCTGCGAGCCCTCCCTAAGTTTCTGGTGTGGTGCTTATTAGATTTGTGGTGTCGATAATCATGTTAGCACAAACAGCTAAGGGACAGTCTCCTCAAGAAACATCTTTGCTCAGAAGGGAATTATCAATACCTAATCACACTTCATGCTGCTGCTGGACATTCCACCTGCTCCTGTCTGCTGCCACACTGGTTTAAAGCACACGGATTCTGCTTTGGACACTGGATTGGCTGTTTGGAAATGCAGAACCCACTGCTGAGTGTGACAGCCCATGGTCAGTGACACGTGTGCTGCAGACCAGCCATGCAGACAGTGGGCAGTGAACACACCAGATCCTCTCCAGGAAAGCTGGGATCCATAAGTGTCACTGGAGGGCTCTGTAACAGCACTCCTCTATCCTCCCTGTTGGAATGGGGCTCATCCCTGCATTTCCCCCTCTGGTACCTTTTGCTGTCCTGGCTCTTAGTCTCTGTGGCACTGGCCAGTTGGGAAGGAGGCTCCGGGAAGGCTGTGCTTTCCTGCAGGCTGCAGCTCATTGCAGGATAACACAGGGCAAAGTGTGGGCAGGTCTGGGCCAGGCCCGGGGTGCTCTGCACAGCAGGGCATCCATGGATGATGGCAGGTAAGGAGGATGTGGAGCAGCCCAGGGATGGAGCAGAACCTGCCTCAGCAGCACAGGGAAAGTATCAGAGGGACCAGGGAAGAAACGCAGCTCTCAGAGACACGGTCAATGTGAATGCCAATGTGCTACAGCAAGATCCTCCTGTGCAGACCCCTGCACCAGCCTTAACTGCAATTATTTCAAATTTCTAAAAAACATGGAGACGTGAGGTCCCACTCATTAACATTTTGGCAAAATCTCCCAATCCCAGGCTACTTCAAAACACAGGCAGACTCAGGTTCTCCACCTGTATCCACCCTGACTCTAACCAAGAAAATAAATACATAAGACTTTTTTTTATATACTGCAGGCATGACACATCTGGATGTTTTTTGGGTTGCAATATATTTTCATAAATTCATCAGTCATCCAAAGATTTTTGTCCAAGAAGTTTTCAGGAAATTACAATGAGCATTAAAGATTGCACTATTCAACAGATATAATTTTAATATTAAAGTCTCATAAATTCTTCAGTGAGTAATGCTGCTTAGATTACAATCAGAACCCAGATGAAAAAAAATCTATTTACTCATTTATTTCAGAAGACTGAAGGTGGAGAGCTGCCTCCTTTTGAAACCATCTGAGAACAAACCTGTGTGGGCTTCGAGATCCTGCATCACAAAAATCTATAACACCTTGAAGTACTCAGACTCAGCACACTTGAGCCATCTGCTTAATGAAACAGAACCAATGGTTTGGGATCTCCTGGCAGCTCCACCTGTAATGCCACCAGCTACACTGCCTGAGGGGCACACTCAGGAGGTGAAAGTCAGATCCACATCTTTTCTTTTACTTACTTTAAAAAACTCCTCTAACCATCACCGTTGCAAATTGTACTTGTCAGCTCTTGATTTGTGTATTTCCTCCACCCATTAAATAGCTTCTGTATCTCCAACTCAACATTAAAATTGTATGGGCAGTGTTTCTGAGCAGAAAAGATCAGTCAACAGGGCAGATGGCTTCACTGTCCATAATCCATGCTCTGGCACCAATGTCACTCATGCATCTGCTTAATCAAACAAGACAAGGTTCAGCACAGAAGATGGGGAAGGATATGATATAACAGAAAGGTATTTTAATTAAGCTACAAATGCCTGCTGTCTGATCACTCTCTGTGAGCCCAGTCAGATGTGGCAGAGGGACAGCACCACTGCCTCTATAATTCCAATTGCAAGCTCTGGGAATTATCAGGAGCAGGTAACAGTTGTCCCAAGGCAACTAATGCTGCATTTTGCCTCATTTTGGAAGGACTCTTTTGTTGTTGGTTTTTGGGGTTTTTTTGCAGCTACAGTGAAGCATCACCACAATACAAATGTAGGAGTAAATGCAAGGTCAGCAAGTCAGGCTCCTGCTACCTGGAATTTACCTTAGATATCGGTTTCTCCTTTATCTCAAGATTTTGTTGGGTTTTAATTGTTTGCTTGTCTGGTTTCTTAAGGACGACAGAGGCCATTTGAAGGTGAAATGAGAAGTTGGTGCAGAATTTTATCGAGTTGTAGGAAAAAAATGATTTCCTTGTATGTAAAAAGGAAACTCCTGCTGAAACATTGTTAATATCACTAGATCCAGAATAAAATGTTAAGTGTCCCTATGGTATTTCAGAGGAGTAAAGGGATAAAATGAGCAGTTTGCAAGCTAATTCTCCATACGTAACAGAATATTTGTCCAGATTTAGACTATGATCTTCAGGGAGGCTAGGGAGAGGTAAGTTCCCAAATCCCATTGAAAAGCAATGAAAATTCACCTTTTAAGGGAATTCAGATTCAGATTAAATTTTTTTCTTTCCACATTTCATTCTTTTAGCCCCTAACATTCATAAAATTAGTGAAAATATCTAAAAAGATGTTTCAGTCAAACAGCTAGAATTTCAGTGGTGTATTGCAAAGAGTGATGTTATCACAAGTACCATCCAGGTTAAAGGGAAGCATGAAAATAACCACACAGTCTGGACTTTCCATGTGTAAAATGAAAGGAAACTAAACTAGCTATTAACATGTTACTAATTGTAAAACAATAGTGATAGACACTGGAAGTTAAAGTGATGAACTAAGGGTGGGTAATAGGTTAAATACAGGACAACAGAACATGAAAATGAAAGAGGAGAAGAGAATTTTAGATGAGGAAAAAATCCATTACTTAGATTAGATTTTTTTTTTCAATCAATGTAGAAAAGTTGAGCAAATGTTGCTGGTTTGTATTTGATGGATAACACTGTGAATGAAAAAGAAAACAAAAGGAATTTTCCTGTAGACACCAAAAAGCCAGCTTAAGCTACTGTTGTTTCCAAATTAACCAGCCCAAATATTGAGCAGAGAGCCAAAGATGCCTCTGAACCACTGAGGTTTACTTTTAACTTGTCTCAGAAAGCAGGAAAATTTTAAAGGGAGGTAGAACTGCCAGCATAGTTTCTGTATTTAAAAGGGCAAAGGCAATGCAGAAAGGGCAGTAGTGACTGGGCATCTCACAGCTTAACAAATGGTATAAACCTGATATATACTGCCAGTTAACTGCTGTTAAGAAAAACACATTTATACAGCACTTTGTCATGTAATGCATTTGGAGACGAGTCATGGTGTTAATTCAAAAACAGAAGTACAGAGAAAAGCTTCGGCACCATCACAGGTGATTGCCTCAAAATGATTTCCCAACAGTGTGCAGTGGCAGGAAAGGACTAATACCATCCCTGAATGATTAAAAAGAAGACAACTGAAGAAGAACAAAGTCACTATCACCTCTAAACCCAACTTCAGTGAAGCTCTTGTTGGGCTGTTGCTCCCAGTCTAATTCAAGGTAGATGCGAAAAAGTGATGAGCAGTTTAAAGTAGAGCCACAAATGTGATTCACCAGCTGGGAAACATGCCTTACAACGTGGGGCTTAAGGCATTAAATATATTTAGCTTTCAAGAAAAGCTTCAGCTGTAGCTTGATCACTGTACATACAGGTGAAAGAGAGAGCTGTGGTGGCAGCTTTTCAAAGTTGTTGACAAAGAAAAAGTAAGACCCAACAGATGGGAGCTGAAGTCACACAAATTCAATCTGGAATAAGAAATAACTTACCATCACAAAGGCTAATTAAACACTGGAACAGTTTTTCATTGAAGGTGATAGACTTCCCAATGTAAGCCTTTAAAACAGGATGAAACACTTTTTAAAAGATGTTCTTTAAACCATTCACCATTAGAAGTGCTGCACAAGACTCACTGTCCATAGCCTGGAGGAATTACACTGCCCCTGCCCTGACTTCAGTTTCTGCAGCTTTGCATAAGGACATCTCACCTCTTTAAATATTGTAAGGCCAATGCAGACCCTCTGTAAGGTTCAGAAATTACTTCTTCCCCCTAATGTTCCTACAGGACATCAGTCAGATTCTGATTTTTATTTTTTTTTCATTCCAAGTTCTGAAATTTCAAACACCGTCTACAGATAGAGCAAAGACTTCACATGGAGTTACTCAGGGCTCTAACACGGTGCTGTGAAGCACCAGTCTTGCTGTTTCAAGATAAAAATTCCCAGCAATGATGAAAATGATGAAGTCAGACATTTAACCTCAGCAGATACAAATTTTGCCTCATTATTTTACCTTGGCAGCTTTGGGTTTTTCTTTTGCCTACTCTGCAACTTTGGCTTCTAGAATTATTTAGACAAATTTCCCCTAATCAAGTCCTTGCCAGTGAACACAGTTTGTGTTCTGGGGACAACTCTCTCTCTAATTTCTTCTTCCAGTACACAAGCTGAAAAATAAAAGGCTCAAATTAACCAAGACACCAAGGTCAATCCAAGAATACTTTGGTGAAATGGAAGGAAAACATCACATTTAAAAGAGGCGGGGGGGAAGAAAAATGGGCTAAAAAGATACATAGATCCCTTCTGCTCTGAAATAAAGGTGCCCATACACAGCACGGAAGGTTTACACACACATAAAAATGCATCTTTACAAGTAACAGGAAAAAAGTGTAAATCTTTTGACCCAGCACTGCTGGGAGCCTTCCTGGAAATGCCATGGGAATGAGCATTCCACTGAAATGCTCTAATTATTGCACTTTCAGCATGTTACTGTGTCTTGACAAAATTTAAGTTGATGGCACCAAGGACATTTCTACCACTCAAAACAGTTACTAAAATAATCTTGTGTAACACAAATCACTGGGTAATACGTTCCGTAAACTGACTTCTCAAACAAGCTTAGAATGATCTTTTACCCTCTCCTTTCACCAGATTAAAAAAAGAAAGAAAAGACACAGTGCAGTGGAGACGTGCCCAGCATTTGACAGCCTGGGAAAAAATCTAATTTCATTTGCATGGCTAAGTAAGTGCAGCAGTCCTTACCCCAAATCTCAGATGACTCCCCTAAAGCCACTGCAATCTTAAAAATTAACAACTGAAGATGTATTTTCCTAACTCAAGAAGAAAAAAAAGAAGGGAAATAGGGAATATCAGAGAGGGAAACTGCATACATTTTATAAATACTCAGTGAATCCTATTTACAAAACCCAGTTCATCTGCTACTTCCTATGTTTAAATATTCTGTGACTGGAGAAAACCAATATCTTTCTGCTTATCTCATTCTTATTTATAACAGCTTATTACATTTTCATTCATCCAACTGTTCTATTGGATTTCCAGGCAAGATATGCTAAAATTCTGTGTAAGAAATATATATTTTATTAATGAAGTGGGATCCACCATCATGGAAGAGAACATTTGATTTCTCCATTTTTGCCACCCTGATACCATATTACCCATGGATTCTAGAGGGTAGCTTTTTTCTCAGATTTTCTGTGCTCAGTCACCTTTCTTGCTTATTAACAATGATTATCCTAAACTACCTGGAGTCACCATTAGAAACTGTGATTTTCTCCAACAACCACTTCCCCCAGTGACAGCCAATACACCCACAAGGGACAATCATGAAAAGCACAGAGAGAAAGCAGAACAAGCACAAGCAAGTCAGAGGCATCAACATCTTCAATTAACATGAATGAAAGAAAACCATGAGCAAAAACTGTTCTGGGATCTGGGCTGAAGTGCATTGAAACCAACAGATCTCTCTCAACCTCCTTCAAGGTCAAACACTGTCCCAGCAGCTCCAGTCTGAGCCCAGGGCTCAGCAACATTCCCCTGCACACACCCCTGTGTTCTGTGTAAGGACAGCCTGTGGTGCCCATCTGCCAACCCCACACCCCTTCCCATCTCTGAGGGCTGTGCTTCTGCAGGGTTGGTATTTCCAGTGTGAAAATATCCAAGGACTGCAAACCCAATCATATCCCATAGGGCAGGAATCTTAACTCCCTAAGTTTTCATAGGAAAAGGAAACTAGGTACACCTTTCTAGTACGAAGATAAATATCAGGCTACAGCAAACTATAGGGAAAATCCCCCCACTAATGCTTTGGTGGCTCCCAAGTACCTCCCTAAATAACTGTGCTGTAATCCTGTGAGGAGTGTTTGAAATAACCTACAGAAGAACCCATTTACAAACATACAATACAATGAGTTCAGCCCTGTCTCTGCTGTGAAGTTGTGATGCAGCTAAAAACCACAACTGGATAATCTGTTTGTTCATTATGTGCTCTATTAGCATCACTTTCCTTTTTAAAATTCAGTGCTCTTCTTTCCCACTGCTGAAATTCCAAATATGCAGGATCGTATCTATGTTTAGTGACCTACACCACCAATGTGTTACTAAGCTTAAATAGTTAATAGTTTGTTCAGTGCTATATAAATTCCAGACAGTAGTTTTAAGACTGGTGTGAAAGTTGGAATTTGCTGGCTAACATCAAATTTCTGCAAGAGTTGTTACATATGCAAAAGACATTCTGCTCTCCAGTCCCAGATTTGTGGTTGTCACAGTGATTAAAACTCCATGTTTCCTAAACAATTAACTAACATAGTCTATTAAATCTCATTTTATTACTTTGAATGGATTGAGATGGTACAATAATCCAACTCGGAAGCAAGACAGAATTTGCATATCTCTTTCAGAAAATGGATGAGACAGAAAATGAACGACATGGTGGATAAAACCAAATCCTACCGTGTTTCTCAGTCTGCTTTGCATTTGATTTTCTCTGCTCAACTATAAACAAGTTTTAGCAGTGATAGACTCAGACTACATAGAAACCAAAGAGAGAGAAAGCTCTCTAGGCTACCAAAACAATTCACTTTAAACAGAATGCACATCATTCAGTATATTTTGACAAATCTGAACATGCCATCAGCCAAAAATGTTTGTTTTCTTTGACTAGTACTGCTGGAGATAGTACTTCATGTTATATGTCCCATGCTGCAATTTAAATTCAATTTTGTCTTTTGGAAAGTTTTTCTCATAGTGCTTCAAATGGAATATATGACCTGCAATTCATTTATATTTCCTATGTAATTAGTAGCTGGCAAGTAAAACAAATTAGGTGCTTGATAAACACAGACAATTATATTTTCAAAGCAGTTGTATTTATGCTTGGAAGGAAGGACAGTTTTATGAATATGTAATCAAGGATGTAAAATTGGAAAGAAAACAAAATAGAGCATAGTTAATGCGGTGGTAGCGACAAATTAACACTGAGCCAAGCCCCCTGCACATGCACTGCCCTGATAAACTTGTTATTAGCAAAGGTTCACTCTAAGAGGAGCTTGGTAATCCTTCTTCTGTGTTTGCTCTTCTTTATTAGTCCTTTGAGAAAATATTGTTTATAAAATAAAGATCTGCACAAGCAAAGATAAGAGAGTCCCCATTCCCTGCCTAACCTGTTTAATGGCTAACAAGCTGGGAATATATAGCTCTTTTTTGCTATTTCCTTTATGCATTTGGCTACAGGTGTGTGCTGCACACCAGTGATTACCCAGCATTTAGGAGCAGCTGTGCCTCCAAATCAAAGATGAAACTGAACTGAAAGTTTGTTTGAAATGGAAGAAAAACCTGGCAGATGGTGGCATCCAGAAATAGCACCACTGAAAGGGAATTTTGTGTGCAGCTACTGCTCCAGAGCACTAGTGAGAACAGGGGGGAGGACGTCTCTGCAATGATCTGCAAGGGTAAAAGGGGAAAAATAAAAAGTAAAGGCAGTTTTAGGGGGAATGAAAACAACAGAGGGGATGAGGAGAAAAGAAGAAAATTAGCTTCAGATGTCAACACCTTAAGAAAGAACAGAAACTTAAAGAAGAATCTATTAGCAAAAGGAAAGGATTACAAGTATCTCTAAGCTGGGTTTATGCCTTGAGCAAAAGAAAAACTAGTGGAAGTATATGGAAAAAAGAATCATTTGGAGAAGGAAGATGAAAACTGACCAGCAGTCAGGATCAAACAAAGAAGAATTTAAATCTTAATAAGCTTTTGATGTATTGTGGAAAGTCATTTTCTTTGAAAGATCGTGCAAAGTCATTATGCTGAAACAGTTGTAGTTCTAAGCTTTCAAAGAGATATGGGGTTAAAGGCATATGCCAAAAGGAACATTCAGTGGAGTAATTTTAGTTATTTTGCAAGGGAAAACTGTGACTTCAGTTTTTTTTAAGCAGCAGACACGGTGCAGATGCTCCTGGCCAGCAGCTCCACGGTGCTCCCCGTGGAGCTGTCTCAAGGTGGAGCTTTGGGGGCTGCAGGGCCACAGCAGATCCCATGTTTCCCTTAATCCTCTTGATGGCTGACTACAACTTTGTGTAAGTATTTGAGCTAAAATTTCTCAGAAATGACCTAAATCTGAATTTAAGAGGAAATGCAGCCTAAAGTGATTCAGCTTTTGGCCATTCCCCACTGGACCAACCCTTCATTCTCCCTCCAGTGATGGTAACACCTCTGAACATCGGAGTGGTCTTGTAAGAGCAATTCACCTTTATCAGGGATACAGGCTTTTGACTTTGACATATTTGTGCATAGCTCCACTCTGTAATTCTCAATAAAAAGGTTTAAAAGTGTCTAAATCACTTTTCAAAATGGAACTTTGCTCGGGAAAGTCACAGAAATCTTCAGAAAAAGAAATCCCACATAACCGATTCCAGTTTGATTGTTGGCATTAAATGAATCCTATCACTGCTTTCTAAGTGAGGAGGCCAGGAGAAATGTGTTGTTCTCCATTCACTGTGCACACACAAGGTGGGATAATATAATGTGACAGAGTAATTAGAAACTGTAAATTAATATCACATCTGGATACAGGAATAACCTAAAGCTTGAACGTTCCACCTCAGAAACGTCTTTTTCATTTAATGTTGTCTTTTGGCTGCAACTAATGCCAGACCATTCAGTAGCCTGAAATCAGCAAAATCCTAGGGCAGAGCACCCTGAAGACTTTAAGAGATCTCTAATTGCACTGCTCTTCTACATCTCACTGTTTAGGGAAAGCTGAAAACCTTGCCTTCCTGACAAAAACTGTTCCAGATGATTCACACGAGTTACTTGTGACAAGTACTTTGCAAAAATCTTCTAATGTGAGTCATTTTGTGGTGATTCATTTACTTTTTCATCATTTTAAAACAAGCTTTCCTGCGTGAAAAAGCTTAAAGACCTCTTTGAAAAGACAATTTGCAATTGAAAAGCTCTGTTTTTCACTAGAGACGGAATTGCTGCTTTGCCAAAACAAAGCCCTTCTGAGCAATTTTCATCTATTTCTGGCCTTATAAACCAAGCCCAGTCTGAGAGCAATGTTGAAAACAGTGACATCAGATATTCTGTAGCATGGGTGGGTTACTAGGCGACGCTGCAAAGTTCTGCAATGTTATCAAAATCCCAAGCTTTCCCTTGGGGAACTACAGTCATTAGATTATATTCACTCATTAAATAAATATCTGGAGCAACGAAGTACAAAACTTGTGAAAAGTTTCTTATCTGCATCAAAAGGTTTCCTTCAAAAGTTAATTTTACACATCTTAAATAACAACTGATGTTTTCCTGTACAATGAGTATTTGTTTTGCTAAGAAAGTGTAGGGTAACCACTGTGCCAAACTGGGAGCTATTGAGATCTACTGATTAGGGATTTCTATATTGGACTTGAGGTTCTAACATTTTCTCTAAAGTGTCCCCAGAAGACCAGAATTCTGACCAGGAATACACTGGAAGAGACACACACATACATATATAAAACAAATAGTCTTAATATATTTAACCAGTTGCAGTAGTCATGTGGAAAAGTGGGCAAACTTCTAACCAAGGGAAACCGCCTAATACTGGGGAATGTCACTCCCATTTCAACTCCCTGAGAGCCAAGATAAAGGATTCCCACATCAATAGCCATCCACAAATTAGAAGAATTTTGTAGAGAACAAAACCAAAGAAAGTTGTCTCTGTTGCTGCTCTAATGATGGACTTCTGAATCAATAGCATGGATTAACAGGCCTGTGCTAAATACAGAGGAGCTGAACAGACAGCCCTGGGTAGAAGGAGGAAATGACAGTCATTTAACAATAGAAATGTGACAGGAACACCAAAAGCAAAGTCAAATTTGAAAATAAGTCCCCATCAAATGCTGCTTTCCCAAAGAATATGTGACTGTAAAACAGAGAAGCTTTCACAGACTGGGCATGCTTTGCTCTGCAGTTGTTAAGTCTCTGGAGGGAGCTGAGGATACTCTTTCAGGAGCTCAGATTTCATACATCACATTTGTAGAGTAGAACCATGATGCCCAGGTAGAAGAGCCTGAGGCTTTTGAAGAGGCTGAAAGAAACTTCAGCTATGCAAACATAATTCAGGAACACAATTTTTCTTCCCTTTTGCCTTTTATATGCTGTTATTATAACAAAAATAAATAATCCAATGATGTGCAATGCACAGATCTGTACAAGTAGTCATTCCAAATGAATGATCACATGTACTAGAAAGGGCAAAATCTCTGTCTTCCATTATACATAAATTAGTGTTTTGCATTTATGCAGTAAAGCAAGACTGAATAATGTATTACAGTAATGAACTTGTTGGGAAGACAAAAAGCTCTGGAGTAAACTCTCTCCCCTGATATATTTGTGCCATTCTAATGGTTTCACAGTGTTTTCAGTGTGTCCTCATTTTCTCAGAAATTTGGATTTCAACTGTTTTGCGACATTTTATTAGGAAAGCACAGTTTTCTCCACATTCCCATAGGAGCTGAACTCTGAGGTTAACTAAAACTCTCCAAGTCTCTTTCTGCTAAGAGCAAAGTTATACTTCCACATTGTACCTTATTTAGGAAAGAAATGTACAAAAAACCTGGTGCTTATGAATGATGTGGGAAAAAAAGTACATTAGCACACGGTTCTGGAGATCTTTCTGGCAAAACTATTCAGCTATTTCATAATAGCTATGAAAGGCAAGTACAGTTCTTTCTTATTTAAGAAATATCCTCAAGTAGAGCTTGTTTTCTGCCTCCAGCAGCTTGTTTCCCCTCAAGCCTGTTGATAGAGTGCTGTCTATGAATACGCTGTTTTTCTTGGTGTCTGCAATACCCATGCTAACAGCCTGAAGCAAAAAGAAGCAAAGATGATGGAGGTGTTTCAAATATTCTCCCTGTTTCAAACATTTTCCCTGATGGTCAGAAAAACTGAGCAATGGAGGGATACAGCACTGCCTAATAAATGGGACAAGGTAAACAACACCCATGAATACAATGAGACACGTTGTTGACTTTATCTGGCACACAGACAGAGGCTTCTATGATATGCTAGCATTAATCAAAAGCAGAATTATATATTTCTTAAAGTCCATTCCTGATTTCACCTGCACGAAAAATATAGGGATTCTTGTTGTTCCTGCAGTACCTCTCCAAATCTTTAACAAGCTCAGCCACAACCAGCTTCCTGCCAAAATCAAATTTTTTTACCTCAAGTTTTTTATACCTCTCCTTTTTCCCTCTCTAGCCCATCAGTCTCTAACTCCCAGATGTAGATTGTGCTACACATCTATAAGCTGTATGTATACAGTATGTAGCTGCTGGTTATAAAGATGTAAGTTCAAGCCCTGGGTTGTAGTGTAGCCCTAAATTTAGACATTGTTCAAGAGCAGTAATGCTGTCATAAATTAATCTTAATGAAACCCTGTGCAAACATTCTCCTTTGTGTCATGCATCGATTTATAAGTAATGAGATACTTGAAAAAAACCCAACATAGATAAGTCAAATATATTTCAACTTTCTTAGTGCTCAGGCATACCTTATTGGCTAGTTACTAAAAGTTCCAGTCAGAGTCTAAAAACTGCAATGGGAATTAACTCAATGTGCATTGGTTGTTAACCTAAAAATACGTCTCTTTTCACTCTGTATAATAATTCTAAGAGACAATTTAAAAAAATGGGATTTTATTACTATAATTTTATTGGAATTTATTATCTCCATTCTGTGAACATCTTCAGAGTCACTTCTGGGTTGTTGAACCACCAATCCACATCTGTTAAGATTTTTTTTGTCAATGGCTGAGGCTCCCCCAGCGCAGGGTACTCGCTGAAATCAGCACATGCAACAGAAGTGCACTGCTCGTGCCTGAATGGTATCCAGTGTACAAGCTGTGGCAAGGCAGGGCACCCTTAAACTTTCTAAACTCCCAAATCTAACAGAATTTTTACTTTAGTCTTCTGAGTATTGGTAAATCAGTATCTGTTACAGCATCTGCTGACCTGCTGCACTATCACAGCTATCCACAGCTACCCCACACCTTATGGTAAAGTTCTTATCTCCTGCCAACACAACATTAATTCCACCTCTAGACAATTAACCCCCTGTCAGAACCATATTTGGCAGATTGAGATTTCTCAGGACTCAAAATATTTTATTAAAGGCTTCACAGTTTAAATGCTAACAGCACTAATTCTCTTCTTTGTGGAGTTCCCCCAGGGAGGGATAAAAGAGTCAATTTAGCTGACTAGCCTTTGTTTTCAGAAGCTGACGGTATCAAAAAGGGCTGTAGATAGTGGATATAATCCTGCAATATTAGATGTTTTGATGTTCAGCTCTAAGTGAAGTGGATGCCTAAATTATTAGTATACATAATATTTGCCCCTTGAACTGAACTATGTAATTAATACAGAAATATGAACACATTAAGTTAAAAGTTAAATAGCACAACCAGAAAGCGTGATATTAATGTTGCTTTCATTAAACATCAAGAGGAACAAAAAACATATAGAGGCCCTTTGATTCTCTTCAGCTGCTGTTGTTCTCTCAGTGACTTGCAGTAGGGTATTACTAACATATATGATCTGGTACACATTGGATTTGCTCTCCTTGTGTTATAGACTTTAATATATTTCTATTAACATGATAAGCATCTGATTTACTTCACAGTAGCTTTAGAAATAGCAATATTGTTTGATAAATCCAAAGAATATCTAGTAGAAATTATCTCAAACTGCACCAATTTATCTTGCAATATACAGGCAAAGTCATACCATATATGCAAATGTCTTGCAAATCCCACCTGAAAACACTCTGAAAATAGAAAATTACGTTTTATTACAAGACTTTTGTAGTGTAATAAGATCACTTCCCTAATTCATTAAGAAATGTCTTATCCAACATCTTGAAATCTTAGAGAATTTGAACAAGGCACTGAGAGCCTCAATAAAAATCCACTTGGACACCAAACTTTGCATATTCAGTATTGAGAAGAGAAATAGATTCATGGGTGAAAGATCATTTCTCATTAAAAATGCCTGAAAGAAGAATGAAACCTTTTCTGAACATCATTCATTATTCTCTAAATTTGGGGTTGGCAGCACCAACAGCCTAACTCGATTCACATCAGAACCTGAATTCATGGCATCTCTTCACAGAAAACTAGGGAGATGCCAGTGGGACAGCAATCAGGGTTGGATAGTTTGTATTAAATTTCAGGACACAGTACCTAAAAATACACGAAAATAAAAGACAACTGAGATGGCAATTTGCCTTCCTCTAATCACCTGCTCCGTGCAGTGCAACGGGAGCATCTGCAAAACTCAACAGACTCATCTGGGCATCTTAAAGGTGCAGCTGCCCCGAGGAAAAGGGCTGGCACTGAGGCTGGGCTGGCAGAGTCCTAGATGGTCTTATTCCACTGGTATTGTCAAGGGTTTAGAGTTTGCTTTTAACAGAATCCTTGAAAACTCAGATAATAATAAAGGGAACAAATCTAAAAATCTATCAGCTATATAAAATATTAGCCAATGTGTAAACCTAAATACAATATCTAAAATATAACACGTAAGCAGCCACCCACTACAGTGTTGTGGGGGTGAGAGCTCCAGTCAGACAGCTCTTGGAGGTGGGCAGCAGGACTGGAAGGTAACAGGCAGACAGACTGACTTGGAAGAATAGAGAAGGAAGAATCTGCCTCTAATAAACCAGTTTGATGAAATCAGTACAGTAGAGTTATTGTGCCAGCAGACTCTGCTCTGACAGCAGAGTAGCTCTCACCGTAACCCAAAGACTCATGAGGAAGCCTGGGTAAGAAGAGTGATTACATCTTCCAGGGCTCTAGAGATTTATTAAATTCCTTCCAAATGTCTTGTACTAAAGCAACTTTAGAAAATTTAACGCAGTAAATAAAAAAGTTGCAGCTTTTAAATTGATTGTACTAAATGTCAAATGCAATGACTGACTTTAAACGCACAGATGTCTCATCAGACCTCCCTTACATCTTTTGAGGTATCACCTGCTGGCCTCCACTGGCAGACTGTGCCAGAGAACAATATTTGGTCTGCTTCAGGGAACTCAGCAAAACCCATTTTCTCATTTTTGTGTTAATATCTTGTGACAAAGCAACGTTACTCTGTAAGTGTGAGTGCAAACACTGGGCATGAATACACCTTACCATGAACTCCCTTCTCTTGTAATTAGCCCTTTACTAGCAACTATCTTCCTTGGTTATGGAGCACTTGTATGTTAAAGGAAACTAGGGCTAGAACTTCATATCATGTACTTTCATAGTATAAATAAAATGTCAGACAAAGTTTTCCTTTTGCTTAATCTATTTACTAATACTGTGAAGGACAGAGAATGGAGACAGCTCTTGCTTATTTCTACTGTGTGCAGGATGTTGCCCTCCTGAAGTGCTGTACTTTCCTAACATTATCTCAGGGGATGAAGCAGTTTCCTAAGATTAAAAAGGAAGGGGTGATTGTTTTAATTAACCTGCTGCTACTGAAAATCTAAGGAGATTATCTCCACATCTCTAAATACATGCAAGATAATAATATTTTTCTTGTTAGCAGAAGAATTCTTCTGGATTCCCATTTTTAATATGTATTCTTTGCCCACAGAAGGACAATTACAATCCTCCAATATAAGCAGACAGCTTTTCACAAAAAATCAGTTCCATAAATAAAACCATGCAGCAAAACAAACAGAAACATTTAGGCTGTTGCTTTCCTTCAATTAAAATATGACAACAGCTGTAGCAACTGTGCAACAGAGAAGAGCAGAGGAAGAGAAAACACTTCGTCCATCTTGATATGACCAGTTAATTGAGGGAAGTGGAAGAGTGAAAAACATGTGGTGCACTGTGTTCATGTGCTGACTTCACAGAGTTGGCATGGAACCAATTTCAAAGTGAAAAATAGCTCTATGCAATTATTTAATCTATTCATCCTCATCTCTAAAACACCCAGAGGTGATTCTGCACGTTCTCAGTTACAGAAAACTCCCTCTAATTTCAAACATTTAGCACAGCAAAATCATTCCTTGAGAATGGTTAGGAAATTCTTTTCAGAATGGTCTAGGAACTTCCACTGAGCAGGTTTGTGAAAGTCAAATCCAGAAGGACCTTGCATACTTGCACCTGGAAGCTTACAAAGCACCAGCCAGTATTACACAGCTGCAACCCACACTTGTAATCTTTCATTTTCAACAACACCCATTCGACAGAAAACTGCTTAGTAAAAGGGAATTTAAACAATATACAGGCTACCTCCCTTTTCAGCTCTCTACAAGGAGACCTTTAACTCACTATTTATAACTTAAGCCTATAGATATACACTGTAACACCAGATAAGTTACTTACAGCTGTATACCAGGAGTAACTTCTGATCTCACACCTTCCCTAGTGGCAGCTACCAGGGATGAATCCCAGGGTGGTACACTCTGTCAGAACAAGATACAAAGATTCAACATGTCAGAGCTCAGGGATGGAATCAGGCAATTCAGTGAGAACTTGCCGCTCCAAAAGACACATAAAACCAGGAGCCATTTCCTGCTGAAGTTGAAGGACCATGAGGGGCAGAGGTGTACATCAGATGGCCAATTCCTGACTTTCTAACCTATTGTTTTCCTGTCGTTCTTTGCCTTCCTTCTCGAAGTCTATTATAATGATGTATTTTTAACCTGTTTCTTCAAGAAATGAGGCATATGTGGTTGTGTTGCCTGGCCATCTGTCAGTTTGCTATTTTCCCTCAAGCGCATTTGGAACCTGTTGAACAATTTCAGCCAATATGACAGAAGACTAAAGGTCTCAAACATAGAAATTTCTGCATATTTCATCAAAAATTAAAGCTAAAGGAAGAGGAAGACCCAGTGCATTGCTGTGTATGTGTGGCTGTCCTGGCTGGCATAGCACAGGACATGCTGCCACAACCTCCCGGCATGAGCAAGGCTGTGACAGGGAGGCTGCAGACCCAAGAGAGGAAAAGGAGGTGAGCTCTGCTCATGTGCAAATCCATCAGAAATCCATGGCTGTGCTTCCTCAGCAGGGCTCTACATCAACCAGCAGTGGCCTCTTCAGGTTTCAACCAAAAACCAGGATACAATCCCTGAAGGATATTTTGTTCTTTTGGGTTTGTTTGTTTTTTCCCCTCCAAATAGCTTTCAATCCAAGACAAAACCAGAG
Source organism: Manacus vitellinus (assembly GCF_001715985.3). Lineage (NCBI taxonomy): Eukaryota > Metazoa > Chordata > Aves > Passeriformes > Pipridae > Manacus > Manacus vitellinus. Next base: position 8,640,776 of record NW_021939395.1, read on the forward strand.
GAATGGGGTGCATTAGTGGGAGGCAAGGAAAGAAGGCCAGAGGTGGTGTGACCATTTCATATGTATTGGAAATGAACACAGGGGATCAGGATGGCCAGAGGTCCAGAATTCCCAGACACCAGATTTTCCATCTAGCTCATATAACCTCTGTGTTTGATCCATAAACACTGCAGATTCTGAATCATTCAGTAGCACACAAAAATCTTATAACCATCTTTAGTTACTGCATCCTAGTTTTCTGGGTGGGAATATTGGAACTTCCATACTGGGGCTGAGCAAATATCAGTTTAGTCCTAACTGTCTCCAGCTGTGACCAGGAAGGAAGGGGTATAAAATAATGATACTGCCATTGATACCTGCACTCACAGCTCCCAGGGATCCACAGATTAGGTTTTCCTGAGTCAAACAGCATTTGCATCCAAACAATCTTGTTTAGTTGTCATTGCTGTGTCTATCCTCGGGTAAGCTGCCTAATTCTTTTTTACACCTATTTACAGTTCTGTACTCAAAAACTTCCAGTAATAATGAATTTTGCAACTGAGTATGTTCAAAAAATAAAAAAAAGTCATCTTTTAATTTCTTTAGATCTGCCTAACATCTAAAGAAGCTTCCACTATTCTGTTATGGGAAACAATATATATTTGTTATCTACCTGCCAGCTTCACATTATTTATTTTATAGATACCCATCATATTTTCCCTCAATCATCTCCCTTTCTGGATGAATGAATCCCAATGCATTTGGCATCTCCTCTCTGAGAAATCTTTTAGTGCTTTTGACCATAATTGACAATCTGTGTTCCCCTTCTCCCTACATTTCCAGTGCTGGGTGTATCCTCCCTGAGAGGGCAGGGCCAGAACTGTGCATTCAACATGTGGACAAATGGGGAATAAGTGATGGTGTAACAATGTTTATAGTGTTGTTCTCATTTCCTTTACTAATAATGCCTCAGATTCTATTTTATTGCTAAGAAATGGTCTAATTCTTTAGAGATGCCCATAATGACTCCAAGATCTCTTCCCTGAGCAATAGTAGAGGATTTAGAGTCCATTATTCTGTGTCTGTTTATTTTTTCCGTGTGCATTCATTTTTGAAACACTAAATTTTATATAATTTTTCTTTTAGTCACTATTAGATTTCTGTTATTATTTCTATCTTTCTTCTACTCCTCTATTTTTGTTAGCATCTCCATCTTCTAAATCTTTTCTGTATTTTAAATTCAAAAGTACATAACCTTATCTTTATGTCCTTGTGACTTGCACCTTCAAGTTTTACCAGCAACATTGAAGTCGATCATAATAGTGAAACTAGTTTTGACATTATCAAGGAAAATGTTAAATTAGCTGTAATAAGATATATTACAGCCAAATTAATTGTGTAAACTTTATTATTTAACAATTCAGCAACATTGTCAGTGCTTTCATCTACATCCTTCTGCAGCTCCTGCTGAGGGATTTTGTGTACCTCATATATATATGTATATATATCGTGTCTATGTCTTTACATAAGGGATATTTTGAAAAGATTTCCTGAAGTCTTTTGCTCACTCTCAGCACCGTGTAGAATTATCCACACTATTTGCAATGTGATTAGGGAGTCTTAAATACTGCTTTGTGCAATGGAGATACACTCTGACAATATTTGAGTGGCTGGTGAGTCATGCAGAGTTTGGTTTCAGGAAGGCAGGACTGCATAACAAAGTGTGAGGCTGCAGCTCATCGCCAGGGCAGTCACACACCACCTCCCTCATTGGAAATGCAGTCACATGCCATTATGCTACTTTTTGTACAATATGATAGCCAACTATTCTTAGCAGGCATTGTGTTGAATGCAAGTGGAATAAAGTACAGCGTGACTGCCCCTTGTGCTATTTTAGACAAACACCAAAGTGTTTTCACAGACGCTGTGCTGAGGCAGAAGGGTTTCACATTAGCAATCCTAAGTACTCAGCCTAAGCTGCATAGTCACTTAACAACTGCAACAACCAGAGGTGTGCTATTCAGTGATGGACAATTTACCAACAAAAAGATAGAGAAAAAAAATATTTTTCAGCTCCTCATTGCATTTTTTTAGTGTGTGAGTTTTTGCTTCTGTGTATTGCAAGAGAGCTGACCATACTAATATGGTTGAAAGAATTTTACGAAATTGCATCACATCATAGGAACAAATTTAACTGAAGACAGGATATTTTAAAGGACTGGAAACATACTGTCATCACCAATTAAAAAAAACCCAAAGCAACACTGTATTTCTTAAAAGCAAATACTGATTGCCCCCTCTGCTGCAGTTATGGCTGAAAATATTACAAGGAATTTGGGGGAGAAGAAAAAACCCTTCTTTACTTCAATCCTAACAGTAATAAAAAGGTAGCATACATCAGAATCCTTGTCTCTCCAGCACTTTAATAGAATACCCACTTCCTTTATCTCTGAGGAGCTCCAATATCCAGCTGCAGGGAAAAAAATATATGGATCTGGTACTTTGTGAAGATTACAGAACTTGTATCTGTTTACCCAGTTATCAATTTAAAAGAAGTGATAGGGCTAGAAGGCTCCTTGCCTCAAAGCAGGTTCAAATGCCTTTATATCATCACTGACAGATGCTTGTCTATGTCCAGAGATGAATAAGGCATTAACTCTTAGGGAAATTTATTTCAGTGCTAACATTTAAAATGGTTCTACTGAAATATTTCTGAGTCAAAAAAAAAAAAAGAATAGGCATAGAAAGCTGGCAGGAGTAGAACATACAGTTTAGGATAACAATTCTCCCTGGAGGAAAGTTAGAACAGTTCTGCATCCTCCAACAAAGCACAGGATAAAAATCAACAAAATGCAAGTAGGAAGCATCAAACAGAAGTTGAACAAAGTCCTGAATTTGCACCTAAAAATAAGCAATAAGAACAAATATATATACAGGCTGTTTACTAAAGAAAGTTTAGAATAAATCTTGATATATAAATAAAATATACCAAGAAGGAACAGAATCACTACAAAGTGAAATTCCAGTACAGGCAACAAAATAGCAGAATGAAGTTTATATTATTGACTTATGAGAAAGGTGACAATGACTGTGACAATCACATATACTGAGTAGGTGTCAATGTAGGTGACACTGAGACAAAATCCTTCCATATCATAAACATTTGCTTTTTGGGGAAATTTGTTTAGGTACCAAAAGAAAAAACCTGACTCTTGACTTCACAGTGAAGGATGCCTACGACCTCATTCAGAATATTGCTTTCAAGGCAAGTGTATGTGCACACAACCAAATCATAAAATAATGAGCAAAGGAAACCACAGAGGAAGGAACAAACCTGTTATAGCAAAAACAAGCAAACATAGTTCTCATACAGGTAAGTCATGCAGGGCATTGCAACTTCTTAGGAGTTCTCTGTAGGGCAAGGACAAGGCAGTTTAGATGCTGTGCTTGAATTTCCTAAAGGTTTTAAGCAAGATTTCTTAATCAAAAGTTGATAAAATGCCATGAGAATGTCTTCTTATGGATTAATATCAGATTGAAAGGCCAGGAAAGTAAAGTAGGAATAAATAGTAGGACTTCAAATGAAGCCTCTGGCCTGAGGCTTATGCTATTTAGTATTTTTGCAAATGATCTGGAAAAGGGGTGGCAAGGATAGCAACATTTGCTCCTGGTGGCAAATTATTTAGAGTAGTAAAAAGGCAAGCAAACTGCAAAGGCTTGCACAGGAATGTCGTGATTCAGAATAATTAGGCAATAAAAGTACAGAAAAAAATTCAATGTAAATAAATGTAAAGTAACACACATGGAAAAGTAACTTTAACTGTACATATTCAGTGACTGAGTTTAAATTAGCTATTAACTTTCAGGAAAGCTATCTCAGAGCTATAACAGATAGTACCATGAAAACATTATCTTGGTACTCAGAATCACTTAAAAAGGCAAATAAAGCATTAGGAATTTTTAGAAAGGAAGAGAGAATAAGAGAGAAAACATGATTATACCATTTTATAACTCCACAGTGAGCCTGCTGCTGCATTTTCCCCATCTTGGAAAGCACCAAAGACCAAAGAAGGTTCAGAGAACTGCAGCAACAGTGATCAAAACTCTTCAGCACTCAGAGACAACAACAGAGAGGAAATTCTGACATTTCAGGATTCCCATAAAGTGGAATTCTTAGGATAGAGGAGAAAATCACTTTTGAAATGCCAGCATATGTTGATTCTGAAACACAATATGCTTCTTGGGACTCTGACAGCTGGTACTGAAATCACAGTTAAAGTGCCGAAGTTCCAAGGCTCAAACCCTGCGAGGGCAGCCCTGGGGCTCAGTGGCTCTCAGTCCCCAGGGGCACTCATTTCTTCAGTCCTTGGCCTACGTGGCAGCCCCAGCCCTGGCTACCCTGGGTGGGTGTCACCTCTTCTGCTGCAGAAACCTGAGCCTAAAAATTCCCACTGCGGGCTCGAGTCAAGAGTCTGGAGAACTCCAGCTTGTGCTAGGGCTTCCAGAGATCCCACACTCAGGGACCTGGACTTATTTACAGGCAGTCACAGTAGCAATAGAGTGTGATTTATTGCATGAAGATGTCTCAGTTTGAAAAATTTTATTCAGTATCAGCTGACAGATATCCTCAGTTTTAATGAATCACAGATTGGAACAGGAAACTCAACTGAAACCACCAAGATCCCCCCACTTTGATCAAAGCCATTATGGATCTTGTGGTTTCTGACCAAAAACCCAAGCCACCTTGGCTTTCTCAAATTGTCTTAAATTCCTTCGTTTACTTCTACCTCATTTTACTGAACCAAAATAAACCAGCCTCGAATTTCACAGACTTCATGAAATGTTCCCACAGTACAAATACTGGCCAATTGGAAGCCCAGACTAACACAGCACGTCTTTGGACTGATTCCTAACCCCCAACATGCTATGGCACCAGTTTGAAAGCCTAAGATTTATAGCTGCTAAATAACTTACTGCAGTTGAAACTTCAGCTCATTAGAAGGCAATGGGAGTGCTGCCTTGGGCTCAGTTTGGACTAGAATTTCACTGTTTCGCTGAAAGTTCCATATTTGTTACAATAAAAAAAGCATTTTTTATTATTTTTATGGGGTTTTAATCCCTGTGTATCTGTATTAAAAACAACCTATTAAACATTTTTGAAATGCAAACTCAAAGGAATAGCTTTATCATGGGTATAGTAAACCATCCTTTTATATGTAATTTGTAGCCACATTACTCTCAGGTTCAGAGCCCATCAATTAGTAATTATTTTAATATGTTACAGCCATTGGAGGAACAGAGAAGGCCCAAAACCAAAGTTGGGCTTCCTCTCACTTAATTTGATTCAATCAGGGGGTTTCCATGGAATTTGCTGTAGCGAGTTCAGACTCTGCCCATTCAATTATAGGTATATGTAGTACACTGAAGAACAATTCATACAGGCACACAGAACATGAATAACCTACTCCTTATTCCTGGCAAGACAGTTCTTCCCTCAGGTGAGCCAGACACACAAAACAGACCCACTTGGTTCCCTTATTATCTTTCTATTTACAGAAATAATCTGAAGAGTCACGGACTAGTTATTACAGATCCATCACTGACAAACTGTGATTAGGAACCTCGTTAACATTAATGCACCACCTACCTGGAATGCTATAGTGAGAAACAGTCAAAACCTCATTTCTACTAAGGGGCTTTTTACTCTCTTGAGTACTGTGGTAAATGTAATGACTCAATTGGTTTTGATGCTGTTGATGGGCAACATTTCAGAGCCCTCAGGTCAGCTTTTTGTATGGGCACAAATTTAGACAAGTATATAGACAAGTATACAGACAAGTCTTTTATATTTCTTGAAAGAAAAGATGGAGAGAATTGTAGAAGATTCTAGACAAACATGCAAAACAAACAAGCCAGGACTATGGGAAATATGACTTGAGATATGTCATGTATGTAATTAAAAGCATTACAACCAGGATGAGTCATTTAAAGAAGCATCATCAACAATGATCTCTTAAGCAATCGACAGATAGGTGTAGATGGGTGCCCACGGGGGCTGACAGCCTTCTCTGAGCCCATGGCATGTCCCTTGCCTATCTGCAATTGCTGTATTTGAGTGAACTTTCTGCTGTGCCAGCAGTAAGCCAGGCATATAATTACAACATCTTTGAAAAAGCTCATCCGAGGAACAAACAAGCTTGCTTTAAAAAAAAAATTCTTCTTATTGCCCTGACTCATAAATCTATGATGCACTTAATTAAATTCAATAGGCAATTTTAGGGAGAGATAAACAAATTAAAGAACCTCCACTAAATGACAGAAAATTCCAAATAAACATAATCCATTTTGCATTTTAATTCCAGTGTTGCTTGTCCTTGTCATGGCTGTTACCTGCCTTATACATCCTTTTTCTTCTTGAAAACAGTTCTCACGTAATACTAAAGAAACAAACTACAGAATACATGGTATTTTTTTTAAATCAAGTAACCCACTCCATCCTCCATGGACACACAGAAGAAGGCTGGAAACGACAATGGCAATTCTTTATTATGCCAAGGAGCTTTTCTTTAATGATTCTTCTCCTCCTAACCCCTCTAGAGAACAGCAATTAGCATGCTGTTTGTCCAGATCCATCAACAATGGCAAGTATAAAGCTGTAAATATGCCACGCGGGCGTTAGATTTATTATGGTACCTTCCAGTCTGGCAGATTTATACATTGTCTTTTTTGTGGCAAAGGGGAGAACTGCTGCATAAAATCAAGAAAGTATTTTGCAAGCAGCAGTCCTCAGCTACGTCTAAGAATTCATGTGAGTCTATCCAGGTCCTCCTGCTATTCCCATCACCTTGGAATCACCGTTTCCTACACTCAGCCTCTCTCACCACCTCCAGAGAACACCATTTCTTGCTGTTGTGTCTCACCATATGTATTTGTCAGTTTGCAGAATCCTGTTTAATGTATAATCAGAGAACAGAAAACAGTTAAGGCACAAGTTCTGAATTCTGCTCAGGAGGGACCTTTTTCCATCTAGGTGTCATGGAAAGTTTTCTCTGTGCAGACTGAGCCACCCCTCAAGTCTCTCAAGCCTGAGAATCAGCAGACAGTTCCTACCTCCCCTTTTCTCATGCCCACGTTCTCCTTCACAGATTGTTCTCCCAAGCACCAAAAAGCCAAGTTCTGTCACTCCTGTCCCTGTTCCACTGCTGAGCCCCAGGCAGAGCAGTCGTGCTCCGTGGGCAGGTAGGGTTTCTGTCACAGCAGGGACACACAGGCTGTGCCCTTCACTGCAGCTGCTGGGGGAAGGCCAGGGGTGGGCAGGGAGGGGTAGCAACAAATAGCAGAGCACATTTGTTTTCAACAACTGAAAAAGTAAAGGCAAAAAAAATAAATCTAGATAAGCTGACAGGTGGTAAATCATGAAACGTTTCATATGGAATTTTTAAGAGATGCAGGAAAGCACCATGTGGTGCTCCCACACACGGTTTTATAATATATGTGTGTCTATCGGTGAGACAGGGAGCAAGGAAGGTGTGCACACTGCAGAAATGTTATAGGACTGCTTTTCAGCTCCTTGTCATTGGGCTCCTTTCACTCCACCCACCAAACCTGGAATAGCATCCCAGTTTGTCTAAGTCTGGCATCTACTCCGTCCTTCTCCTTCATTTTTTCAGCTCACAGTGAACCATTCCCTTCATTTCTCAGCTCTTTGCTCTGAGCTCCCTCTTCCCTCAGCCTCTGTCTCCTCTAGAGTCCCAGGGTAGTGTAAGACCCAATTAAACCCCACATCAAGTAATTATTTCATACCATCTTTCACCCTTTTTTTCATTATCTCCCTAGTTTGACTAAATTCTGCACAGATTAAAACTATTTTCTTGATGCCTCAGAAATGACAAAGGGAAAAGTTATGAATGTTTAAAAATAATAATTGTGTTGAATAAGGACAAGGCCTACAATGTTTAAGAGGAAAGCCTATTTCTTTTTTAAACCCTGCATTTTTCAAGTGCTTTAAATCTCTTAAATGTGGGACCACAGTTTCTACTGCTTGGCTTTGTACTTTGAACCTATTAGACAGATGGTTTCAAATTCCCCAAATGTAAAAATGCAGCCTCCTGACATGCATTATGAACAGGAAATTTTTAAGACTATGAGAAAGACTGGGGTATTTTTCTTACGAGATCAAAAGATAAAGTAATTGAGGGGAAACAGTTATTCAGCCTTAAGTATATGAGAAATTTTGGTGATGTTCTGAGCTTTCGAGCCTGACACCAGAGCCAGACAGGCAGTTCCAAGTAAATTTCACATGCAATTTTTATTCTTCCTCCTTTTTCTACAAATATGGATTTACAACACAAGGAAACATCTATATTGCATGATACATTAGGATATATTAAGGATTTATGTCTTTAGGATACAATATTGAGGATAAACAAATGATTAATGGTTATAGAAAAAAAAAATACTAGCAATTGGGTGGTGTTGGCTCAGCTAAATTGCCAGAGGAACTATGTATATCTTGAGTAATATCTTGAATTTTATCATTTCTGCATCACAAAGAGCTAATATAGATCTTGGAGTGTTAATCTGAAACTAGGCTGTGTTATTCAATCAACAAGAGGTTGCACTGCCAACTGGAGCTCTTGCATGATGAGCTGAGCTGCTGAAATTGCTCCTTGCCAGGATACTGTGGTCATTTTTAAGATACTTCATGGTGAACAGGTATTTCTCACTCTGGGATTTCAGCACAGTTGGTTTTTCATGTAATAGGACCTCAGGCTCTGCTATTAGAAGGATCTCAGTGACTGTGAGATGCAAAGCCCAAATGTCAGACATATAATATTTATGAGAGGCAGCAAAAGAAAAGGTTGCAGCTGCCCTATGCAAAATGACTTCTGAACTGAATGGAAAGCACCACAGCTCCCAGTGGCTGAAGAGTCAACAGTTATATACTGTAAAATTATAAATAAAATCCTTTAAAATATAAGAAAGCCTTCCATTTTCTCCAGTCAGAACCTGAGGCTATGAACAAGTGAAACTCCAAAGGTGCAAAGAGAATGACTGGCTGCAGGCTGTTGGTTGAGGTTCCAAACAATGCAGAGTGCAATCCAGCAAGACATCTGTTAGAGCAGCACTGAGATGCTTCCAAGTGCTTCCTGCTTCCCAAACCAGGAATATCAGATCTACAGCCTCTTTTGCTGTGTTCTGTACTAAAGGAAAACTGTAAGGGAGGGGAGTCACAATTTTAAGTGAAAGTCAAATGGGAACACGGGGTGTTTCAGGTTCCTAAACAACCCACTCAACCCTCACAAGAGGCCTATTGCAATCACACACCTGGATTATGGTTGTACAAAATGACCCAACACTACACAGCTGTTACAAGTTCCCTAGGAGCATTCTGAAATCTTGAATATGCTTGTGGGAAAACATGTTTTGTTTGTTCCTAACAAAGGTAAATCAGTGTCTCAATTAATGTTCACAGAAACTTTAAAAATATTTTAGCACAAGGCACCCAGACCAGGAAAATGGATCCCTCCTTCTATTGTTTCCCATTCAGAGTCAAAATCTACACTTGGGACTGCGATGTCTGATTCAGATATTCACAAGCCCAAATTTCACCTTGAAATATCAGAGGGTTAAGATTTAAAATTCCAGCTTGATCCACCCCTTTTAGCCCCCGATCCTTATTGTTCAGTGGAAAACTACTTTGAATCCTGCAGCTCTCTGCCTTCTGTTCCTCAGAATAACTTATTCCTTATAATATTTGCTGCATGTGTGGAAAACAAATTTACCTCCCAAGTGCCTATATTTCCAAATGGTCTCAAAGAACAGTGATTCAAACAGATGTAAATTTTCAGCAGCAGGAATACTACAGTGATTGGGGAAAATCCCTATAGAATTCTGCTAAAAGAAGAAATATGTGGAACAATAACTGAACACAAACAATCCTTCCCATGTGAAGCATGCAGAAAACTATTAGTGATGGAGAGAAATCTGCAGTGCATTTAGACAGCTTAATTTATGAAGCTTACCAAAATAATTAGAAGAAATCCTGCGAACTTTTCGACCCAAGTGGAATCTTTTCATTTAATGAGTTAAAGGAATGACAAATGTCTTGATGAATGTGAATTTTAAGTTCCCAGGCACGACAACCTATTAAGAATCTTGCCCACACACAGTATCACACATGCAGCAGTACTTTCTAGTCCTTGCTCAAAGCCAGGACCCTCTTCTTGTGTGTGGTATCAAATTCTAAGTATCACACAGCCATCACCATGGTAACTGATGGACCACCAAACTTCCAGAGAGCAAACAAACTCCATCCTCCTACTGCCTCATTATGCACCGAGAAAGATAAGTTTTTCTTCCTACTTTATGATGGTATTGTGAGAAAGCTGATGTGAAACATGGCCACTGCCACGTCCAAATGCTAAATAAATTCAAGATAACCACTGAGATCAGTCATCCCTCGTAGCAAGCATTGCACTAGTTGGCAGTGGAGGTAGTATAATGGCTGGGAACTCTGTAGCTGGGAGACAAATAGCTTCTAAGAGTATTTTTAGCTATATTTGGAGGCTTAAATCAAGAGTCTAGAACAATTAGGAGACAACCCTGACTGATGAAGCCACAGCCCAGGTTACTCACTGGAGCTGTGCAGTTCCTGCCCTTCGTAGTTACAGGCAGCACCTTTCCAGAGGCAGGACAGCAGACACGTCAGAACTGCAGCTGAGGAGGAAATGTAAGGTGAAGCCACCCATGTGTGCAATGCAGCAAAAGGTTTTTCCTCTAAAGAGTGAATATTTACAGAAAATATGAGAAAAGATAATACAATGCTCATGAATGTGCTCAAGGCAGCTGCCATTTGGGGGTCTGTGCTGTCTCTCCATAGGGAGGGATCAGCCCTTCAAATCAGTTCAGTGCTGAGGACTCAGGAACACACCAGAGCTCACTCACTGCATCAACAAGCCTGGGCACGTTTGCCCACTGCCCACAGCAGATATTCACCAGGTAAAGTGCTCTGCCAAAATAGAGCTGTATCCCAGCCTGAAGAGCAGCACTGATGCCTGAGTGTAGCAAATAGAGTAAAGCTCTTATCTACAGCTCTAAATCCATTTATATTCTCACTTGCACATGACTTATGTTGGTTTCAGTGGGTGGCAATTCTACTTCTCTGACAGCATTTTATAATAAGAAATCTATCCAAAGTAAAGAGGGAAATACATTCTGATTCCAACAGCGCACTCAGGATGGAAACAGACTTCCAGCTGAAGACATTCTTGCAGATGTATTTTATTGGTTTGATAGAGCATCAGCAGTAAAATACGTGGAATTTATCAATTAAATGACATCAGCCTAAGACAGATCTTCAGCACTTCACAACATTCTGCAGTGGCTGCCTCACCTGCAGTGCTGTTGATGCTCTCTACTAGCTATACACTAACCCTTTTCAAGCAACTTTCATTTCTGTGAATGTAAATAGTTTTAGTTTCGATTCTTATGTGCAAAGGCTTTTAAGGGAGCGTAGAAAAAATATGCCAGGATGTGCTTGTGTTCTATTTCTATTTTTATGACTTTTCCTTGTAATGCCAAAGTACCACACATTTATTTGCTTTGACCTAATTAAGGAATACATGAAAACCTACTTCACTAAAGTTCAGTGATGCCAGCCACTGCTGCAAATGACAAACACAAGGACTTACTGGGTCACTGCTGCACACTGAAATGTAATCAAAGGCTGAAATGCAAAAGCATACAACAAAAAATGCAGCTGTCTTCCAAAAAAACTTACTACTACTACAGATTTACATTATACTCCTCTAAATACAAGCACAACGTACTTTCTTGAGAAATCGTAAAAGATTATGAGATAAGTTACACAGGAAAGATCAGTCCCTACATAATGAAGTTACAGGACTAATGTAGCCTTGGAAAAGGCATCTTGGAATACTGACAGTCTAGTAGAAACTGGTAGAAACAATGAAAGGTATAATACCAGGACCTAAACACAATACACCTAAACCACAATTCCAGCCATCAGCATCAATGTCTAAGGGCATCAGTGAGAAAACTTTACTGCTTTTTAGCTGGGAATTCATTCTTGAAGAGCCACTCTCCCTTTCACAGTCCTTTTTCACAATTTCTTGCTAGAAGACTGGCAAATGGAAAAGATATTAATGGCACTTGAACACCTTTCTGCTTTATTCACAGGTGCCATAAGGCTCATGTCCAACAAACAAATGCACCCACATTTACCTGCAGCTGTAAAACTGAAGCATCCATATGGTAAACTGCTTGCTTTCACAGGAATTTCACCTTCTCTAGGTGTCCTGTCCTGTGTCAACCCATGCCAAGCTCCATACTCCCCTTTAATTTAGTTCTATCCCTTTCCTCTAAGATCCAGGGACTGTGCTAGGAGTGAATATACTTGGTGACATGAGACACAGTGACTCTGTCACCACAGAAAATGCTAAACAGCATTGGGGAGAAAAAAAAAAAGGAAATTTTGCTTGAAAAACTACAAAACAACCAGTGCTAATGGGAGCAACATATACTTTGGCCTTAGCTATGCTTGTGCTGGGGACAGGCACAAATATCCCTTCTTAATGGCAACAGAAAACTTCCTGCTGTGAGGGCAGGATGGGACGTTGAGCTGGAGCACTGCTGCTTGTACCTCGTCTCTCTGCTCAGTCAGTATAAAAAACACACTCAAAGGATAAGGAGCATCCCAGAGCCTGGGATGCCAGAGCCAGCATGCAGGAGCTGTGATATGCCACAGGGAACTGCAGGAGCTGTGATATGCCACAAGGAACTGCACATACCAATACAGCAGCTACAGTTCTAGATGACCTTCCATGTTTAAGCACAGAGCTCCAGTCGGGCACCCACAGCACTGGAAAAGTTATCCCCAAAGGGATGAGAGGGACACGTTGCACCACTGCAGCAGAAACATTGTATTAAGAGGTGGAGTTTGCCATTTCATTCCTTTAAAACGATTAATAGTGAACTGTCTAAGTAAAACTTGGGCTTATATCTTCTGCTTCACTTGAAGTTCTTTGTAGGAGGCATAAATCACACAAGATAAAACAGCCACCGTATCTGGAGGAGTAGCTCTTGGCTTTCCAGCTCTCAGCACAGAAAGTAATGATAAGAATATTGGCAAAGGCTACAAACAAGCTTTTGGGACTGTGACTACTGGGATTAGTGACTCTCTGTTCTCATCTCCTTTGTGTATGTGTGGATTCATCACTTCTGAGACCGTTCCCACTACCCAGCTGCTCCTGTTATCCACGGAAGTCGATTGAGAGGAATGTCTCAGAAGCCCTTCACAGATTGGTGAGGGTCTCCCAGGGGATACAACAGAATGATTGTTACAAAGCACCAGGGACGTCCTAAGTGCTTCCCTTTCCCCAAAGGGCTGAGTCATACAGGATTGCAGGTAAGGAGAGCACAGAGCCAGCCTCTGACTGCTGAGGATGCTGCTTTGCTAACTGGGGTTCAATGAAGGTGAAACAGATGCTCTCTGTTGGTCAACAGCAATGCTGTGGCCAACACCCAGGAGCAGATATTGTGAATACAACCCTACAGGTCACCTTTCTTTCCAGAGGCACCTCAGCCATCCACGCTGGCTGCTGTTTCTTTCACTGGTTCTGGTTTTTGCTGCTCTTTAAAGCAGCTCTGGGGATTGCTGATATGAGTCACTGCTCTTGGACAGCAACAAGAGTCAGTAAAAGTCCTAGAGAAGGCTGACCACCCAGAGAAGCCATATTCCCCAGGTCCTAAGGAAGGATCCTGCCAGGATGCAGTCAGGTTGTGTGGTCCATGAAAATGTGCAGCCTTGGAGGGGAAGCATCCAGGTAAAATGATGCATTGTTGGACATACAGGAGAAACTTCTGGTTAGTTTGGATGGTTTTAGTTATTAATGTCTAGGGAATTTTATTTCTGAGCCAAGTGTGGTCAAACTATGTTTTTATAGCCTTTCCTTATAATGTCAAAGTACCACACATTTCTTTGGTTTGTTCTAATTAAGAAATTATGAAAGCCTCCTGCACTCACTCTGATTTTGAGCTCCTAAGGCATTGCAAAGAGAGATTCCTGCATCTCTGAAAACATTTAAATCTTATTTTGGATGTTGTCACCGTAGCAAAATTAGAATCTCTGAAAAATATTAACCATTTTTTCCAGCTTTATTTCTCTTTGCACTGGCATTCACAACAGTAAATATGCAATGATATTATACCTGTCTTCAGCAGCTAATGAACAACCCACTAGATAGATATACAGCTGTCACCTTGCTCCTGGGATCCGTGGCATATATTGAAAGGACATTAAAGGCTGTCAGAATTATGAGTTTGATATATGTAAATGTTTTTAAAGTTTTACTGACAAAGGAAACTCATTCTGTGAGCTATACATCACTAGACTGATGTCAGAGAACATGATATTAACTTTCAGTCATCTTGGCATGCCATGTCCTAGTGACACAGCAAAGAACTTGGTAAGCAATCAAGCAGCTTCTACTTTAATTTACAACAGGTCTTTTGACACCACAGCAAACAGAGCAAATCCAAGTTAAAAATAGCACATGGAAGTTCATTTCCCAGTTACTTTGGTGATATACAGGAGTACTAAAGAGCAGGTTTCCCAGTTGTGCTCTGGAACAGATGTATAGAAAAATTTCAATAGAAACAATTTTGGGGAAGAAATTAAAAATCACATATCCATGATGCACTCTTAGATTTGTTACAAATGTGAGTCCTCACTTATTAACCTTTACATCACAGCATATGTTGGTATTCGTCTCTGCATAATCCTATCAGCTGTGCAGATTTGAATTACTTTATCTTCAAGTGCCAGCTATATCAAAATTCACTAATTTCATCATCAAAAATGAAAGTCAGTAATTTCAGTCAATCTTCACATTGTTCAAAATCACACTGGCCAATTGCTTGACAGGGCTTTGTCTAGTGCTGATTAGAACTTCATGCCTCTATTATGCAAAGTGGATCATACAACAGTCATCAGTCACAGGCTGCCCTGCTGCCCAAACCCTTCCTGAAGGGTCTTAGGCAATTACCCTCCTATCACACTTGCATTGTCTGACAGTGAAGCACAACTTCCATCAGGTAAAAATGACAAAAACATCATTGCCTGGACCTGATTTACAACTCTTGACAAACCCCCACGAAGACCAAATCACCATAAAGCAGAAGTGGAGTTGCTCTTTCCAGCTACCCCAGTGCTGCAGGACAGCAGCACACACCAGTCCATGGCTCAGGGTGGGGCTGGAAGAATAAGAAACTTTCCCCTGAAGTACCACCAGCTTTATGGGAAGAACTTTAGATACTGAGATCACAATGTAAATAGCTCAGCTTTGCACCAAGAATTACACTCACCAAATCCAAACCTAAAATTGAAAGAAGCTTTACTGTGTTATGTGTACTTAAAAATCACCTTTCAGGAAACCAAGCCCACTGCAAAATGCAGTCTAAGTTTCAGAGAGATCGTGGGCAAAAAATCAGTAAATTTGAGCTAGGACCTAAACCCATTAGGGGGCTAGTTTGACACACACTTAGATTTTGGGCTGTAAATGTCATGCAGTTCGTGCAGTCATTAGTCATCCCTACACACAATACATACACATGGAGGCAAAATGAATGTGGTTGCTGACTTACAGCTCTTATGAACACCTATCCTGACCATTAATATTGATAAAAGTATCATTAATAATATGGGATAGCAGTGTAAATTGGTTTCAGCATATACAGAAACCTCTCACTATAGCTGGGGTAGAACCTCTGTGGACATTTATATAAATTTAACTTTCTCTTGCCTCTGTACTCTAAGAGTGCAGATAAACAGGGATTGAATGCTGAAACACTTTGAGAAAAGCAGCTAACATAAGATTTCCAGCCCCAGCTTGAAGAAGGAAAAGGGCTGGAGCACCAGATTAGCACCCAGAGGATAATTCTATGCCTGCATGCATGAATGCAGCTCCACTGGGTAGAGAATTGGCTCCCCAGTCCTGCAACAGCTGATCCAAACCGAATTCATTCTCCTACCCTCTTCTGCAGGAAAGGCCTAACAGTACCTTGCTGTTGCTTTTACAAGCTCACAGCTAAAAGTGAGATAAAAGACCACACCAGAAACCTTCACATTCCAGTTTATCTCCACAGCCAAAGCTGCACTGTCAGCTACTACCTCTGTCTGCCTTGTCATGTCCTCTCCCACAGCTCCTGCCTATTAGCTGCCCTTTAAATGACTCATCCACGTCTCCATCTGGAAAGAACATTTCCTTCTTTGTATTCTTTTGAGGAGGGCTAATAAACTGCCTGAGTCATCACCATTTTTCACATGGTCTGGTCTTAATGTTTCAATACTCCAATTTAGACAATATCCACTTGGAGGAGTTCTTTGCTCAGCAGCGGGAAAGAAAATAACTTGACTCCCTAATGAAAACCTCGAAAACATCCCAACTACTAAAGGGTAATGAGACATGGCCCTGATTGATTGCCTAATAACCTTTATCTAGATACTAATGAATGTAATAAATTGTGGGATTTATGGGCATCCTCTGAGCAGAGACCATGTTTGAAAGTACCTACTTGGAGAATGCTAAGTTGTGATGTGACTTCCAGCTCCAGTATCCCTGGGAAAAAAAGGCCTGTGTTATGTGTAGACTTGAACTGACAGTCAATCAGCTGAGATGTTAAACAGTCTAGGAGAATAAATTAGCATTAAGTAAAGTTGAAGTATTATTGGAAAAAAACCCTGCATTTAAAAGTTCAGGCATGCTACAGAGGTCACAAGGGCCAACCTGAATAGTAATATGATTTTATCATTATGGTTACTTATTACAGTATTTGATAATTAATTAGGATCTTAAAATCAAGTCCCAGGCAGAAATCTTTATAGCATGTTAGAACTGATTGTAACATTTGCCAAAAAAAAAAACCAAACCTCAAAGTAATTTAGGATACTAAACCCCAGCTCCAAAAGTTACAATTTCAACTATCCATATTTCAAAGGTATTTACATACCTACCTCTCCTATAAATCAGTGTTCTGACTATAAGACTTCATATCTGAAGTGCTTTCAATAACACTTAGACTTCCTAGATTTGGAAAGCAGGACAGCCAGGCCCACTAATTTTTGTTTACCATTTAAACTCTTACCCCTTATATTTTTACTCTAAAAGAAGAAAAATGAAAAAGAGATCTGGGATAAAAGCATGGTAAGCTAAACAGGAGCTTTTATTTGGTTTGCCAGTTCTCATATTTGAGGGCAGAAACTGCCTTAGCATTTCTGGTGTCACTTGGCATCTCCAGGTCTATTTTGTTCCTCCCCTTCTTTCGGGCATGAACTTAAGGGCCATGCCAAGGAACGTGGCCAGTTCTTAAGGGACATTTGTAGCCAGAGGAGTGCTGCAAACAGCCTGATCTATGCATTTGTCCAGTTCAGGTAACACAGTCAAACCTCAGTGCCAAACTGCAGCTGATCACCACACATGTGCCAGGAAGGTACAATGTGTTCTGGCCCTTTCCCCTCCAGCTCAAGGACACTGGCCATGCCCAAGGAGCACCTGGCAGCTCCCCCAGGCAATGGGCTCTGCTCCAGTCTCATTAAGAAAACCAGTGGGTAGGATGAATCTAGCAGGATAAAATCAGGTCTAAAATGCTTGGGGGTAGACTGATGGTAGCAGAGCATCTCCCCGTGAGACAGAGCACAGCCCAGAGCTCTTGACGTGATATGCCAAGAATAGGTGTTAGCCCATGACTGCTGTGAATAGATTCTCTGTATTTGGGGAACAGTTTTAACATGAGTTACTTCCCAAAGAAACTGCATAGCACTTTCAGGATGGTCATTGCAAAAGTTTTCCCCTGCTCTTTACAAACTTGAGAGAAGTCCTAAGAACTCCCAGTGAACTTAGACATCTCATATGAAGGTAAGAACAGCAATATCAGTAAAGCCTGTTTACAGGAGCACTTATGAATCATCAGTGAGTGCTTCATGCTCATTTTGAAAGTGCAAATATAAACAACCCTTTTTGCTAGCATTGCTTGCTACCCAAAATCAATGTCAGTGCAAATGAACAAAGTACAAGAGAAAGTTCCAACACTGTCTCCATTTAAATATTACAATGCTGGCTTCCAACTTTCAGCAAGATTCAATATAAATTGGTAGTAACTTTGTGGCAATATCGATGTCCATGATTACAAATATTCATAGAAAAAGTAAGAAAAAGAGCTTTACTTTTCCAAAGAAAATTGATTATCTTGTGGAATTTACTAATCTGTACTATAGACCATTCAGTTTTCATTCTTTGAGAGGGAACATTTAACCCTCACCAGGTGATGGTCCCTGCCTGGCTGCCCGTTCCCCGTGGTGGGAAGAGCAGTGTTTGAGATGGTTCATGTGGTGTTAACATAATGTCTGCTCAGGACTGCAGAGAAAGCTGCAATCGCTCTGTAGGGATGATTTATGAGCCAAGTGCAGACACAGCCTCACCAGAAAACATCTCCCAACACGCAGCCCCTGGTCTCTTAGAAACACCTCCACTTGCACCCAGGTTTTCCTGTCCCTAAACAAGTTAACCTACAACTAACCCTCAGTTCAAACAGTGCCACTGCAACCCTGCAGCATCTACTGCACACCAAAACCAGCTGCACCTCCAGGACGGGTCTCACAGGTGTAGCTGGGACTGGCAATATGTGAGAAACCCCAAGGCCAGTGCGTGTCAGCAGAGTCACAGAGGAGACCTTGCTTAGGAAGGCAAAGCTCATTTATCACTTCTTTTAGCGAGCTGTCCCCAAAGGTCTAATTTTTTCCAATTTCCTTTTCCTTTCAAAACCTTGAATAGCAAATAATCTTTGCAAGCCCTGCAAAGTATGAAAATGTTTCCAAGAAGGAATCTCAGATACTGGTCTGAGTGAATAATATTATTAATATTATTTTTTAAAATATCACATTAACAGCTATTTCCAAAATGGGAAGCCTGGGGGTTTTGGCAGGTTTATTTTCTGGAGGCACACATAATGTACAAATTAAACAAATATAATACCTACAAAAAAATTTTAGTTGTAAAAATAGAGCTAAGGTTCAATTAGTTTTAAGAGACATACTGCCCTCTCAGCACTATATAATTCCAAGCTACAAAACTATGCTGTTTATGTTTTTCTCACTATATGTCCCACACACTATGACATCGTTATACTACAGCCCCATCAAACAAAAAAGCTTTAAAATAGTGACACTAACTATAAGAACATGCTCTAAATCACCACATAATCCTAACAGCATAAATACTACCTGCTTCATCTTCAGCCACCTTGTCTGTTAAGCTTGTCCACTATGCTCAAAGTGTATTCCACAGTGTCACTTCCCAAGCTGAGGGCTTTTTCTTTTGTTACTCTTTATGAATTCACTGACCAGGAAATTAAAATCATGACATAAAACAAAGAGGTATCATATTAACTAATTAGATATCAAATCAACTGTTAGCAAGGGCACGGTATTTTTACCTGGTTGCTAAATATCAGACAAACAAAACCATTAAAATTCTGTGCTTTTCCATTCGTTAATGTTCTAGGAATGAAGAGAGTTAAAGAAAGTTATCCTGGTTTATATATTAAACTGAGGTTCTGTCTTCCTGCCTCATAATATCTAAAATGATTGATATAACCTTAACAGCAACCATTAAGGATTAGGAAAGCATTACTGCAACAAGGGAGATACATGTGGGTGCCACCAGTTCAGCGACAGTGTGTGCCCTGTATAAATAATGGGCTCAGAGCCAGATTCATCAAAGGCAGAACAGGGAGATGTCTTGAAAGGGAGAGAGGGAAAATGAATTCGATGAATCATGTAAGTGGCAGCCCACGTCTTGAGGGAACAGCTCTACACACTGTAATTGTGAATGTGGTACATGCAGAGTTTCATCAGGAGATGCTGAGGAGCAGCCAAGAGGGTGCAAACAGCAATAGGTGGGTACAGTGCCTGGGTGGTTTCAGTTCCAGGCCCACAAACACTTCTGAATTGGGCTGAGGAGGGCCCCAGTGGGACTGAGTTCCACAGCCTCTTCTGCAAGGCACCATCAGGGAGAAGGAAAGAAATACAAGACTGCAGCTACACTTTATAAGGGTCACTATCTTGTCCCAAAACTCCTGTTGATCACAGGTCATAACTGCAGCAGCCAGTCCCTCAGCCAGGTCAAGTCCTTCGTATAATTTAGGGGAACTCTTTTGCAGCTTCTTTCCAACTCAAATGCACAGGACCCTAAAGCATTTGCATTTATGGAAAAAAACTCACTGAGTAGTTTAGAGAACCTATGTTGCACAGTATTTGTGAAAAATATGGTATTGGGCCAGTTAATACAGATGCTGACTGGACACATGTTCATCCCTCTTTTTCCTCTTTCTTTGTCTCAAGAGAGGAAGAGGGTGGAAAAGAGCTGCTGTCTGCCATCCATCCTACAGGACAGGGTCCTTCATCACCCAGACTGACTACCAGAGCCCACCATCTCCCTCTTTTCAGCAGGCCCAGGCTTCCTTCCAGTGCAAATGCAGGTGTCCAGCAGGTGGGGAGCACAGTCTCTGCATTCACAGCCTGGTACCATCCCGAGCAAGGAGCTAAAATCACTCACAGATCCCTTGGGTGATTAGGGTTATCCTGTGGCTATTCAAACTGAGAAAGTTATTTGGCAGCTCAAGAGCCACTGAAAGAGAGACAGATGCAAAACTATCATATCACTGCATCATGCAAACAGCAAACTGCACAGAGTGAATCCCCGCTACAGGTTTCAGAGCTGATCATTTATAAGCAACTCACAGACTGAGTTGTAATTACATGGGCATTCACTGAATAATTTTAAATTAATGAACATGCTTAAAGCCCTTTCACAGACCATTCATACACAAGAAGCCCTGCAAGAACTTTTGGGAAATAGGCTTTCACTGTGAGAGGGGTTTATAAGTTTAAATTTTTATTGATGCTTTGCTAAATTAAGAGAAGGAAATTTTCTCAGCCAGATTTAGGTTATACATTAGGTAGGCTGTATGGGGGTCTAAATGATGCTCATGCTATTGAGATCAATAGAACATCCTGTTAGATACATTTAGCATCTCGCTCACTAGTGTGGCATCTTCTCTAAGACAGTCACAGCTCTAGGGGGAAAAGGGTTCACAGCCACCTCCCTCCACAAAACCCTGCTCAAGCAGCAGCAACTATTTTGGGAAACTACATTCCATTTTGGCCTACCACTGTAGCTGAAAATGAGTTGGGACAAAACCAATTACCAATGAAGTCTAAATAGCATTGTAGGAACAGCTTTTGGCCTTGAAGCCATCTTAGATTTTTTTTTTACTGGGCTAGAAAATTAAATTCATTAAATATATCACAACCTTTTTTCACTACCAAGCCATTTTGTCCTGCTACCTGGCTGGGAGGCTCTGCCCCATATTGTTAGATAAGCACTCAGTCAAAGAAATTCAATAATGTGCAGTTTCTGGAACCATTGTAAAGTGTTACAAGTGTTCTGCTAAACAAGAAAAACTAAAGAAGCTGCATCTGGTGCCAAGACAGGAAATAAAGGCTCTTTCACCCTTATACTTCCTTCTCTACTCCAGCTATTCATGGGAAAGTAAGAACAATTCGAGGTCTTAAAAGAACTCCGAAGCACTTTCAAAGCTCTTTCAGCTGTTTCCAGAGGCCACTTCTCGTTCAAACTGTGAAGCAGAGAGAGGCAGGATTAGAAAGGACCTTGTAGGTAATTAATTTTCTGACAGTGAAGGAACAATAGAAGTGCATGCAAATTCACAGATCATAAGACTTCAGCAAGCATTTTTCTGAAGAATCAGAAGACAGGAAATGGGATGACCTACATTTTTAATCTCACGTCTTCATATCCATCTCAGAAAACTCGCATGCAATAAATTTTAAGGCTCTGCCCAGTATTTAATTGCTGATACTTCATGGTATCTTGCACTGTAAGTTTGACAGATCATAGAGATTTTCCACAGGTAAAACAGTGGCTGCTGGAATGACAAGTGTAGCAGCTTTAATTCTGAACCATGCATTTTTCTTTTCAAGTTACACATCCCCTTTTAGTGCAAAATAAAAGAACTGTATGATATAGCTGACCTAGTTTTTATTAAATTAGTGAGATGCCTATTCAGTCTGTGATGAGTTACATTGATTTGAACTAAAAACCATGTAGATTTATAATATCTGGATTTAAAGGTGAGTATTTATTGTACCTGCCACACTGATGCCGATGGACTGTCAGGGGCAGAATATACTATCTTGTAAACAACAAAACAGAAGATAAAACTATTTTTCAAAAAATACAAATGACAGTATTTAGGATATATAAATGATATTTGATGAACTTACTGCTCAGTAAAATGGGCAAGCTTAAAAAAACCACTAAAAAACCCAAATATTTTGTTATCATGTTCAGCTTTGTCACCTAAAATTGATTTAGGCAATACCTCTAAATGAATCATTTTGCTCTTCTTCTTTTTCAATATACTTTATACGTAAGAATTCATTGCCCAAGGTTTCATAGGACTGGCAAACTGATCCACTGCCATCCCAGGTGTCTACAGAGGGCCGACAAAGAATTCCTGATTCACGATGGAGTATATTGGAGTATATTGCTACATCTGGCCTAAGTTTACATTACAAAGAGATCCATGAGAACTGCAGTATGAATCAGCGATAGGAAAAGTAAATGGCAAAAGAAATTACATTTATCATCACTTCTAAAAATAATAATGAAGGAAAAGTCTCGGGAGATAGCGAGCATTTTATCTTTCTTTCCTGGATTTTCCTTTTAAACTGTTAACTCATCCTAGCCTAGATGATGGTATTCAAGCTCTCCAAAACACCCATAAATATACAAGGTGACAGCTGAGGTGGAATTTCTCCCTGTGGGAGGTAAATCAGGGGCAGCAGCACACCTGGCTGACCTGATGATGCAGATGTGGTGGCTGTTGCCTTTTTCCTGCCACATGACATGGAGCAGGAACATGGATAGGAACACTAATAAGGTGGGGGAAGAGGATCACATCCATTCTGCCTTGAGAAATTTGCTCTTGGAGGCTCAACTGAAATGATTACAAGGACTGATGAGATGTAAATGTTAAAGAGAAGTTTAGCTGCATCTACAAATAACCTGCTGGAGATCCAGGACCCTTTAGAACCCAGCACCTTTGGATCCAAGCAGGACACACAGATTGCTGGCAGTGGTAACCTTCAATATCACAGAAACAACTGAGAGGAAACATGCAATCATCTTTTCCACTCAAAGCTCTTCTGCAACCCGTAATTCTGGTAGGAAAAACTATATATTTTTGGAAGCCAGGAAGAAGGCAGAAGAAAGTCTATTACATGGATCCCATGATAACTACTCTCCAGTCATTTGGTAAACACATTCCCAAGAACACTTGTCATCAGGTTTTTCCTTTTCAGTTTACTGATTTCACAGTATGTAGTAAAAGAAACACCTGCGAAAAAAAATGCAAGTGTGATTGCACATTCAGCCAGAGAAAGTTACATTTTGCTATCCAGCAAAAGCAGTGATGAAAATTTACAGCAGGAGGTCAGTGACAGCCACTGCTGCTTGATGGGCAGAGACACACCACACCTCCCAGGCAAGAGGAGACCACATCCTACAAATTTACCACGTAATTTGATACATTTGATGATTTCTTGACTTCACATTCCTTGAAAAGACACCCTGAATCCCCTTCACATATTTCTCTGTGCAAATTTACCGGGTACTCTCCGTCCTCTTCAAATCACATCTCAGGGATGATTTGGTGGGGATGGTGAGAGGATGGTTTTGTAACACCTCTCATCCCTTGCATATGGATGGACATGTGGGGACAGTGATCAACTGATCCCTCAGTCCATGCTCTTAAGCAAGGCCTTGATATGCAAAAGTCTTCATTCATACAGAATGAAGATTGGGGAAAGAAAACTTAATATCTTTACCTTCATATGGCACACCTCATCTCAGGGACTGAAAGGACTGGATCGTACTGGCTAAATCCTATTCCAAAGATGCAGAAACTAATCAAAGAAGGAAAGTAATTTAGCAAAGGTCATGTCCAATTCTATCATCTCTCCCTGGATAAAATAGCAGTAGTTGTACAAAGTCTGAATTTAAGTCCTAAGCTCTCTTTGGAGTAAGTAATGACTACAGGCAAAACTTGATGTGTTTTAACAGGAACACAAAGACAATAGTTGAGCAGCATCTAAATGTTCAAGAAAGTCTGTGCATATACATTCTGTCTGTTCCTTCCTCCTCCTTTAATTTTTTACACCTATAAAACAAGTCCTTTCTAAGTCTCTTTTTGCTTTTGCATAGCTAAATTTAATTGTAAGTGCTGAGAATTCTCAGAGTCTCTCAGCTCATTAGTGAAACGTGCACCAAAAGAGTTAAGTAGACAACTGACATTTTATCATTTTGTACCTTTAAGCTTATTTTAATGAGAACAGATTCACTTTTTTTAGTAAACTCATAAATAACTTTCCTCATAATGAATTACCTCTCCATGAAATTTTAAGATGGATTTGAATTTGCCAGGAGAAGGATGATTTCCTTTGTAATTAACTAATGCATCAAAAGGGATCTTTTCTCTCTGTGGCCAATGTCAATCAGAACTGTTACAGGGCAGCACAGCAGGGCATGACTAACAAGCACATGATGGAATCAAAACTGACAGACAGAAAAGTCATAAATCTTTAATTTGCATCCTGAAATTCACATATTAAATGGGCAGTTTGTATTTAAGTGATGTGATTTGTGGACAAGCTAAAAGCCTGAAGTCAATGTCAAGTCTGAAATGTAGCTAGCAATTCCTCTCTTCAGCAAATGAGCACTGGTTCTCATGGGGGCAGACAGGCAGCAAGACCTAGTCCTTTACCATCAACAGATTTTCTGAAATGTCATATTTCTCCTGAGCGCCTCTGCAAACAGAAGCATTGATTACAGAAGATACTGAAGAGATGGGTGCTCTATAAATACCTAACATCAACAGCATTCTTATCCTCCTTATCCTGGACAGCAACATTCTGCATCTCCACTCCAAATATTGACTCCTCTCCTCTTGGCTCCTCTGTCTAACCCAATTAGTTCCACCCCAGCAGCTTTTTTACCCAATCCTCCACAAAACCACTCTCAAAATAAGGCTGCTTGAGCACTGATCACTTATTCTTTTGAAAATCTTGCAATTCTGTGAATGGTTATGGACAAATTGTGTTATCCCTTGGAAAGGGAACATTGCAGTGTTTGCTCAATTCTTTTATTCTAGTTCAAGTTTTGTTCAAACCTGTGGAAATGCTGTAGAGGATGCTGGCCTGAAGGACCACATCTGCCTTTATGACATTTCAACATCAAATGGGCTTAATCTTGTCATAATGTGGAGGGGATGACAGTCATGGAGCTACATCTATGTCATGTGGCCAGGCAATACTCAAATGAGAGAAAGAGGCTGTAAATCTCATATTTCTTCCTCTTTGTTCTTTAAAAAACGGGATGGCTATTAGGTTCTGCATGTATTCATTATCAAGCAGCATGGAATAATAGCAGATCTATAGAGCAAAAAAGATGCTGAGGTCTGGATATCCATCATATGTATATTCCAGGGGGTTTCCTTCCACTTCAGACTGCTTGCACTGGTTTTGTTTCCATCACCACAGAAATAAGTTAATACAAATATTGAAAAAAAGGTTTGCTTCTAATACTTGCCCACTCACTCCTGGCTTTTTAGAGCCTTGGCAGAATACAACCTTATTATCACAGTCAATATTAATAACAAAACGTCACACTTCATGTCTTTCTGGCCTAAAGGTTGTTTCCAGGACCACATGGTGCTAGGCCTAACCTACAGGCAGCCCTAGAGGCAGGACAGAGATGTTCAAAGCTTTGCACACCATATGGAAAGAGCAAAAAATAACCAAGAAGCACACAAAGGGACTAGGATCACTGCCAGTATTCAGAGAAGGCTTTCCCTCAAGTTTGGGGCACACAGCAGATAAAGAGGAAAGGCTTTTTGGGTCGAGGCTTTCTGTACTATATAATGAGCAAGGGCTCATTTTGGCTCTGCTTGTCTTAGAGGTAAGATTTTGATTATCAGCTGCCACTTGGTGTTTAAAAAGCAATCGTTCAAACATGATTTCTACACAGGGAACACAAGGGTTAAATAAGGTCTGTAATACAAGAATTCTACTTTGTCTGTGTTGAGAGACTACCCTTAATATTATGGCAAAGATTTATTCCTAATGAGAGCAACTTTTGTGTATGACCACATGCTGTATTTATGAAGCTCTTTTACAAATATCCTCAAAGGTTCCAAGCTGGAAGCAACCTAATAGAAATGTATTCTACCATCTACATGCTAAATCATCCTCCTGAAGGTCATGTTTTTCCACCTCATTGTGTTTGAGTCAGCTCCTGGTAGATGGCCATATTTCCTGAGTTGCAGTGCCACAGAGAGCAAAATAAGGGGAACATTTTGGCCTATATGCAGAATATTTTTGCTTTCAGGGATTTAAATGCTCTAATAGCTACTTGGAGTCTTGCATAGGGCAAATAATAATGAGGCTTGCAAGGAGCAGTCAAATCAAGAAAAATAAAACCAGATATATCTGCTGCATTACTCTTCAGTAGATTATTTTATCTACAGTTTTTTGTAATGTGAAGATTAGTTCAAGAAACATAACATTTTGAAGAGGAAGGGTGTATATCTGCTCTTTTTTTATTTCATCTTTATGAGCCTGCTGAGACAAAAATAAGAAGAAAGGATTTTAAGTTCTTGTACTTAATACTCATTTCAGGACAGAATACTTGAAACATTCTGTACTTCAAAATCAAATATATGTCAACTTGGATTTAAGATACCAGATTTTCATTTGCAATGTCTGTATTTTTCACTGTAGATCTTTATAATATATTTACCATTTTCTCCAAAAGTCTGTGGTACATGGTGTGGGAGAGCAAAAGACACACTGAGGCATTTTGGGTTTGTGGGGGTTTTTTTCAGTTTTTTTCAGGTCTAAATAAAACAATGTTACATTAAAGCCAATTCAAAACCTCTGGAAATCAATAAATACTCTCAATTTATAATTTCAATCAAATATAATTATTTGCAAATCATGCTGAATTAACTGAACTGTTTCAGTTTAAAACCTGACATCTTATATTCTTTAAAGTAAAAATGTTGTTTCTAATAACTTAAAGAGCAATTTTTTAATTGTGTATCAAAATTAGATGATATTTAAGTTCCTTTCCAACCCAAATCATTCTATGGTGTTATAAAACTAAGCCTACATTTAAATCTAGTGGGTTTTTTTTCTATTAACAACTTTTTCTTTATTTTAATCATTTTGCAAGCCAAAATATCAGTTGTTCAAACAGCTCAGGCTACATCTAATCCTACACAAGCCCAAAAGAAAGATGTCATATTTTCCCTCAGAGGTTATGCCTCCTCACAGAACCATAAGCAGACAGGCACACGAGTGTGTGATCCCTGCTCTGAGGAACTCCTGCTGTCTCAGGTGTGCCCCCCACGTGCACCCAGTACAGCTGCCTCCCCCTGACAGGGGCAGCAACCACAGTGTGGTTCCATGACCCAGTTCCTTGGATTTGTCAAACCCTCTCCCCTGGGTCCCATCCTGGCAGAAAGTCGTGCACAGTCCCAGCACAGCCCCATCCCAGCTGACCACGAGCCACTGGCAACCTGCAGGAACCTCCCAGGCTGTGCTGGATGTGAGACTGGACTGAGTGAACAGCAGGGTCTCAGCTGACCTTCAAATCCACAAATCTATTTCTTTCAGTATGTGATCACTTAATAATAAACTCGGTTTCAATGCCTTTTTGTGCAGCTCCAAAGGATATTATCCTTTTTCCATCTATGATTCATTTTGCCTCTTAATTCAATAACCTTATTTTAAATCTAACAAAGAGCCCTGCAATCACGAGCACCACAGGCAGACTACATTTTGAGTAGAAGACTACAACCTGTTATTGCTCTTAAATTTCCTACTTTTTCATTTCAAGAACTATCATAAGCATTTTAGAGAAAAATACCTCCTGAAATCCATAAACAAATGACGAGATTTTGCACTTATCTCCAAAGTAATTTTGCGATTGTATTGCTAAGCTCTTTAATTGTAATTGATTTTGTCCAATTTTCCCTGAGAATTTAATCCTACGATTCAGCTCAATTACTCTATTTTGACTGACCTTGGCTCCAGGAGATGCAACACTTGTTGTTGAAATTGAACAAAATCGGTTCCCTCTTTTGAATGTTTTGAAAGATTAAGTGTGAAATTACGGATTGAATATCAACCAGAGTGATGCCAAGGTCAGGTAAGTTAAATCAGTTACATCTGAGCACTCGGGATGTAATTGGGGAGTAGGCACATTAAAGGCTTTTACCATGTTTTCTGTAATGCCCAAAGCACTTGACTTTTCTGAAGAACTGGAGAACAGAGCAGGGTTAGCAACACGAGCTCCATGAAGCTGTTTAGGCAACCCACTAATCAGAAACTGCCACATACCCATGCTATAGACTAAAAACTAGTTAAAGAAAGTTGAGAACTATTATGCTCAAACTGCCAGCTCTGATTTCTAAAAAAGAATCACTTAGTCACAGACGGGGCAGCAGCAAGAGCCCAAACCTGCATTCCCACAGTGCACTGTCATACCCAGGTAAGGAAGTTACAGCAGGGCACAGGAAACCAAGGTATTTAAGGGATTAACACAGAGGGAGCAATAACCTTCATTGCAAGACAGACAAACCCAAGTAGCCTGTAAATTAACTAGTTGTGCCAGAGAAGCAATCTGATCACAGCAGCACAGAGCTGAGGGCAGGCTGATGCTTTGCTGTGCCTTGTCAGACCATAAAGTCCAAAGGATTCAGGACAGAAGGTGGATGGACAGTGCAAAGCATGTGGGTGTCCTCACACTGCTCTTTCCTGGATTTGGTCCTCCTACATGTCCAGGATTTTCCTGCCAGCTGGTACCATATTGATCTGCTTCTTCACATGTTGAGTAAATCAAGGTTAAGCCCACCTGTGAATCCCAAACTAAGGCAATGCACATCCTAAATCCTGTCCCTGCTAGTCTGAGTTACCCAGTCTTTCAAGTCTCATTGACAAAAACACAGAGGTACAAAATAAAGAATTCTCCGAGGTGCCACCTTTTTCATTCACCTTCCCTGAACATTAATTCCTCACCAGCTGCCTCCTTTGAGGGATTTCTGCAGGCTGCTGTTGTGCTTTATTTTGGGCAATCTTTTGAGATAGATCCTTGAGCAGTGGGACTGGGAGGCTTCCCAGTTGCCATGACAGCTAGTTTACAACACACATCGTTAGTCAGAGGAGTATGAACTGTCTTTGGAAAGAAATCTAACCCAGCTGCACCTTGCCTTTTCTTTTCCCACAAAAGGAATTAGTGTCTAGTCCTTCAGGGAGGTGAGGCTCCGAGGGCAGGCAGGGCCACCCCTGCCATGCAGCTCTTGGTGGGATGGTGGCTGCTCTGTGTCCCCTGAGCTTTCCCTATGCCTTCAGTAAGGCTGAATCACCCTGTGTCATTCTACAAACTTACAAATTCAAAATGCTAAACATCCAGACAATACAACACAGCACACCACAGAGATGTGCTTTGATAGCAAATAAAGCTTCTGCATTGTCTGGATCAATAAAATCAATATTAAAATGCATAACCAATTTGTGCAGATCTCTACTGTCAAGATTTATATTTTATGTATTTTATGCAGACCAAGAATTTCCTACTAGGTTTATTCTCACTTCTGACATTTTCTTCTTTCTCCCATCAAAACTATAATGTAAAGCTCTTAGGCTACCAACTCTGTTGACAAAGAACACAAAGCGGGAAAACCCCTTGCTCTGAAATCAAAAACATTTGGTAAGGAATGGCAATCCTTCCTAAAAGCAACACAGAGTGCAGCTCTCTCAAATTCTTCAGTTTTTTGCAGTTATTTAAGCAAAGTCTTCTTACATTTAATTTCCACCACAGAACTTCTTGTACCACACAATTCTGTCAGTGTACGTTCTGTCATTGGCAAACATGATTTAATTTTTGTAAGCAAATCCTTACATTCTGTTTCATGTCCTTAAAATGCCTCAGCTGAAGCAATCTTTTTCTGAAAATACAGCATAGGATATACTTTCAAAACTCAAAGACTATCAGTATGCCTGGGTTTGCATATTACCCAGCTGATAATTTAACATTAAGGGGCTGTGATTCCCAGCTGCTGGACACTCTCACTTGCAATTACACGTTTTTTACCACCAGAGTTCCCGAGTTGATCTCCATCTTTATATCTCTGTCCTCACAGTTAACAATAAACTCCAGGGACCTTGAGCCCCCATTTACATCAGTGCAACCTCACTGACCTAACAGAGCACCAGCAGAAGAATTCAGCACAACACTTGGCATATACAAAGTTCAGCTTTCAGTGCCTTAAAGTAGCACCAACAGTATCACTAAGATATAATAAGTACAGTAAGAGGGAAAAGAAATCTGATATATTTACTTTGTAGACCAAAGGGAGTTTCCACAGATGAAGTGTGCAAAGTGCTGATGGACCAGAAGCCAAGGTTTGCTCGAGATATTTGTCTGACAAATGTGCTGCTTTCTCTCAACTCTGCTAAAACCCCAGCAGAAACAGGATTATGGGCAACTCTTCCATAACAAACATTGTCTATTACAAATAGATAATATGCAGAAAGTGGATCAGGTTTTGTCTTTTCTAATCAAATAGAGAAGCATGAAAAATATGTATTGTCCTGGTGGTTCAATTACTTAAAATGCAAATAAAGGGTAATATTGAGAAGGATTTATTATATATCATCTATAGCCTTTAGTGAAATTCAAAAAAGTTTTAAAAATTAGTATAAAAATTTAGTAATTCATATTTATTTGCATATGCACACATGCCTAGTTTTACATAATAATGTATTTAACTTTTTATTAAAACTACATATGATATTTTTAAAGGAATATTTCTTCATTTTTACAAATTCCCAGCAACACTTTCTTTATTGGCATGTTCCTCTGTTAGAGTTTACAAATTACTAGTAATTTCATTCTTGATCTCTTTAATTCAGCGTGAGAAACATTCAATTTCTGTAAAGACACTTTGACTCCAATTTATGTAAAGTAGTTTCTGTTTACTGATTGGTGGTTTTTATTTCATATCATTTGCACTCTAATTAGATTTTCTTCTCCTTTTGAATGGGGGTTTATGACTTCATCACAAGGACCAAGTTGTGAAAACCCCCTTAAGACAGATATGGGTTAATTACCATTATGGATGGGTGAACAAGTATCAGTTAATTTTCTACCTTCAGCATGCTTGCTGAGAATTCAGATCTTACTACTTTGCCTTCTACCCATGAAGCCCTGGAGAAAGCAGGAGCTGCAAAGCTAAACCAGGAAGAAACCATTTGTGAAAGAATAACGAACTACACCCCGTGACCCGTCCCACTTATCGCTTCGGCGGCTTTTTTAAGAATAAGAAGTTGTAGACTTTATCCATAATCAGAAAAACTGGTCATGGGTAATCCATGGAACAAGCCAACTACTTGTATCAGCAGCCTGTAGATTCCTTTTCTCCCCACCCCAACTTCACTACACAGTAAACCACTGGTAACTCTCTTCTCCTTGTTTCACAACCAGATTTTAAGCAGTGCCATTTCCTCACCCCTCTGTCATTTGTGATATTAAACAGAAGGATCAATACATATTCTCTAGAGTCTCATCCTTTTAGTTTTAAGAAAAGAATGCCCACTACAATGCCTATACTGACAGGTCCCATGCTGGGCTCTCCTTCTCCTTAAACACTGGCTTGGGACTCTGGTAAAACTTGAACTCCAGAAGGAACAAAGGATCTTTCTTTCCCAGGTTGTTCTATGGCAAAGAAACCAGAAACAGCAAAACTCCTTCTGCCACAACTCACTGCCCTGTTTGTTCTACATCACTGCAGTGTTTTAAATAAGTGAACTTCCATCAAACTGGCTTAACATGAGTGTAATAGCTGAAATCAATGGCATTAATGCCTGATTCCTATCAGGCAGCAGCGAGACGAAAATTAAACTTGTAGCTGAGAACTGAATGTAAATCTGATTTCCAAAACTTTACACTTGATGGACTACCTTGGGGCAAAAATTAGGTGGGTAAATCTACAGTGTTTCACTGCAAATTTCCATTGACTTTAGCAGTACTGCACACAAAACATCTGCATAGAAATTAATCATGAATACAGATGTCGTAAACTAAACTCCCTCAGAGATTTTATTAGACAAACCAGTGAATGATTTTCCCAGTATTCTTCAATAAAGCTGTAATTAGGAGTATATATTCCAAAAGATTTTCAATGAAATGCCAGATAATGCTACAATGTGAGCACTAGTTGTTTGAAAACATGGCAAGTACAATTTTTTTTTTCAGTAAAATCTTTTGCTAACTCTGAAAACTTTTCACCATCCAATGTATTCCAGAGCAGTTGTGTTGGCAGAGATGACTAAAGAGAACTAGAAGCTAAGAAATCACTAAGATTAGTGAAACCTTCACCCCGTTTTATGGTCATTTACTGAAAGGAACTGCTGCAATTTTCCCTTACCGGTTCTCACATATATAGATGAGAATGGCAGTTTTTCAGAGGAACTTTCCATAAAAGGAGCAATTTTTTTTTTATGAAAGAATGAATAAAAAGGCCTTTTCCTTCGTAGCTAGACAAAAGGATCTGGAGAATTTGGAATACAGTTTTTTCTCTGAGTGCCATTTTGAAAGGGACAGTTGTTGCATCCAGCAGTGAAAGAGGCACAGCACAGTGACCTCTGTTACTCAATCTGCTAAAATTGGGTTGATGACTTTAATACACTAGTCAATGTTCAAATTCATTTCTGAGCACTGCAAGAAAGGGAGAAAGTCAGAAGGAAGACCATAAGCAACTGTAAAAATTCCATTTCCTATGGAGACAAAAATTTAAACTCTTCAAAGTGCCACCATTTCTAATAAAAGCTACAGTTACTTTAATTTGAAAGGTGTTTCAATGCTTCTTAGTTCATTACAGTTTGATTTTTAACATTTCAGATAAAGTCTGTTTTGGATTAAAAAGATTCAATTTTGATTAGAAAATCTTGAAGGGGAATGTTCAAATTTATTCTCAGTTGTAAATGCTTTTTACTAAGTTCCTTAAAAAATTAGACTTGTCATGTCCTGATATTGCTAAATTTGCACGAAACACTTAGTTGAAAGAATTTCACTTAGAAATAAGAAGCCAATATCAATCTCTATTGAAAACTGATAAAATCAAAAATGAAAATTTCTACTTCACATGCACATTTTACTTTTACATTAATAAAAAATATTTTTTTGTTTTAATTTCACTCAAAATTGCATTATCCCTATTTTGATGAATTTGTGGTGACTAGAACTGAAGTAATCATCAGCCAAGTGACTTAAAACAGAAATCCAATTATACTACCTGTTGTCATTAGCCATGCTAAAATGCTTGGATGAATAAAGTTTGCTCTTAAATGCTTTGCTAACTCAAAGTTTTAAAAGTAAAATCATAACTAAAATAACAAAGATAACTTTCTTCCTCTCATCTGTATTGGACAGTTGCATTACAGGCATTACTTCCTCAATATTTGGCACTCCAAACAAGAACATGCACAGATTAATTTACTGGCATCTACCACAGGAAATAGTTGGAACTATTTTTATATTTCAACAAAAATATTCCATCTTGAAATAAAAGCTTAAAAGGATTTTAAATTCTTCTTACAGCCCTGTGTCCCCCTGAATGGCACAGACTGACATTGTATTGGCATTCAGTGCTTTTATCCCTGATGGCATCAGAGCGTGGCCCCACCGTGACCAGGCACCGTGGGCTGAGCTCCCCCTGAGCACTGCCCAGGTTCTAATTGGCAGGATGGATTTTTCAGCAATACACACTCCCAGTGTGAGAAGCCAACTGCATGCTCCATCACACTGACCTTTAGGAAAGGAAAGACTTGGAAGGCTTATGGGAATAGTCCTGGGTCTGGTATTTAACTCCTCTAAACACTTTCTTGTTAAGACATAATGACTTTAAATAAATTCCTGGTGAGACTCCCTGGTTCATAGTAGTGCTTATTCATTTCCTTTGCCTTATGTTCATCTCTGTTGTCATTCAATGTTCTACTCATCTGATGCTATTGCTTCGCTTTTTCCTATGAGACTTCTCTGATTTTTTGCCTTTTTTTTATGGCTTTCAGTAGCATAACCTTGAAGAGTTTCTTCATCTTTTAGCTGATTAAAAATATTTTTCACACCCAATGAGCAAGATGTGACTCCATACTATGTGTACTTAATGGAAGAAATATGCTTTACATGCTTCATTAAGTTATTTGTGAAATTGCATTAGTGCCATTCCATTAGTGTACCTCTTTCAGCTGCATCCATGGCCCGCTTTTGACAGACAAATTAGCAGTTTTATAAGTCTATTTTGAGTTAGTAATGATTTTCTAATATGTTGAAAAATATCCATCTTGGTAGTAACTGGAAAAGAAAATAATAATGTATTTTTCAATGTAACGGGAACAAAATTATCTGCCGTGGGGCAAAATAATTATCAGATTTCTTAAAACAAGAAATTACAGGTTATTTTTGGATATTTCACTAAAATTACAGCTTTACACAATACAGGAATATTAACCTTGAAATAAGATGTCATAATGAAGTCAATATTGATTTGAAGAAGTGAAAGAAAAGCATTTACAGTGTTAAAATATTTCAAGACCCCTGGAAACATTTTAAAACTATAAAAATGGTGGTATGGTGACTATGCACTAAATTGTGAAAAAATTTTCACACCTTTTTATTCTGCACAGTAACAATTCGTTAAAGACAAGCAAAACATTACTGACCCTGGTGTAGGCACTAATTGAAAGCTGAGATTTAACACAAAAGTAATTATTTTTTACATTTTATCCCCTGTTGCATGCTGAGATCCTCTTTTAAGTGATACCAAAATAGATGCCTAAGGCATGAGATGCTGTTTTCCAACTTTTTTCTAAGATTAATGATAACACTACTGGTGTTGAGTTAGTTGTTCGCTTCAGATCAAGGTCTCATTGTGTTAAGCATCATAAACACAAGAAATCCTCCTCTGGCCTGGAGGACTCACAGCCAAAGAACTGGAGTGTTCTCATCTCTGCAGGTGCAGCAGTGACCGTGCACAGTGCAGGCTGCAGGACTGTTATCAAACAGGCTGCATGTGGCCACAGCCTGCCAGAGGGAACAGGGCAAAGAGGCTGAGGGCAGCTGGCACACTCTTTTAAGGTTCCTTTTATAGCTCTTTATCATCTGAAAGGATGGGTTTAAATGAAGAAACAGATCTACATTTATCGTTTCTCTGTCTAAGCTATTGACTACTCCTGTCCTTTCTCCTGCCTGGCTGCTGACCTTCAAAATGAATCAGGGACCTCGTGTCAGGGTTTAATTCAGTTATATTATGTGTGTTAAAATAGTGAGTAGATAGTAGCTGTCTCACTGCACTAACAAAGATTACCTGAGGCAGAAAAGAAGCACTTAAATTAACAATTATTGGAGTCAGTAAAGCTCAGGGTTGTATAATAATACGCAAACCCTCAGTTTAGGAGCAGAAGTATGCGTGTCTCAACTTCTTGAGGGTCTTCTGATGTTCAAAGAATATATATTGAGTAGAAAACATATTGAAGGTAAAAATATCAATGACTGAGACAACATGAAGAATTACAGCATCCATTGAAGGCAGCTGTCTCCAAACATTTTGATTTTACTCTAGAATGAAAGGCTTGGCAGGATTCTGTCAATGCCAAAAATACATCAAATTGGATGGCGGGTTTAGAGCACTAAATAGCAAAGTAGGGCAATTAACCACTCCACAATTAAAATGGAATTGTAAATAGTTCAGGCCTGTTTCACAGCTTCTCTGGACACCTAAGTGCTGCCCTTCAATGACTAGAAGTAAGTTGATCCACTCACAACTCTGACTCTTCACTTATTAAATCTTGCTCATCATAGAAGAGTGTAAGATGTCTCACATGGATGAAGAAATATGAATAGTCCTGTTAAGCTGAGTTTACAGTGCATCTGTATTTAAAATAATCTCATTTTATCTGAATGCGACAGCCAGGACATCTGTATTTGGTATCGTGGGGTTTCCAGACTCTGAAGCAAATCAGGCTGACTGACCTACAGTTTTGCACCACTACCACAAGAAGTTTCAGTTTTTGCTTGTCTTCCTGTGAGGTAGGTGGTACCTACATGCACAATAAAAGCCAAGCAGATTGTTTGTATGTGTCCCTGCAATACAAAAACCCCCCGTCCCCTACAATTCTTGTCGTCATCTGACACATCCTGTTCTTCAGCCCTTGCTGAGAATACTGAACCCCAAGCACCGTGGGAGAAGCCCCCTGTAAAGGCAGGAGTTCTGAATTACTGCCATTCTCCTTGTTTTACTCCTTGAGCAATTTGTAACCTTTCAACAGCTCACTCACTCTGGACTGATGACCACTTACTTTTTCTCCTAAAATTAAAGACAGACATAGGAAACAGCACATACAAAATGCTTCACTTGTTTACAGGCAGGAACCATATTCATGATAGATTCATGCAGGTTGAGCAGCTTTGAAGGGCTGCTGCGAAGATCAAGGGCAATGCCACTGAGAATTTCTGCATCTAAAGCCATATGTCAGGTTCATTAGGATATTTGCTTCTGCCATTTACAAGCACAACTGTAAATTGCACTCTTGCTACCCTCACAGATTTTAGAGAATGTTGACATAGGAGAGCGTCTGGCCCCAATTACAGCTCACAAAAGTCAAAGCTACAAGACTCATAAACACCCAGGACAAATGAACCGCAGGGAAAGAAAAGTACCATTCAAGGAAGACTGGAAATAGGTACTATTAATAGCTACAGACCTGTGGGACCAGGAGAGCAGCACACACAGGTCAACAACAGTGACCTTCATTCACAAAAAGGTTGCAGAGAGCACCAGTAGGCCACAAATCACACTCACAAATAGAAGGGTTGCTCCACAAATAAGTGGGTTTGGTTTCTTTTTTTTTTTAATTCTTTGTGATAAAAATGTTGCTATCTCTTCAACTATTGAATCAAAATGCACTAAAAGTTGCATCAGTAATACAGAAGCACAGGCCAAATATGACTGTTCCCATAGAAAATGTATCAAATTCAATATTTAAATAAGATACTGATAAAGTTTGCTTCTCCCCTTGAAACCTATAGACATAGCAGTTTCATGAAAACTGTTCATTTTTTAATAGAGGGTAAGATTTCATTTTATGTTTTATAGAACAAACATTACTCAGATCACATCACACTTAGGATGTGAACAGACAAAAAGACATGAAGGAGGATGAAGAGCTCAGCCTAGACCAGGCAGAGAGGGGGTGGCACCTGACAATGCTGACTCTACTCCCTGCCTCTGTTTTCTGCAAGCCTGAACTATTGCTGATGTAACCACCATAAAGAGCCCTCTGAAAATCCTGCCTAAGGACACCAGGGATCTGAAACATGATTTTTTTTTGACAGTACTAAGCCTTAAAATAGGGTATATTTTTAAATTTTGTGGATTGTTTTTTCCCTTCAAAGAGTGATGCAGAGTGATGTCAGAGAAGCAGGAATCACTTAACCCACTGCTAATGTACAGTATGTTTTAATGCTCAAGCTCCACTCAGGTACTAGAATAATTAGGTGCATTTATAGAAGCACTTTTAGGGACCAGAGATTTGGATTTTGGCATGCGAGCAAAATAATCCAATAAGAGGTGTTAAGGCCAGAATTTCTTGACCTTTATATTTGTCAAAGTTGTTGGTTCAATAAAGGTCAAGACGTGTGACAAAATTCAAGCCTGTCTAAGCCAATTAATAACAAGTAACCAGACCATTAAAAATCTCATTTATGCTGAGCAGTCAAGTGGGTTATGTGAGGGCAGTCTGTACCTTGGATAGCCTACACACTTGGTTACAGGCTTTTTATAAGATAATAAAGGGCAGAAGGCAGCAGAATGAGAGAATACTTCAAGTTTTAAGAGGAACAGGATAATGTTTCCAGCTTTCCCAGCAGAGAGAGAAACAATAAATAAATAAATAAAATAGTAACCCTTCCTCATTTAATTGTAAATCTGGTAATTCACAAGAAAATTATGAGAAAAAAATCGAACATTAATCATTCATGGATACATTGTATTGATAAAATACAAAACACACAGCTATATGCAGTTTATCAAGCATCACTGATATGCAGCTGCAAGATATTAAAGAAATATTTTGAAAATATCAAACTTCTCAGGGATCTCTTTCAAAACTCTGGAGAACTGAACAAGTAAAGGACATGTCCTGGTTTTCTCTAGGAGAGAGGTTCACTTTCTTCTTAGCAGCTGGTGTCGTGCTGTGCTTTGTATGGGAACAAAGTCAACACCACACTGCTGGTTGGTAGAGCTCACTGAGTCAAGGACTCCTCAGTGGCTCATGCTGTGCCAGTGAGCAGGGGCACAAGAAGCCAGGAGGGAGCATGGCCAGGAGAAATGACCTGAGCTGGCCAAAGCCCAGAGCATCCTGCCCAGGGTATAAACTGCAGGGAGTTGCCCAGAGGCCACTGATCACTGCCCAGGGACAGGCTGGGCATCGCTCAGCAGGTGGTGAGCAGCTGTATTGTGCATCACTTGTGTTCCTTGAGTTTTATTCCTATCTCTCTCTTCACCTTTCTCCCCCTCATTATTATTAATATTATTTTATTTTACTTTATTTCAATTATTAAATTGTTCTTAACTCAGAGATTTTACCCTTTTCCCTTCTCCTCTCTATTCCACTGAGTCAGGGGAGGGACGGAGTGCGTGGCTTCATGGTACAACCATGACAGTCATGAGAAAAACAGGAAAACAGAACCTGAATTTTGCTGTTAATGTCTGGTAACTCTAATTTCAGTCCCTAACAAAACAACGAAACTTGGGCCAAAATTATTTATTTGGCTATTGTTGTTTTTTAAATTATTAGGAAAGTAAAACAGTAGTATTAAGCCTATCTTTGTTTCAAGGTCTTAAATCATTGCATTTAACTAAGGTCTTTTGAAACCAATGGACAAAAGAACAAGCAGGTTGCTTTTATTCATACAAAAAATCATTGGATTTTACCATAACAGCAAAATGTATTCACTAAGTTTAGATTTCAGTTTCTCCTAGTAGTAGCAGCAATCTTCAGTTCAGAAAAATGTAAGAAATCCTGCTTTGTTAGGTAAGGTGTGATGCTGATGGAAAGAATATGTCCAAAAATAAAAGGCAGCTTGTACATATTTTCTGCTTCTACCTATTTGATAAATAGGGACATATAAACTATGGCTTTTATTTCAACTCACACGTGACTCTGTTGAAAACCAGCTCTAAATATTGCAAAGTATCAGCTGTATTTCTAGTAAAATTGTGTCCCCAAAAGGTACAATAAAAATTACTTCCACCACCATCTTTGCAACCAAACCCCTGCACTGGTACTAGCTGTGAAGAGGGGGTATGTGTGTTGTCACACTCACAGTCACCAAACAAAGCTGCCCTGGGAAGGATGGACTTACTGAGACTGATGGCCATTGAACACAGACTTAAACACAGGCAGGAGGAGCCTCTGCCAGGGTCTGAGGTGCAGAGCTGGGACAACAGCTGAGAGGTGTCACAGCACTGTGGGAGGGTGTGGGATGGAGGGCACAGGGTGGCTGGAGCCTGCAGAAACCTCAGCACAAGGGGTTGAGGTTCAGCCCCAGCCTGACCAGCACAAGAAAGCAGCAGATAACCCCATGTTCAGACCAGGAATGCACTTCCCCACAGCGGCAGGGAAATGCTCTGGAGCACAAAGGAGGCAACTGTGGTTTTTCATCGTCAAACACACAAAAGACAAACACATTTGCAGCATTTTTTCTGAAAGTTGCCTAAATTATCTGACAGTGCCCTTTTTTTTAATGGCTCATCATCTCCTCCCTGAAGGCATTTCATTAGCGCGGTAAATTCCGGTTTGCAGTGCACTGTGTTCAGAGCAGGCTGACAGACACCTCCGCAGGAGGATGAGTAGCTTTCAAGTTTTATGCAGCAAAGTTTTATGTTGGTAATTGAACATTACAAATCACATCTGCAGGGCCTCTGTGAGCAGAGACAGCAGGGCTGGCAGGGCTGTGCCCCAGCCCCGCAGACACCTTCTCACCCAAACTGGGCTCCAGTGCCAGGCACAGGCTGCTGAGTCGTCGTGGGCTTTGCATCCATTCATTGTCTACTTCCCACACACAAACTTTAGCACACGTGACTGTGCTTAATAAGTAAACATAATAATATATAATTCAAATATGTGATGCTCAGTGCACTATATAAGCAGCCACTGAGGTTGAGGCCTGGGACACATGTGACAGCATCCAGCTTTGGCGCTTTCTGGAAAAACCTTACAAACAAAGCTCAAAGTCACCTTACACTTTCCTTCTTTCTTTTTGTCACCACGTGTCTCCGTAGCTATTTTAGCACTAATTCAGTAACTGTTCTCCCTTACCAGTGTGTTCCCCTCAACATAAAATTTAGACCCATTCTTTACCCACATCCCTGCAGCCTTCCCTCAGCCCAGGCTGG
The DNA here is from genome assembly GCF_001715985.3 of Manacus vitellinus. NCBI lineage: Eukaryota > Metazoa > Chordata > Aves > Passeriformes > Pipridae > Manacus > Manacus vitellinus. Next base: position 8,681,429 of record NW_021939395.1, read on the forward strand.
CTCTTTCTGCCTCTCTTCTATCCTGCTGCCTCCTCTCACTCCTCTCCCCTTTCTCCTCAAGTCCCTCCAGTTTTCTCTCACTATTAAAATAAGGGTGAAGCTTTTTCATGTATTTTCCCCACTTTGCTATAGCTGAACCACTGGGATTTAATTCCTAGAAAATATTTGTCTCCCAATATTCATAAGATTTATAGATTTAAAATAGTGCTAAATTTGCTATTTTGTGATGGATACAATAATATTTTATCATGCACTCCATCTGTGACAGCAAATCAAGTCCTCACTAAGAAAAACACATTCATCCAAAACATAGGAATTTGAAGTAAACACATTCCTTTACAGCCGATATTTTTGTAAGTGTTGCCAGAGATGAGACACACCTCAACAAAATATCTTTTCATAGCCTTCCACCACATTTCAGCTTTCCTTCAAATAAAACCCAGACAGGACAGTACATATAAATACACAAAAGAATAAGATGTAACTCTGAAGTAAACTTTTCTTCTACTTCAGCCTGTACCAGGGAAACCTGTGAGCAAATAATCAGCCTAAACTACTCACAGCGTTTCAGGTTTTCTGGAGGTTTTTATGGGATCAGGGGGTTTGGTTCGTTGTTTGTTGTATGTTTGTTGTTTTTTTTTCCTAATAACATGTGGTAGCAATTATACTTCGGAATTAAGAGGGTCTGCAAGTTAATTCTATGAAATCCAACATATGCTTTGTGAAAGGCAGGGTTATCCACATTCATGAACTTGTTTATGACAATGAAATACTATCAGAAGAGAATGTCTTAGACAGATAAAAGAAAAATTAAAGGTTCTGAACATGCTCCAAATTCCCCAAACAACTCAACAGTTTCATATTCAATATATGCAAAATGTTTGTATTTCTAGGGATGAGAGAGAAACAAACTTATATTGTAGAAAAGCCCCTGATAATTTCAAACTCTAGATAGCAGAGATAAAACTCCTTTTGGTTGGGATTTTTTGTTTATTTGTTTGGTTTTGTTTTTTCTAACCTGGAGTATGTTAGTGACAGTATAACCATGCAATTTATATTTTTTTAAATCCAAAAGACATGTTGAGTCCTGGAGAATCTGCAACATTTAAATTGGAAACCCTGCAGAACACCAGTCTATTCATAAAGCTTCAATTCATAGTCTCAGCACTTTGCTTCCTCTGAATGGTATGACTAAACAAACTGAAAACTCTCTATTAGTATTTCTGTAATGCAATTTAAAACATGACTCCTCTCTGCTTTTGCGGGGATTAAAAAGCACAATCATTTTTCACACTGCATGGAGTTGAAGCTCTAGCTTTGCAAATAGATACAAGCCTGAGCATCTCAAAATGAAAGGTAATAATGTATTTGCATTTCTTTCTAAGCCTAGTTCCTCTAATCAAATTTCAGAATGATTGAGGAACAAACAAGCTGCAGGTAAGCTGGCAGGTTTTCAGTTTAGTAGTGCATTGCAGCTTTTGTATTCTTCACCTTAGCTGGCACTTTATTTTGCTGACAGTTTCCTTTAACAGAAGGCAGCTTAATTATACTCAGCATTACCTGATCAGCAGGAGTTTACTTCGTTGAAACTTTTTTTTTGTCTACTAAATGTATGAATTGAATCTGGCCCCTACCTACCTTTACATTCTGCAATGCTTAATTTAACAGCCCATATTACATTATGTTTATACTCAAAAGGAAATGTAATCTCAAAATGATTCATAGGTGCTCCCAGTTGCCTACATAATGAGCACTCAGAAGATTAACAAAAACCAATTGTGCCCTGGGAATCAGTGTTCAACACATAAACTTTCTGTACAGTCTGAGTCAGTCTGCGAACTCCATTTTGATGGAACAGCTCATCCTTGCAATTCCTAATTCTGAGCTACACTTCAGGAGAGGGATGGGACAAGATCAACAACACAGAGGAGACAGCTTTAGGTGTCTCCATTGCAACAGACACACACCTGGATCATCTCACATCATAGTCAAATCTGTTTTGTGTTTAAAATTTAGTTCTGTGTGGGGTGGCAAACAAAACAAAACCATCTGGCCAAAGAACTCACAAGAAGGCCAAAAGTAGAAAAGGATGCCATAAGAGCAAAAAAAATAAAGCCTTATTAATCAAGGAGTCTCTTACTACAAAGTTAAGCTGACTTGCAGCAAAATCAGCCAGGCAAGGCTCCAGGTGCCTGAAGAAACACTGCACAGTTCCCCTTGACCTTTCAGAGGACTGTGCCCTCAGCCCAGATGCTCCTGAACAGTGTGGAGGTCAAGGCAGCTCAATGTTCTGTATTGTCTCTGGCATTGCTGCCCTCTACAGCCCCCAGAGCAAGAAGTAATTTGCTGTAGAATCTCTTTTTGACTAGCTCTGCTTCAAAGCAGACAAGAGTTATTCCCAGAGCATGGATTTGACCAGACTGTGAAATAGAGACAAGCATTCTGCTAAAAAATCATAGCCTGAGCTCTTGTCAGCTCTCCCAGAGAGCAGATACAGGCTCACAAAGGGAGGTAGGAATGGTCACAAAAGGAGGTAAGAAGGGTCAGAGCCTTCCTGTCCCCTCTCTCCAGGAACACAGTAGACAGAGCACTTGCCTGGGACATGGTGAACTGTTTTCAGCTGCGTCTCCTGATGCCAACTCAGACATGCTTTCCTTCTAGAAAACACCTTTAATTGTAAGGTGGGACCTAAAGAAGCCCTTAGCTGTGCAGGCAGCTTTGTCATATTGACCTTGTTTTTATGCTTTGAATAATTTCCCCATCACTTTTATTCTGCAAGCCCACCTTCCCACTGTGCATCTATAGCGTGTGATGGCAACATTTGCTTTCTATTCCTTCTCTCAAAGCTGTTCTACTTTGTAGACCAAAAGTTATCAGAATCAGTGAGAGAAAACACAGCATGGGGCACAACTCTGCAGGCTTATAGCACTAAGCACAGAAAGCTGTACATTTTATGCCCTGTTCCATGGCCACTTACAAATATTTGGATAAAATAATGTTTTCTCATATCTTGGGAAAAAATCTACATGATTGTCTCCAGAACTTTACCAAGTCCTCCAGGTTCTACTAGAGTATCAATTAGAATAATAATGCCACTAGTGGCTTCACAATTTCCAGTCCAGCCAAACAGTATACACTTACAACTTCCCAACACCATTCTGAGGATTTCAGCTCCAGTGTACAATTATTCAGTTCAAGGCAGGATTGTGGTAGACACTTAATTCCAGACTCTCTTAATTAAATCAAGGCATAGTGTTTTACTCTTCTTGAGTACGTCAAACTGACTGGGAGTAGGAGCATCCAGGCTGCATTAATGCTCTCAATTTCTTGCTAATCTGCCTCAAAGGACACAAACACGTAACACCACTGACTGCAACGTGCTCGTATTAAAACACAGTAAAGTTTAAATGTCTACTTACATAGGAAGATTTTCTTGAATCAAGGCCATAATCTTTTATGATAAACACAGATTCAAGCCCTGTTTCTGGTAATGCTTTAGTGCTGTCCTAAGCATGGGAGGACTTAACTGCACCTTAGAGTTACCACTGTTCAGAGGGAGTTTGTTTTCACACATTGTGTCCAGCAGTCCATACCCAGGAAGACAGTTGCAGGTATAACAGAAATCAGCCATCCTCTCCACAGGCTGCCTGCCTGTGCCATGTGCAGGAACTCAAAAGCACCACATCTGCCTCACTCTGAGAATAATTGCTACAAATTGAAAATAACAGCGTTTCCTTTCTACATTGTTTCAGCCTCAATAGCTGCACAGACACCCAAGATTGAAATCAAGAGTTGTAGATGAGAAATTTAGATATAATTGAGCATGAAGCATCTCATTTCAGACAAATTGTTTTGCTTTAATACGTACAAGTGTACTGGTAAAAGATGTTTTGAATTGCAAAATCCAATCAATGAAAGTGTAAAAGAAATTAGTTACATTTTGCAAAACACATAGGAAAAATGTTTTCTATTGAAATAAAAGGAACATTTCCTCTCTCATGAAACAGAAGTTTTTTTAGTAACTATTCTATGGTACATAAATCACATTCAGCCCAAAAGTACATGTATTAAAAGAAAGAATTTCAGTAGCCAGTAGAGCTCAAGTTGTTCTTACCTTTGCTGAATAGCTAATTAGAGCACCCATTTATCATTCAAAAAGTCTCAGAAGAGATAGAAAGAGAGGAAAACAAAAGAAACAATAAATATACGTGGTGGTGAGACAACTGAATAAGCTGTGTCATCATTAGACTTTAGTAAGTCTCGAAATTTAATGCCAATGGAAGCAGAGTGAAAATAGCACGGCAGGGAGATTCTGCAGCGTGGCTCAGGAGGAGCAGCAGCCTCCAGGGAGCTCATAAGCAGCCACTGTGCAAAACCACACTCATATCACTGGGTTTTACATCTGCCATGTTGGAACAAGCAGGAATGTGTGGAAAGCTGATTAAATTAATGGACTGTTTCACCCAGGGTTCATTTCTCCTTAGACAACTATCCATTTAAAGGCAGAGCTCTCTGACTCTTGGTTTGTAAGAGAGGGGTTTTATAGAACTCACAGAAAGGCAAGTTCCTGTCCAAGGCTTTACTGAAGACTCAGAGAGTTGCTATCCCTAAAGTATAACAACATACACAGAGGAAAGTGTTTAATGGTTTGAATCATCACTGCCTTCACTTTGCCTTCTAGTTTCTTCTATATAAGAAACGATGCCCAGTGTATCTTTCAGGGGAGTTTGTTTTCCAAGCTGCTCCACTTTTGATGGATAATAGAAATCACAATCAGTTCATAAAAGCATATCTTTGAGATGCTCTAATCTCTCTGTAAAAGTCTCTGTGTAAAAGAAAGGAGTCAGAAGGGGCAGGAGGGAAGGGGTCAATATGTGAAGCATTGGGAAAATTTCAGAGTCCTGGAGCAAGTAAATTACATGGAAATGAGCTGAAAATCTGACAGACAAAGAAAATGAGAAGTTCAGGCAGTTCATGAAAGACTGGCCCCATTCCCATTTCTGACAAACTGTTCTGATGGTGACACTACTGGAGAGCACTGATCGAATCTACGGGATTTGCATGGCAGCATGGAAAATTCCTCTCTATAACGGAATCCATTACAAAAACATGCACCTAACCACAAAACTCAGGCTATAACCAACAATATTTTATAGAAAAATGTAGCAATGAGAATTTATTAACTAAAATAAGTAGCATACACAACTGCATGTTGTTACAGCTACAAAACCTATTGCATTGTAACTGGAGACTATGCAAGTGATTGTTGTCTAAAGCCATGTAAGTACCACAAATTCTGGACCTAAACCAGCCATTTGTATGGTAGCAACATATTAGACTCCAGGTTGCTCTTGGAAATCCTTATAAAAAGACTGATTTATCTGGTGTGCAAGTAACAAATCAATATAATGGCAAGCATAAAGCTAACAATATATTTTGCAAAATTCACTGTATGTATGACACGATATAGTTTTTGAGTCACCACATTCAGGCTCTGATGTAAAAATTAGACAGTGATAGTTGATTTTGTGAATGCAAAATTTTCTATGGCCTACCAAGTTTGCCTTTTTTTTTTCCTTTGAAAAGACCAGATAACTTGTTAGCCGGTCTCACCTCTAGGGAAAAAAAACCTCTTGCTTCATAAAGCCTCTACCCATAATTTGACACCATTTAGCAATTTCTGCTTATTGAAGCTGAATTAATTCACAAAGTACATGAATTACAACACTTGTCACTTGACCAGCAAATGTGCCCACACTATCACTACTGGAGGTCAGTCAAGGGACACTACCAGTGCCTACAATTTATTAGTTTGTACAGAAGAATTTCCAGATCAGTTTTTTAAGCTCTTGAGCATAAGTATTTGAAACATCTGGATATAAAAAATAAACATGAAATGAAATTATCAAGTGCAGTGTTCTTAACTTTTCAGAAGCGAGAATACAGCTAGTTTTGACTGAAAATAGAATTATCTCAGGGTGGTTAATATTATTCAATACAGAAGTTTTGTTAAGTTTTGGATGCATGAATACCCATGACTGTCTTGTGTTCAAGTGCCTGGTTCTAAACCATGAATTTGTCCTGCCACCTACAAGTGGGTTATGGTTGAGTTCACTTCTCCATTTAGCATAAACTCCACAGCAGTGCCTGAAGCCACTCTTTCCTTACAGAAACCAGTGATCCATTAGTATTTAGCCCTGTTTTCCACTCTGGTTCTTACAAGTACTGGATGGACCCCATATGGCTGTTGTGTTTCATGCCTGTTGAGCACAAACCTGAGCATATGAAAACCTCTCTCTCACAATATATCCCATCCTATCTTCTCCTTAATAACTGTCTGGTTCTGAATCACAATATCCACAGAAATATAATATTTTTGATGAGAGATGCTATCTTTCATATAATAATAGGATATGGCAGAAAACAATAGTGTCACTTGAGTGAATGCCACATTTCCCTATATTTGTACATACTTTGAATATTTTCCTGTTAAAAACTTAGTGATCCAACACTTTTGGTTACTTTATATGTTGTTTAAATGCCAAATAAATGTACTTTGCACTCTTGTCTGAGCGTAACCTTCCCCCCATTGTGAAACTGCAGTTTCTCTGTAGTTTATCTCTCTTAGTTGCAGATAACTGTTACACCAATGAATAATGCCATTGTGAACTGAAAGGAGTTTTGTTACATTATAACAGACAATTCTTCTGTCCATAATACATTGTCTTTACAGATACAGATTAGTACCCACACATGTCAACATGACAGACTGAAGGGGGAACAAGGAAAGGAGAAAGATGGATACAGGTGTATAGCACAGGTATATATTGCCAGCTGAGAGACAACACTAGGAGAAGAAGGGGGAGCAGGATGTTTTCCTTTCCAAGTGAGGGCTGAGGCGAGATCAATCCACTCTTTGTAGTACTAAGGCCTCTCACACAAATGAAAAAACACTCTCAGCACGTGTCCTGGGAAAATTCCAGATAAAACCTCCCCACAGTACAGCAACGCTTGACACATACTCAGTTGAAACAACCACTACATCATGTCCCCGAGGCTACAAGAAGTTAGTGAAGATAAAACAATTCTTTTGTACACTGTATAGTTTTGCTGTGGGCTTGAGGATCCGTCTGCCTAGAAGGTGTGTGAAAAATAAAAGCTGTTGTCTTGATTTTAATTGTTATGAATGTTTCTGATCAAACATTATTCTACAAACATAGCTATTTGCTCTATAGCACTAACTAGTCCCTATTTTTGCAAGACATTTAAAATAAATATTTAAACCAAAGGAGATGCAGATTTCTTTTCTTAGTGCAAGCCCCCTCGTTTCAGATTCAAATGCATCATTTTGGTGTACTAAGCACAAACTACCCTTTCTTTAACAACAGCCCCAGCAGCAAAAGCATAAGAAGCACGCTCAAGTCTGGAGTGTTATAACTTAACAGTAGCAATGTGCCTTGGGCTGATACTGTCAGGAGAGGTCATGGACTGGGAAGAATATTTAAAAAAATCAATCCTCTAGGCAAGTTCAAGAGTGTAAGGGGAATAATGTAAGAGCTTTAAAGTCTCCTAGATCTATAGTGTTTGTGTAGTGGAGTGAAAGGGCAGGAAGGTAGATTATTAGACACAGAAAGGGAGTTTTAACTGGTTAAGAAGTACAAAAATGCTCAGTATGAAAAGTATGGAGAATCTAGACCAAGGAGGAAACAAAGGCAAGTCAGGTTTCACTTGATTTTTGGAGAGAGTTTCTCATACACTGAAAGACAAGCAAGCCACTGGGTAAAGACAAAGCACAGTCAGGACAACAGGCACTGAAGAAACGCTCAGGTTGATGGGAACTCAGAAGTGCCACAACCAGACCCCCCATTTTGCTCCCTGCTACGATGAGGTGCAGCAATGCTGTGATTCTTGTGTCTCTCTAAAAACAACTGTGCTGTCAGACATGGAGGGCAAATGATCTGCTACTAAACATTCATTTCCCTGCCCTCACTAGAGTTAAGCTTTGCTACACTTTCTTTAGTTTTGGCACTCCTTTCTGTTGGGTTGTTGGATAAGCAAGGATCCCTGTACCTGGAAAGACCTGCCCAAAATGTTAACTCTGGTAGCTGGTGACAGAGAGGCCATCTTAGAGCTACTGCAAAGACACAGATGAGTATGATGGGTTCATATACATATAAAATCTTTGTGCAAGATCATTGAGATTAAAGACAAAAAAGTACTTGGGAAGCCTTTACAATTCCTGCTACACTACTTGTTTTATTTATTTATTTAAATAAATAAAAAATAAGTTTGCCTACAGGGCAAATGAAACCATTTCCAGCCTTGACAGTGAAAGGCTCCCCCTCCATCTTTGATTCCCTTTTATTTTTCAGTATTGACTGTAACTTGAAACAAGGCTCTCTGTCAGGTTACCTAGTGATCATAGTCTCTACAATATACAGGTACAATGGAGTAAGACAAAACCAAGGGAAAGTCTTAATACACTCCCACATTATTTCTCAGAATTTTTTTTTACCTTCTTCATCCTTTTAACCCCAAACTGAGGTTTCTAATTTGCACACTAAGTTCAAAAGCACAGCTCACCCTGATCAGTGAATAAACCTCAGCAAAGCCCTATTGCTTTAGTGCTAAAAGATCTATACAGACTTCAAAGCATGTTTTTCTGAGCTTGTTAAATGACAATGAGCCCACACTAATGAGCTGGCCACATCAGCTATTCTGCTCTCCACCCTCTTTCTTTAGGTTGTGTTTTACTCTCGGTTTTGAATTTGAAAATTCCCACCATACTGGGGGAGTAGGAAAGAAAAGAGTTCCACTCAAAATATTACAGGCCAATTGCTTTCAGTGCAGCACACCATTAGCAAATTTTTAAGACCCAGGCATATCCTCCTTTTAAGCAAAGTGAGACCTCCAGCAAGAGCAGCAGGAGATTATGATCCTCTTCATCCACATTTTGTGCCAGGTCTAAATATAAAAGAAAGGTTGCTCTGAATATTCCACTCATTTTTTACCATTACCCTTCTCTCCTCTTTCAGGAAAGGCTTTCAGTGCATTGATTATACTTCTGTGCTGTGTTCCTGGAAATATTTAATCTAAAATGACAATTTGACTAAATACAGTAACTGCCATTTTATGTAACCAGCCAGAGAGGTGAAAAAGTCAGTCTGCTGCTTCACTTTGTGAAATGGATAATAAAGCTCAGGGAATACACATTTAACATTTTCTGTCCATCAGTCTACGCTTTCATTTTATAATTTTATCTGCTCTCTAAAAGCTACTTGTTTACCAAGTCACTCTTATCTGTCTTCTGTGTGAAATTTCTTTGCAATAAATAAAATGCCTTGTGTTTGCTGTACCTCCAGATCATTTTGATTTCAAACACACTCATGATTTCCTTTTAATTGCCCTTCTAAAAATTATATTTCATAGTATGTCATAGCATCAAAAATAAACCAATAGAGGATACTATTTCTGGTTTGATTTTTTTCCCCTGTTTGTTTTCTAAACAAAATTAAATGTACTTTTAAAATTTTCAGGGCATTTTCACTGAATTGAAATGAACTGGAATTAATGGAGCTGTGGAAAGTAGTTCCAAAAATAAATAGAAAGATGAGCATAAACTAAGTTGACTACAAATGGCTTCCTATGAGAAATTATTGTACTGATTAATCTATTAGTGAGACAGGTCTTAGCAAGATTATTCTCACTGATCACTGAACCTCATACAATATTTAGATGATCTCAGAACTTCAGCTGACAAACACACTGATGGCAATAAGAGAAGTTACAATGATTCTAGAAATAAAAATGAAGTTCCTCTATTGATAGTGTTAGAAATTAGCTCCTTTGCATGAACCTAGGAATATAATTTAGCTTTTTCCATTCACATGCAAATACACTATTCCTAGTGAACAAAAGATATCCCAGGAAAGAAATTAAAACATTATAGAATCTAATAGTAGGGTTATTACATGCCAACCAAGTTTTGTGCTATGCTTTGTTTCAGGTCCTGTGTGATATGACAGCTGTTTCTATTCAGATGATATTTTAAAGGAAACATTTTCTGTAATTTCAGCTGACTCATTCAAACTAGCAATACTCCATTTTAAAATACCATTGAGAAAATGCAAAGCATTTCTTTACTGGAGACAGCATTTACTGTTCTAATCTAATGCAAATGTTAGTTAGAATCAACAAGCCTGCACAAATGCCAAATCACTTGTCCTCCTTAAGATGACTTCACACCTAACACAGCAACAGACATAATTTGCCAGAAGACACATTAAAAAGCAGTTTAAAATGTCTCACTGTGTATTATCTCTATGGTAAATAACACAGTAGGTCCCAGCTGGCTGTTCTAAACAAAGAAAAAACACAAAACCAATCCCAAAACACAACAAGGTCTGTGATACAAATTCAGATGGCACTAATATTGCAAACCCTAATAGAGACAGCACTCTGACGTGAATAAAAGTTTCTTTCTAGTAAGGGACAGCCAACAGGCTGCCACAGCTGTCTTCTGAAGATAAAAATGTTCATTTAAGTAGTAAAACCACCTTTTCATATTCACGGATAAGTCCCATCCTATTTCACAAAACAAGACAGATATATGAACTGGTAAGGTTGGAAAATTATTTCTGTTGAGAGGAGGAATGCACAGGTGTCTCAGGGGAGGACACAGCGCTGAGATTCCTTTGCCTTGTCAGAAGTTGCTCAAGCCACATCCCCAGACAGTGCAAACAGCCCCATGTCTGGGAGAAGGGAAAGGCAGCAAAGCCTGTGGGCTCAGTGATGCCAGAACTGGGGCTAAGGCACTGAGGGATGAGCCATATGGTGATAAGAAAATGGCAGCCATTTAGGTGGCCATAGGAGGATCATTTGTTTTGTGGGTAGTGATCAAAACTAAAATGAAAAATAAAGCAGGAAGACTGAGGAAAGCACCTGGTGCTGCCAACTGGAACAGCTGATGACATAAACCAGGTTGGTGATTATGCAGATGTAATCCTTTATAAATCTGTCCCAGCATATGGTGAACAGGAGAACAAAGATGGCCAAAATACCAAAGCATACTCTCTATGGGGGTTCCTGAAGGTATCCAAGAGCTATAAGAAGCAGGACCAGACACAACTCTGAGATGAGTGAATGTGTCCTTCAAGATGAGGAAGCCACGTCCCAGCCAGTCCCAGTGTTAGCTCTTGTCCCATTTAGCAGCAGGGGTGCTGTGTGTCATGCTGTGAAATACTGATCACATTTATTAAACCAGAACTCCCCAGCACATCAGCAGGTTACCAACCAGCACTTAGACGGCACTGAACCGAAGATACTCCTGGGGAAATCTCAGCTGGATGAAGTTTTGGCATTGGTGGCTTCTGCTTGTAATGTTTACCTAATATACTGTGCATAATTGTGATTTCTGAAAGCATCAGGCTTTGTATTCCAGCCTTTCTAGAACAAACAATAGACAGTGTACCCAATGGGAACACAAAAAAACACTGTAAACTCAACTAACATATGCCCCAACTTTCTGCATAGAGCAGATCATCAGCATGCACAGCAGATCATATTGCAGGACACAGGAACACTCTCCCAAGGCTGTGTCAAATCCATCAGTGGTTTTGCTAATTGATAAAAGAATGTTTGAGGCCGAAAGCCAGTTCAGGTTCACGTCACATCCCCCTCCCAGATGGCACTGAAATATTATGTTGGTGCTGGGAGTAGCAACAACACAGTTCTCCTCAAAGACCTGTTGCCATCTGTTGCCAAACCACATCAGAAGGGGATGACAAGAGTCTTTAGTCCATCACCCTCTCATGTGCTAAGCAGAGAGACAGGAAGCAGCAGAGACATTCACATGCTGTCAACAATTTCAGGAACAGATTAATTGAAGCTGGCAGAAAGAAATGGGCTGATACAGACTGACTGGAGTGAAATTACTCAATATTTGGCCAGTTCAAGTATATGCAATTTTTTTAGAATGCTTTTGTAAGAACATTTCATTCAGTTTTAATTTTCTCAAATAGGTGAGATGGGTGAGGAAACAGAGGCAGAGAGTTAAAGCTACACAGACGACACCAGTGCCATGGCTTGTGCAGATCCTAAAGCAGAACCCAGGACATGAGTTCTGTACCCCTTGCTCCAGGCTGGGACATTTATCAAGTGAGCTCAGCTCTCTGACACATTTCACAGGGAAACACAAGGACTATCTGGTATTGAGAGTGTCACTATTTTATTTCATATTCTCATTAAATTTGCTTCCAGATCAGTTGATTTTATTTTTAGCTCTTATTAGAGCATAAAGTTATAACTTGGCTCTAGTTTGAATTTATTTTTACTCTAGTATAAATATTTATCAGGCAAAAAATACAAAGTAGGGAGAATGAGAAGAGGTAGTATTAAAGTATAGGATAAATCATTATGTCAAAAAGCTTGCAAAAAGAATCGAGTATTCAATTACTTCAGATGTCTGTTTGTCCTTTTTGACAACAGAGTTCCCTGACAGTCCCACATTTATAATGGGCACAAATTAAAATGAGAAACTCAAAGGCAATTTTTGCAAGTGTTTATAACTTCAGATTATGGTTGGCCAAAAGCAGTCACACTCACTAGAGTTTCAGTCACATGACACTGAAAACTGATTACCAGAGCCATTACCACACTGAACAGTGCCTGTTAGATTGAAAGCAAAAGCCAAAATGTAAAATCTTTGTCCCATTTTATTAAATGGCTATTAAATAATAGAAATGCACCAGTAAGTATTTCAGAATGACATTTACAAGCAATAAAGCACAGAAGACAAGGTAGACAATTTTCTCCCAAGTGTATTATTTTAACACAGAGACAGTTTTTAGAAAGGTGCTAAGGGGCAACAGCAGGTCACTCCAAGGATTATGGGTTTGTATCATTTCTTACAGCTCTACTTTATGTGGTTACTTTTCCCATCTTACCACTCCAGACAAGAGCTATCCATGCCCAGACACAGACAACATCACACATTTAGAGCCATCAAGGCAAAAGGTCACCAACCAGATTGCTTCTGTCACTGCTGAAATGACCCCCCCACCTCTGTCACAGTGCCTAGGGGCAGATGGGACATGACAGGGCTCTGTCCTGCCCTCCTGCAGAAAGCGTAAAGAGCACAAAATCCAGGGGATACTTAAGTGACCCACAAGGAGGGACACGCTGGGTGAGCTGGGAAGCCCATCCCAGCACATCTCTGGTCTCTTTTTCCATACAAAGCTATTTTGAAGTATCCCAGTTCATACATCCCAGTCCAAGGCCAACTGCTCAGAGCCAGTTGCCTGGCAAAGAGCCTTCTGCACTAAAACAAGCCCAGGAGCAGAGACAATCAGGGCAGGAATATCAGCAGCTTCAGCCATCAATGTTTTCTCCCCAGCACATATGCTCCACACAGAGCTGATCAGAGCAGCAGAGCAGAGCTCAGGAAGCCACTCAACATTGCTGGTCTAGGAGGCACCAAGCACTGTCCCCCATCCATTTATCCCAGGTGAATCAAACTTACTGAACACAGGGCAAGTCCTCTCAGCAGAGGAAGACTCCTCTGAGCAATGAAACAGAAATGCAGAGCACCTTGGCCACACTGCTGTGGCATTCCCTGCTGCCACAGATGAACCTGTAGCAGCGTGTCCCTGTGCTCAGAGTGCCTGCCAGCTGAAGGCTCTGTCATCAGCTTGTAGTGAATGGTTGTTGTTAAATAACACAATATTTGCTTTTGTATTCGCAGCAGAACTGATACAAAGGAACGCAAGAAACAATACAAGCGCAGCAAGGCGAGGGGGAAGCAGATGTGCCTCAGCAGCACACGAGCTGCCTGGCCATTTGCAAGTGTTTGCATTTACACGATGTTTCCAGCTACAGTTGAAAGCAAGGAGAGCTTCAGTGTGTCATCACTTTTTAAGCTAAACCACGGCCCTTTTTCTGTTATCTGATTTCTCTAGAATTGCTCTCATGTTTGACACCTATCTAAAGACTGTACTTGCTGAGCACGTAGTACAAGGATTTTACTTGAGCATTCATACAGGGTTGGCACTTCTTGTCACAGACACCATTTGCATCAATTTTTAGGACATGAGGATGATCTGCAGAGCTGACATCTCTCCATGCATGGCCTTCCTCACAACTTTATCCAGTGCTAAGGTCGGCTCATCATGCCACAGTCATCTTTCTGCAATTAACCCTGCACCAACTCAGACCTCTGGGGTTGGGACTGCACAGAGTAACAGCAGTATGTGACACTCAAGGGACAACAAACAGACGCAGTTACATGATGCATTTCTTGGGCAAGTTACCTCCCAGACACTTGGCACTCAGCTGATCTGTTTTCTTCACAGCTATGCAGCCCAGTTGCATATTTTTTCTTATGGGCCCCCATTCAACAAGAGGCTTAAGCATTGCCAGGGCAGAACTTGAAGCCACATATGTGCTCATGGCTCATAAAACCATAGCTGATGGCTTCAGCCTCACCAGCTCTGCCTTCGTTGCCAAGAGCAGTATGATGAGCTGGAAGCAACAGAGAGGGCTGTTGTTTGAACAATTTAGCAGTTAAGAAACCAAAAGACACTCTCAAATGTGTTCTGTATATAGATGTTTTCCACAGACTGTTGTTGTTGTCTTGGAAGAAATGTGTCACAAGATGAGTATTATTTCCTTTTTCACCATGGCACAGCCATGATTTGATATTTGTATCAGCAAGCAATGCAAATACTTCATAAAAGCCTTTAATAGTGTAATTCAGCTAACAGTAATTCAGTGGCAACAGTAATCAGCAGCTTTCTTCAGACACTGAGCAATCTGACAGCTTTGTCTGATTGCATCTCAATATTTTGCTAAAAGCTGGGGTTGCTGTAAATGGGTGGATTCAAAAAGTAGCAAGATTGAACAGGTGTGTGCAGGGGACCATCTTGGTCTCTGTGAAGTGTTCGTACTGTGCAAGAGAAAACAAAGGGGGAAAGTAAAGAAAAACGTGCATCTTCAAATTTTGTCCATACTAAATGAATATCAGTTGTACCCACTTCGATGAATTATAAGTTCTGCCAGTGAGCAGATTTATGTATGCTTTGAGATGGTACTGAATAATCTTCTCATTAAAAATAGCTCAAACATGACAGATGTAAAATAAATTCTGATTTAGGCGCCACTAACTATATTTTGCATGTTTAGAAAATCACACATATATACTGGCTTTAACAGAGGTGGATATTTCAAAAATCAAGTAAACAAAGTCAGATGAAGAATTATTTATTAATCAATACTTTTAAAAGTGACATGCTGAACTGAGCATTAAGCTGTTTCTCAGTTATGCCTCCTCTGTATTTACCAAGGCATAACCCTAAAATGTTTTTGCAAAATACCTCCTGTGTTTTTCTAACCTAAAGCTTCACCAGTTCTGTGACACCCCTTAACTGTAATTAGACTTCCCCTGGAATTGGACCCTAAATAGAAATTGAACTATTCATGCTGCAAATTGAAACTCTACAATGCGAAGCCACACAAATAACCTGCACTAGCATTAACCTCCTCCCAAAATTTGATAAGATCACTGCATTTCTCACAAAGATGATACTAATTGCTGCTATTTTATCAAGGCCAGGCTGAACCACTCAACCATATCAACAGCACATCCTACCAGTCAGGACACTGACTTATTGCCACAGGTGTTCAGGCAGCAGGACACACACAGACAGGACGTGGTCTTTCTGCACTTACATGCCCATCCTAATTTCCACTGGAAAAACCCAGTCCCCCATCCCACCACATGTCTAAGCCAGATGAAGGAGAATTCCCAATTCTTTCTTTCTTCTACTTAATATTATTGCTGTTTATCTGCTAAAGAAATCACCACTCAAAATTAAAACCTCTGATTTCAGTGGTGTCAGATTTTAATGTGCTGTGTGCAAAACACAGAGGAAAATTCCTTTGCAGTAAGAAAACACAGCATATATTCTAGAGGAACAAATCCTGCAAGGGAAAGGAATGAGGCTGAAAGAATAAGCACACAGTTTTCACCTCTAACTTCTACAATTTCATTATGGAATATCTTAGGATATTTACTCGGACTAAATGTGTTACTTCTGTGAACCAGCAGGGTTGGAATTAAATTATTTCAACAGAAAAACTGTATTAGCATTTGTTCTTCAAATGCAGCATTATGATAACACACTTTACACTGGGAACATTTCTGCAAACATTTTTTTTTTAAATAATAATGCCAGTTCTCCTGCTGAACAGACTCTTAATATCCTCAGGTAATTCATTAGCAAGAGAGTCCAGCTAATTAATTGTTGCAGGCCTAATTATACACGGTTGTATTTGTTAAAGAGACATGGTCATAATAACATTCACTGACCAAATTTACATATTCATCTACAGAAAATGGTAGAACCAACTTCTGCATGAAAAAGAAAATTCAGGGAGATACCAACAAGGCCTTGTATTAGGGACATAATTTGCTGGCTAAGCTAGGAGCAGAGCTGTCACTCCATGAAAGGGCTGGATATGTCTTTCCTGGTCCAGGAAGAAGACACAATAAACCCATAACTCCTTCTGAATAGTTCTCAACCACAGGGCTAGAGAATGAGAGATTATATATAATTATATTAATTGTATAGGTTCACGGTGTGCATCCTAAAACCCAGCAACCCTTCTTCCAGCCCATCCCAGCTGTGGAGCCAGGTCTTCCCTTCTTTGCATGGGACTCACTTGCAGGGTCAGCAAGGCAAGGTGACTCCTGAAATCAGCCCCAGGCAGGCAAGTGAAGCAGCCAGCAGCTGTGTTGGCTGAGGGAAAACAATTCATTTTGTCTTGCCTTGCAAGGGTGTTTTTGTTGTTTGAAGTAACAAACAGGGCCCTGAGGAAGAGCCTGAACGTGATCTGAGCGTGTTGTTTCATCCTCACTGCCTGTTTCCCCAGCAGTCTATGCTAATCATGCCCAGCCCCACCTGAAATCTGAAACACAGCTGCCTACCTGCCTGACTCAGATTTATTACCTAAAACAACCATCTGCAAAGAGATAGATTTTAGCTTTACTGCACATAAACCTAGGACAGAGGAGTATGCAGTAGTAGTCATACAGACATTTTCAGGTTAGATTTGTGCTCTTTCATTAAGCAAAACATGAAGAAGGACAAGAACAAAAGACAATAGCAAGTGCCTCTGGAAGTCAGCTCACACTACTTTTCCTGCCAGTTGTGCTGCTGAATTTTAATAGCTCACGCTGCCATTCTCTCTGCTTCAGTTTCAAAATTGCATTACAGGCGAGTACAGTGTAAGGTTAGCATCTTCAAGAGTCCTTTGCAACTTGTTTTTCTAGAAACAGCATATGTGAATGTGGTTATTATCTGAATTCTTGTGTTACTGTGCATGAGCTGTGAAACTGCTTATGTTAACAGGGAATAACAGAACACTTCCCTCTGGATTTGTGAGCCTCAAGTCCACATACTGTCCATGGACACTTCACACCTGGTCTCCTTTGTGAGCTATTTCATATAAAGGCATGAGAACAGCAAGAAGATCCTATAAAAACTCTGCATAAAGCCCTATGCAGCAAACCAGGGAAACTTTGCTCATTGAAGTGCATTACTAACACCATTTGGAAAGAGAAAAATATCTGAAACTTCCCAACTGGGCAGAAGTATTCACATGGTCAGAGATGGAGGTATGAAAAGAATAATTTTCACCTATAATGATGTTACATGATTTAAGATTTGAATGCGAGTCATGGGAGATAACATCTCTTATATAAAAGGAATTTACAGAGAGGCATCCCTCTCAGATCTTCAGGTAATTCAATTGAGAAAAGCAGAACATTTCTATCCCCTTTTGGATGCTTTATTTCCTGGCTGTGGGCAGCAACACTTCATATCTGGGTATACAGACTCAGAAAACACCCAGATAAACTACAGTCCCTATGACTGGGGCTAAAAAACCATGGAAGGGGGAGATGAGCATCTTTCCAGAAACTGCCTGGGTTAAGTCACCCCACAGGTAGTAGCAACTGAGATGAAACTTTAATATTCCCACCTACTTATTAAGGACAGCTCCTGATCTAAATGAAGTGGACAAGGGCAGGTTGCTCCAAGGGCTGGAGAGCAGTCACAGTGTCCCGGTTCCCTCCGGCCACCCCAGGGAGCGCTGAGTCAGCAACCCAGTTTTTCCGACCTCTCCCCTCATTGTTCCCTGTCCCACTTCTGCTCCCAGCCCTCAGGTTGAGGCTGGAAAACGTGGTTTTCCCTGCTCTGCTGAGATGCCTTGAACCAGTCTGAGAAACTCTGCAGAGTTTTTGCACCTTCTGTTGAAAGTTCTGGGCTATTTACTCCATTTGCCAGTATGGGATTCAGACGCACAAGCAATGTGTGCCAGAGACTCCAGGACAGGGTGACTCAGTGCTTAGCTGGGTTAGGGATGGTTTGCACCAGGAGTTTGGAAGATCCTGTGTTGCAACACAAACTTAGAAAAACCAAGACCTTAGAGACAAAACTATGTCCAACTACTACCACAGCACAAACCCGTCACTAAATACACAGCACACAAAGACTGGCCCTGAGACCCAGCGGGTCCCCAGACTTCCATTCCAACCTGGATGTCACCCATTCCATGTGGACATGGGACAGAAACCAGACACAGAGGCCACAGAGCAGGAATCCCCAGGGATGGAACTGGCCACCTCAATTCACCAAGCGACTTCTTCCATGGTAAATTGTGAAATTGTGTTCTAATACCAGAACAGCTTTCTGCCATATAACCTGAACACCCATTGCAGCCAAAGTAATGACATCCATGGCTCAAAACCAAAAAGAATTATTATTGATCAGGAAAACAGTAGTTTATAATTGAACTGGAGCACTCACCAGCCTCTTTTAATGGTGTATTATACTGTTTTATTTTTTTCTTTTTTTATTAAAAGAAATAATTTTCATTGTTTGTGGTTTTATGGAAGGATGAAGAGGAATGGACTATTCAACATTTTCAGAGAATCTCTTCCTTGACAACATGGTGCTGCAAAGCAGCAACTAAAAAGTTGTAACTGGTGAATTCAGTGTCTTTTTGTATTTGCCTGGCTTTCAAGAAGACAATATTATGGCTTTTTTCTTTTCTTGGTTAACTATCATTGCAGTCAATCCACAAGGTAAAGTAGTATAGATTTTACTGAAAGTGCCACTAGACTATTTAATATGTATACTCTATGACAAGTAATAATTTAAATTCACTTGAAGGATTTTTTGTTTTTCACATAAGTTAATTCAGTTGTGACAACAAAATATGTAAAAATATGTTGCCAATGAACATTAACTACATTTTATGTCTCTGTTATTTTGTATTTTACCAGGTTGTCAAGGAACAGATTTACAATAAAACACAAACTATGAACACTTCTGATGTCCAAACATGTCTAGATGGTACTGTGTCTGATACTAGTAAGAAATTGTTCATAATTTGCATTGATAAGACTCAGTTGGTAGCAAGCCCTTATATGAATTTATACACATCAAAAGCCCATTTTAGTATTTTGTGTGAGAAACACTGGTTTTTTTACTGACAATTCCTTGGTTTTAATGAGTCCTATACTCGGTAAAATGCATGTTCTGAATTTAATGGGAAAATGCACTACAGGATATAAATGTATCAACCAGAATACATCATTGTAAATCATTCTTAAATCAAATAGTACAGCATTTTAGCTTCAGTCAGCACCAGCATAGGAAGGAGGATCCCCAGCAGGGTACTTGGAATAGTCAGTACTAAGATTTCATTGACTGTGTTTCATCTTCTAGAAACTCAACTAAAGTTTTGACTATTTCATAGGTAAAAATGTGTTTTTAATGAGGATTCTACTTCTTTTTTCAGTATCACAAAGTTATGATGACAATTATATACGTGCTTTAAAAAACCCAAACCAGACTATTTAATTTTGTATCACTGCTAGATAAATTGTTTGTAAGGCAATAATTAGGTATTAGTATTTATTTTCATGAAGTATCTGGGGACAGTACCAACATTACATCCTCTTTGAAGTATCTAATGAAAGGAAATACAACACAGCAGAAAAGCATTTTTTCTTTAGATTATCAAGTGTGACTCAAATATAGTTATTGGCTTTTGAGGTAAAATTAGTGCATACAGGGAAACACCAGGAGTCTGGTATTACAGGGATCCACTGAAAGGAATGGAGTTACACGTGGGTTTTGTTCTGAAAACCTGAGACATATTGTATTAAAGCAAGATGCTTAGAGTAATACTGGATTTTACAATACAGAGCAGAAAGATGATTTATAAGTTCTCCTCAGTGACTTCATAAGCAGATGTTCAGGTAGAACACTGGTCCAACACTTCTTTTAGCAGGCCATGAGGTCTCAACAAAAACTGCACAGTAAGCTTGAGTATTGAGTGCTGAACATGCAGATGAGGTACTGGGAACTACACTGCAGAAATACGAGAACAGGCCAACAGTGCTTAGAGAGCCAAGTTATAAACAACCTTTACTGCTCTCCAGCACTTTATTCTACATCATAAATCACTACTGTACATCCTAACATCTGTGTCTGGGGTTTCTCAGAGAGCTCAGACAAGCACAGAGTTAACAAGCACGGCAAGGACAGATTTACCTGTGCCAGTGAGCAAACAGCACAGGTGCAAGCTGAGGTGTCCAAAACAAACTGCTATATTACTTCAAATACGTCTTTTGCCTACTTTTTAAAAGTCTTAGAGGATTGCATCACTGTGAACTATTTTCTGAGTCAATTCTTTCCCAGATACTTTTTCAGTGTAAGGAAGTGAGCTCAAGACAGCAGGTGGGTATAAGGAGAACAGTTCAGGGCAATATGACCCATAATGTGCTCTGCAAGGAAAGAAATCAAAGTGTTTCACATAACACATCACAGCAGACCCTCTGAAAGTCTGATCTTCTGCTAAAAAATCTCCCTTCCTACAGCCTGCAGGACAAGAGAACACTAATAATTCTACATGGAGCCCTCAGCATTTAAAGAGCTACATGAAGGGAAAAATAAATCCAGCTCTCGTAAACATGGTCTCAGAGAGAATAAGAGGGAAGAGAAGGGCCATTCCTCATGTCAAACCTTAACAGAGTGGAGCAATAAATTCAAGCATCTGGTGTCAGGTGTGCTGAGTGAGTGAGACAAAGATCCAGCACAGTGAGCTCTGACTGAGGCCTGTCAGGGAGGTCGGATGGGACACGGGGCAGGCGAGAAGGAGCAGACCCGGAGAGTTCAAGCTTTGCCTCATCTTCCAGGAAAATGGGCATGGCTATCCCATTGCAATGATGCAGGAAGAGAGAGAGCACATTATTGCTGGTGGAAGCAGCTAGGCCTGGCACAGAAGAAATTGCAAGAAGAAAGAGTGAAGAAGCAGCAAATCTCCCAGTGTGCAGCTTCAGCCAGAGGTTCCTGCTAATAGTAAGAGTTCTGCAAGTTTTCCCTTATTCCACTGAATTGGGTTATTTGAAAAATGCTGCTTTTTAATTCTTTGCTGAGTAGAAAATAACTCCATTTGCTCTAACATAGTACAACAAAACATGAACAAAACGTTAGCAATCGCTAGAGAAAAGCATCCTCCAAGATTAGCTCTGTATAAACCAAAGGAAACTCTTGCTATGCATGAATGAGGCCCAGTTCTGAGAGAAAAAAAAAAAAATCTCTGCTCCCTAAACAATTAAGGACATTTCATATTTCTTAAGGAATTGGAGCATTATTTCTTTAGATTTTTCCAGGACACCCCCATCCCTGCAAATGAATAACTGCTTAAGCACAGCTCTGCAGTAAGACCTCACTGCCACCCTTCATCTTTCCACAGCCTCCAAGTGCTGCAGCGATGCTGCGGCACACACAGGTACCTCTCATGGTTATGAGTCCCTCTGGAAACAACCATGCCAGGAAAGTGAAAGGAAGAAGGACCAGGATTTATTACACAAACACAGTCTGCTTCTTTTCACTGACCCCCCCTTCAATACGTGCTATTTTCTCAGGAAAGCTCTGGCCTCTGCAGCTTCCAAAGCCCGAACAGAGCAGGACCAGCATCTCCTGCAAACAAAGGCAGACAGGATGAAGCAAGGCTACCCCAAACCTGGTTTCTAGCCAGAACTCCAGTGTTCCTGGCTCCATGCTGTACCACCCAAATGACCCCAACTGCCAGGCATGAGGAAGGGGGGCTGTGACCCTCCCCACCGACTCTTGTGATCTGTCAGCCCTTAGCACCCCTCTGGCCCCCGTGCCCAAACCTCCTCCCTCAACACGGGTGAGGAGGTGGGGGAGCTTGAAGGTGAAAAAGAATATTAGAGTAGTGAGGGGATGAGGAAGGTGGCTCGGAGAAAACAAGGTGAACTTCAGTCAGAAATTCAACTTGCTGGTCTCAGCTTTGACTCAAATCATGGCCCATTTAAAAACAAACAAACAAACAAGTAAACTCAGTTGACTTTCCCCATTTGCACTCTCCAAAACTATTTTTCCAAAGATAAATCAGTTTTTGCTGCCTACTAACCATCAAGGCACTCGATTAATAACTAAACATTCTGTTTGCACTCTCTCTTTTTAAGCAACCAAGAGGATATGCTACATACCCAGCAAAGCACTCGTGCAGCTTTGCAGATGGACTTGCAGCAGTTTTTACATTTCATTAGACAGCAGAAAGCTTGGGACTGTATTAGGAAGCTTTGGATGAAAACTGGAACCCAGTTCTTTTTCTAATCCTTTCTCTGTGTTCTCCTGTTGTGAGGCCAAAACAAAGAAATGAGACAGAGAGAGCTCCCAGCACTTTGCCAAGTGTGTTCTGGGTGTTCCCCTGTAACATCCCAACTGCTGCACACATTTTATCCTCAAAGGCAGATGGTCAAACTGGAGATGTAAAAAACATCCCAAATGCAACTGCCTGAGAGTGTCACTGAGCCACTGGGGAAAATTGAAGTGAAATTTTTGATCAGATCAGGGAAGCCTCTAAATTCACCCAACTGGAAACTGTTTACACAGACCTCTGCAAAAAGAGACCAGCAAAACTTCCCAACTTCATTCAAAGCCACAGTGATACCCCCAGGCCTGTTTCACCCTCCAACTATTCTTTAATGTGCTAAGAAGTTTTTCATTTGTTCCACTTCCTTCTTGCCTTCATTGGGCTTCAAGAAGAAAACTGAATTTGTTTCTTAGGATGTGCAGAACTTAGGAGAGGAGGGGTGTGTATGGGGTGTGAAGGAAATAAAAGATCCTGATGTATTTCACCTCTTTTGCCCCTCTAACAGATGGGCAGCTATGCTTCTACCACAAATCTCTGCCTCAAAACAAAAACATGAGCCAAAGCCCTGAGGGAAATGAGCTTGAGTTGCTGAGGGATTTTTTTTCCCATACTTTTTGGTGAGCTCAGGTGGAGGGAGAATAAACTTCTGTTCCTATACATTCAACCACAGCAAGCAGATTCTAAAATTAATCTTCTCTTACACTGCACCAGCACAGGATTACTCCCTGCCTGGCACAGAGACACGGATCTCTCTGGGATGGAGACCCTCGTAGGAAGGCCCATCAGAGTCTATGCTGGAAGCTCCATCCTGCCAGTGGCTTATGAATTATAGTTTTTATCTGTGTTTCCTCCCATTTTTCAGCCCTCAGTGAGCATTCAGGGAGAAATAATGAGGATTCCTCCCCCTTTGTGGGACAAAGAGATGTAACAGAGCAGTACTATTCCCTGCCTGCCATAGTTGGAAAAAAAGCAAAGGGATAAGCTCAGAAAGTCCTTGTGTTGTAGGAATGGCCCTACCCACAAATTCAGCTCTCCATCTGCCAGAGTGGCCACAGGAACAGCCAAAGAAATTAATTTACCATGTTAAGTCCTAACCCTTCCTGTCTCTTCCACCTGTATTTTGACTGTATAAAGAGAGAAGCCAGGATCCTTACAATGAGAAATTATAAAGAATAAGTCTCAATAAGAATAAAAAAGTCTTCCTCCATCCAGTGCTACAAATTGCAGTAGGACAGGAGCTGTTGCAAGCACATATTTCCTGCCATCAGTGCTGCTGTTAGGCTGAAGGGAACAAATGTTACTCTTCCTTCAAAAAGATACAGGCCAAGGTCAAAGCTTATGTCATCACAAACGCAAAACATGAGAAGCCTACACACTGCTTTCAGCAAGAGTTCATTTTGCTGACATGCAGTTTTCTATTCATTTAGGACATTTCCATCTAAGATTAAAAGCCAGAGGGTACACTCTGTGCTGACCTTTCTCTAACAATTAAATAGAACACAAAATCTTCAGGCTTCAGAGGGAAAAAATTGACACCAATTTAGTCTTAGATAACACAGCATCAGTGAGCCCAATCAATAGCATGCACGAGACAGTCAGCAATTTAGGCATCTTGTTACATTTCTTTTTTGAGGGTATGCACACCAGCAAAGAGGAAAAAATTGCTATGAGGATCAAAGCACAGTAGAGAAAAGCTGATAATTGACTACAATTGCAGTTCAGTATTCCACTGCTGAAAGATACTACCAGAGCAATTCACAGCATTCTCTCAGATTCATTTCCTCCATCAAGATCTTGAAAAGTATTCTTCCTTTTTGGTTAGCTATTAATTGTAATGGACACTTACTTATCCTAAAGGATAAAAATTCCAGCACAAAAGGATTTTCTTGAATATTTCCATCTAAATAAAAAACGTGGTTCTGTTTGGGAGCAGAGCTATGCTGCCAGCATTACATTATTCTCAAAGTCAAGTTCAACAGATCAGTTTTGCAAGACTGTCAAAAAAAGCAAAGTGACAGAAACTGGCAGTACATTTAAGACCCTGTAAAGCATGGTGTATAAGGCAAATGCACACGATTACCTTATATTAGAGAAATTTTATTTTATTTTGTTTCCATTTCAGTAGATTTAAATTTTATTTTTCCTCTCCAGAAAGAGAAGTTGTGGTTCACCACAATTTGTGTGACTATTCTGACAGTTACTTTATGGCTGCCTGACCCAGCTGTGTTCAGCTGGAGGGTCAGCTGAGTTCTAGAACTGGGGTCTTTTTCTCTTTTATGCAGAGGGCCCTTGGTGCCAGGAAAATTCAATGTCAGACCACAGAGGGAGCATCTCAAACAACTCTCCCCTTACATGTCTGGGTGACTTTTTGTTGCAAGAGCTCTGCCTGGCCAAACTTTGAAATGCTGGTTTGTCTTTTCTGAAAGCACTGGCCTCCAGTAAAATTCTTTCTAAAGAACCGAAAGTTATCATTGCAGGCCTTGAGCTACACTTTATTCTAAAATAAAACTTTTAAGCTAAGGCCTTTCCCTGCCAGGCAGATATGACAAAGCCTTGTCAAAAGGACTGCAGTAGCTATAATAAATGGCTCAAAATGACCTGTCTAACAGGGAGGATGCAGCAGCAATCCTAGTTCCCACAGCTGGAGATTGCCAGGATGAGATCTAAGGCAGAACACAGGCACTGTAAGTCAGGAATTCCAGTGTTAACCATTTAGACTCAGTTCCCAGGACTGAAACTCAAGCTCAGAATTAAGCCTGTAGGCAGGTGCTAATACTACACAGTCTTGTAAGTCTGAATGACTTCACACACTCTGGATCCAAAGAAGATGCTTTCCTGAGAACAGGCACCTATAAATAGTTTTTGTAAGAAATTAGCTGTCTCAAAATGTGTCCACAAGTACAGAAGACAGACAGATAACAGCAAATATTTCTACCCTGCCATTGATCTGTAGGTACACGTTCTGCCTCAACATTTCAGCTCATCATCATAGGACATCATTTAACTGGGCATACACAGACCATTATTACTCTAAGTTCCTGTTCCTGACAGCTCAGACAGGACAAGAAGGAATATTTTAAGGTTGGAATAGCTACCTCATTCACCCAGGAAATGAGAGACTTCACCTCTAAGTTGCTGCTTAGGTGAGGTCAGGAGAATAACAGGAAAGTGCAATCCCCCAGAAACAAGATGTTGATGAAACATGATGAATACCAACTGTTGGACATGTTCCCTAGTTGTGCAACTCTGATGTTTAATAAGAATTCTGGTTGCATTACATATACATGCAAGAATAGTTCATTTTTCAAACAGTCGTTGCCAAAGAAGTAAATTAGGAAAAGTTACTAATTAAGAGACATTGAGGTTGTCTAGCAGTTCTTTCTAGAAAGGTAATAACAAACAAAAGCAAGCTTTTACTGAGGTACAGACCATGGCATATTAAGGAGCTAATTAACACAGAGCAACACAAGTTTATGACCTCAATTAAAAAAAAAAAAACCTAACCCACATGAGACATATTTCTGATTGCCTACTTGAGAAACAATTGAGAACCGGACCAGTAAGATCAGACTCCCTCCACATATTTCAAGTACACATTGATTGGAAATGTCAAAGAATCAAAATCTCATTAACAGGAATTTGTCCTGCATTGATCTGACCCTCTATCCAGTCACCAGAAGTGTTGGGTTGTGTTTCTGCAGAGGAGAAATACCAAGAACGCCTGGTTAAGCAAAGAGCAAAATATATTAAGCAGAGAAACGGACACACTTTTACCCTCAGGTAATCCAACTAATCTATGATGATTTCATTACTGAAAGTTTTATTATCCAAGCAGGTTCTGGGGTTGTTTCTTTTTTTGAGATAGGAAGGTGATTTATTAATCCTGATACATGGTCCCAATACAAACTGAAGAGATACTGAGCCTGAGTCTGCTCCCACTCAGACAAGTCCCTGGAGCTGCCTTGGTATAAAACTGAGGTGAATAAGAAGAGAACCAGGCTCTCAAATTACACCACTCACATACTTTCCCTCAGTGGGAATACTGTACATGGTACTTCACCAACAGGCAAGGAGTTTAGGACGTTTCAAAGCACAGAGGCAGTCTTCAAATACTTCAAAAATAAAGAGCAGTCTATGCAAATCCACATAGCTCCTGATATCACCTCACGCCAATGGGAAATGTCACTAGCTTTTTAAAAAAAAGAAACATGTTGAATAGCCAAAGAAAATTGCAGACTGCAGTTAAAAGGAAAGTTTCAATTTCCCAAAACAGATGGATTAAATAAGTTGCTGATATGAAAAGGAAGTGAAGCATGGAGTTTCTCAAGTCTCAGTTTAGGTGCAGCCCCAGTACTAAATACTGGAACCATGTACCAAGCCCTCCTCTGCCTTAGGAAGCAATCTTTCTTGTTTTCTCCTGATCTCCCCTTCCTTACGTTCCCCAGCCAATGTGCTCAGGCCTCTTCAAAGAGCCCTGTTTGCTTTTATTGAAAGGAGGCACCTGCACTGAAATTTGCTCCAGGACTGCCTCTGTTGTGAGTTCCCTGCGTGCCTCCAGGAGCTGCCTTTTCCCTGCTGCAACACCGTCCCTCCCCATCCCTCCCTTTTTAGCACACTCACACTTCCCAACATAGACCATCTCTCAAAAGCCTGCACAGCCACATTTCTCACTGTTTCTTATCCATTCCTCTGCTCCAGTGTCTTTACTTCCAGGTTATCTTCTCCATCTTGTAAAACTGTCTGTTACACAGCTTTTAGCACACAGGGCATGTCTGAGCTGGAGCTGTTCAGCTGTTCTACCAGAATACCACCCAGGTACCACCCCAAGCTCCCTGACACTCATGAACTGCAATTGCTAGACCCAAAAATCATTATTCAGTGGGCTAAATGTGTCTAGTTGTGAAGTATTTTCATTAAAATTTTGCTGCTCTTATTTCTAATATGCCTCCCCATCTACTTTGGGAGACAATTTTATAATCTTATATTTCCTAATTTCATCCATTATTCCATCTTGAATAATTATTTCCCATTTGATGCTCATGCCTTTAAAGTAGTTGTCTGATTATGTCAGTCTAAGACCCATCATTGTCATTTAACTGAGTCATACATCTCAGATTCTTCTTCCTTCCTGTTATGAATTGTATTCCCAAGTGAGTTTGTTTCTCAGATTGTCACTGTCCAGGAACAAATCCCACAGAAAGATTTTAATTGCAGGCAATAATAGTGCAGACCACCAAAAACCATCTATTGCTACCCCTAACCAGTTTAAAATGAGACAAGTCAAAAGCTTGATTTTCTGGTCTTCAGAGCAAAGCAGGTGTCTAGTTAACATCATGCAGCCCAAACTCAGGACACACAGGGATCAGAGACAGAAATATTTGCACACTCTCTACCTGCTGCTCTCTAGAATTTCTCTTAAGAATCCCAGATTTTCTCATTGCTCATAAGAAATACCAGCATGTTCTTTCCTGTACCATTGTTGGCACAAGTGGGCACATGTTCAGTCACGTGGACCAAACGTGACAACCATTGTCAACAGCGTGAATTTGACTCTGCAGACACAGAGACCCTGCAAGGTAACTGCAAAATCCAGCTTGGTACTGATGACATCAGAGAAAACCAGCAAAGACAGGAATTCCCACCCCAACCATTCTGTGAAGTTTTTTCCAAAGCACACGGATAAGGGCGTTTCCCACTCCTTCTTGAAATGTGCAGAACACACAATACATGTTTGCTCAGTTACAGGTATCAGACAGAGAGTAAAAGTTCACTAAATAATACATCACGCTACATTTAATAATTTTAAGTGCTCGTGTCTCTGATGTTCATGCTTCTGGGAAAAAACACCTGTTTGATTGTAATTAACTGTAGGATTTTCAATAAAGTGAAGAACAAGAAGTCCAAGGGCAGACAGAACAAATCTGTGGGTTGTTAGCAAGATCAAACAAAACCTTCAGTGTTTATGCTCTTGGGGTTTGCAGTGAAAAATAACAGATTTTGGAAAATGGCACCATTATCATCATTAAGGTCACTTCTTAAAAAGGACATCCTCACACAAAGCCAAGGAATTTCCCAGGTAAGTGCTTCACAGACCAAGTTAATAAGTTGCATTAAGACATGCTCACTGCTCCTCCACCCCCTTTCCACTCCTCACACCCAAGCTATGGGATAGGATGGGCAGGACTCCCAACCTTTGCTGCAGGTAATTCCTAGGAAAGCCCACATGCTCCAAGGCAGCAAATCACAGCTGGCACCCCCAGGTGTCCCAGGGCCTCACAGACTGGACACAAAGCTCACGTTTTGCTTCCTTCTCTCAGTCAGGCTATGCAGGACCCAACAGTAACTCTCACAAGTCCACAGAGGACACATATCATTCACACACTGAATTCACACAGTGCCACCTGCCAGGACTTGGACCATCAACAAGGGCACAGTCCCACAGTGCCAAGCAAGAGCAGCAGAGCAGGGCTGTGGTGGCATCCACAGTGAGCACCAGAGGCAGGCCAGCAGGTCAAGCCAAGAAGTCAAGTCAGCAAGATGAGGCCCAGACCAGTGAGGTACCTGGCAGGGCACAGGCACACCCATAGCACAGCTCAGGCAAGAGCCACAGGCAAGGTGTTTGAGCTGCCAGACACCTCCTGAACCAAAAAGTTCCAGATGAGATTTCTGATGGATCTTTTTCCCACAACTTTTCCAGGCAGTCAGAGGGTCAAAACTTACCTTGAGCAGCCAAACCCCCAGGCAAGAAAACATGAAAACTCCAGACTTCTTAAGGGTGTGAAAGAATTCCCATTTTCCATTTATCAGGCTCACAGAATGGTAGGAGTCAGCAGTAATGGGTATGGAGCTCTAATCTCTGGGTAGATGCTTCCCAGTGCTGTGAAGTCCTCATGGCACTGGTGTCTAAGGGGAACCTGAGAGCTCCCTCTCATCCAGTTTTAATTTTGTGGACTCATTGATTCCCCCATCTTTGCATCCTGCAAGTGTCTTAACATACCTACACCAGAGCATTCCCATTTTAAATTCAGAATCTGTCCAAAGAACAAAACCCAGCTGACACATCCTTGTTGCATTCGACTCATTAATCTCCCTACTTGTCAAAGGCACTCAGAAATTGAGCAATAGCACCAAAAGCATCCATCCTTTTGTCATGAACCACCCTCTGGGATCAGCATAAACACCCACTCACAGCAAGAGGCCAAATCAGTGTCCATGGAAAACAGACTTGTGCACTCACAACACACCTTCTACTTCTAACCTTTCTCTCAGACATACAGCAGGGAATTTTGCATAAGAGATGCCCTTTGTATAATCTATGCATTTTGGGGAAAACTGGCCTGTTTGCCTGTCTCCATTCATCTCCTCCTGCTCTTTGAAGTCTATAGAGGCAGTTAATCTTCCTTCAGTGGGAACTGCAGCAGTGCCTGATTTTTATACTATCGATCAGTGCACTGTCTGTGTGGAACACCTAATGTAGCATAATTCAGTCACAGAAGGTACGAAGACTGTCAGTTAGGGAAGTCTCTAAATGTTTTGATAGGAGCCCTCCCCCACAGAAGTAAGAAAAAAAAAAACAGTAAAAATATGAGTAAACCAAGGAGGAAAACTAAGGATTTTCAAATGTTTGCCCTAACTGCTTCCTAAAGACCTTGCAAAAGGCCAGGAGAGGGGAAGTAACAAACTACATGTAGAAGAAACCTTGATAACAAAATTGGCTCTTTCTGCAGCTACTTTCAACAGCAAACATGGTACTGGGTCTGGGGATTCAAATGGCAGAAGCCTTGACACCACTATGGATCTCCCAGATGGTCTCAATCAAGTCCCTTTATCTCAATTTCTTTTCCAATCCTTTTCTGCTCTTTCATTTCAAAATCAAAATTTTCAAAATAAAAGAAAAATTAAGCTTTAAGAGAAAAGACTTGTTCACTCCTGTTTGTGTAACTGCAGACTCAGGAGAAGTTTCAACATGTTACCCAGGACACATTTACTCAAAACATATGACAGTGGAGGAAATCAAAACTGAAGCTTTTATGACAACTAACACATCTGTTCAGCTATAAAAGGAATTCCCATTATTCCTCATCTCCCACTATCTCCATGAAGAGCTCAAGAGAAGGGCTGCCTGCTAAAGGGCAGGCATCTCTCCTTTTCCTTGCCAAAATCAACTATCCACATCCCCTGGGTGAGGTGTCACCTCCATAACACTTGGGAAGCATCCCTGGCACGAAGATGCTGTGCAGGGCAGAGCTGCTGCAGAGGCAAAGTTGAGAGCAGGGTCTACACCACCAGTGTCATCACTGCTCTGATGACACCTAAGGCACCTCTGCTTGTAGGTACATGTCCACCTAGGAGAGAAGCCACAGCACATGGGAGATGGTGCAGCTTTAGTTTAAGACTGGTTTCTATATGTTTATTGCCAATAAATGAAAAAAAAAAAACCAGACTCTAAAAGCAATAGGGATTTAGGGTTTGTTTGAGGAATATTTTTTTTAATTCTTTTCCACTTCCTGGGTTCAAGAATAGCCTACAAAATACTCTTTAAAATTGTTTCAAGACTGATTAAACCTGACAAGAGATCTCAGGCAAAGGAAATCCTCCTAAACTCTGGAGTTTATCAAAGTTTGTGTACATTGTATTTGAAATCAATAATCCTGCATGATCTACAGCATAAGTGCCTACCTCCTCTCTCACAGCAACAAAATCACATTTAGGAGGATGCTGTCTAGCCCTATCCAGCATAAGCAATAATAGCAGAACCACGAGAACTTCAACTTTACCATGTGCTTGCAGAGCACGTCCCATGACCACTGAATAACACCGAATATTCACCAGTGCTGGTAGAACTGGCTGTCCTACTCAAGGCCAAGTTCACTCCAGGAAGAGCCTGTATACCTCTAACCACACCTACAGAGCCATTCTTCTGCTTTCTTGCATTCAGAAAATTTTCTATCTCCCCCACCACTTTAGACCAAAAGAAGCATCTGAGAGTCTCACATCCAGCCCTGGATGACACAAGGTGAACTTGAGGCTTTCTTGTCAAGAGATCTCTACTGCTTCACCCAGGGTCAGCAGGTCTAGATGGGTCACTTCTGCTCAGTCAAGATGCAAAATTGTTCTTGCTAAGACTTGTCTGTCTCATCATTCCTTTCTTTGACAAATAAATGCGTTTAGAATAACCTGTTTGTCCAACACGTTTAACAGAAAAATACAAATAATGGAAAAAGTTCTGCTGATTTCCAGGACACTAGCATTCCATCACATAATAAAAGTCTGTGGGATATAAAAATCCATAGATTTTCCATTTGGTAGTAAAAAATAGTAAGGAAAAGGATGTTTTTTAAATCTATAATGATACAAGAGTGACCCAAAAAAATGTAAAAGTTCTTGTGGGTTTTTTAACCTCTTATTTGACTAACTTGCTTCTAGTAGCTTCTGACCAAAGCTTTTATCAGTTTTCATGAAAACAAGAATAAAGATGAAGGTTAGGACAGTGCCATCAGCTGAAATTTGCACTCACACAGACATATTCAATTTCCAGCTTCAGAAATCAATGACAGCAGCTACTAAAATTCCCCTGATCAAGAAAACAGGATTAAAGGGAGTAATGCCAGCATATCCTAAAATATTTTTCAAGTAAACCAATTTCAAGTTGGGATCAGTTTATGATTAAGATAGCAAGTGAAGTGGCAACATAGAGCTGGACATTAGATCAAAGGTAATGATGCTCCCTCTCTGGCTGCCAACCCCTCTGAGATATGTTTGCATTACTACCAACAAGATGACCTACCATTTACTTGCCATTAGCTTCACCAGGTCATGAAAGAAATCAGTGTCTTAAATGTAACAGATGTTATTTAGTAGGAGCCTTTGTGCAATTGTCTCACAATAATTCATGTTTAAATTTATGAGAGGCATAAAATTCCCGTGGTAGAGTGCCTGTAAGAGAACTAATGTATCTTTTATGACAGTTACTGACAGCCAAAACAACTCTTAGCTTGCAATACCTCCTAGTTAATTGGTAACTTTGGTCTCGAAGAAGACACACTAAATAAGTGTTTTTCAGTAATTTCCCTTTGTTTGAAGTCCACAGTGAAGTTTACAGTGACCTTATTTGGACTTCAGCTTTCTATAACATGTTCCTTCAATCCCCATTTGGTAGGTTAGATTGGACTTTCAGAACAGATTAATTTACAAAGTACAGTCTTCAAGCTTCCAGAGTTATTCCAAAATCAAATTCCAGCAGGTACAGACTGGGGGTTGAAGGTGGCCTCTTGTCTCCATTTGCACACAGGACCATGGAGCTACAGCAAGAGCAAACAACTGGACAATAAGAACACTGCCTTAGCAAAGAAACCTGTAAGAAGAAACAAATACAAAACCACTGCTGTGACTCATTACACTGTCACTCTGAGGGGAAAGGAGAGAATAATACTTTTCTCCACTGGATTTTTGCAAGTCTTTTTACTCATGTATGTAAACACTCATAAATGGAGCTCCTGAATGGTGTGTCACAGAAATTGCTGGGATGTCCTGCCCACGGGCACATTTGCACTCAACACTGCTCCCTGCAGCCAGAAACACACCTACTAAGACAGAGTTAAGCACATACAAAAAAAATCTTTATAGGATCTAGGTTTGTTTACCCAGTTTCAGTAAGTGCAGCTTAATTTTTCCCACATATATTTTGAGGAAGACTTAGACCATGAAAGTAGGCAGAAACAAGTGAAGAACAGCAGCTGGAAGCTGCAGATGCAACCTGATATACAGTTTGATATCTACAGTTACAACTTCTGTTTTCCACAGAAGTTGAGGAACGGGGTGTTCAGGTATGGCACTGAGGAATACAGTGAAACTTGGAGCAAGATTTGGATAAAATGAGTGCCCAACCAGGGAGAAGAGGCCTGTCTCCCTGCAGGAGAGAACTGCAGGAAAAGCATTTGTCTGGAGAAATGATGGGCAGCAAAGGTTACTGTTTCAGCCCTGGAAAAGGCTGCTACCAACTCATCAAAGCAAATCAAATCAATCAAAGATTCTTTTTTGGGGTATTAACATTTTATGGGAGCAAAAGTCACATAGTGTTGGTTTGGCCAGGAATAGCACACACCTAATGAAGCCTCAAAGGCAGTGATAAACCTCAGCACTCCACAGGTGCTGGACAGCTGAGCACAGAGCTGAGAGGAAAAGCAAAGGGAGCCCAGAGTGGCAGCCAAGGCCTCGTTTACGCTCTCAGTGCTTACCTATGAGATCTCGAAAAAAAATCCCCCCCCAGCCAGCAACTATTTGGCCAATATAGGTATAAAGCAGTTCTTTGAGAGCCATCAGTTTTCCAAGGAAGAGGGCTTTTTCTGCTATAAGCCCTCCTCTGCACATGCACAGCAATGCCATTGAGAGATGGAGGGAGAGCAACAGCCCCAACTAACAAAGTTACACAAGGAAAAACTGAAGAATAAAATACCCAGGCCTTAAAAGCAGATATGGACTCTAGACCTGTCTTTACCTACTTAAACATGAGAGAAAAATGAAAGTGTGAAATAGAGAAGCCACACATCATAGCCTTAAATCCCATCATGGACAAGGACTTACAGACTCCTTCCCCCCAGGTCCCCTTGAGGACCAGTGTGTTCTTGCCTTGCTGTGGGGGTATGAGGCTTTTACACCTCAGGGGAGAGTGGGCAGATGACATCTCACACAGCAAGTTTTAAAACAAACAACAGAAAATGAAAGAGATGTTGACCTAATAAAGCCTCTCCCTCTGAGCTGGGTGTCACAGGGACTCAGGTGGGTGTTAGAGACCACACAGTGCATCTGAAAAAGGACAAATTTAAAATAAGATAGCCTGGTATTTCTACCAAGGACCAGAAAAGCACACTGTTCCAAGGACAGAAAGAGCTCTTACTTGTTCAGGAAACATACCATTAGATCACTGTAATATACATTATTACACACTGCCTGCTATGGAAGGGCAAACAGTATTTGACTTGGTATAAAATTGGGACAGTGGAGAGTTACAAAACTTGAATTTGCACAAATCCCATCACTGTTGGTTAAACCACCAGAACACTTTGAATCCGTCTAAAGTGACAAAGCTGCCATATGTTAATGCTGTGGAACACACACCTCTGGAACTTCTCAAAGTCTGCAACTCTCTGCAACTTTGACACCCAAGTTGTGCAATTAACCAGTCAACTCTTACAGACTTTGGATTAATCTTTAACTAAACTGAAAGTAGAAACATCCCTAGGCTCCCTCTGTTCATATACTGGTAGCCACATGTTATTCGTACCTATCCCTCTGTGACAGTCACAGTTGAGACACTTTTCCCCTTCTTTGCATGATCTAGACCATGTATTAGAATTCTTCCCTTCCTCTAACTCACAAATGCTCTACAAACAGGTTGTGGTTTTCAAGAGTTCATATAATGAACATGTGTAACTTTGATAGTCTTTTCTGCAAATTAAAAGAAAAAAACAAGCTTTTCAAAAGGGCTAACACTTCTAGTGAGAATATTTCAGATACCTATGGAAGTGTCCATGGTGCTTTGGTCTTCTGTGTTTTGTTCTTGTGAATAAGAATTAGCAGAACCAGATGTTTCTAAGTGATTAAAATGGAAGGCAATAGCAGCAAATCAAATCAGCAGGTTTTACTCACAGGAACATTTGCAAATGCTTTATTGCTGCATTCACTCAACTCCAGTCTGAGCTACTTTGGCTCTACTTCTTTCTTCCACCAGCTTCTCCTCTTCATAGCTTTTAACAGATTTGTTGAAGTTTCATTTCTGCTGCAAGTCTCTGTTTCTATTACATCTGGTTCTGTGTTAAGTGCAGATTGAACATATCCTCACAGTAACAGCTGGGAGAAGTTAGACTTGGGTTTTTCCTTTTTCTACTGAACTTCTCTGGAAGCACTACCAAGGAGAAGGGAGAATTCACATCTTGGAAACAGCAATGAGTAAAACAGTGTGCAAATAAAAAAAAAAACCAGTAAGAATTTCCAAGAAAATTCATTTAAATTGAATCTTCAAGTGTGTGTTAAGCACCCCTGACCTTCTGGAGCAGAAGACTGAAAGTACTGTCACCCAGTTTTAATTTTTCTTTTCCCTGGTACATTTTTTCAAACAAAACTAACTTCAGAAGGGGGGGGGCACAAGATTATGAAGTACATTAACCAAGATGGAACCACAATGCTTTCATCTCTGTATGAATCATCCAACAGAAGAAAACCAAGGACACTGATTAGGCTTTTTGTGATGGGAAGCAGGATGAATGTTCTGCAGGTTACAGCTAATGAGGATACGAGTTCACAATAGGCCCATTCTTCCCCGAGCACCTGAGTAATATTGGTCAGGTGCTCAGTTGAGGGGATTGTGTGAACTTTACAACACAATAACTCAATGAAACGACGTAGGACAGTGACTGTGTAATGCTGCACTGCAGCACAGACAGTGTCCCAAAATTCACTTTCTTATTTTTGTGTGACAAATGGCTCTCGCTTCGGTCCCTGAGGAAAAATGACTCACTGGCTTCTTAGCTCCCTGCAGAGAAGTTTGTGTTCTGCTCTGCTCTCCCCACCCTCTGTCACTACTTTGTTTTCTTAAGGCTTTAACTGTTGTCCAATCTAAGCCTTCAGGAGTAACACAAGGCAGCAGGATTTTTGTTATCCTTAGGCTTTTTACATCCCAGCTGCTCAGGGCGGGTTTTGTTTGTTTCTAAGAAAACCACCACAACACACTATCGCTTCCAAGTCACAGCAGAAGGAAAAGCAGAACCATAGTAACACTTTTCCAACTCTAGTGGCTTTTAGGATACCAGATCCAATGCAGCATTTTGGGGAGGAATTTATACAAGAAGGGAATGTCAGGGAAAAGTGAACGCTGCTGAAACAAGGTTGTCAGCCTGGTGTTCTGTATCAGCATTTCCTCTAAGAGAAGACTCCAAACAGGAGTAGAAGATTAAGAAGACACAGGAAGAAGTGAGGGATAAAGCTCAGATTGTTTTCTTCCTACCACAGACCTCCAAGGCATTGAAGGAGTATTTTCAACCAGAATCCTGCTTGCAGCATGTCATGATTTAACCCCAGCTGGTTACAGCCCCACATGGCTGGTCCCTCCCTCCCAGCAGGATCAAGTAGAGATGCTCATACAAGCAAAGCAAACAAGGAATTCATTCCCCACTTTCCAAGGGCAGGTGTTCAGCATTCCCAAGACAGCAGAGCTTCCTCATATGTAAGAGTGACTTGGGGAAGACAAACACCACCACTCCAAACATCCCCCCTTCCTCCTTCTCCTCCAGCTTTATTGCTGAGCATGAGGCCATATGGTCTGGGATATCCCTTGGGTCAGTTGGGATCAGCTGTCCCAGCTCTGTCCCCTCCCAGTTCCTTGTGCCCCTCCAGCCTCCTCACTGGTGGGGTGGGGTGAGGAGCAGAAAAGGCCTTGGCTCTGAAGTGCTGCTCCATGATATAGGAAATATCCCTGACTTATCCACACTGCTTCCAGCACAAATCCAAACCAACAATCCAAACCTTCCAGGTACTGTGAAGAAAATTAACTCTATTCAAAGCCATCACACAACCTTTTTCCAGTAACAGTGCATTGCAAGACCACAGGAGCAGCTCTTAAACAACTAGATCCTTGCAAGGTTCTGTATCTCAAATGACTTAACATGTTGAGTGCCCTGAATATTGTTTATTCTTTAAAGGCAACTTTATAAAGATTTCATTTGTAGTTTAAAGTTCAGAAACACTGGAAACTAATGATTTGCAACCAAAAAGGAATACATGTCTCCTATTGATTTTGTTTTATTTACTTGGAAACAGTATTGATTCCCAAGAGATGCATCGAAACACAAAGTCTGAGGCCCAAAGAATTTCCATACCATTGATTAATAGATGTGATCTATCACTTTCACTTTTAATGAGACATTTTCTCTTCCATGAAGATACTGTATTCTATCAAAAGGTCAAATGTGGATTCTGTACCAGAGAGAAACATCAGCTCACAATCAGCCTCAAATCCAGAGCAGTTGATTTCTTTGCTTCTTTAATTAAATCAGGAATAATTGTTTTCCTTCCTAACCCCCCAAAGTTATTTTATTAACATGCTTTGTTCTTTTGACAGTCAGCTCTGCTAACATTTAACCTATGCTTTGGTTGGAATTAGTTTAAAACTAAGACTGCTTTTGGCCTCTGGTTTTATAGGACACAATAGAAAGCTGAATCATGGCCAGGTCAGTGCATTACAAATAATAATGATCCTCATTAAAGAAATTCCCATTACTCTTTGAGGCATCTTTCCTCTGGGCCAAATGCCATTATGTGTGCAATGCTCTTAAACAAAACCAGCAAAACTAGAAGTGACAGTCAATACAAAGACATTCATAAAGGAAGCTGATTTGCAACAATATCCACCAATCCATTGGGAAATACATATCACCAGGAATTCAGTAAGTGATACAAGTGCTGATTATACATTCAGCTTGGTAAATCATGAGAAAATTTCTTCCAGGCCTCAGAGAGAATAGCTTTTAATAAATCCTTACGGATTACTGATAGTTCCAGTAGTGCTTGGCAGCACGCAGACAGAATACACAAGTTACAACAGGGAGGTTGAAAGATAGGGAATTTGCATCCACAGAAGTGTCAGGGTAGCAGGGCCCAGACATCATCAGCTGGATACAAACTCACAAAGGGGAACAGCAGAGCCTTAATGCAAAACCACTGAAAGGAGAAGGGGGTTGAAGTAAGAGTTCAGATGGAGATGGTCCTTGGGGGGGTTCTACCCCAAGCACCTGCTGCCTCTTGACCTTCCATGGAGCACTTCCAAGAAGATCCTGTCTCAAACTCCAGTCTGCCATCCCTCTAGGTGGCTGATTTTAGATTCTTCCCATCCCTTGGGCTGCCAATGCCCCTTGGTAGATGCTCTGCCATGTGTCCAATGGTGGCTGTTCCCAGAGCACCCCCCAAAAAGCGGTGACACCAGCAAACAGCAGCTCTGCTGCACAGCAGAGGGCTTGGGTGTCTGCCTAATCACGTCTGCATAAATACCCAGCTGAGGAGAGCAGGGCAATTTGA
Organism: Manacus vitellinus; assembly: GCF_001715985.3. Lineage (NCBI taxonomy): Eukaryota > Metazoa > Chordata > Aves > Passeriformes > Pipridae > Manacus > Manacus vitellinus. The sequence continues at coordinate 8,720,249 of NW_021939395.1, forward strand.
TGCCCTGGAGCTCAGCAAACCTTCACCAGAAATTGGAGATCTAATGACTGGCAATTACCAATTCAAGGGATTCACCCACACCCCAACAACAAATAAGTTGGTTTTATTTAAAATACTTCAGTCTAAAATATGTATTTTTCATTATAAGTAGCAATTTCAATGTATTATGAAAATATTCAATGCCTAAAGTTACTGGACTTCCAAAGGAAAGTAAATCAACAAATTAAATGTTAATATTCAAGCACTATATGCTATTGACAAAGTTTGTTTAAAAAATTATCCAAGGGAGTCACTGTCTAAGCATCTGAGCTGGAGTCTGGTATATAATAAACCCAAACTTATTATTTAAGCTCTCTCTCCCATAGATTCCAAGAATATATTCTCTTTATACACCCCACCCCCCAATCTAGTTCAGTTTAATCTTTAAATCTTTTGAAGTAAAAGAGCTGCTAAGATCTGAAAATTCAGAAGTTTTTCATTTCTGAAATCTATTAATAAAAACCACAGAATGATATTTTGATGAAAAACTATCATTTCAATTCAGCAAGTGCCAATAATACCGTGTTTAATAATATATTAACATATGCATTTAATAAAACATTAGATAACAAGTTAAAGGAAAATGTGAAATATATTTTGATTACATTTGACTTTATTATTCAGTACATTTAATGTTAATTTACTTTAAAGCACCAGCTTTCTGCATAAATTTAGTTCCAATTTCTATTTTCTATCAGGCCCTTCCTACCCAGGCAAGCACCTAGGGAGCAACAAGGGAATATTATCCCTTGGGCAGACACGAGGTAGAGATGGAAAAGCCACATGAACTCCACGCCAAGCTCCCAACACGCCCCTCACCTTCCCCAGCACAGCCAGCACTCACATCCACAGGCTGGGTGAAGTCTGGGCCTTTACAACACACAGAGCAGAGCCACGATGAGCCTTCCTGCCTTTCTCTACTCCAGGCATAACAGGAGAATCAGCCAAGGAAGTGTCACACCTCACTTCTATTAAATGCAACTGCAGGTGAGGGCGGCCAGAAGTAATTCTCTCAAACAAACACAAATCCCCCAGTATCAAGGGACCAGTGGATGAAATGCTGACCATATAGAGCATGCTGCACAGGATTTGTTTTATCGCTAAAAATTTGCCACTGCCTTACCATGTCATAAATCAGCCCTGAAAAAATAAGCACATGTGTTTTCCAAACAGTATATTGGATCAGTTGTCACCAAGAAAATAAGAAGTGTGATAGTGACATGAACAGCTGTATCCTGGCTGGAAGACAGAACACAAGAACCTTCCTTAATTGTATTTTGGCAGTTCCATTCACACTGATATAATCAGGTTGCATCAGCAATTGGATCATAACCTCCCTTTAGAGATTTATGATCTGCCTCAAGAAAGGCTTCCTAGCACCAAAACTTGGTAGTCAAGTTCCATGTTACCAACCTTTGTGTTTGCACAGTGAGAAGAAACAGTGAGTGTCCAAAAACCCAGACTCTCCCCTTGCTAAAACATGACGGCACTTTTTTTCCTTTCTCTTATGCAGTTCTTTTACAGCACTACAAATGCAGGGAATAGCTGGAAAGAGAAAATCATTAACTAGAACAGCAGCAGCTAATCCATCTACAAACCCCAGCTCGCCTCCACTGCCACAGGGAAGCAGGTCTCCACCACACCACCTGAGCCCCAGCTTAGAGCCCCTGGTCCCAGGGGTTTGTAGGTGAACACTTCACTAACAGGAGCCCAGAAAAATCCAATTACTCCCAAACTCTTAGAATGGGAATAATCACATATTTCTATAACGGTTATTACAGTTTTAGGGTAACTGTTAATCTAAATAAGGCGCCACAGATCAAAACAAATGGTTTTCCAGGCGCAGTGTTAAAAATAAATGCTTTAATGAAATTCTCCTTGAGAGCAGTTTACCTTTAAAAGCTCATTCTTAAAGTTCTCCCTCAATTCTTCCACCTGTCCACGTATCCCAGAGTTTCTGCTGCCACCTCCCACAGTCTCCAGGGCCAGATCCTCCAAGATACAGGGCAAGTTACAAGGTACTCACAGAAGGGAATTGGAAAAATCCCAGCTACCAAATAAAAGAAAAATTTTCCCTGTTATGTACAGACATATCAGACAGTTTCTCTTTAAAGGACAAAATGCTGATGTCAGACAGATTAAGTGGCTGATATTAGCCAACCAAAAATCATCATATCCTACTAGAAAAGTAATTAAAACTGAAGTTTCATCTCTGTATTGCAGAAACCTGCAATTAAGGAAACCACCTGGAACCTGGGAACTATCAGGACTATTCCAGGCACAGCTATCTGCATGAAAAAGTAAATAAACACTGTAACTTAAAGAAATTATATGTTCTAACATACTCTTTCAAGATACAAATATTCAAAATGTATCTTTTAAAAGCACAGACCCTAGAAGCAAATATTTATAGGAAAGAAAACCTGTTTCAGAGTAGTTTTAGATAAAGGGTGCTTAGCAGTGCTGAAAAAACACTACTGGCATGAACTTTAATTTTCTCACAAATTCAAAAACTCAAGCAAAACTTCTAAACCACCTGTATTGCTGTTGTGTGGAATTGTTTCCATGGATATGTTAATCCAGATCTATACAGGACACAGGCTGGTGAGTAGAGCAAGCTTAACACACTGACATTTCAGCATTCATATTCTGTCAAGTACCTAGAGATCTTAGCAGATTTTTCTCCCTTGCACTTAAAAAGAGACAAGAGGTGGCTTTGAGACATTTTTCTACTCAGATAATTTAGTTTGTCCCTGTTGGCAGGGCTTTTCTTATTGCCAGAGGTCATCAGGATGCTGGGGTACCTGAAGATAAACACAGATACATATGTGACCTTAATTCCAGTGTTATAAGTTAAGCTAAGTGCTTAAGATGTTACCAATTCAGTTTCCTGAATTTCAGGCAGCTTCAATATCTATAAAAGAGTCAGATTAGGTATGCATACATGCCTGGCATCAAGTTCTGCTACCTAACACACTGCTTTTGCTTGGTTTTGGGCAAGAAGTATTAGATATCTACAAAGGTGATTATTAAGCAGTCCCTAGCCCTAATGTTACCTGGCACTCTCATTTGTCATTAAATGCAGAGGGACAGCCTCCCAATCTTGTCTTTTTGCAGTGACACAGTAAGAAGTTTCAATCTCAACCATTTAAAACTTCAGCAGAGTGAAGAAAGAACAGACAGAGTTTCCAGTTACCTTCCCTGTACTGTGGGTGCTGCTATTAAGAAGAAAAAAAAAAACAAGTCCTGAGGAGACAGCTGTAATTTCCCTTCTAAAAAGGAAGAGGTATTTACAAGTCTTTATCCTCTCACCTGGAAAGAGACACCTGCCATCAGATGGTACAAATGGCTTTCATTTGCTTAAAGGATATTGGCTGAAGTTAGACCTCCTCTTTCTCTCCCTATGTTATTTATTCCATGTGTAGCTGTGAATCCCAGATTTTCCAAATGAAATCCTTGTAAGACCTCGTTTATGCTTTTGCTCTTCCTTCAAAGCTGGTTATTAACAAAACACACACAGACATTAAATGTAAAGCTTATCTCTAAAGGGTTTGCCAAAGTATGTTGGCAAGCCTATGCTCATATCAGGGTTTTGTTTTTCTTTTAGAGTGTGCATCATAGCAAACTAAACTTTATACATCTTTACCAACATTTACACCACATTTCTCTTAGCATTCAATGTACAAAGCAAAGCTACTCTGTTTTAAATATTCAGGAAGACACAGCTACAGAACTGAAGCCAAGCAGGTTTCAACACTTTTAATTTATATTGAGGTTCAATCAGGAATTTTTGAAGAGCAGGGGAGCAAGGATGGACAGTACTGAAGAGCTGGGTTACACCCAGCTGTGGGCACAAGGTGGAGATAAAGAGAGGAGGGAGAAGAGAGGTGGTGAGGGCAGTCCCTGACAAACGCAGATGCCAGAGCTTGCAAATTAGAGACAACTGTTAACCACCCTCAGAAAATGAGATGCAGAGAGAGCAAAGGAGAGGCCTTTCTCTTCTAATAGCATGCCTTATTTATTTCTGCACTGTTTTTAACCTTTATTCCACTCGAATTTTGGGTTTGCAAGCATTACCTCTATAGAGCCTGCCACTATTAATACATCCCAGGCCAGTGGGCGATCCATCAAACCAAGGTATAGGAACCTGTTTACAATAAAGAGCTTGCAACCTATTCACAACAGCCAAAGGTGAGAGGGTGCACTTCATAAGCTTCACACATTCATCTGAGAGCCATAAGGCACAATCTGAGCAGTGGAATCATGGTTTAGGGGCTGGTGCCACTCAGGGAAACACCCAGGCAGGAGCAGATGGATGCTTGGGCCAGGAGGGCCCTGCAAAGCCTTGCAAGAGCACAGTGCAGGCTGCTCTGCTCCCAGCAAAGCCAGGGCAACAAGGTCAGATGCAGCAGAAACCACTTAACTCTTCCCACCATCCAGGCATTTGAGTCCAGCTTGCTGGGAGTGCAGTAAGTGTCCAGAGAGAGAGCACTGCACCATCACCACCCCTCTGCTTCCAGAAAAGGCCCCTGCTGAGAATGAGTTGTGTTCTGACACTGGAGTGCAGCTCCCATCTAAAGAAATGAGCCTTTCCAAGGTTATCCATAATGCTGTTTCTCTGCTCAGAGAGAAAAAACATCAAAGATGCTTCAAGAAAGGTGTTTGGATATCAGCCCTTCCTTGAAGCATTCTGCAGTGCCCATAGCTCTAATGCAAGTCTGGCAAAGTCAGTAGTTTCCCACTGACTTTGATGGGATTCAGGTTTAGTCTTTGATGGGAAGAAAAAAAATACGATCACCAGGTTTTTAAAAGAGCTCCAGTAAATGCAGCTATTGGTGCATTACAGGACAAGTAAACAAAGTCATTACAGGTAATACATCCATCTTCAAGGGAACGCCCCTTTAAGAACTACAGATCTGCAACACAAAAATAACATTATTATCCTTTTTATCCCAGATCCTGGGAGAAGGAAATATGCCAGAAATAGACAACAGATTTCCACTGGAAGAATGAAAGAAGGACTCATCAGATGGCTTCTCTGAATAAAAAGTTCATGTTTACAGTAAAGGGGAGAAATCCTACCCTGGGCTTATGTATTACACAGCAAGAAAAGAGATTTACAGATATCCTTAATAAACTGGTGAAATACATCAGAGAAATATGAAATCCTGGTCAAAGATTTAAGTGAAAGCAGACTTGGGAAAGGATTTCATGTTGTTTAAGGACTTTTGTTTGACTTTTAAATGCTTTCACACTTTTTAATACCCAAAAAACCATGACTCTTGTCAAGATAAAACCTCCAAAGTTTCCTTTTATAGGAAAGCAACGTCCTTGATGCTCTCAGCGCTCTGATGCCATTTGAACATGGCCCTTGTTTCCACCTGCAGGAAGCAGAGCTCCAGACAGGCTCTAAACAGCAATGGGTTTCACAGAAATGAGGTATGAGAGAGGAGACGTGTAAATATAGCTAAAACAACATCTCATTGCTTTTGTCCTCCTAAACAGCGCTCTGACATGATGGATGTGCTACTGACACCCGGTGTTATATTGGTTGCCACTTTTAAAGATCATGTTTTAAATCTAAAGTGCAGAAACAGCTACACTGTAGGCACTAATAAATAAAGGGGTTTTTGACAGCTTCAGAAAGGAAGAAGTTAGACACATACTGCCGAGTTAAATTAAAGCCAAAATTCAGGGCTTATAACAAGCTTTAGCAAAAGCTAAGATAATCAAAAAGTTTCCAGGACGTTATTTCTTTCATTTTAATGAAATCAATGAAAAAGCACTTCTCTCAGCATGTAGTTTCTGGATCCCTAGTCCACCAAGGGCATCAAAAAAGTGGTGCTGCTGTAACAAGCCAGCAGATTTTATAGAGAGCTGGTATTGAGGACAAACTGGGTGTAGGATGGTGTTTACTACAGACAAAATAAACCAAAGCTTCAGGATTTCCACAGAAGTACCCCAGTTCCCACCTCAGCCACTAGGTACAGTCATCATATTATCACCACCCTGGACCAGACTCAAAGGCAGGTATTGCTTTCCAAGAGCCATAAACATGCCCCAATTCCCACTGCTTTTCTCTATTACAGTAATTTACTGTCCTTGCACAAGATTAAACTGAATGGAGTTTATAGGTTGGGAGAGGAAGAACGCCTGTAGTACTTCCTAGAGTTATATATTTATACTGAAAATTGAAAGGCATTGAAAAACCTGCTTTGTTGAACAATATTTTGTGATGACGCATATTTGACAGGAAGAACATTCAAATACTTATCCAGCAATAGTTGTGGGCTGTGTAGATGGACAGAAGATAAAAAGAGCATGAGTCAAGACCATAAACTTGGATTTATAAGGGGATGTCACTGTATTAGTAAAAAGGGGATTCAGTCAATAGCCAGGAAGCTTTGAAGTAAATGTGACTTACAACTAAATAAGAACAGGTTGTGAAATTTTATGTACTCTTCCACTGAAAAGTCATACAACAAAGCAACCATTCTTACAAGATGCCTCATACAATAATTTTGAATGGGTGCTTCAGAGATGGATTACAAATGCATATTGCTAAATGCCAATATCTTTGCTTATTCTTCCCACACTGAACAGCCATTTCATCTCTTTTCCTCAGAAACAATAACTGTGCCAGTAGCAGGAAACAAAGTGGAGAACTCGCTGCACACAGCACAGGGACAGCAGCAGTCGGGCTCACGGGATGGGCACAACAGAGGAGCACAGAGACACAAATAGAGAAAGCAAATGCTCTTACCATAAGCAGAAGCTTTGCAAAGCTTCCCAATTCACAAAAGCACAGGGGCACCTCAGTGCATGCAGTTAAGGTATAACAACATGATTTCACAGGGTTTTCTCTCATCATTAGAACCTTCCTGGACTCCTTGCAGGATGTGAAGCTTCCCGACACTGTTCGATTAACCTACCTCTGTGATCTCCCTTCACTGCAGCACAGGAGGGGTGGTGACAGGAACTTTTGCTGCCCTTGCCCTCCCCCTTTTGCCTCTCCACATTCCCAACCACACAGCAAGGCCAGGCAGAGCTGTACACACTGCAGGAGCTGCAGCAGCCACTATCAGCTTCTGAGTGCCTCACCCTGTCTCTGCTGGAAGAGTGACATGCTTTGACAATGGGAATGTGGGCACATCTGCTGGAGCCCACACCAGTACAGTACCCCTGGACTGCACCACACTTCACATGGGACTTCATGCCTTGAGAGTGACCTGCAGAAGCAAGGACTGAGCATCACCATCCTGACATGAGCCACAGCTCCTGTTGAAAACTGGAATTAATTCTTCTGGGACCTCATAGGTAACTCGGCATTAACCACAGATCCTAATGTGATCCATGCTCTTGGGGATCTCACCACATCCCTCCAAGTTAACATACTTCTACTTTACAGACTGCAGCATCAGCTTTTTGATGCATCTTCTAAAAAGAAAAGTGATACAAATGTGCCTGTTACTCTCTTTCAGCAGCGCCAACCCATAACTTTGCAGCAAAAAAGGATGTTGAAGATCCAGCCAGACATCAAAAGTTATGGAGTTGCTTATAATTTGTGTTAACCAGAAGTTGCAGCAGCACAATTTGACAGATGGACCCCAGAGGCAGCGTAGGAGGTGCAGGTTCTGCTCCTACATCTGCTGCTGGCCTGGTAGGTGACCTTGAGCTAGTCCAGGAACTTCAGCATCATGTCTACAAAGCTGGCTAATACATCTGACCTCCCCCAAGGGGAGTTTTGAGCTCTACCCATGAACAGCTCTGTGCAAGAGCACAGGGGTATCACATTATTACTGCACAGATACATTAGCTCATATCCACAGGGATCAGCTTACAACACAGGCAGAGAAAAATAGCTCAAGCCCTAGTGAAGAGAACTTCTGGAACAGTCACAGGAAAAATGCCAGCTCTCTGAACCCAAATCCAGAGGCACTAGGCAAGGTTTGAAAGGACTCAGAGGAACTACAGCACAAGCTCTACAGGAATGACCATGGCAATGTCATGAGATTGGAAGGATTTGGGGTTTTGGTTTTCTGGGTTTCATAGATTTGTTTATTATTGGTTTGAGGTGGTTTTGTTTAATTTTGAATTTTACTGTTTTAACTCATTCTTCTATCAGGCCTTTTCATTTCTGCCAAACACACAACACTTCTGTTTTAAGAAAGTTTTGGAAAAATACTCATATATGAACAAAACTTCATTAAAACTAGTGGGTTCTTCAGGACATAGCATATCTAGGATGGTAAAACAGTGATTCATTTGAAGAGTCAATCTTCCTCTATTCTGAGCTGGGAAAAGCCAAGACCTACAAAGAATACATCCTCAAAGGTCAGCAGCCACACAGGTCCAAGAGATGATTATCTACTTTGCCCCCATCTCTTTGCAGCCCCAGTAGAAGCTGTTTGAGGACACTCTTCAAAATGACCTTTGCAAGCCTCTGAAGTGTGACCACATTCTAAATCATTAGAAACCATTTCAAGGATCAAACTAAGATTCAAGGAGCAATTAGAACACTGGAAAGTTTCCTGAAAACACAGACAATATGTGAGACAGCTGAAAACCCAGTAATGTGAAAGGAATAGTAGTGAGGAAGGAAAATAAACAAACAAAAATATTTCAGAAGAAAGGACAGCCAAAACATTTCATTTGCAACTTGCAGTACAAGAAGGATAACAAGTGGATAAAAAAAGACAGCAATTTTACCATATTATAGAAAATCACATTTTTGACATTCATGTCAGATGAAGAAAATCTGCACAGTCAAATTATCAATGTTTGAACAGAATATAAATAAAATCCCCCCCTTCTTTTTTCCTTTCAAAATAAATGCTCTTATTTCCTTAGGATTAGACACTGTTACCAAAAACACTGTGGGCAAGGACCAGGCTGCTCAGTTCCTCTCATGATCAACCTTTTCAGGTACAACCCCTGCCTACAGATATTAGAAAACCTGCAAATACAGAGGTGAAAAAAACAGCAGCAGCCAACAGCCTCCTGCTTTAGTCCTTGTGAGCGAGTTAAGATCAGCCACACGCAAGAAAACCTGTTCTCCTCCCGTGAGCCGAGTGCTGCCCCATTAACTCGCACACCTGCGATGGCAGCGGCTCTCCCGAGAGCACAGCGCTCACACAGCCCGGGGCTGGCAGCAACGTTCCCATTCGCGCAGAGAAAAACTGCTCGTTTTCAGCTAAGGCCAGCACAGCTCCTGCTCGTGGCAGCGGGGCTTCTTTCCCTCCAAGAAGCTCCAGGATCCTGCATATAATAGCTAAGGGAGCAACAAAGGCTACTGCTTTTTCTGTGCGGGTTTTTTTTTTTTATCCCACTTTCAGCAATTCATTTGGAAAAATGTGTTGCCTGGGCGTAAGAAAAGCGTAGTGGGCTGCAGGAGTCAGACTCATGCAAGTGTCTTAGCCTAGGTACCAATCCTACATAACACACACACTGACTCAGGGAGACCACAAGCACAGACACTGGAGGCTGGCAGCCTGGCACCCAGCAGGATGCCTGTCCCCTCCCACACTCTGCTGTAAGCACAGGTCAGGGTGGGATGCTCTACCAGACAGAGCACCTTGGCTTCCCCCAATCTGTTTGTTCTTTTGACTCTACGCTCCCTTCAGCCTCAGAAAAGGTGTTCGAAGCAAGTTTTGCAGAACAGCTTAGCAACCCTATGCTGCCATCCTTGAATATGTGAAGAAACTTCCCCAGTTATGAAAAGCTACATCCTTGGCCTTGCCTCTGACAGCAAAATCCAGGGTGGGAGATCATTTTCTGAGGGAAACACATCCACACCAGCAAGATTCCCTCCCTCTGCAGCTGCTGATGGACCTGCACAGGCAGCCTGGAGGGTTGGCCTCCCAGGAAAGTCTGAGAATGCAAGAGGGGCTTTGCTTGGGAGAACTGAGCTTAAGAAGAAAGCATTACCAAAGCTCCCTGACAAATAACTACAGCCTGCTTGAAAACAGGACTCCTGGGTGTCTTTAAGTCCATATGTGGGGTTTTTTTATAGAAGATAAAAATTCTGTTGAGAACTTTTTGTATTAAAACCTGCTCAGTTATCAATTTAATTTCATGTTGTAGCCAACTGTTTTTACAAACTGTAGGAAGAGACAAGTGTGAAAATTACAGTTATTTATATTCAGGAAAACAGCTGACAAGACTGCACAACAGCCCAGTAGCACAGTAACAATGGCTCAGAGTGAAACAAATTAGCCTGGCGTTTATAATTAAGAATTTTTACCTTCCTGGAATGCACCAATTGTCATCTCTTTCTCCATACGACAAATTAACAGAATATCTTTAACTGCTTTTATGCAACAAACTATTCATATATTAAATATAGAAAAATATTAAAATCAGTTTACACTCAGGTTTTTCCTTGGCACACATGCTGTAATTGAAATGTTGAGTGATGTATGCTACAATAAATTGAACGGTAGGGAAGCTTAAAGCTGCCTTTGACAGGTAAATCAGGGGGAGGTTGTTTCTTTTTCATTATTTTTAGAGTTTGGACAGCCTAGCTCACTTAGATCTCACTCTGCATTTCAGATAACTTTATGTTACTCCCTGGCCAAAGACAACTGATTGTTTCGGTGCTGCACAGTGAAATGTTTGCAATGTCACACAGTGCTGCTCACTTGTGGCCTCTGACATTTTTCTTCAAGTTCCAGTTCCTGAGATACTTCTAATTTTGAGAGTTTTGTTTTAAGAATCCTTTCAGCTTTGGTAGATTTAGAAAAAGAATTCAACCATCAAGCAGTCCAAGACTGGGGGGGGGGAATCTTTCAAAACTTGAGCACTCCCCTAAAACTTAAGCCAACGTGACGATTTTCTCAGTGCCCAATGCAGGACTTTGCAGTATTGGCACAAGTCTCAAATCACAGGAGAGTGCAGTGACTTCCTAAGCTTATCACAATAATAATATCATAATGAATACTAGAAAGTCTCATTCTCTGCAAAATTATACCTGTCACAATCACCATTCCCCTGCCACAAATTAGTCAATTATTTCTCAGCTTAGGGAAATGCTCACCTGCCATTTCTGTCCACTTTTGTTTGAACAGAGGCCTCAGGGCACTTAATAAAATTGAAGTAGTTCACAATAATTGTCAAGATACAAAATGTGTTTATTTTGCAGCACCACACATTCGTTGGGTTGAGTTGGTGGGAGGCAGAATTGTGCAGCAGCATAGCTCTGTGCTGGGAAATCAAATAGTTTTTCTAGATTTAAATCAACTTCTTGTCCTGAAAAAACATTACAAATATGCTCATGTTTTTCACACACAAAACCCACACAACCCAAGGAAACTGTGCATTATCTTCCTTCCTCCCTATTTTAGCAGGGATCTGAATACTTTTGGGTGTGAGAAGTAAAGCACACATGTTGGGGAAGACAGTATTTACTTGCTCTGAGACTGTACAAACAAAATCATTAGTTAAATTGAGCTTAATTACTCCAGTTTAATTCATTTAAGAAATTTAGCACGCATTGGCCTTTTTCTATCCCAAATGAACTGAGATTTCTAAGCTTCCACATCATCAAAATTAATTAAAATATGTAAGTTATTTCTGAGTACAGAATTATGGAGACTGGGAGGGACCTCGGAGTCTTTCACTCCAGGACACACCTGAGGGGCTGTATGACATGAGGAACCTTTGCAAATGTTGGTAGAAAGCACCTACACCTTCCAATGCTCACAGACAGGCACATGAAACAGGGTGATGGACAGGGGAGGGAAAATTAAACACCAATTAACACACATAAAAACTACTTTTTCTTGTGTTCAGAATGCAAATCCTCCATGGCAGCAATGCACAAACCAGTCCCAGGTGCATTTGAGCTTCTCCTCAGAAAAATTAGCCAGTTCTTTGATTAAAAAAGGTTGATCAAGTCTATCCTCCCCCAGCATGGCGGAATGAGTGAGGTTGCAACACCTGACACAGCAGGTGTGTTACTGTTGACTGGCTGTTCTCAGGCCCATCGTGACTGCCTGCTGAAGGATCAGAAATTGCTTATTGGCCGAGGAATGAGGCACTGGAAGACTTTTTGGCATTCAGTATACTAGCAAAGCCATCTATGAAATGTTTTTATGTAGCTGCACTAATTGCCTTATCCACTTAGTCCCCCATTAATCCACCTGATTTTGATATTACACAAGTTATGAACATTGTTTCTTACTGAGGCTTAATGCACAAAACCATCATGTACAAATTAAATAAACCAGTACAAATAACACACACATTGAGCTCTAACTCAGACAGACCTACACATGACTTAAAATGAAACATGCTCACTGGTCATGAACATAGCAGCTTCCCTTAAATCAAGTACTTTATTCTAAGGAGAGCAGATGAGAAGGGATGTAAAAAGGTCATTTTTTTAAATTTAATTTGATACCATAAATAGTAATTATTTTTACTTCTCTTACCATATAGGATTGTTATTTCCAATGTTACTTGGGTTTCTAATATTGTATTCCCACATTTTGAAGTATAAAGGTTTCCTTTAACAGCAAATTATTTTTTGAAACGTATTACTTGTTTGGGGGATAACCAATATCCCTTGCTGAGATTTTTTTTGCTCTAAAATGGTAACAAGGACGCCAACCTTAACTCCATCTCACCACAGGGGTTTATGTAGCAGCGTGAGCAAAAACATTCACTGGAGCCCCCTATTCAGATTTTTTTCCTAGGGGGATTATTTTGATGAGGGTATTTGTTATTGGATTTTGTAACTGACTACACAGGATATGGTTTTGCATTGTCAATACTGTGTTTTCCTACTATAAGACGCTGGAGGGAGGGGAGGAGGGAATGTTTTTTTTTATGGATTACTAAGAAACTAAGCATCAGATGGAAAGGTAATGCATCTTCAAGTTCAGAGCACTAATGAGTCCCAAATGTCCTGCAACACCATCCTGCTTGTTAGTCTTACCGTTAAACAGTCTTGCTGGAAAGCCTGCATATTTGCTTCTAATTGCCATCAGCATGGGAAAAATATGCTCAGGTCCCTTTCATTATCTTCCAAGACACTGTTTCTCCACCAGCACCCCCCAAAGCTGAGGAGTGGGGCAGACCTGAGGTAGGGCACTGCTTGTTGGCCAGACTGGAGTGTGAAAAAAAATCCCCATCACACAACCTTCCAGCTTTCAAAAACTGAATGTTTGTAGGAAACGTGGTGCCAAACCATTTGCAGATGATCTGGTTCTACAGGTCTTGCCCTGCCAGGAGAGGCTGAGGTAGATGACCTTGTTCAGCCCAGAAAGCAGCTGCTTCAGGGGGCTCAATGTCAGTCCCCCCCAACTTACACTGAGGTTGCTGGAGACAGAACCAGGTTCTTCCAACGATGTGCCTTTAGCAACATCTACAATTACATCAGTTATTACCATGATACAAATAATCAACTTCATAAGAGTGCATAACTGAAACCTATGCTTGTAAAGACCCCAGATAACCAGACATGGCACAGGCCATGCCTCAAATACACAAGGGACAAAACCAGGGATAACAGTATTTGACTGCAGGGAATTTAGAGACAGAGAAACAAGACTCCCCCAGGCTCATGGCAGTGACTAACTGGGACTGGATTTGAGCATCACCCAGAGCGCTGACTTCTTCCCTGGTGCACTTCAACACCCCCTTCCTCAGTCAAGCACAGCCAGGGGATGCTTCCTAATAATCAGTATAGACCAGGCCACACTACTGAGTCAGGGAGAGGGAAGAGAGAATGTGTGCTGCTCTCTGCCTTTTGATCTTAGTGCCAGAGAGAGGCCACCACCTGTTTTATTCACCATTATACTTGCTTTGCTTACTGTCCCAGACAAAGGTTATCCACCAGCTCATCCAGCCTTTAAATTCTGAGCACTCTTCTTTCTCTACCCTGTTTTTAATTACAATTTTTTCTGCGGTGATTAAATGAACAATGATTAAGAGAGTCCTATAAATAAATTCTGTGAGCACATATTATAACACAACAATATTCAGTTTACTCCTTACTATTAGGTTGTATTGCTTGCTGCTAATCTTCTGCAAACCTTGCTCCCTGTCACCCAGTTAAATGCAAATCTTGGCTAACTTTTGCTTATAAAGAATTTGCATTTACAAGAACTTTGCTATCATTCATATGGCAAACTCTACATCATGATTTGCATGCAAGGCTCATAGGGGCAGCACAACCTCGCTCTCGATGTCATTTTATCTCATGAATCCAGCCTTCAACCTAACTCATGTTAGATGAAAACAAATCTTAAAATATTCCACCCAGTGCCAGCACTGCATCTTTAAACAGCACCACCTCTCTATCACTTTATTTCTCTTTGCATTTAAGGCAGTACTGTCAGTAATCATTCAGCATTTTCCTTTATTGCAGTTTTTTCCTAAGAAACACAAACCCAGCAAATCAAACAGAAGCAGAGGTGCCAGGAAAGAAGCAAAATACTGCATTTGCCAAATAAACCATTACATATTTAATTAAATGAAAACTACTTAAACCGGTTCTGAGAGAACCTCCATGTTATGCATGCTGGGTCACATTATAGCAAATTCAAACCCCTATGTGGCAACAGTAATGCATCTCTGTGAGATATGAAGGGAGCAATGCCCATAGAAATTAGAGATGGTTAAAGTAAAAAACTCGTACAGAGCTCAGAGAAAAATGTCTTGATGTTTCCAGTGCTTCTTCAATTCAAACTGTCTGAAAGCAGCACCAGACACTGGATGCATGCAGAGGTGGGCCCAGATGGCAATCTTCAAATTTGAATGTGGGTGTACTCAAATTCATAGGTTTGGCTTAGGTTAATAAGCATTTTAACACTTAGGGCCCCCTGTCAGAGGAGGAAAAAAAAAATAAATAACAGTATGTTGAGCTATTGCATGGGAAACAGGAACAAAGAAGAAAGAGCAGTAAAATTAAATAAATCTCAAAGAATTTTACCCTCACAAAGACTATCTTCTTATAGAGCTTAATGATACCTTTGCTAATTTGAAACTGATTACCACTGAACTGACTCTCAGTCTGAATATTAAGAGGGCAGCATCTTCTTATGAAGAAAAACATAAGCTGGAAAAATACAGCTTTATATTTTGCATTTTGCAACAATAAATTAAAGGCTTGAAACACTGGAAAGTGCTCTCCACACGCACAATTGCATATCTAGGTAAAGAGGGGAGGAAAAGAGTTTATATTAACCTCCAAGCTCAGATGAGGATTGATGGCACCTTTGATTCTAGCAAGGATTAGGAAAGGCAGTCATACTCTGTTAAGAATGGCCTTAAACTGACTTTCTGTGCAGGCAAGTGACAGCAGCACAAGTAGTCAGGAACAAAGTGTCATAGTTTGATTAATATGCAAGCCTTTAGATCTTCTTTAGCTTAGATTCAAGGTTTCAGTTCACTCCGGGGTGGTTTCTATTAATTTATCTCCATTTGAAGTAAAACCAAATCATTTTTCATACATTGACACAACTTTGCCTTTGAAAACTCTACCTGATTCAGCAAGAGGTTCAAACAGAAGCGAGCCCTATCCATACATTCAAAAAATTCAAACTGCCCAGTTTATTTCTCTGGCATAGTCCTGTTGCTCTATCCTGATAATTCTGGACTAGTATAGCACAGAAAGAAACAGATGTGCATGCACACTGGGGAGAAGGGCTTTCATGTGCATGTGAGGATGTTTAACCCTGTCTCTGTTTCTTTAGGAAGCCATGTCCACGGCTGCAGTCCACTGACTTCTCAAAGCTCTCATTCAATCCTCAGCAAAGTTTTATTCCAGTGTTGATTTGGACAAATACAAGTTTGTCCATCTCACTGTCTTTGGCAATTTCCACTGGTTTACTCCATGGCTCATGTGAAAAGCACCTGAGTTTTTTCTTTAGACAAATTCTCTATCCACTGTACTGGAACCTTCTGCTAAGGCCTCTATAACTTGCAGTTTTGTCTTAAGTCAACATTCCAGTAATCCTATCTGTGATAAGCAATATCTAGAAAAATAGCAACATATAATCATTAACCAACATATCATACTTAAGTTGCATCAACAGCAAGTTTCCAACTTGTGTGGATATTTTATTTTCAATTTTTAATTGATGTTAAGCATCAATTAAACATCAATCTAACACCAGTAGTACCCTTTAAAATCTCTAGACCATTCATCTTTCTCCTCTTCCCTTATATTGTTTTACCTGCATTTAATGGCATTAACTGTACTCGTCCAACACAGGACATCAGGGAAAAATATTTGACACATTAAAGCACAGACTTAAATTCCACATCACTGACAATCTTCAGCCTAAGAGTCAGGCTAAGGGTTTAACAAAAGGCTACAAACAGCACAAGACAAATAGCTGCCTGTTATAAGCCTCTTTGCCCTGCAAGGTCCCCATTATCATTCTCCAGCAGCAATAAATTTCTGTGAGAATTAAACATCTCTCACACTACCCCATTGATCAGTACAACAGTCAGATGCTGCTAAGAGCTTCCTCAAGGGAGGGTGCTGCATTTCTAAAGTCCTATTACCACAAGGAACTGGAAAAAACCAACATTTCCAAGCAAGAGTGAACTTTCAGAAGAGTCCCTCTGCCTTAGTGCCATGTTATTTTACACTACATTAAAAGCAGCAATAATAGTTGATCTTTTTTGATTTCAGTGCCTTTTTCTCCCCTTCCTACGACCTTGTGCAGTTCCCTATATTAAATGTTACCAGGCAGTTAACAGCCCAAGAGAGGACTCAAACACCAGAAAATCCAGACACAGTCTCATGTTTTAGCACACAGGATTCAGTAAGTGGCTTATCAGATCAGAGACCTCAGGGTTTGGCTCATCATCCTCAAGATCCCATCTCTCTTCCAAAAGATCACGGGGGAAGCCCAGCATGGGAATTTCCGTTACCCAAATTTCACTTCAGTTTTTGCCATTTTAGACCACGAAGAAATCTTGGCAAACCCTTTCTGAATATGACTGGATTTTCTTCAGGTTTTAATTTAGTTTTAGAGAACAGTTGTAGTCAGATACTCTCATTTCAAAGACTAGTGCAGATAATTAAAGAAAGGGCTCATTTACTCCTAAGTAGCTTGCAGGAAACTTTCTTCCCAATATGTGGCCTTCCTCTCCTCCCCCTCCTTTCTTCCATAATCACTATTTGTAATTTATTATATGTGCCTAATTAAACGTGGGACGCAACTGATCTTCAGTCTCAAATTTCAGCTTATCTTGGTATTTGTGCAAGATGTTCTCATTTTATAAATTAACTGACCTAAAGCATGGAGAAGATACTAAATCTTCTGCTGGTTAGTACAGCCTGATATAAAACTATTGCAGCATTCACTGTTGTATAAAAGTATTTCCATTTTATAGCCATACTTCCAACATATGCCAGAGTGGGGAAAAAAAGTGGGAGAAAATGAGACACATTTGCCTCCCAAGAAGCCAGGTAAGCATAAAGGTAAAAGAATTAGAATGCAAAAAAATGCTTGCAAAATGAAATGAGAAATGGTATATCCATGGCCAACTGCTTGGTATATTAAATCTTGTCCACAGGGTGAAGACAAGGCAAGAAAAAGTAGTATTTTTCCTGTTGTCTTTCTCCTCTGTATGACTTCCCTGCAGTTCTCACATACAAAAAAGTTTCATATATAAAGGGCTGTTTTTCCAAAATCCAAAATTTTTTGGAAATGAAAGGATAAAAACAAAATTAAATAAACATATTTGGTAATAGGAAATTATTTAAAACAAAGCTCTCTTTAGAAAATACTGGCCTATAAAAGACAAGAAAGGCATTGGGGCTGCTCCCCTCGAGCATCCCCACCTGTCAGCCAAACAGCAGTTGATGGGCTGCTGAAACACTTGAGGAATTAGGTGCTATTTTCTGAGTTGCTCTGTTGGACTTTGGCACCTATACTCGATCCAAAGGAGAAAGAAATACAAGTTTGTCTTTTTCAGGATCTGGCTTCCAGTTCTCAAGTTCAAAAAGCAGGCCTCAAGAGTGGGTTGTGTCTGCAGCACCAGCCTTGAGGTTACTCTCTTGGCTAGCATGAGGAAAGTGTGTGTCACCCCAGGGAGGGGATCACTCGGTCTGGTGGCACAGCAGACCCCACAGAACAAAGGGACAGGAAAAACCAAGCCAGCCAAGAAAGAAAACAGACAAGTCTAACAACACTGCCCCAAGCTGATGAGCTGGCTGGCTTTGGAAGGGCAGTAATTACTCCTTGGTTGTTCCTGAAGATCCTCAGAGATTACCTGAGGTCTGGTGCTGGTTAAAGAGGGGGGTGGAAAAATCCCCTCCCATCCTGCAGTGTAAATGTCAGGGCTGCAACTCCCTGCAACACACCACTGTTTTATCACAGACAGGGTCATTTCATCAGGGCCAAAGCACACTCTGGTAGTAGCAGCCCAGAGCCTTTGATGCACTTGCTGACAAACCCATGAGAAGCCTGTGCTGGAGATGAGGAGCAGAGACCAGGTACAACATCACCGGATCATCACCTACCCAGCAACAGCCTGGACCATGCAAGGAGGGGGAACATTAACTCAGGGAAAAACAATGTCTTAAATATATTAGCCATAAAGGGTCCACTGCAGGGAGACAAATCAAATATAGGGGTTTTTTCCACTCAAATTTCAGTCAAAGCCCTTGAAATCGTTTTGAAAGATTATTCACATTAAGGTTTGCTTTTGAATTCTGTGTACTGTGAAATACCTGGAGTTTCTAACACTGGATTTAACAATTGCAGATTCCATGGTGATAGATGCTGATACAAACAAATTATAATTTGGGAACACACCTTATTTTTAGCTTTTTTTTAGCTTGATGCTGAAGGTCTGACAGGCTGCAATAATGGTCAAAGACTTGCAAGCACAATCAAGAAAAGGCTGTAATTGTTTTATGCTGTAATAATATATTACAACACTGAAGACTACTCTATCTACTTATTTAGTAAAGCCACAAGAATTATAACAGTAATTCCCTGAAGTTTTCCCTACCTTACAGTTTTCTTCCAAGTGCTGTTCAGGGAGATAATTTTTATCCTTAAAATTCTAACTGATTTGGGAAGGTTCCTAGTGGACAGGAATGAATCTAATTACCTGCTATAGGGGAAGAATATATTTAGAAATGCTATTCATCCTGCAATTTCTGCCTTTATTTTGTTCCTTTTTACTTAAGGCAGGAGGCAACACTGTCCAGCCCCACAAAGACCCTGACATTTCATTCACTTTCTCCCACACTGAAATGGAGCAGCTGAAGTGTAGTTAAACTACAGACAAACTTTGAGTCTTGGTCTAAGGAAAAAAAAGGAAAGGGGAAAAATACTACTGTGTGTTCTAACCTTGTATCATCTTCTGTGTTAGCAGAAGGGAAATCCTGTTTGCACTATAAATTTACCAGCCTTTAACAGGCAGCCACTGGTTATCAGACTATATTAACTACGTTATTTTGGAGGCAAAGTTTACATAACAGAACTATTTCCTGCCAAAACCCACAGAGGAGCTGGTGAATACTGTTGATTAAACAGAATTTCAGCAGGATCTCTTCCCTGTTTGGAGCTGTTAAAAATCTCTAGCCTGACTTACTTCTTGTGAACCCACTTGATGTGGAGACTTGAAATGACCATTTTATTCATTACCCTCATGCCATGACAGCACAGATTGAGCTGAGCTGGGACAGCAGCAGTGTTGCATGGAAATCAGGATTCTCTAGGGGGGAAAAAAGAGTGGTCAATTTTGGTTTCATCTTTCTATCATAATCTGTGAAGACAGAGAAGATATCTTTATGATTGAAATCTAATTTTCCCCTCTAAAAGTAATGTCATGCATTTCATCCAGCAAGAAAAACCATACGCCTGTTAACAGATCCTGTAAATCTTGTTTCAAAGGAAAAATTCATCTTGATGTTTAAGTAATTGCCCCAACACAGCTCCACTAAAAGGCCATCACCAAACAGTCCACCAGCAACCTCTCAAAAAAAAAAATAAACAAAACTTTTTGCCTCAATGCTTTGCCATTCAGATTCTGCTTTGTCTGTATTGTTTTTCTTCTCATTGTTCCACCTACAGTCATCAGGATAAATCTGCAGCAGCTCCAGCATGAAACCATAGCTAATAAAGCAATTACAGTTACAAAGGGCATCAGGATTCCCCCTAACCCTTTGCCTTTCAGGACTGCTCCAGAATTCAGCTGCTGGCAGAATGTATTCCTGTATTGATTCCCAAACAAGAAAAAGGACTCATTGCTATGGTGTTGCAAGAGGAAGGACAAATACAATTATCATATATCAGCCTGAAGAAATATGACCTAAAGTTCTCTTAGGCCACAGTGTTTCAACAGACCAGATCTTCCCTGCTGCCTGTAGGAGATGCAGCAGAACAGCAATAACAAAAGCACCTGAATAGAAGAAATTACATCTGTTCTGTTATTCCTCCAATTTCTAAATGCAATTAATTTAAGCACCTTTATATCTTAGTGTAAGATGTGGAAATTCTGAGTAATTAAAAGGTGCCTTCAATCACCTAGTCCCTGTCTGCAAGGAGAGATAAACATATTTTGATTCTGCTTTCCTGGACATACAGTGAACCCTGATGACAGGCACCATCCTCCAGACTTGGTACCTGCTCACAAGGGTGCCCAGACCCCACAGCAGAAATCCCAGTTAAAATGCCCAGAGGACAAAGCAAACTTCTGGAGAAGAAGAACAGAACATAGAAAAGCACAAGACAAAAAACTGAGCATGGAAAGGTGCATTCTGGCTTCTTACAGTAGAAATACTTGTTTTTTCAAAACAAGGTGTCAACCAAAAAGGGAATTGATGCCAGGCAGGTATTTACTTCCTGCTTTATTAACTCAGAAAGAATCTTTTTTTTGGCACATTAAAAACTGAGCTATAAAGTATTAATTCAATATTTAACTATGAAACTTCGTGGAACTGGCACAAAAAATTGAAATAGCCAAGAAAATAGGGAAAAGACAATCATCTCAGTTTACTTGATTTAGAACCATTTCCTACTTTTCCCAGAAGAAATTCATGATTCCAGTAATTTAATTTATTAGGGCAACACCTCTATTTTGTAGAGACTTTTCCAGAAAACCATAGGAAAAACTCACCTTAAAAAGAATTTTACATTTCTGTTGTAATAATAACCCATAGTCTGAATCTACAATGAGTTTATTAATTATACATTGTTCTCAATGCGTAATTATGTAAGTGCAACAAATTTGGTCTGATTTAGTTTTCCCTTATGTAGCAAGAGTACATCCATATTTAATAAGACCACTGTAGCAAAAGTGAAAGTCTAAACACCCTGCACTGTCCACAGTTATGAAGACAGTAAATTAGATCTTCAGTGTGGGCCTTTTGAGACAAATGCAACAATTAAAAACTGCATCCAAAAATTACTCTTTTTAGTGGGGGAATAAAAATACTAAACATCACACTGCAACAGTTTTGCCACAAAGCCAGTGATATGTTCAAATTCACATCAATAATATTTATTATATATAAGCTTTCAGATAAAACGCTAAAAACATAATATTGTTGCAGTCCACCTGCAATAGGCCATGCATTTTTTAAAGTATTCTACCCAATGTTTCCAAGCTTTCTTCCTAATGGCATTTCAGCTCCCTTCTCCCTGGCATTTTAAACCACATCCATATTCCTCTGAAACCTCTTTATTTAGACTCTCAGTTCCTCAGTTCTATAGCTTTAGTCACCGTTTTAGATTGAAAATCTTGAAAACAGGAGAACATGTCAGTCTCCAGCCAGCACAAAAAGGGCTGGTGCAGGTTGCTAATAAAGTCAAAATTATTACCAGAGACTTGCAAAGCACTTTTTCTTAATCATTCGTGTGTCAGGAGAAAATTAACACAAAGCTTCTCTCTTGATGGGCAAAGGGGGAAGAAACAAGTGCAAACACTTCAAATTCTCAGCCAAGTTCACAAGCTGCATGACTGAGGTACAATCAATGGAGAGGCAGAAGTACAGGCCAGAGAAGAGCAGCACTGATGAACCAGGTTAATGTGTGATGCCCTGAAGGAGACCAACCCAGGGATTACAGAGGAACAGTTCCATAGGAAGGAAGCACAGCAAGATGTTTGTATAGGACACACATGCCAGGAAGTCACATCACAGGAGTGCCAGAAGGTTGCAACAAGCTTAGCTCTGAGGCAATGGGAAAAGAGAGAACTGCAACATGACCAAAAAAAAGGACAAAACACTGCAATAAAATTCCAAACTAAGACTTTTTTTCCTCCCTGAACATTCAAATTAAAAAAAGCCTTATATTTCTGTCTCCAATACTTCCCCCCTGCAGATTGTGAGAAGAGTTCCTTACCCACATTAGTGTTGTCAGGGTTTCCTTTGGAGCAGTCTTATGCATCAAAAAAAGTGCCAAAAGAAACTTATTTGAAAAACAAACAAAAAACACCACAGGGAAACAATAACAAGGTACACCTCCTGCCACAGCAGATGGCAACACACAGTCAGGGAGTTTGAAAAACTTTCAGTTCTAGCACCAGAACCTTGACTGAATCTTTCTAAGGACATTAATAGGGATGCTTTCAGAAGCACAAAACTTCCACAGTGGCAGAAGACTTCTGCAGTTCATCCTCCAGAAGGAAGTCAAAATCCTGAAATACTCCATTCAGTCTAATATAGCCCCATCTTTGTTTTCTTAAAGCTTTGCCAGCATCTCAGACATCAGTTTTAAGAAAGTTCACAGCACTTTGTATCATTTTCCATGATATCCAGTTTCCACAGATATCCATTTTGAAAAAGCCCCAGAAGAGAAGCAGAACAGAGAAGGACTCTGCTGACTAATTTCCAGCAGGCTCACTGATGTCCAGCTCACTAAGCAACAACTGGAGCGGTCTAAGCTCCCACATGCAATATCCCTGTAAGATTTCACTTTTTCTGGATGCCTTCCATCTTCTCTACATTGATATCTTCATGAAAGCAAGTCTAGCAATAACAGACTGACGAAAATGTAAATCTGTGCATTTGATTAAAGTCAGCCTGAGTACAACAAAACAACCCCAAAAATAACTCAGTCCACTTCTGAATAAATGTTGCTTTGAAGCCATATTCCATCCATGCTTTTCTCTGCCATTTCCCAAGTTAAAAGTTTATTCCACTACTGCAGGAAAAGTAAAATCTTCTGTAGATTTTCTTCCCTTAAGATATTTCTCATTTTAAGCACAGCTGAGTGCATGAAATTTGGCACGTGAAATATCAGAGTGCAAAATAGTCTTCAAGGCCCTCAACATAAAAATCAAATCTAATATTTATAGCTAAAAAAAAAATAGCTGGAGATGATGCATAAGGAAAACTCAGAAGAAACCTGGAAGCATCTAAAATATTAAATTAAAACCATTTATCTGAAGCAGAAGAGAAGTTGAAGGAGTTTACAAAAGAAGGGAAAGCCGACAGTGATGAATGTAGCAATTTGGAAACTGAGAAAGAAAGAAAAGCACAAGGAGAAGTTATGGAAGAGGAGAGCAGGGAGGACTAATAAAATAAGAGACTCCAGAGAAAGGAGAGGAAACTCTGGGTAGCCCTGTATGCATCAAATTTTTTTCTAGGGCAGTAAAAAGGAAATGGGCAACCTCATCCCTTCTCTGACTTCAGTGATCTCACTAGAGGTTAAAAGGACAAAACAGGCTGCAAAATATTAAGCTGAAGTCTCTGCAGTAAAACCCTCTCAACCCATTGCATAAAGAGCTCATCTCCTCTCATGGAATTTTCAGTTCCATTATCCAAGGGTGTTTGACATATTTACAGCTTTGACACTGAGGAAGGCAACAATCAGGATTGTTTAGGAAAGCCAGGTTCTTCCATGGACCTCTGGGGTGCAGTGGAGTTGGAGGTATCTTTCCTCTGCTCTCTCCTACTGCAGGATTTGACTACAGTATGTGAGATGTTTGGGTCTTTGTACTAAACAACCTCATTATTTTAATAGACATGGGAGCCATTTAATGATCTGCTTGCAGTGGCTCAGGAGACATTTAAGAAGAACAGATATTTCTGTGAAATTCTCTCAATTCAACATCTGCTCTATAGCTGCCTGTGACTGCAGCAGACTGGATTCAACAACCCATGTGTTCCCTGGCTATCCTGTAGTTTCAATCATTTTATTTTCTGCTGCAGGGTAGCAAGATACAAAAAGTTCAATCCTGAGAGGGCAAAAACTCAAGATGCTCAAAGCAAACGTTGAATTTCTTCATAGCCCAAGGTTCATTATCACTGCAGGAAGCTTCACAAAATCAGAAATTAATTGCTTAACAATGGCAATCACTGATAGAACAGATGTTAATGTCATTACCATATTAAGAAACTGGCTAGGTAGTTAAGCAACCCTGAAGCCATATGAACATTACTCCACAAAAGTAATTTTAATTCAGCTAAAATGTTCTTGAGCACTTGTGTAGTACCTTTGGATTGCTGACAGTTATGTCCAGCCTCCAGCCCATCTAATCAATACACACTTTCCTGCTGATCTACAGATAAGTTGGCTATTTATCCCAGGATTCCTTTGCAAATGGCAAAAGCAGGGTACTGTTGGAAGCATTTAACTTTGCAGGAATCTGAAGGACAAAGTGCTTTGTAAATTATTCAAGTTTCCAGAGCTACAGTAGATATGCAGGGCCTCAGTCCAGCTCACAGGGATTTCTGCAGTCTTGTGCTTTCCTTGGAGTAGTGCAGAAACACATTCTGACCCTTTGAGCATACCTAAAACCAGAAGTAAGAGGGTGTAAGGAATCGCCACCAATCAGCACATGGACTTTTCTGTAGTGCCTCCTGTGAACACATCTCCTAGTGCTCAGTAGGATGTAGAGAAACACCTCAAGAATCTTACAGGCAGTAAGAACTATCAGCTATTGTTAAGCATCTATTAAATTCTATAGTGTTTTCCTGTAAGGGATATACACTGTTTTGAGCTGAGTGGCTTGAATTGCATTTCATCAGTCAGCCTGAGGCCAGGGGAGTGCAGGAGTGATCTGTCCATTATGTGTCTTGAAGTCATTATAACAACCATTACCAATTTCGGAGGCAGTTTTATTTAATGGCATCCATCACAGCCCTGCACCCCTCCGTGGGCACTGCCTGAGCACAGCCCTCTCCCAGGCAGGATAACCCAGCCAGACTCCAAAGGGCAGTGCTAACACGTGCCCTGCAGCAGCGATTAGCACCAGAAAGGTCAAGGTTTAAAATTAGGTTTTGCTGTTTCACTTCATAGGAGCAATTTTGGACTAATAGCTGTCCCATCTCTTATTAGCTCTGAGTAGTAAGTCATACTACGAAAGCTCTGCAAGGCACTCCTGACAATGATTTCATTTTTTTACTACTAACACCTTCAGGCATTCTCCTTGAGCTGGCACAGGAATAATATTTACATTGTGGTTAGGAAGTAGACAGGCACTGCATTTTGATTTTCATGTACTGTATTTCTAGGATTCAGAATCTGCACTCAGCCAAGTGGCTGAATACCCCTGAGACTCATTACTAAATACAGAGTGATCTAGACAAATGTTACTGTTCTAATCATTTGTACTTCTCAAAGGCATCAGCCATGCAGCAGCAGATCAACAATTTCAAGGTAGATGTAAAAGATTCTTTTTATGCTTATCAATTTGCATATTGGAAACAGTAATACTCTTCCTTACAGTTAACAAATGAGCTGCTCAATTTACTGCTGATGTTTTTACAGCTTGGCATTTGCAATTCACTGCATTCAAATCAAAATGTAAAGGATGGCCTCATGACGTTCAGCAGAGGTTTCCAGCACTATATATATCAGCAGTAATATCCCACCCTAAATAACCACTGTCACTTGCAACACTAGGCTCGATTCTGACTTCATCCAGATGCGTGGGAGTTCATGCAGGAGCTCCTGATTATGCCTGGATTTTTCACTTCAAGCAGAGAATGTGTGCACCTCCATATCATCAGATAGTGGCAGTCCTTGTAATTATCTTGTCTCCTTCGATTTTTCTTAGGCTTCCCAAAGATTATTCTCCCTCTCAGAAATTATTACACCCAGGAAAATGACATTCATTAAATACAGTGAGGCAATGCTAATATCAAGGACAAGGAAGGAAAAGGGGTTGAACTTTTATCCTTTTCATTCAAGAAAACTGAATGAAATTCTTTTTATTGTAATCCTGGAATGGGAAGAGATCAGTCTCAAGCTTTAAATTTTATAAGTCTCCAAAGCACTATTTTTTCCACAGACTTTTCAAGTTTATCTTTAAGATTTTAAATTTCTTCACTGAATGAAAATTTATCTGTGTCTTCCAGAAAACACTATTCCTGGGCTAAACAAGTACCTATGTAATACCCACTCAATGCATTCAAATATCTAGCAAGATAATTCCTACTTCTCCCCTTTGCCATTTGCATTTAAATAGCCTGGCATTTCACTGGGGAGAAAATTTTGTTTAAAAGGGTATAACCTGTATTAGTTATACTTTTGTGAACAGAAAATTAGAATTACTAAAATAACGATACAAAAGCTCTTAAGAAGCCAAGAGACACCACCAACAAAAGCCAAAGCTGAGCTAACTCATAGTTCTTTGACTCCCTAAGATCTATTCAATATTATCTGCAACTTTGGAAGTGATGTTATTCCTCAGTAAGTCCAATAGCTGCATTAAACTGATAACACATGTCTATATATCTTAGGGAAAAGTAATAAACCCTGCTGTGAAACACTATTTCCGTAGTATCTTGGAGGAAAGATAACTTTTTACACAAACTCATTTTTCATTACCACAGCATTGTCTTCTCTCTCAGACAGGATATAAGATGATTCCACAGACAAACTCAAAAATGAGTGTTTATCCAAGCTCACCCTTTACACAAAAGCTGCCCATCTCAAGAAATTAATAAAAGCAGAAATGCATTATATTCTTCCAGAAAGTGAAAGACAACACTGAGATTAGCAGAGCTAAACTATTTCAAGTTCTTTTCAAGGTAGAGACATCACCTCCCATGAGTTACAAGGACAGCCTAGTTGAGAAACACCATTTTTACAATTAGTCACTTTTATTCCTTTATTGTAACAAAATAAGTAATTTGAAACATTAACTACCTCATAAGACCTTAGGAATAGTGATTTTCCAACTTTTCCTAAACCAGTTGTCTTTGCACTCTCATTCAGACACAACTTTCTTACTGTATTTTCTCCACCTTCTCTAGGCATTTAAAGAAAGCTTTGTATGTGGGTTGTCATGGTGTAAAGACAAAGGCAAAGCTTCCACACTGCAGGGAACTCCTCAGTGCAGACGAGACCCTCCAGCCCTCTTCATGCTGTGAGCATTGCTGAGGCCCACAAGGACAACTGCTTACTGTATTTCTACAATTTCCTTCTAATTTAATTTCCCACTGAAGATGTTTGTGAAATATTAACACTACTGTAATGAGATAATATGTTATTATAATCCTACTGAAACAGAACAAGTCAGTTTATTGCTGTCAGCAGTGTAATTGCAGAGGTATTGCCACTCTTTGACCGCTGGGATGGGAGGGAAACAGAAGTGCCCAGCTCCACAGCTTATCCACAGCTCTGCTCTAGCACAGGGAGGGACACACCAGACTTGGTTTGGGCTCCAACAGAAGCAACAAATAAGGTCTCCTCTCTAGCCCTGCAATAATCATCCTCTGCTCAGCACTTGTAGTCCCACCAAAAGCAGGGTCTGCAGCACAGCCTGCACACGGGGCATTGCTCCAGACCTTCCTGCAGCAGGGTGGGCTCCAGCACCACACACCTGGCTCTGAGCCAGACATTCCTTTCTCCAACATCAGCTGCTCCCTGTCCACCCTGAGCAGTGCTGATGTGACTCCAACACTGGTCAGCCAGCAGGTATTCTGCTGATCATAACTAACCACAACTTTAGGACTCCTTTTCAGCACAGTCATATAGACTCAGACCCTAATTTAGTAAAACAATTCTGAGTCGTAAAACAAACAGCTCCTGCCATGGGCTACTCACAGTCTGAGCTGTAAGAACAAGCTTAAGGGCAGCTCAACACACTGCTGAGTTTAAGTTACTCATTATCCAGTCACCCACTGGCACCATTGAGTATAAGTTCCTGGTCCCTGTTCTGCTTGGCAACCTCACCTCCCACTAACTTATGGCTGCTGACCTGGAATTTCAGACATGGAATTCTAACCATCTCTACAGACAGCTTTTAGAAAAAAAAAATATAGCTTTAGAACTAGACAAGACACAACATGCCCAGTAAAGATCAGAGTAATTGAGCCTGGCAGGCTCCTTCAGATGAACAACCCAAGGACTTAGGAAGGATGCACAGCTCACCTAGGACAGCTGATGGTGAGTAGGAATGCCCCAAGGCATTTTAGATTAACAAAATGAAACATCATACCTCTCAAACCTGTATTATCCATAAATACATACTTAAATTTAAATATTTTAAGGGGGTTTTTTGAGTGATTAGTAGATCTGTGGCGGGAAGTCTCACAAGAATATCCAAATACAGCATTAAAAACATAATTTTACCCTGCTATTTGCTGCTATTGCCAGCAAAATTTATCCAACTTCTATTGAAATACACCACTACTATTTTACTCTGTTCTTTACCTCTACTTGCAAAAAACTACTCAGAGGCAAATAGGGCAGTGGGAATGGTGCTACATGATAAAGGTCAAATGGTTATTTCTCTGTCCAAGCAGATTTCAAGCCAGATATCCATTCATCTCTCCACCACCAACCCCCAGAATCAGCCAACTCGAGTGAGTGAACTTTGGCTGCAATGGAGGTGCCCAAATCCCAAAGGTGCCAAGTGTGGCCCCAGTGCTACACAAGCCATGTGGAAGCAAAATGGCAACTGACCACATCCAAGTGGCTGCTATGGACCTGGACCAGGAAAAGGTGGGATTGGGAATGCAGTGCTGCTCTCCTCAGGGAGCAGAGCCCACTGCCATTAGGTGCTGGGTTTGATCCAGCATGGCAGGAAAAGAGAAGGTGCCCGAGCCTCTCACTTGGCAAAGGGGCCACTGCCACTGCTGGCACTTTGGGGACTGAGGAAGCTGGGGGAGGTCGTTCAGGCAGCCTATATATCCCTCAGAGTGGTTATCAGGGCATTCCCACACAGCAAGGAAAAGGGAAGAGAGAAGGGTTTAAAAGAAATTTCCGGAATGAAGATAGTGAGGTCCCAGGTTAACCACTGAAATCACCAAGTTCTAATGAAAGGAGACACCAGTGAACTGCATAAAGGCAGGACTTGGCTCAGACACTGCTTACACTCTGGAAACCCTTGTTTAAGTTTCTGCTGTGACTGATTCAAACCAGGGATTTGAATTTCAGCCTCTCTCAATCCCGTAAGCAACATAATCCAGTTATCACTGCCTGGCAGGGACAGGACTCCTTTGCAGCTGTGCTACTTTTATAAATAAATGTTTACTGCAGGCAAGATACAAAGATAAGTCATGACTTATAGCCAGAGTATGACAGGCTACAAGGTTCAGTGTCCTTCCCACAAAGTTTTAATTTACTTGCATGAAGAACAGCTCCAGCTGCAGAGGTTGAGACCAAAACCCCAGAGAGTCCTGGAGCACAGCTTGCCTTTCTTTTTGTCAAGTCTTAATCAAAAAGGTATCTGGAAAAAAAAATATCTGGAGGAAAAATCATTAGCGAGCTCACATCCTTCACAAAATGCAAAGAGATAGCTAGTTTGCAGAGGGGCAATATAAAGAAGAAGAGGCTTTTCCAAGATCTCCTCAGATTTTTAGGAAGCTGGATAGATTACATTGATATAATTCTGAAAATTACTCTTAATTTTTTTCTAAATCAGATACTGCTTTCTCTGAAGGTACTGCTGAAATAGTACTGCTGAAGTCCTGAGATTCATGAGATGACATACTATGAAAATATACACATCTGCAAGCTCCTCTATGCTCAAAACCTGAGTCAACCAAGTATAGAAGCAATATTCCTCCTGTACTATACGTGGAATAGTTTTCTTATTGTATTGAGGAGTTTTGCTTTATTTGTTCAACTTCCAAGGAGACAGGGGCCTGTCCTACAAATAACCTGAACAAGCACAGAAGGACCATCACAGAACAGCCCTGTTGGGACAAGAAGCACCACACAATTTAACAGAGATTAGGGTATAAAGTGGTCCTTGTTGTACGTGGGGAGCTTGAATCATTTTGTGCCTTAGAGGCAAAATCTCAACTCTCTTGACTTGGACAGTCTTCAGATATACTGTATACATTCATGCACATGCATTTCAGATAATTTACCTTTTTACAAAGCCTGATCCTGAGGACAGAAGTCTTCAAATATCAATTAGAATAGACAAAATAATACTTTGGAGAAATAGCATTAATGTATATGGAACAGTTTGTGACCAAACCCAGTAACATGAAGTGTGTGTGTGTGCTAGAAAGTGATTCTAGCAGTCTTCAGAGAGAAGGACACTGGGAATTTGTGTCACTCCCCTGTGTGTCTCTCACTTCTAATGGCTTCACTACCCCTGTGGTGAACAGATCTTTGCTCCTCTTCAACCAGCTCCTGACCAGAGCCTGCACTGTGGGCAGCACTGTGCCACTAACAAGACATCAGCTTTCCTGCTGCCTACCTGAATCCTCACGTTTACTTTTTCCAAGCAAAAAGGATATGCAGAAAAGGTTACATCCATCTCTGTTTTAATACAGTCTCAGTTGATAGATGAGTTCCAAACTTCAGTTTGTGCCAAGACCTTTCTTGCAGTCCAGCAAGTGAAAGCAGTAGAGCCCCAAGACAGGAAATAATGTGTGTAAACATGCCCTGCTGCAGGTCAGTAGCCAGGCAGTTCAGACCAATTAATTTCTACCTCTCACTGTATTCAAGTACTAAGCCACCCTTAAAATTACTTGTTTTCATATTAGCAGCACTGGCACCTCACTGTTTCAAATGACAGCTTATCAGAGATGCATTTTCACCCTCTAGGTTCATTTTGCTTATGAACAGATTAAAAAAAAAACCTCTTGTATGAAGATAAAGCATCTGCCTAAGGATCACAGAATGGTTTTGATTAGAAGGGACCTGGTCCTACCCTCTGCAATCAGCAGGGACATCTTCAACTAGATCAGGTTGCTCAGAGACCCATCCAAGCTGATCTTAAATATTTCCAGGAATGGGGCATCTGCAACCTCCATAGGCAACTTCTAGCAGTATTTCACTACCCTAATTGCAAAAAATTCCTTCTTTATATCCAGTCTAAATCTAAATTCTTTTAGTATAAAAGAACTACCCCTTGTCCTATCACTACAAGCCTCACCTTTCTTATAAGTACTGAAAGGCTGCTCTAAGGTCTCCCCTGAGCCTTCTCTTCTCCAGACTCAGCAGCCCCAACCATCTCAGCCTGTCTTCATAGGAGAGATGTTTCATCCTCTGACCATTTCTGTGGCCTTCCTCTGGACCCACTCCAACAAAGTAACATGATCTATTCCATTTTAAAGCATACCTTCCTCTCCACCAACCATAAAACAAAATTTAAAATAAATTTATGCTGTGAAATGAAAAAGCATAGCACCCTATCATGAAAAAAAGAATGTGACATGATAAAAGAGAAATATGCATAAATGCCAGCCAAGAGGCCATGCTAACCAACAGCTTTGAGACAAGTTTGAAGTAGTCATTAAAAAAGGATGAGGCAGGACACAGGTGGTTCCATGGACTTGCATGCAAAGCCATCTGTGTAAAGCTCTGGCAGCCCCTCTCTTCCCCAGAAACAAAAGGATGCACACAAAGCCTGCACATATATGACAGTAGTTCACCAAGACTCCTGCAAGAGAGACTAGCACTGAGGCAGTTTGCTCTGAGAAATCATCTGTAAAATGCTGCTGTACCTGCATGACAAACCCTAATATTGCTGCCTTCCAGAGGGCTGAGAAAAACAACCCAATAAACACCCCCTGAAGCAGTGGTGCACCCAAGGCAGGAACTTTTTGTGAAGGGTGAGGAAAAGAGAAAGTGTAATTTAGCAAATCTATCAAAGCCAACCATGACCAGACTGGTTGAATACGTCAAATGGGTAAAATATATCCCACTACAGAACAGTGGTGTGTGGGGATGATAAAACTCTCCAACAGGTTTACAGGTAAAATATCCCACTGAAAAACCTGGTTACCAACTCACCAGCCTCTGCTGGAAACATGTGATGGCCATAACACTTAGAATGGACAGAATCACACTGAAAAGGACTTTAAAAAAGCCCATGGCTATTTCAAGGCTGCTTGAAAAACACACAACACAAGCTCCAGCTGTTTAAATTCAGCACCACATCCCTTGTGCTGCCTGATGCAATACCTTACGTAAAGACAGTATGGCAATAAAATGAACAGCCCCCCAGGCAGGGCAGGCAGAAGGGGTAAAATGCTGCAAACAGCACATGTCCCTCATTCAGGCTGCTGGGACTGCAAAGGAGAATAGCCTATGACAGCACCCTCAGTGCCTGCAACACACCAGAGAGGCAGGATTGTTTGAACAAGCACCTTTTCCTCTCAGACAAAATACCACTCAACAAGCTTTTGGGGGTGGGAGAGATTGAAGAGAAAAAGAGCAAATCCCTGGGGAAAGCTGAGCTAGACCTTGCTGCTCATTCCCCTTCTCAAAAAAAAAAAAAAAAAGCCACACCCCTACTCTTTTTGTTTGGAAAAGCTGTGTGTTTTGTGGTAACAAGGACAGCTTGTCTCTGTTACAGGAGGTCAGACCTGTGTGGTCCATCACACGTGACCTTATTGGCTTTGTGAGTTTTTGGTGTCCAGGTGCACTGAGACTGGCAGAGGAAGTTACAGAGAGAGCCCAGGTAACCCCAAGGCAGCTGGTGTCCAGGAGAAACTCCTGCCAATGCTTGTGGAAAAGCCAAAACCAGGAGACAGCCCCATCCAGACAGCTGCCACTCCTTCCCATCCAAGGTGCACTGACAAAGAGCAAAGAGGGTGTGATGAAATTGTTCAGGTCAGGGCTGGGAACCCAGCTGGAAGAGAAGCCTGTTGTGAGGGAGCAGTTTAGGATCATTAGCAGCACAGACCCCCAACAGCCAACAAGCTCCCACTTTGAAATCTGTTGGCCCAGTACACATAGCACCGAGAAGGAACACGGGATGCCCAGCTTTCCAAAGCAGACAAGGCTTCAGACTTTCAGAGTTACACTTGAAATGACAACATGAGAGCAGCCAAATGGGGGCAGATCAAATATTCCACCTTTCTATGTCCTAACACTGGCCACAAGCAGAGGTCACAGGGAAGTTAGAACAGGCTAAAATTGTATAATGCCTCCTCCAGTTCTCCCTCAACCTTTCAGAACCTTGACCCAAGCATTTAGTAATACTCATTGTTTTTTCTGTCTTCACCAGGAGACATGACTGACTGGTCCATAAGAGCTTGGTCATACCTAATGGGTACCACCAACAAGTGCTTCAGGTACTCTTATCCAAGAGCAGATCTCTTCAGAAACAGAGGAGTCTCAGAGTTGAAAAACCTCACTGTGCCTTGCCATGGACAGCCAGAAGTAAAAGACTCTTCCCCTCTGTTTTATGTGCTCAGATGTAGAATTGCCTGTGAGGAGCTACAGGGCATCTCTTCCCAGGTCACCCAGCTCTTCTACACAGCCCAAATCAGTCCTGTGAAATCAAGAAGGGGCAGGGAGAGCAAACACCATCTACAGAGCTCTGCAAGCAGCCACCAGTGGTGCCAGGCTGTGTCCCTGCACCGGGATGCAGCTCTGCTCTCACAGCCAGGCTCTGAGCAGGGCACACCCGGTGATTCAAGGCTGTGTTGCTGACTGTCAAAGTTAGAACTGCTGTACCAAGAATAGACCTCACTGAACGCTCACTCCTTATTTCTGTCGAATCTTTTCCGCAGTTTACAAGGTACAATCCAGGGGAGAAGGCAGTTAAGCTATAAAACTAATTTGGTTGAGAGCACAAGACAGTTGCTTTACCCTCACAGAGGGTAGCAAATGCTTGGTTTGTTCAGTTTAATTGATAGCACGTTCTACACACCACAAATACAAGTGACTTTTACAGACTTGGCTTAGCACCTAGAGCAAACAGGCACCTGAAAGGAGAAAACTTATTTGTGAAACAACATTGCATCCTTTATTTATAATCTCTGTGCTATGTCCATACATCAGTGAGAAGGGTTCAGCAATAAGTAGCCTTAGCTCCAAGTTTCTGCAACTTTTTTTTTATTTACTTATATATTCACAATGTTCTCATAACAATATAAGCCCTAACATTTTATCCTAAAGAATTAGGGAGAAGGCCTGAAATAATGTTTGCTTTTGTTTACCTAACCTATACAATTGTCCTCCACTGTAACAGCTGTCACCAGAGATTTGCTGTCCTGCAAATATAGCAGGATATAACTCCACTCCCATACAGTTTTCACTTTTCCAATAAATTAAACATGAAAGGGCAATCCATGTACCATGCAGAGTTTCTCACCTGCAGCAGCCTCCCACTTCTTGATCTGGAAAACTTCACTTCCTAGCCATAAACCTCCCACCCACAGTAGAGCAAGACATAAAGAAAATGAGTCAAGAACTTTTCTCAAGCTTAAGAACTTAAAGAGGAACTCGCACATAGAGAAAATTGCAGTCCAGCTTGCAGAAACATCACTAAATTCTGAATGGCAAAACATTTGCTTCAGAGAAAAAGAAGCCACTATGAATTTCCACCCTTTCTCTTAAAATGTGAAACAGATTTCTTACTTCATAATAATTAGGTAGCTACAAAATAGTA
Source organism: Manacus vitellinus (assembly GCF_001715985.3). NCBI lineage: Eukaryota > Metazoa > Chordata > Aves > Passeriformes > Pipridae > Manacus > Manacus vitellinus. Next base: position 8,755,022 of record NW_021939395.1, read on the forward strand.
GTCCCATCACAGGTACAGTACCACTAAATATAAGAAAAAAAAATCTGTAGTGATCAGTTTAGCCATCAGCCTATCGCAAACAGGCTTAAAATTGAAGCAGAGGAAATTCAGAATACAGACTATAGCAAAAAAAGGTACACTGAATATTGTGTCAAATTAACAAAAACAAAACCAAAAGAGAGGCTTTGTAAATGCTCAGAGCACAAGGAGATTACTGCAAGGGCTGATCCAAAAACTGTGTCACTCAGTCCATCATGAGGCAGGGACAGACCAGATGGACCAACAGAAGATGTTCAATCAGATGGTCCCAAGCCATTATATAGTCCATGGTTTAAAACATACCAGAAGTGATAGAGATCATCTTGCTTCTATTCCCATCTGTCCCTGGCTCACTGAGACAAAGAAGCTTCAGAACCTCTTTCCAAAGGGAAGTACTGCTGTTCCCAGGCATGCAGAAAGCACCAGGTTGTAAAACCTGCAGTTACTGCTCACCTCCAGAGTAGCTTGAAACATATCGGAATTCTTGAAATAAATACATCAGAATTCTTGAAATGGAAACTTTACAGACACAATCCCAAAAATCTGAGAGGTTCTAACACTACTCCAGCCAAGGCAAATATGTGGATTCCAGCCACAGCTGAAGCTAAGTGTACCTCCTAGGGGACATTCTGAAGGGACAGAGAAAAGACTATAACTAGTTGTTGCCAATCATTTCTTTTCCAAACAAAATCACAGCTACTCTGGTTCTCCTATAGCTTTTAGTGGTCATTTTGTGCTCCACTTACACCCTCCACTGCATATCAGACTCATCCAGCACTACGTTTTTTTACTAACCCAGCAAACCTGGACTACCTTCACCACTAACAGTCTGAACTAACACCCACAAGCACAGCAGGGCTGTGGCACATACCCAACTTATTCCTTACCACAAGGCCATCTAACACGTTTTTCAGCTTCTCCTCAGTGTGCAGCTTCCCTTCCAGATTTTAGCTGTTGGCATTTAGTGCAGAACATGAAAGGTTACAGTTCACTGCTCCAAGGAGTAAGCTGCTGGAATGGAGATGCAAAAGAGACTGGAAAAGTAGCATCAGGATCACTGTCCTGTAAAGCTCTCTGCATAGACTAAAGCTGGGCTAGACAGAGCAATTAGCTTTATCCAAATTATTTTCCATGTGGACAGGGTGTATAAGAGAATGATCATCCACATAGAGACAGTTACCTCTTCTGTTATGTCCCCAAAGTCCCAAACCACCAGAGATGCATGGGAACTGGTTACAGGCTGCAAGTGGGGTATTTGTTTGAGCAGACTGTTGATGAACAGGAATTCATTTTGAGGGAGGCCATCAACTTTAAGGACAGGTCTTGTTCATTGAACAGACATCCAACAATACATCCAGTACAGGTCTCCTTGATTTTTAAATAACTTGTGTTTCTCATTCCCATCTCCTGCATCCTGAATTCCCTTTCCTGCAGCAGTTACTGTGACCAGGCTATTTGCAGTGCTACATGATCCCTTCCTCCAGCTCTCCCATCCTAATTCCTTGCAGACTGAGCTCCCTGACCTGCAACTGAGCCTTCCACTGTGATCAGCCTCATCAGGGATCTGCTGCCCTGCTGTCTAATGAGCTCAGAGAGATTCTGAACATCTTGTCATGGTTTCACTTTAACAGATTATTTCTCCTTCACTGAGATGGACAGGAGGCAGTACCTCCATAGCTGCCCTTCAGATGCCAAGGCTGAGCTGCTGACTTCAAAAAGCAAGGTTGGAGTGGATCCCCCTCCCCTTCCATTCCACTGCTCCATTTGACATTTTGGAGTTCAGAGGGCTCTGTACACCAGCAAGATAAATAATTTCTCACATGGTCAGTTGAAGGCTCTAAAGAGAACAACAAATTAACAGTAATGGATTACAAGAAGTAAACTGGGTTTTGCTCATCTGCAGCAAAGCTCTGCCCCCAAGGGACAATTTTTATAAATACAATATTGTTGATATTCAAATACTTCCCCTCAAATCCAGACTCCCACCTCTTTATCAGTGGTAGGTACAATTGTCAGTGTAAATGAACCATCATGACAATCCATGGGGCAAAGAGCAGACTGGAAGGCTCAAGACTGTCAAGCTGTTTGCATTTCTGTTGTAAACAGCTTGCACTGCAGCTCCAGAGCAGGCCTTATGTAATCTGCAAGTTTCCTATTCATCTTCATAAAATTCTAATTTTATACAGCAATAGTGTAAAGTCAGTTAAACACAAGAATGATTTTATAGGTTTCTAGAGACCTGATGTCATCTGGGAGCAGTGTACTCCATTTGTGCATTATATCTGAAAAAAGCAGAGTCAGATACAAATCACAAAGAAACACAGTGAGTGTTTTACGAGTTCATAAATCTAAGGCTATGGATATGCAGGGACCAAAATTTGAATCTTTAAGCACCATAATTTATGGACACAAAAAGATTCATTTTTACTTTTCAGTATTTAGAATGTGAGGAAAACAGGCTGCAGTAGAATCAAATATATGATGCACTAAAATAGCACTAACTAAAAATATTTTTATTATCATTGCTCTGTTGCACAAGTTCAAAGGCAGTGGACTGAGCATGTAACAGTGCACATCAATAAGAGATGCTGTGAGAACAGACACATGGCACATGTGCAGTCCCTGACATATGTTCTAGTTTGGTTGATCATTCCATAAGTTTCTTTTTTTTTCCTTCTTTATTTCTTCTCCTTCAAGAAAGATTGGGAAGAGGGAATGCACAAGAAAGGGTACCAATTCCCAGCTGGTGAAATTCAATGTTACATTCTTCATGACTGTACATTCCTCTGCTGCCTATCAACACAAGTGCTGCTCAAATAATGGCAGAAGTTTAATTAGCAATCATCTGCAGCCAGGAAGTAGGCAAGTGCACAGAGAAGCAGAGATCATGTACTTCTAAAAAAAATTTTTAGAAAAATATCCAACCTGGACACAATTTTACGTTTTTTAACCCACATTTTATCACAGCTTCCCAGCTACATCTGTCCTGCAGCAAAGCATCCCTGTATGCTACCAGTTGAATGCTGTGTCAGCCATGCTTCAGTGGGGCAGAAAAGTACCTTCTGTTTAAAGAAACTGTACTTAAAGAGTCATCTTAACAGGCAAGATTTAACACTACACTGCCCCCCAGCTTCCAGGGTGGTGTGTGACACTGTGTACTTGGAAACGCTGTCAGTTGTGGTGAAGGCTCAGGTAAAGGAGGCACTCCAGACAGGACACATCACACAATTCCACACCCGTGTGCACCTGCACACCCGTTCACATGGAGAGAAGGCACCACCAGTGGTTTAGGGATTCACACCATGGCCAGAATACAGGGCCACTTCTGGCACAGACACAGCAGATCCCCAGTTAAACAGAGCAAACACATAAGATGTAACAATCAAAGTTCTCAGTGCATCAGCTGGATGCTCAGTGCTCTGCTGGCTTCAGTTTAAACCCTAATCCAGTTTCAAACTTGAAGGCACTGAGAACACAGAAGACACATTCAAGGCCTCACCAGGCACCAGAGCAAGGGATCGACCCTGTACATCCCCTACCTTGGCCTTTGCCCCAAGCCCATTTCACTCTTCACAAGTGCTAATACTACTCCAAAAGCTCCCTTTGAGAGAGGTCAAGAATAAATCATGTGTAATCCCAGAATCCATCAGTCAGAAGCCATCCTTATTCAGCACTGCACTGCTTGGAATCAGCAACACCCTCCACCTAAGGCATAGCTCCAGGCCTCCTGAACTGAGCTCCACCAAAACACATGGAAACATTCCTCCTGTAGATAACCTGAAGCACAAGGTGTTCTCACAAGCAGGCCTAATATCTATTTGGCAAACAAGAAAAGTGACATACAGGTGGGTTCATGCTCATCTGTCACCTCAATGGTCCCTTAAGCAGCAGTTTCAGCCATGACTCCCAGCTGCTTGTTCTGGTCTTCCAGTGCCATAAAGTACAAGTGCAAAGCCAGTTTCAAGTCAAGCAAAACACAGAGTAGGGACATGACTGTCCTTAGCTGGGACCAATTAGCAAAGGCTCACTAGCTCTGTAATGACTGGGGCTGTGCCACAACTGGCAATGCTCCCTTTAAACAGAAGAACATAGATACAATCTGGATAGTCCCAGCTGCTTCCCTCCTATTTTCCATCCTTCTTTGTCCCAGATTGCTACCAGTTTTGCTCAGTTTTAAGAGATCATCCATGTTTTCCTCACTACCACTTTCACTGCAATGCCTAATTAACAGCACCTGGACAGCAATAGTAGCTTTTCTAGAAGAAAGGCTTCCATCAGTAGATCACCAAGCTTCAAACAGAAGTTTGCATCATCCCCTGTTTAGAGATGAGGAAACAGATCCAGAAGAATAAAGTGACTCATGCACCATCCAGCAAATAGCAAGATCAGATATAGAAACCTGGTATTTCCAGTGCCTCCTATACTGTGTTCCCAGGCTGCTGTCCCAGTGAAATTGCAGCTTGCTCTCTCTTCTCACAAATTAGACCATCCCCAGGATGCAACAAACAGCTTTCTCTACAATTCAAGCCTGTTCCAGTCATCACTGCTGTATGCCTTGGCCCAGGTCTCCATTAAGTTTGAAAAAGCAATTCGCATAAGAGCTAGTTTAGGACTGAAAACAAAGAAGTAATATGGAAAAAATGCTAAAATAAACTACAGTTGGGATCTTAAGTCTAAGAGAAAAATCATACACACAAAAATAAGCTTAAGGTGAAAGAAAACACACCTATATATTACAAATATCAATACATGCAGTTATACATACAATTTAATTTAGCATCTGCCCAGTGAAGTAGGGCATCAAACATTAACAATTGCCCTTCCTGTTTCAACTGCAATCCTGCTTTCAAGAGCAACATGTTACAGAAATTTTGTGTAGCACATTCAGAGCTCCCCTAGTTAAAATAAATTACATGTTTGGATTCAATTATCAGACCTCGATGAGTCATAGTCCTCATGTGGCATTTACCAAGGAAAAAAAAATCTTGGAAGCCTCTAGCACCACAAAGAAAATTCAAAGGGAGAGTGAATTCAAGCATTTGGAAAAAAAAAAAATGAGAGGTGCATTAATCAGCAGGCTCAACCTCCCAACAGCAGGAAAAAAAATTTATTGCTTGTCTCAGGCATCCTTCAATCTGACCTGCAAAGCAAGCAAATTTAAAGTAACATCCAGTGCCTTACTGAGGCTCACAGGCTGGGAGCCAAAATAGTCTCCATTATTTGCATTTCCCACACACATATAGACAAGTGACTTAACCACATCAAGGTCATTCAATAGCAAGACCATTAAGTTTTCCCCCAAAATGAGGTCTCATTATCAAGACTAATTAAAGGATTACAAAATCTTCTCAACAGTTCCAATCCTCAGCAAAGGCTTATTCATGATGAGAGCATTGTTTAGAAATAAAGGTGATTAAAATGACTAAAAGCCATTTGAGTCTCAGTGTTAAAGGTCTTCTGATTATCAACATTAGAACTATATAAAAATGCTATGATATGTGACTTTTCCATTTGCACTTTCACCACATGCTTTTTATTGATCTTCTGGACTCACTGGTTCCCTATTTTTTGCAATTATCCATCAATATTTGGAAGTCAGAGAAAGGCACAATGCTCCATTTTCCCCCAGTAACACTGGGATGTCCATATGGGCAGACTGTACCTCTTACTGGGGCTTATTCCTGCCCTTAGCATTTTACAGTTCTGAACCAGATGTGGTATCAAGAATCCATTGAGTGTTTCTCAGTCCTAGAACAGAAACAGTTAATTAGTGGCTTGTACAGGTAGCAATCCTTAGACAGCACCAGACACACGAGCAATACTTTGTGAGCTCATCCAGGATCTGAATCTCCCTTCCCAAGTGCCTGACAGAGTTAGCAGAGGAGCACAGATAAAGAATATACAAAAAGCTTGCACTCCTCTCCGGAGAGACTGCTGTTGGTTTTAGACCTCAGGAAGAGGCCTCTGATGTCCTGTTTGCAGCCTCTATGTGAAATAGAAGCCATTCCCCTTCCTCTTCTTATTCATGGCTCCACTAAAGAAACATTTCCCATGAGTTTCCCCTTCTTTGACCCTCCCACCCAACTACAAACAATGCAGAGATTTCCATCACATGTTTGAAATGAGACCGAGAGTCCTAGACTGTAAAATCATCTTCAAGACGCAAAGGGTTAAGAAACTGTGATACTTAGATAAGAACTCAGGGTCTTCTAAGTTTCTTCCTTTTCAGAGCAAGAATGGTGCCATAGCAATTAAAAAAGATCCTACAAAATCCCATTCACCTGAACACTATAAACAAGCATAACCAGCTCCCTCCTATCTCAGTCAGTCTTTGCCACAGGCCCGTGTCCCAGAGCAGCTCTGCCTGCACCTCCTCCAGGCTGTGCTCAACACTCTGAGCTTTACCCACGCAGGCAGAACTCAGGCCCCAGGCTGCTGCCATCAGTCCTCTCAGTCTCATTGAATTAGCCTGGCCACAGACGTGTCCTCAGGCCTGGAACAGCAGCTTCCTCCATTCCCACCATCCCATGGGGGATGAAATCACCTCATCCATTGAGGCTGAAGCAGGAAGGGCTATCACATCCATCTGCTCTAACAGGGCCTTTGAGAAGTGGCTCCCATTAAGGCCTTCTTCCTACAGCCCAGACGGATTACTGCCCATTCCTTCTCACTTCACAGCAGGAAACACTGGGGGAACATCCACGAAGCTCACAAGAGCATTTCCATGCCCTTGTGCCTGGGGAAGCTGAAAGCAGCCAGAAATCTTGCAAGACAACTGATAAGATTTCATGCTGCATTTCTCAGAGACATGTGGAGGGGATGGATGTGGTCTGTTTCCCATAATCAGGTGCTCCCACAGCCTTATCAAGAACACAGGGATAAATCAATTTAATTCTTGGAAATTACAGCCTTCAAAAGAAAGTACATCAATAGAGTAATAACAACGGGGTTCTTAAGTACTAAACCTGCTGATGAGCAGGGAAAATGCTGGAGAAAAGAAGCTAATCCAGAGCAGCAGGCACAGGGATATTAAAGAACAGCATGCCCAGACCTTTGTAAGGCACAGCCCTGCGGTGACAATTTGGAAAAAGGTGCAAAGCTTCTAAAAAGAGATTTTTTCACTTGTTCTCCTTGAGGGGAGATGGTTCCAGGAATGAAGAAAGACTTCTTAGGGCTCTGAAGAACATGGAAAAACCTATCTAACTGTAGACCACCTTCTAGCATGTGAAAATTAAATTGATAAGTTTGCCACCTAGGATACTTTTCATACTATGCACATCTCTGGAACAGGCTCCTTTATTCATCTTTTTCTTTTCTTCTGCTCTGCTGGGTCTCTTCCAACATCACATAAACCTTTCTCTCTGTCTCTCCCTAGGCTTTAATTCTTTTGATGGACTTCTATCTCTCTGCCTAACACTGACCTGTCTTCCCACCTTGGAGAAAAACATCCCATGGAGGTAAAACACAAAGAAGGAAGGATAGTAATGAGCTGTCACTCTAAAACGTATTTACCCCATTCTCCATGCTTTACATCAAAAAGCCACTCAAAGCCCAAGTCATCAATCAATTCTCCATTATTGCAAAACATTATAATCCACTTGTATGCTTTGCCAATTTTAAGATTAAAATTACACTGCCAAGACATTTTTATAGCTTTTAATTTTATTTTTTTAATCCATGTTTTAATACCCTCTCACAAGTCCTGAAAAGCAAATGTCTTTCCCTATTGATTCTTTCTTTCCTTCTGGCAAACATCAATTTATTTTTTCCCCTGAGTCACGAATAAATCAAAACTTAACATGTCTGTTCTGTTCCATGGTAACAGTTTCTCAGTATCAGTTGTGGCCCCACTCCCAGCTTACCAAAAGCTTCATCATTCATGACTGAGCACTATAAAGGGTGACCAAGCACCCCTCACAACTCTGCTTTTTCTCCAAAGACTGAACAAACCAACCATCTGAGAGAGTTCTATAAAATATATTAGCTGTTTTTGTTTCAGTTAATTTCGTGATTGCCTAAAGGACAAAGAAGTCCTTTTAAAACCTATATGAGCTCCCAAGAACTGCCAGTATGGCCCAGGAGAGCAGTACACCATCTGCTTTGCCAAGCCTCTCTTGAGGTTATTCCAGGATCTTGAACATTAAGACTGATCTTAATCATGTTCTTACACTTGAGCAGACAGAAGCTCCACACTGATCTCAATTGGTGTATGTGGAAGGAGTGCATTGAACACAAGTGTGAAAATACTGATATACACACACAGTTAGGGTTGGGTCAAGTCCCCACCTCTGAAGTGACCACAGTCACCCAGCTCTGTGTTCACCTGAGTAAGTTCAGGACATCACAGGGAAAACAATCCCACAATGCTTGTGAGACTTTGGACACAAAGGAACTACAACTATTACAGTTCCTTTTCTGTCATCCACTGGTTTGCCACCATTAATTTTCTACCCTTGTTAAGCACCTTACTTTCAGGTTAATTACACAGGGATTCCCAGCACTCTGACATTTTGGGGATATGGCTAGTGAGAGAGGAAGGTGGTTAAATTGTCCAGGTGTTTCTGAAGCCTAAAAAGCCATTGGGAATTTACTACCAAAAAAAAGCATGTTATTTTGTCTTCAATTGAATGCAATCTTCTGGACACCCATGGAATCCAGGCAAGTAAGACTTGGCAGAAAAGGAGTAAGAAGAGTAAGCAAACATTAATGACAAGCAAGAAAGAGTCTCTCCAAACATCTCAAGAAGTAAAGGATGTTCTTTACCCTACACAACAGCAACTATGTGCCCCAAAAGAGGCTGGGGGGTTGCAAGTCTAGAGCAGAGTAATTACATCCTAAACATTTGAAGAGATCCCCATGGAAGTTAGAGTTGGGGAGGATCACAGCCATTATGGCAGGTGTGAACTTGCCATAAGCAAGTTCTCAGCAGGTGATTTCCTCTGGAAGCCACAGAGGTGGCAACTGTTTAAAAAAAAAAAAAAAAAACAAAACAAAACAAAACAGCACAGTGGGGTTTACACAGGTACACAGACAGGCTGAGTTAAGCACAGGGCAAGGCAGCTTAAGAGAGGGGCTGGAAGACTGCCAGGAAGACAAAAGAGAGGTGGGGGGGGAAAGAGTCAAGAATAACAAACTTTCTAAAGAGCGAGTTCCTCTTGTTCCAAAGCAGATTGCTTACTGTGACCTAAGGTACTAAATAACTGCTCCAAACCAAGCTGTGTGCAGGCCCAGGGCAGTTGTGGTGGCAGTGCCAATGTAACACTCACTCAATTCCCAGGCCCCAGAGCTGTCCCACTTCCCGTGCAATAATTTGATATTCACTGGGACAGGGGGACACAGGGAGCATTCCTGCACAGGGTGCTGCATGAGCAAGGGGGGGAAAGCCTGAGCTCCGTACACAAGCTGGATTGGGATGGATTGTCAGGCACTAATGTGCAAGTTTGGTTCCTGACTGTGCAGCCCCGTCCAGACCTCAGAACTGCTGGCCCTGCCAGTAGAAAAGCAGAAACTAGGAGCCAAAGGAGTTTCTTCAGCCAAGGAAACATTGATCCCTCCATAGTTAGGCAGGAGCTGGGCAGGGATTTTAAAGGACTAAATTCTGGAGGTGAGTGTGTAAATGCAGCACTTCGATGTTTAAATCTCTTCATAGTTCTGGGTATTTAGGGGAGACTTACTCTGTGTACTTTCAGGTTAAACTTAGAGCCTAGAGACACCACAAGGCATGTCTATCAGCCACTTCTAAATACATGTATGAGTTTTACTTGTTATAACCTCAAAAAACAGCCAGAATCCTGTTACAAATGTCAGAGACAGACTACCTGCTGTCTCCCCCAAACTGTCTATCATTTGATTTAATATGGGAAACAGATCACATCAGTCTGTAATTTTAACTATGTGAAGAGTACTGTTGTCACCTGGCTAAGTACAAAGCAATGATAATTCAGAGAGGGGAAAAAAAAAAAAGTATTTTCACTGGTCACTGCAAGAAACAATTTCTTTATCTTGAATAAATATAGTGCTAGACTGCCAAAGTATGTCTGCCAGGGAGCCCAGAATTCTTTCAGAAGACATTAGACAGGCAAACCGAGATGTTTATACAACACTTCACACCTGAGGGAAGAGTCAGAGCCAATACCAATGCTTTCCATATGAGGAAGAGGAAAAAAACAAAACCCAAAACACAGATTGCTGGAGGGAATAAAACAGAGCCAGCATCCCTGGCCACTGGCTTGCCTGCTGCTAAAGAAGACATCCTCATACACTGTGTGCTGCACTTTACCTCTTCCTGGGATTTCAGAGCATTTCACTCCTTGGGGCAGCTAGGATTTTGAGATGTTTTACATCCACATTTTCAGATTTATTTTTCTATTTCTTAGCCGCTCTTGAACCAAAACCAATATGCTTTTCATCACCCACAGCAGCTCAGCTAGCAAACTCTTCACAGAAGTGACTGCTGACAGGTATCACTGAGAAGCCAATGAAGAAAAAGGTATGTGGGAAACGGGCATGAAGTATGAAATATTCAGCAAATATACTAATGGCTAGTGGAGGAAAAAACCCACTACACACAATTAAACACTAATTTGCAGCCTTCATTTTAGACAGGATAGGATAAACAGTGTTCAATTAATGCTTCAATATTTCAGCAAATCAAAGCTCTTCCTCATAACAAAAATGGCAAGTTTTACACTGACTGTCAGTTCACAAAGTTCCACTTCTTTCAGTCATAAGTCCACTGTCTTTCCGACTACTTTTCAGCTTCACAAGCAGCACAACCATGAAAGCTTACAGTCTAAGTGAAAGTGTTGAAACAAAAGGACTGTTCAAGGAATAAGGACACTCAAGCACAAGTTTGGAAAGATGAGCAGCAAAGGGGAAAAGCAACAGCAAAGCCTGAGACAAGCTGGGTGTCTGAGCAGACTGACCTTGAGTCCCTTGAGACACTCCCCAAGAAATGCCTCCTTTGGAATTGCCCTTAATTGACTGCAAAGACCACATAACCTCCCTCTAAATGATGGCAGGCTGGTTTGGAGTTCCATGTGAGAGTGCAATCTTTGTGCATGTTTGTCCTTCTGCCAAAATCACACACAAACCTACTTTTTGATGGCAATCGACCTTGACAGGGGTCTTCAAGTTTACCATATCCCTCAAATTTCATGGAAAATAATCTGCTAGAGGGAAAAAAAAAAGTGTTTAAAAAGATGTTATGGTGAATAAAGACTGTAAGAAGACATCAGTATGAGCTCAGCCTTTATTAATCAAAAAACCTTCAGGGGAAAACACTTCTTTGAGTGCCCTAACTGCAGAAAAAGCATCTCTCAAAAACTTTATCAGACATGAGAAATTCTACCTCTTATTCACATTTTTATACTACTATGAATCCTCCAGAGCTCACTCTTAGTTATAAACTCAGTTAAATCTCTTCCCATGGCCAAAATACTCTCCAACTCATTCCCACTTTCTGAGAATTTTCTGATGTCTTATAAAGCTCTACCTCACTACTGTAGTTTTAGAATAATTTAGTTAAAAAGGCAATCAACCATAAGACACAAAGCCATAGGAAATGAGTTTCATTAGTTCTGCTAGTCACCAAAGTACTTGTTTATTATCACAGAAGCAGCTGGAATATATTTGATTTCTGCACAATGTCTCAAATTTTACTCTCTAAACCAAGAACAGCTGGGACATAAGATTACTGGCAGTTGCCTGTAACATTATTAAAAAAAGGATAGTATCACAAGATAAAGCCCCAATCTGTCAAGGAAGAGCACACTGGGGGTAAGGCAAGAAATGTGCCAAAAAGCAGCCTGTAATTTTGCAATCTTTACTGGCACTCTAGAAAAAGAAATAAAAGACATGTTAATGAAGGTAGACAGGTGATGAGTGCCACGGGCATGCTGTCAACAACAGAAACATCCAGAGGACTCTAATAGCAGAGCAAGGTAAATGCTATGAGGAGGTGTCCCAAGTTATTGCTCACATCTTAGTGAACTCCCCTCGATGTGGCTCTCCAGAATGGAGACGTTAAAAGGTTGAGCTTTGCATTCAAGAATACCTGTGTACACTCTGCCACCCACACCTGAAGCAGTCTGTTCTACAGCACATCATAATACAGTGAGACAAAAGAGCTTTCCAACCCCCTTCCATCAGCCTGATGCATCAGCAATTTAAGCAGGACAGAGGGCAAGCAGTAGCAAAAACTTTATTACCAGACAGTCAAAAAAAGGCTCTGCAAGGACAAGCAAAGTCAATATAGAAAATAGCTCATCAAGGGCCAGAGACAGCCTGCATGACTGAACAGGCTCTGTGGAGGGGAGGATGATCCACTGTGACATTAGTCAGGACTTGCTCCGTGCCCTGCTCCAACACAGATTTCTGAAAGCACTGAACAAGTCATCTCAGCACATAATCTTGCATTAGACAGACATCTACCTCCCTTTCAAGTCAACTCAAAGGAAGGAGTTGAGCACTTCAGAAGCTCTCTCTGTATTCAGATTGTCATCTGTGAGAGGGTCAGGTAATAAGGACAGACTGCAGAAAAGTACAAGCCATTCAGACTCACAGCAATGGGTGGCTGGGGCTCACAGTACACTTGGGGCTCCGAGGTTTGGTGGAAGGGCTCCCCCCAGCTCCTCTAGGAAACCACACACAATTTGTATGTATAGCCAGGATTACCCCATCCCAAATCAAGACTGAGTATTACAGCTGAGCCCACATGAAGGTGGGGAGAATGTGAAGGAAAGCATGTCCAGAGCTTCCAAGAGCTCCACCATCACTCCCCAGTCATGGAAAACAGGGAGAAACACCAATATGTTTGTTGTTCAGTGGGATTTAGAGAGGTTGTTTAAGGACAGTGAAGCCACCACATCATATTACATCTCAGTAGAATTGTCTGAACTTAAAAAATAGCCTAGAAAAATTCTCACAACTGCTACTATTCCTCTTCATCCAGCAGAAGTTAATAGCCACAGTGCCTAAGTAGAGGGTATGTTCTTAATACCATTTTCTTCTCTGAACAACAAGTGTTTTTCTCTGCCAAAGCAGCAGACTAATGAATTACTTTTACAAGACTATCCTGCAGAAGGAAAAAAAAAAATCCAGTAGGAAAAGGCAGTGCCTTGGACAATAACATCTACAGCTCTCCTAAAAACCTGGACAGCCTTGTATCTACAGAGTCCCAACATCTCATACAAGTCAACTCTCTATTCCTGTATCCCATGAGATTGAGGAAGATATTGCTTTTACAAAGGAGAAGTGAAGCAGTGACTTATTCCTAGAGGGACTGGTGAGAGCTCATACCTGAAATGCATTTTGCTGCAGGGTAGTCTGACAGCACTATGAAAAGCAGGGAAAAAAATAAAGTCATCACCTCAAAAAATCCACTGAGTTCACAAGAGTGGCATGGAATAACTCAGCAGGCCTGGGAACAGAATGAGACAGAGCTGAAAAGGGAAGAACTAGGAAGGATAGCGGTTGGAACCAGGAAGAGCTAAGACTTAGAGATCTGGGGGTTTTGACTTTTGCAGAATAGCAAGCACTGACTTTGCACAGAATTTGAGGCACGTCCTGTTCTGCCTTCCACAATTCAAAGAAAAAAAGGATTGGCCAAATATTCCTGCTGCTGAGCCATACCTTCCACTACTAGGCACGGCCCTTGTTTCAAGAGTTCAAGCATGGGAAATCAAGGCTAGATGCATTTAGCTCATCTTAAGACAAGAAAAGGAAAGATTCTGGATATTAGAACACAAATTCCTCTATTGTAAAAAATCCATATACCCTCCATTTGGGCAATAGTAAATGCCTCCCATTACTACTGCCCAAGCTACTGTTGTACTTTCTCCTTACTCAACAGAGTACACGACACCTGTATAGCTCCTCTACTACAGTTAAAGCACCATAAACACAAGGGGTCTGCTTGCCAAAGAGAGTTTGCAGGTGGTATGAGCAGCACGAATTGTGGGCCAAAGCATCAGGTGTTCAAGGTAACACAACAGCCTAAAGTCCCCAAAGCCTCCTGGCTCCAGGCTGGGCTGTTCCTGCCAGCCCAGTGCCTCCCTCCCTGTTGAGCAAGCTGGCTCACCCCCAGCATGCCCAGCTGTGGATCAAAGAACCACAAATATCAGGTCAAAGTCACACAGAGGAAAGCAAGTTACCAAATAAAAAACAGTCTGTCAAAGTGTGCTGCCTCTGGTTTGGTGTTTTTCTGCCTTCTCCTCCTTCCCCTGCTTCAGGGAAAGCCAACAAGATTGCAGTTAAATTCTGTGCCTTTCAGACAAAGAGGAAACTTAATTGCAGTCTTCAGGAGACTGAATTTCTATTGAATGAGATAATGAAGCATAACCAATTGCATTTCAGTGCCAGGGCTCAGAAGGCAATTTGCTAAGATGCAGAGGTGTGGGGCAACCTCCTCAGCAGAGTGATTCACTGACACACCACAACTGGCAGGAGACAATCAGCTCAGACAGAAGAGTTTCACAGATGACAGTAAGTTTGTAAAAGGCTCCAGGTAAACTGGGAGACATATCACCACTGAACAGGTAATTAATAAAAAATTATCACTAGAATTCGCAACATACATGTATAGCAGTTTCTCTATGAACATTAAAGCAAAAATATTTACTGTTAGCATAAAACCACTGAATTAGTCTTGCAGTCTCTAAGTACCCCCTGCTGTTAGCAGTGCCTGGATTCAACAAAACACGATACTGCTCCGGACAGAAATGTCTAACTCTAGCCCTGAATAAATGGATTCTTAAAATGCTTACTAAATCACTACACAATGCCTAGTGCTATATCACAGGAAGCCTCATTTTCTACTGCTAGAAAAGCCCAGCTGAACAGCTTTATTTTTCAGAGTATTTTTGGAATGTGCTTCTATGAGCTTAAATGATGGTGTTGAGTCATAAGCTCTGGGATTCATCTATTCAGCCCATGCTCAGGTATCTGGAATGCAAAAGGCTGGAAAAGAGAGATATGGGCTTTTGGTTTTTTACCAACTCGGTATGTCCCATATTCCATCAACTATTTTCTCCATCTAAAAGCAACTTACAGAATAACTTAAGCAACCTATGGATATATCCCTTCATTTTATGTATTGCTGCAGAAACACCTGACATACTGGGAAGTCCAAAGTGAGCTCTGCAAAGATATTTGGTCTCCCACAGGAAACCAAGTTTTATCATTGGTGAAGAAAACACAGTTCTTCATTCAACTTGGAGTCAACTCCAAGTTGTGAGAATTTGGTGGCTCTGTCACTCAGGATCACATTAAATACCAGATGACCCAAATGTTTAGGAACAAAATCAAGTGCAGAATCAGCATGGACAGACTTCTAGAAGTACATTAAAAAAAAACCAGTCAATCTACCACCCAGATGAGGTGGCTGTCCCTTCCAGAATACCCACCACACTGAGGTTCATCTGACACCACCACCCTCCAAAAAAAGAGTCCCTTGACTGAAAGTAGAATGTACAGAGGAAAGAGAATTCACATCCTTCTACACAACTGTCTAGATAGACCCAGATAGTGCTGGGTCACATACCTCTCTCTCAATAAAGCAGAATGGGAAGAGGAGCAGGAAGAAAGGTCAACTTCATTTTCTGTCCTTTTCTGTACTGAATTTTTCAGACACTCCTAAAAGACAATTTGACAGAGCAAAGCCTCAGCCAGGTACTCCTCAGACTGATAAGATCTGGAGAAGATTTAAATTAGGGGAGATATTGTACAGCCTTGGTCTCAGCTGTGAGACCTCAAACATAACATCTATCATTCAGTAAAGACACTTATAAAATGGAATCTCAGTGGACATCAGGAAGAAAGGGCTTGGGATCTGTAGCAAAAGCCAATTAAACAGTTCCCATCTAAACTCTCCAAGCATCTGACATTGCAGCCAGAGGACAGTGTCTAACCACATCCACTTAAGGCAAAATGCTTGAAGCAAAATATTCAATTACTCTAACTTCACAGTGCTAACAGGAAAGGGGACTCATATCAAACACTTCTAGATACTAGAAATTTTGGATTAAGATTTTCAGACGTTCACAGTTCATTCCTAAGCAATTAAACAGCAAAATCAAGACCTTAAACCAAGAACTACATATATCAATACTCCTGAGTTCTGGGAAGCTTCTGTTAGAGATCTTGTCTGGTTTAGCTGTACAGATTTAGTACAGAGTAGCCACACAGAGCAAAAGGTGGGTAAAGACCACACACCACTGCCATGAGCAAGTTCCCAAACAATTCAGTTCCTCTGCTCTTTTTAGGCAGTGCTGCTTTCAAGACAGAACAGTTTCTGCACAGCATTATTTTATATACCACAAAGCATTGGTGGTTTTTAAGGAATTAAAAAACTTACTGTCACTAACACTTCACTCACAAGTAACATCACAGACCGTGCAATGCCACGTGCTTGTAGTGGAGAACAGAAATGTGCCAAATTCCAGTGTCATGGGTGAAAAATGACATTAACAAGGATTGGGTTTGTATCATTGCACCCATGTTTCATCCACAAACAAACAGCACAAATACTTAACATGGTGCTGCTTTGGCACAAAAATCCACCTTTGCCCTACAAGTGGCCACAGGCCAAAATCAGCTTTCAGAGGCACTCCAGCACTGGCATAAGCATGCTTCCAGTGAAATGAAGGGGAATTTCCTCACTGAGCTAATGAGAGGAGACCATGCCCAGCACCAGTCCCATCTGTACTGAGCATAATCCATCATTCCAACAAAGTAGAAAACTCATTCATACACAAAACAAATGAATATTCAGCACAACTATACATGATACTGAGTCCAGTAGCATTATCAGCTCTCTGACAGTCATGAGCACAGAAAACACATTTTTGAGGTCTACACTAAATCTGAACAGGCAAATGGCACATTATTTATTACAGTCACTTAGCTATTCAGTCCCTTAACAGATGTTTCTAACTTCTTTCATTTCTCAAAGACCTCAGCTACTGTTTATCTGTCATCCCCACCTGCTAAAACACTAATTTGCTTCCCCCAGCTTCGACTGAGAACCTTGCAACTTCTAATATCCCTTCTCAGAGCCCATTTTCTAGTTGGACAGTTCACTCCCCAGCATAATCATTTCACAGGGAAATAAAGCATGATTTAATCTGTCAGATTCATTCAGATATATTAAGGAATCTCTGCATTCCCAGGGAGTAAAAAAAAAAAAAATAAAATCTTAAACTGTTGAATGCTGAGAGTATTTGCAATAGGCAGAAGACTAGAGTATATTTGCTTTGTTCCATGTATTCTTTCCCTAGGCATCCTCTTCTGGCCACAGGCTGCTGTGCTAAATGGAAAATCGGATCTGTGTGGAAGTATTTATGTCCCTCAATGGATCTGAAATGAAAGGCAACACATACATGTTCACTTATAGTACTAGTCTTCTGAAATGATCAGGTGCACCTCTATTTTATCCTTCCATTCTGTTCGTAGACACCATATTTTCAGTGCAAAGTAATTGAGACAGAATTGTCACATATTAATATAAAACTAAATGCTAATTTAAGACTACACAAGGCAAGAACCAGAAAATAGCATTAAACCTGTAAACCTGCCCAAACCAATTACTTGCTTCTCTTTCCAGTGAAATTAATATAACAGTTCATCAACAGTATTCAGGGGGAAAAAATTCTCAGAATGATTATTCCCTTTCTCCAATTTCAAATGTTTTTTACTTAAACAGGTGGTGAAAAGTAAAGTCAAATCTGTCCACAGATCTTTAGAAAATCTTTCCTGTAAGAGATGTCATGCAATACTTGTCAACTCCCACCATCTCACAGCCAATATTTGCTTTAGCAAGAAATTCTCAGCCATACAACATCATCATTTCATCCTGGCTGAATTCCCTTCACTGTCCTTATCTCCAAGCTGCTGAACCTGCCTCACCTTTTCAGAATCTATTTATATCACATGCCAGCAAGGGAGCAGGGATTGTCAGCTCCCACCTGGGTGGGACACAGCTCTGTAGAGCCAGAGAGGACACAATTTTCACAATAGGAAAATCGTTTTCTTCTTCCAGAAGAAAAAGCAACACAAAAACTTTCATGTTAAAGGGTAAACCAAAGCAAGGAATAGCTGCTGATGCAGGGGAGAAATACACCCAGGGGAATACTTTTGTTAACAGCTCTGCAAGGAAACTTTACGATAGTGAGTGTACTGCAGAAAGCCTACACATGCACAGCATTGGCCCAGGCCTTTTTATTCCTCTTAACAGTGAAAATTAGAGGCAGGATGAGCAACACACAGACTCAAAGCATGTTGTTAAAGGAAAAAAAAAAAGTAGCCAAGGGGATTGCTTCTCCCCGACATGCTAAAGGGGGAGATGTGTTAACACTTCCAGTAATGGAGGCACAGGAGGCAGCAGTGCCTACACAACCTCAGGTGATGAGGGATTTGTTATTATGTGCTTTAAGGAGTTTAGTAAATCCCAAGTAACTTGCTAAACACAATAAGAAAATATATCTGATCAAAGCCTCAGTACCAATAGTCCAAAAGCAGAAGTGAAAATTAACTGCCATAAAGTCCCCAGCAGATTACAGCCTCACTGCTGTAATATGACAAATATATACTTTTTGATCTCACCCACTCCTCCTATGCACTGTAAAGTTTGCCCCAGCTGGCAGTATGATGGTAACATTTTCTTCTCAGCAGTATGATCCATTTACAGAACTGTTGCTTGACAAACAGGGTTAAACAAGAGGTTCAAATGTACTTATAGTATGTGTTTTGACATGTGGTGTGCAGTGACTTGAGATAAGTCATCTGTTATGCTCAGTGATGACATCTGAGTGATAGCCTTATCTTAGTGATGACATTCAAAGTAAGTTTAAAGAAACAGTCCAACATAAGAATGTAAATACCAAAAAAACCCATTCTGCTTTATAACAGCTTCACCTGGATAAAACCTAATCTCAATTATGACACTGAACCCAAGGCAGCAGAGATCACACGTGCTTCTGTGCTGTGCCAGAAGCATCCTTAATGGACACTCCCATCTAATGGCTCATTCCAGGAGTGCTCCTATGGGAAGGGCAGCAAGACAAACTCTCTCAAGGGAGGCAACCAAGAAATCTGCACATGAGACTTTTCAAAACCAGATATTTGTGCTCTTTTTCTACTCCGACAGATGCTGGGCTAGCAAGTGAAACCCCCTGTGCCAGCCAGCAAGATTGTCCTCTCTAAACCATCTACCTGCAAAGCACTCTTTGTCCCACTCAAGTCACACAAGGCAACTCTGAGGTGTCTGATGGAGAACAGACCTTTGACCGAGCAAAGCTCTGGGTGCAAACCCACGGAGGAGGCAGGTCCTGGGTGGCAGGAAATAGCAGGCAGATGCACGGTGGACAAAACAGTGTTTTGCAAGAGTCACTGGTTAACTCTATAACAGCAAAAGAAACTGTTCCTGACAGCTTTACTCTATGGCATGGAGCAGGAAAACTGCTCTGCATCTGTGCACATCCTTCTGCACCTTGCAGATCCAGCTCCATGGGTAGTAGGAGTTCAGCTTTCTCCCAGCATGCTGCAGCTCCATTACTCCACATTTGAGTTGGGCATTCAACACTATTTAAATTGGTCTTGGATACAGCACTGATAGGATGCCAGGAAGTTCTATCAGAAAACAGTTTGGAAGTGTGGTCTGCTCAGTAATTGGGAAATCTCAAATTATTTTTTTTTTGCTATTTAATCCAAACAGCAGTAGTTTAATCTTGAAATTCAAAACAACAGCTTTACCTCCCAAGGAAAAAGGTAGAAAAGATCTCACTAAGGATGCCATTCCTTATGGAATCATTCAAAACTCATACTAATATTTTCCCCTCCTTCTTACTGTCAACCAATTATGCTGCCCAATTTTAGGGGTTACTGTTAACATTGATTTTTCCATTCCTTAGTGTTTGCCTATGTAAGCTGCAGTGTTAATAACAGTAAAAAATAGGCACATGGATCTCCCTATTCCATTTGTATTTCACTAAAATACATCAGATTTTATGAATTTTCGAGCTGCAGTTGGCTACAAAAACATGAGAAGAAAACACTGACATACATTAGTTTTTCTTGTCCTAGAATACAGCAACTGCACTGCAAGTAAGCAAACAATTCTAGGGAAATCTCTCCTGCATTAATAAGAAAGATTCACTACCTTATTACTAACAATCCAAAAGCATAATTCTTGTTCATATTCACATATCTGCCAGGAATATTCAGTTATTCTTTAATAGTAAGAAGTCATTCAGTTGCTTCTGCTTTTCTCCCTAATTATAAATAATGTGGTCCTTCTAATTTTGAATTATAATAGAGGGACTGCCCAGGGCTGTTCAAATTCCTCTCTTTCTACACATGAATTGTCCTTGAACAAATGCAAGGTAGCTAATGCATCAACTTGGGCAAAACCTTCCCAGGTAAGTACCTAGGGAACACATCTGCATGTGTCCTTGAGGTATATCATAGCACCACATTTCAACAAGAAATCTGTTTGCAGCCATTGCTGATGAGGCAGTAGAATGTATTTTAGTCCATATTCCACCCTAGTCACTCCCCCTCAATATCAGCAGGGAACACTCATGACAGATATTCTACTAACATTTCACACATTCTAAAGCACTTCACTTTTCCATAGATGCTGCAGTGCATTAGGAAACATCCAAAGGCTGCAGTCTTATCACAGTCTGTGGTTGGGAAAACTCTCTTTATATTCAGTGACTTATAAAGAACAGACAGCTTCACATCACTGCTGTTTTGCACTGGGCAGAGCTTCACATTTGGAATTTATCTATACCACCACAAACCACAGCACTGAAACACTGATGAGTTTTACATCCATGACTGAACATCATGCTCTTTTCTCCATCAGAAGCTCAAAGTAATTTTTACACACATTTACTTCAAGGGTGTTTAAGTTTACTCTGAATTCAAGCTAATTACAGTTCACAGCATTTTCATTCAGTGAATCTGAAGGCTCCTTAAAAAACCTGGGTCTGATATTGAAGTCATCAGCATGAAGAACACCCACTGCCACAAAGGATAGTTTAAAGTAGGGAACACACCCTCGAAGAGATCATCCAGCCATCAGTGAAATACATCTGTACTGGGGATAAGGGGAATGAAGAAGGCACAGAGACACAAATGGCTTGCAACTGTCAACACAAAGCACAAAAAGAATGAAGAATGCTGTATTGGTATTTAATTGCATATAAAGTAATTTCATTACACACAAAGGATAAAGTATCTGTTCTTGCAAGATCTACTGTGCCAGTTTAATAAGTCATAAGTGGGCAAAGCCTCTTGCCACACAGCTGTTCCATCATGCTGGGCTGGCCTGCAGGATCGTAGGAAAACTACTCCAGGCAAACACTCATCCCAAACTGATACACCAAAGTCCAGTATAGTATCCAGGAAATGTCCACTTGATATAGCCCAGGTCCAAGAGAGCCAAAACTTATACAATCATATTCATGCATTGCCGAATCCATGTTCTCTAAATTCTTGCCAAAAAACATTTGTTCACCCTCTTGCTAGAATTTGTTAATGCAGCTCCAGCACAGTACCTGCCACAGCCATATGACTTTTGGTTGGCACAGAGCCCAGAGGAGCTCCCATCCACCACACACGTCTCCCTCACAGTACATTTTTCAGCACAGTTTGCATGCCATAAAAACAATTTCTATGTTTGTGTTGCTTTAACTTCACCTCGTATTTCAGTGACCCAGCAAATATGCTCTGCTAACTTGGAGAGGTGAGTCATCTTCCTCACTCTCATTCCTTCTACAAGGATTTTTCCTTCTCAGCTTGGCTGTGATATTCACCCCTGGCTGTCACATGAAGCTGCTCACTTCACCTACAGGAAGGTCTCCAGGCAGAGTGACAGGAGAACATGTCAGTCTCAGTGCTCTCATCCAAGGAGAGGCTCCTGAAGAGCCATCCCCTTCTGCAACAAGGTACATTTCTACAGTGGCTCAAGAAGAAGTGCTCAACTGGGATGTCCCTTCCAAATCACAGCCTAGGACAGTATAGCTTCAGGCACTTGGAGAGATCTGGATTTTTACTTGTGTTTGATTTCTGGCTCGTTTCTGACACAGATTCACGCTCTCAGGAGCAGGTAATTTCATAAGCCCTTCTACCAGATAGTAAGTAAATACATTATGGTTCTGCATGAAGGAGCTGCAATATATACTGAAAAATCAATGCCTGCATAATTCTGCAGGCAAGAACTTCAAGATGTAATTTTACTTCAATATCTTATGTATTTACATGCTCTCACTGGGTACCAATAAAGGCTTAACAGGACTCTGTTTGAATACAGCTCTGCTATGGGTATGTACATTTGACAAGTGTACTATTAAAGCAGCTTTGATCTATGTGGCCTATTCTTATTTTCTATTTAGACAACAAAGTCATAATCATAGAAAATTATGGTCAACAGACTCAAAAATACAAGCAACTGTGGGATAGCAGGCAAAGAGCCTGTGACTAGCACAGGAAATGAAGAGCCACTGGATTGTTCCCTGTTTTATCTTGACAGGGTAGCCAGTCCCCATGAAGCAAGGACCCTTTAAGGTGATCCTCCAGTTAAACAGCACTGGGGTTTCCATGCAGCAGAGAGGAAAAAGAACAAATCAAGCAAGAGCAGGGTCCCAAGCAACGCTCAGGGTGTGATGCTGGAGCACACAGACCTGGCTGCCCAGCAGTTCTGCAAGATCAAATCCCAGAGACAGAACTACAGACAGACAAGCTGCAGCCAGCTTGAACAGCCCTCCATGCCCTTGCAAACATCCCTCTGGATGGCAGGGGTATTACAATCCACTTTCCTATTGCACAGTTTTGCTGCCTATATTTTGAGACAGGGAAAGCAAAGCTCAGTGTCCCTGTTTAGGGTTATATGTGAGCAGCCAGAAATCAGTCATTTTGCCCAGGAAGAATTTGCTTGATACATCTTTTATTTCAAATCAGATTCAAAAGCTTTGTCTTCAGCTTTGAAGACGCTAAACAAGCAGCACAAGATTACACACCCGGCTTACAGAGCTTACAGGAGACTCTGTGCCTGTCAGCCATCACTCACAGTGCACCTTAGCTTGGGTGCAGCAGAGACAATATCTCAGTGAAGGCTGAAGGAATGAAAAGCAATTTCTGCACTCACATGTCTGCAAATCAATGCACCAGTCAGACTTAAGGAGAGGCGTCTCCATAACAAAAGGAGGGTCAATTTTTACATTCACAGACTTCACAGTTAAGTGCACCCAATGAAGTATCACCAGCAGGGCTGTTAACCAAGAAAACTAAGTATTGTGTTGGTTTCTTTTGCTTTTGGGAAATCTGTGGGTTTGTTTTGTTTTAAGTCTGAAGTTGAATAAGGCCTGGAAATTTCTGATGGGTTTTACTGTGATGAATGGAAGACAGACAAAACCTTCTGTGTTTTTACAGCAACTGATATAAGAGCCATAGCACACTACTGGGTTAAAGCCCAGTTTTGCACAGAAACATTTAATACGTGGAATGTGCTGTGACTTATCCCAGAATATATTGCAGAGAACTTATCCATAAAATGCTGAAATAAATGAATCTTTGCAAAAAAACCTAAAATTTTAACACATCAACATTTTACAAGCTTTGGTTAAAAATATGTTACTTTCTTTAAAATTACAAATTGTGAGTATATTTCACATTCTTCTAGCAGAAAAGAACTGCTGCTTTCTCATAAGCTTTGCACATAAGCCTTTGAAATCTCCCTGTTTGGCATCTTCTGAACACCAGGCAATTTTAAATATCTCATCCACTAGGATATACAGGTGCCAAAAGAGGATTGATTGAGAACAGAGATTGAACTGTAACTCTGAATGATTTCTCCTGTGAAGGAGACAAAAGAACAAATTGCAATACAGTTCACATGAGTGAAGCTGTATAATTGCAAAATGCAATCTCTCTCCATGGATAAGAACAAAGTTTTCCTATCAATATTTATAAGCTTGGTATTTCAGAATCTCATTAGAACATGTCTGATATCTCACAGGTTGTGCAGAAAATAAAAATAATGGCATATTTGCCATGGCTTTTGACAAATGCCAGCTTCTTTTTAAACAAACACCATCCTGCATCCAGCACCCTGTGCTCACTGAATGTTCAGGCTGATGTTCTGCTTTAGGGAGTGTTTGTTGCTGTGTGTAGCAGAGCATGTCACTGTAAAGTTCATGCTTCGAAAAAGTCAAGCCTGCCTAACATATGTTGTTCTCCAACCTAGTAAAAATAAATATTTTAGTTACTTCCCCTCTTCTACAGTCAGGCCGATGTTTATCTTCTGCTTCTAGACACAGTCTTTTCCTTTGGGCCTCTTTCATTTACACAATTTGATAAAAGAAACACTCTTCCAAATAACTTTGCTTTGGATGAAAAGCTTAGTTAGCATTTCCTTGCCTTTAGTGCAAGATCTCCAAAGCCACCAAGGAGATCTCAAATAAAAAATTAAAAGAGGCAGTTGAAACAAGCATCCAAACCTTTGTGTAACTCAGGAGAAGAACAAACAACAAACAAATGCTTTCCAAATCTACAGAAGCTTTGAGGCAGGTCACAGGCTCCTGCATGGGAAGTGTACACAGGTGTACACTTGGCTTTGCACATACAAATCAACAGTGCAGGAACAAATCATCCTGCCTTACATGCTTGCATTAATTGGAGTGCATGTATTATGATTCAATAACATGCACAAGCAACATTCTTGCACAAACAAATGATCTCTACCCTCTATTAGTCTCTTAATAAAAAAAAGAAAACCAACACACTTTTAAAGCTCTTTTTGAGCCTTAAGTGTGACAGAGACTGTACTGAAGGCCCTAAAACAACAAAACCCCTGCATTAAGGCAGATACATCAGAGGCAGCACCCAATGATACACATCTATGTTATCACTCCTGAGCAGATCAGAACAAGAGTGAGCCTTGCACATCATTCAGCATGAGGATTGGGTTAGGCATGTTCAAATCTGGGCAGGAACCGTAATGAGAATAAGGGAACTCATAATATAAAAGTCTTTACAACTTCCCTGTTGAACTCTTCCACTGTTAAAACATAAATCTTGACACAGCTTGACTTTTCAAGTTCATTCTAAAACCTGATCCTGGCTCTACGGAACAACAAGAACTCCAAATTGGATCTCCAGGACTGCTTGGCATAAAACACACTCCTCCTTCAATTTTAAACAACAAATATATTCTTTTGACCACTATATGATGAATCTTAATATTCTTCTGGGATATCAGTGTCCTCAGCAAGTGTGAATATAAGGAGCAGCACCCACAGAAAGGCTGAGCATTACATATCCCCACCTCTTCGCAGCAGAAAGTGGGCACATTCTCCAGCTGGGAACAGGTAGGAAATACTGAGCTTCCCAGTGTCAAGAGCTCTGTTCTTGTTCAGTGCCACCTAAACAAAATCTCTAATGCATGAATGTCTCTCCTTTAAAGAAAAAAAAGAGACCCTAAAAATTCCATTTTCTTTTCAGTCTTTAGAGGTGTCTTTTTAAACCTCTCAAAAATTCACAACTTTTTTCATATTAGTTTTGAACATTTTCTGCATAAATTTAAAAACAATACCTTTGTGTTTCTTGCACATTGGCAGTAAGACTAAAAATTAAACAAGTTCAGTATTAAAGTGTAGGAGTTAACAACATACCTTTAAAATAACTTGCCCCATATTAACAAGACAGCTTTGAGGAGCACTCTATGTAGACACCCTGAATAAACAGAACAGAAATCCTGTGAAAGACAACTGGCTACTTACAGCAAGAGCTGCCATGAATGTAGGAATGCAAAACTCTGTGTGCAAGTTAATGCATCTCTGGGTGGATGATCATTGTTTCTCTGGGTGGCCCAAAGTTTGGTTAAGTACTCTGCTGTGAAGTTATAATGGCATTCATATTTAGTACCTCTTAACACCTATATGGTATATAGAAATAATGTTAAATTTATACAGAACAACATCTAAACCTGGCCATCACTGCTGTTCATGACTCTATACAACACAGATATTTTAGGTTTCTGTTTAACACTGTTTAGGGAGAACAAGGGCAGGGTAACAAGGTTACCTCTGGAGAGGTAACAAGGACCAGACTGTATTAACCCAGAAACCATTAGCAGGAAAGGAACATTGACTAATTCACTGTCTTAAAGCCACTTGTGTTCAAGATGCCACTTCATTAACAAGACACACAAAGCTAGGAACTAGCTGGAGATACTTAGTACATTTCTGATGACACCCTGGTACAAATTAAAGTGCCAACTGCCGAGGAACTCTGCATAAAGACTACAACAATAAGCAGTCAGTGGTAGCCCACCTGTGAGAATCACTAGCACTGCTACAGGAATAATACTTATCTTCCCTGCAGGGGTGTTGTGAAGATTAATTATAGCTAATGTTTGGACAACACTGAACATGCAAAGTGCAATGCAAGTGCAAAGTGTTCTCATCTGTGTCCCAGTGAGGATATTTGACTCTCCACAGAGGGGGCTGTTTTGAGAGTTGGCTCTCCCACGCCGGCGTTGCTCATCCTTGTACTTTCTGCCATAGTGGCTGTTGCTTTATGCAACAATAAACCAGTAGCAGGTTTAATTGTTTGTGGTTTATAAGAGTTATGTACACCTTCAGTGCTTCACAAATTGCTAGTTTTACATGACACTTCATTTCCTTGGACACCTCAACCCCAGAAGGGTTGTCAAGCATTAGGACAGACTGCCCAGGGAAGTCACACATGGTGAGCAGACCCAGTGACAACCAACCCATGAGTTGTCAAAAATCAAACGCTCCCTGCAGCCAGGATGCAGCTGCAAACACAGTGATATCATATCTCTTGTAGTCTGCCAAAAGCACTAAGAAGGGACCCTGGAGCAGGTCACAGGTTTGCTCAGTGCATGACCAGGAGAAAGACTTCAGCAGCTGAAAAGCAGCACAAATACCTCCAGCCTTTCGTTAGCCTGGAACATGCCATGTGTGTCAAATGGATGGAAACTGTGGCATTATTCCTCACAAACTATTTCAAATATATGGCTCCTATTTTTTACTATAAACAGTTCTTCCAAAATAAAAATTGAACCTCCATCCTGTCAGCACCTCAGTGAACACAATGACTTCTCATGATTTGGTACAACTTGCAGACATTAATCAATGACTGCTATTTTTAACAGCCCAAATAATGACATGGCTATTTGGGGATCTCAGGTCCATTGGACCTTCAGAATATTTAGGTACAGTTAATATTCAATTACTGCTGAAGAAAAGAGAAATTAAGGATGAATTTCCTCTAAGAACAAATATCACAAATCACCACTCCTGAACACAGAGAACCACTCCAGTGTATTTGTAATGCATTGCCAGAAATATTTCACATCTCCCTGATATGAAAACAACAGCATAAAATAATGACACATTTTTCTCCTTTGACACAAGTGCTTACATATAAAAATCCCTAAAAGGCACAACAGAAATCTAAAACAATTCAAAAACATGAAAATGAAAAGTAAATATGAAAATAAACTGTCATTTTAGCATGATCCTTCCTAATTAGGAGTAAACAATGAAATGTTATGTAAAGAGCACTATATCCTCCTTCTGTTAGCTCCACAGAAACTGAGCCTCAACAGCAATGTTTCAGTGAAATGCCAGTTCCCCTCTATCCTCTCTTGAGTTGCCCCAGGCAGTAATTAATGCTCCTGTACAGACTCAGTCACTCTTTTTGACCAGTGAAGTCTCAAAAGCCATCCCCACTTGGAGGGTTCCTCAGAAGGAATCTCAATGCACCAAAGCAGCAATCCACAGCAATCAGAGGTCAAAGTCCCACCACATTAAGTGAAACGTGGTTATATTGTAAGGAACAAGTTGCTTGTCTACATTGAAAAACTACACATTTTCAACAATACCCGTGCCAACACTCAACAGCAGGGTGTTTGCATCCTCCTGTACATCACAAGGGCCTGTAAGCTAAAATGGTCCCAATAACACACTCACGACTTGCTGTCTCCCCCCAGAGGCTAAGGAAGAGGTAGTGAAGTCCCAGAGGCTTGGAGAAGTGACTAATCAAAGAACGAACTTTTTAAAAGGGCTTAAAGATACTTTTTTATTTCTGAATTTTCCAGACAATTACTGAGGTCAGCAACAACCAAGAAATAATTAAATGCCTGTGGTGCAGCAAAAGCCAGATTTGGAGGCGCAGCAAGGAAGAAGAGAAGATGCACAGTTCAGACACTAACCTACTGGCAGCCACCAATTTAAATCCTTTTTTCGCTGACGACTGCTGCTGTCACTCAGAGTAGACCAAGTTCCTCTGTGCAGCTCTGGTCCAGTCCTGGGGACAGCAGCAACTCTGCCCCTCGCAGAGCACTAAGCAGATAAAAACTGTGAATGCTGTAAAGAAATTCAATATCATGTCAATAGGGCACAGGAACCATGCACGGGGATGGATGTTGGAACAAGTCAGGAGGTGGCATTTCAGGAGGCAGCCTTTCATCCTGAAGGCAGAACTCAAAAGAGGTCTGAAGCCACAGTTCACAATATTTACCCCTTTTAACCTTTTTATTGAACCCACACTGAGTCATTCCCAGACAGGTTTCTCAGCGTGTCAGGTTTGCAGTGGAGAGGAGTTTGTCCCAAAGATTTAGGGAGGTACAGGATAACAAAAAGCTCATTACAAGCTGTATTTCTGTTCTTAAATATGTATACACAGTCCCCAAGGCTGGAAGGGGACATTTGCACTGGACTTGCAGATACTTAACAAGAGGCACAGAATGAAGCCCTTCCAGCACAGCTCACGGACACCAGACTCCTCCATGGCTTCTGGGTGCCAATGTTTCTCAGAGCCCAGTAATAGTTGGCATTTCCATACCAAAATATTGGCAGGCACTGTCCACCTGTCTTGAACAGTGTTTGTGACATGAAACTGTTGAAGCGATTCCATTTGAAAAAGTGACAACACTTTGCCTCTGATTTTCTGTCACAAAATTCAGGCAGCAAAGTCAGGGCACGTGATCTTCCAAGGTCTGGGAACTGTTTCCAAGGACTAGGGATGGATCCAAAAGCTATGTGAATTAATGATTTCTCTTTCCTGCAGCTTCAAGGTAAATTCCTAGATACAAACCCCACTTAGCAGCAAGAACAAATATGTCAAAACACTTAAACTCTCAAAAAAATTCTCAAAACGCTGGAAACTGAAAGGACAATCCATTAGAGGGATAGTTGTTCAGGATTTTCACTCGGGCATGGAACAAAACTTTCTCCACTAAGGACAGTTTGCAACAATTCTACGCTTCTCTTCAGCCTCCAGAACACCAGTTACTCACAGTGCTTTTGCTGGAGACTGGCCCTGTAAGCTGCCTCTCTTGAGGCCAAGCCTCCAAGAAACCATATTCCTCATTCTCTCCCGCCAGCCCCTGTTCTTTGGGGTTGGCAAGTAAAGCAAGGAACTTCTAGAGAGAATGACTGTGATGGTAACCTGGTGAGTTGGTAACTCCTGCCCCTGCATGCCATGTTTCTCCAATATAATCACTGCTACTGGCCAATGACCAGCAGCAAACTCAGGAGCACGTGAGTCCATTGGAAAGATTCGCAGTTCAGTCAAGCCTAGACTGGACTTGTCTGCACACACATCATCCTGCACTCCCATTATGTCAGCATTTGTTCTCAATCATGACAGCAGTCATTGGAATACCAATAATTTCTGACACACACCACAGTTATTGCCAGCTACAAGTGTAGAGGAAAACACGTATCCTGTGCAACTCTGGAAATGAGGGGATGGTCAGACAACATTTGCAATATCTGAGCAAAAAGCTTTCCTGTACAGAACTTCTCATTTTGTATCATTCCAAATACAACTATTTAACAGAAGGTGCAAATCTCAATCTGGTTTAATTAACAGTTACAGGGTTTTATAACAGGCATACCACATTTGGGATGACTATTCTTCAAAAAAAGCACTTTAGTAGGAAAGTGTTATTGATCTAATGGAAAGAATGACTACCCCTAAGGATTACTACAAGTAATTTAATAATAGTATAGAAAATATGTCCAATGCAGGGGAAAAAAAAAGACTCTAAAGTAGCTCAGAGCAAGCTACAAGACACTGCCAAGTTTGTCTATAGGGTCAAATCAACACATTATTTCTGTAATTAGCAGTTCTTTTTATGAAAATCAGCATCATATCTCTGAAGTTACCCACTAGTTTCACTTCTAAGGTTATTGTTTCAGTTTTTTAGAAAGCTGCTGAGATTATATGTGAATATTTCAAGTGTACTGTCCAGGCTTAGCCAAGACAAAAATGTTATGTGAAGTCAAGTCAACATTGCTTTGCATCATACTGTCCTGCTTACCAGAGAGTTGACCCAGGTTACAGCTGTATTTCAAGTCTGCCCCTATCACTTGAAAAGGACAAATTGTCCTTGGGATTTAGAATAATTCCAGAAGCAAGTCCTTCTCTCACTAGCAAGATCTGCAGGGTGGGAATAACCCAAACAAGGGTACAACTTCTTTACTGCAGATAAACCACCTGAAAAACATCTATTGAGCCACCCAGAGGGCAGAGGCACCTGGAAGAGGATAGTTTAAGCAGACAGCCTGCCTGCCACTCCAGCTGTCACCCCCTCAGGATGAAGCCTTCACTGCAGAAGCAGCTCAGCACTGGCACAATCCGTGCAGAGACACTCGAGCGCAGTTGTTGTGACAGGCAGTACCTGAACGCTAAAGGAAAAGAGGATGATGAGTTCAGAGGCTCTTCTGCTGCCTTTGGGACTGGTTATACTCCAACACATGATTGGGAAAGTCAAAATGCGTGTAACTAGAAAGAACTGCTTGCGGGTGCTCCCCTGCCTCAGTCACGGGTTTCCATTCAGCACACTGCCGGTCGAACTGCAAGAGGGTGAAGCCACGCTGAAGGCTTAGACTGCCTTTTGCCCAAAGATCTTTTGTGGAGAACCTGACAAGCATTAAGCATGCCAATGCCCCCACAAGGCAAACCCATCACTACCATGGAAAACAGTAGGAAAGCTGTGAAGCCCTGAACAGCTCTCAAACTAAAAACTGCCTCCTAGGAATTAACATCAGGTGACTCACAGGCTCATCACCTTCTGCCACGTAACAGAAGGTCAAATTTAGCCTCAATTTCAAGTGGGTATTTAGTTGCAAGAGAGCATGTGGAGCTTAAAAAGGGACTCTGTTTGCTCTTCACAACAAATAAGCTGAAAAGACCACTACAGTTTGTCTTCATTTAATTCTTAACAAAATGTCTTATCCCCCTCTATGGTCTGTACACTGGTTATCCCTCTAATCCTTTTGCCCTCTCCTAGATTGTAACATGCCCACTGCTTCCCAGGCAGGTGCTCAGAGGCCTGTCTTGAATGTGCTGTAAAAGAACTACCTGGATATGAGAAGGATAATTATCTGTCCTGTGAAAGCTTTTCTTTTCACTTACATTGCAGAAGCATCCAGAGGTGTGAACCGTGAGTAAACTTTCCTGTTACTAAAGCCCACAAAACAGATAATTCTCCACAGAGAAGCACCCTGTGCTAACACTGAAAGCAGAAAAGAATAGAAACAGAAGAAAGGAGCAGAAATTGCCCAAGGTCATGTGGATGTTTATATCAATGAAAAGTCTGCAGCTAGATCTTACAATTTCCACTTAGGTGGTACCCTGTAAGATCAAGTGTTGCATTCTACCAAGTATTCTACTACTGTTCCTGAGGATCAGTCATATTTCTTGTGTACTGAATACTTCAAACACTGAAAAGCCTTTACTAAGAAACCTTGAAAAAGTGCCACGCAACCAAACCTTCCACAGAGAGGCCTCCCATTTGAAACAACGGAACCACATATGTCCTGCTGTTCTGCACCAGCTCCCACTGCTGATCCAATATATACACAAATGTACAGGAATAAGCTACAGCATGAGCTATCTTGGTCTAAAGATGAGCTCATTCTGCTGAAAGCATCGTGTTTTGCAACCCAGCCTCTATGGTTCAGATCTCAGTACCACAGATAGATGCTCATGCAAACCATTCCAGCTAATGAAAATAGAGCTGTTCTTGGGAGCCTGATGGATGCAAGTTAGGATGACTAAGGCTGTAGCATGCTGTGAACTTAGAATCTGACTCTTAAACTGTGTGGTGTGCAGTGTGAAAGCCTATGATGTCTCAGTAATTGCCAGAACAAGTAATTGAGTTTTCATATTCTGAACTAACCCTGCCTGAGGATTTTAATACTCTTCAATTACAGAATCCCACCTCTTCTCCCCAGACCCCAGGGATTTGATATTATTTAAATCAAATTAAAGGAAATACTCTACCCAGAACAACCCTGAGCCTCACGTAAACTAACAGGAATCATAATTCAGACCTTGCCTCATACACATTCAGCGAGACACAACTTTGCCCGACCCACACCCCCTCCAGTCACTGCCAGAGCACAAGATACTCTTTCATTAAACTGTGCAGCACAAAGCCTCAAATCAGTGTGTTACCAAATCCTGCTGTCCCCGGGAACACCTCACTTTGCTATAAGAAAATAAAGTGAACAAAACATCTAAAGCTGGGAAGGTGGGCAGTACACTAGGGGAAAAACATTCAAGTTTGTATGCAAAAATATGCAGACCTAGGCAAAGGTTTCATTTTCCCTGCAACACAGCCTTGTGTCAGACAAAGGCTGGCACACACATGAGCTTTGTTCAGGAGATTCCAGAGGAATTTTGACACTTACTTCCAGAGGAGTGCAATCCTACCTGAAGACCTGTGTGTCAGCAGAAGGGAAGCACCCTTCTATGGAGTGCTTGAGCATGATTGCATTTCCATTTTATTAGAGATGTCTGTGCCTGCCTTTCACTGAACACCTCACCACTTAGAATGTCCAGCTTCCAAAAGCAATTTTCTTGTACTGTTTTTATTGGGTCTGATCCAAAATCAGATTTGTTTGTTTGTTCTTTGAAATGAGGTAAATTAAAGAAATACTACAGTACTACCTTGAGTTACAGGCGGTGAAACAGCATAACATACATCAGTAATACCAAGTTACAACCAAGTCTTAACTGTGAGTCATTGAGTTATGAAGAATGGCTGTCTACTGACAATCTTCATATATTCCATAGGATTATCTTCATCTCCTTGACACTGAAAGAACTCCTGTCTCAAAGAGGTTCTTTGACATCAGCTCTGAAGGGCTCAGGTTATACACCTCCTGTGACAAGTAGCACAGCATAGTGGGAACAGATCTACAGAGTAAAATAGTCTGTGCTAAAGACCAAATTATTGCATTATACACATTTCTTGGAGATTTCCCTTCAGCCCAAATCTCGTTGACCCCAGTGAAGGACAGGCCCATTGGTCATCTGAACATATTAAATGCAATCCTAAATTGAATGAAAGTGAACTGCAGAACACTAGAGAAATCCAGGTTATGTGCTCCAAGACAGTGCCACGATGCAAACAAAAGTACTCTAACCAAGGACAGTTCAGAGACAAAATTCAAAAATACACTTAATTGAAGCTAATGTAGAAAGAGAATTTGCTCTCCTGCAGCAAACACTTAAATATTCAGCGTATCTGAACCTTGTATACCAATTCTTGCAGGAGACAAGAAAAGTACAGAGCTAATGGTGTTCCTGAGCCTCCAAGTTCTCCTGAGAGGCACAGGTTTGTACTCTAAGAAATTTCTTCTGGGTTACAGCGGTCCTAAGATCCCAGCAAAAAAGATCCTATTTCAGTTGAGTTACAGACATGAAGATTGTGCAAATGGAGACCTGACCAGGTGTGATTGTAGGAGGTGCTGAATCACAACCATCTCTCATAGATGATTCTTAAATGCAGAGTAAATTCTTCAATTCAATCAGGATGCAATTAGTGTTTTAGGGTCAAGATATATCTTCAGCAATACACTTAACTCAGCAATGTCATTCCACAGAGTGCTGAAGTACACATGACCCTCAGGCTAAAATTACATCTCAATCCAACATATAACTTGAACACAAGCTTCCTACAGGGACCAGGATCTACAGCAGTCCAAAGCTTGTATATAACCCAGAAGTCTTTCCAGAGGGAAGCCTTTTCTCCTTATTGTTCTCTTTACTGTGAAGCATTTCCCTTGGGAGCTGCTCTGCACAGAGCTCTAAGTCAGCCTTCAACTGGAAAGGACTCCCAGTGACAGAAGGTTGGAGCAGGCAGAGCTCAGTGTCTGCTCAGACAGTCCTCACAGGGCAAAGCCACTCCACTCCCATTACTGGCAATCAGTGGCATGGAAAGAACAGTCTCTGCACAGTGGGTTTCCCACCATCCATTTTGAAAGATATGCTTTAGAAATCCTTGAGCTGCCCACATTTAGACAGCAAGACTGGACCCTGCCCATTTATTCTGTCATGATAAATATTTTTATGAAGGTATATAAATGATGATAAATCTCTTCTGTTAGCAGATTTAATTATGGGGTTTACATTAATAAAGGCTCAGGCTTTTACTGATATGAGTAGCATTTCCTAGCATGCATTTGAATGAGAAAGTGCAGAAAGATTAGAAATTAATCTTTGAAGTTGACTAAATAGTCAGCAAAAGTTCCTGTTTTCACAGCCTGCTGTAAAGTTTTTGATAAATTATAAAATCCAGCTTTTTATGTCCAACCAATACAGTGACATTTGAACTGACTTTAAAGGATCTCAGACATCAGCTAATCCAGCAAAACCAACAACTGCCTTCTCCTCTAAGTAAACACATATAACTTTTCGTGATATGAAAACAATCTGTGCCTCTCTGCACCTCACATGGACAGAGACAAATGGGGAACTCTGAAAGCCTTCAATACCCACCCAGTCTCCAGGAAAATCCAGCTGCACAGCTCCCAGAGCACATGCTTTCTCAGTTCTTGCCTCTAACACACTTTATTAAAAGATACCAGTCAAGACATCTCCATTTCCAATACAGATTTAAGCATATATTTCCTAAAAAAAAATTTTGCAACTGATTAGGACAAAATGTGACTCCTCTAGGACTAAACACACACACCAAGAGATAAGAGATGCCAAGTTAAAGTTCTCAAGTCCAGTTCAGGCTGACAGAGCTGAATCTGTTATAAGCTAAATCAGTGCCTTAACAAGTGGTCTACTGTTATTACTTCAGATAAGCCACCAAGTTTAAATTTAGAAATGGCAGACTGCCATGAATCAAACAATGAAATCTTCCTGTTAAAAGGTTCTGGGCAAGCTTTAGTCTGAACTCCACATGGGCAAACACTGCTGCTTGTGGCAAGCTGTGTTGATCCCACAAATATCAACAGAAACACAAATGCAGGATCGAGATTTTCATTCGTCAGAGACTGGGAGGTCCTTGTGCATCATAACCAGTCTGGTCAAAGTGTTGGTCTGCTCCCATCCCCTGAAACCTGCTCTGAGGGACCATGGGACCCTTCATTTGTCAGTCCTTGGCTGACTCATCATCATCTTCAACACTGTGGTTCATCTCCCACCACTACCATTGGACAGTAGCACCAGGGCCTTTGTTTTCATGGCCAGCAAAACAATAGATGTTTTACACCCCTATAAAGGCAGCAGCCTTTACTAGGAGCTAAAC
Organism: Manacus vitellinus; assembly: GCF_001715985.3. Lineage (NCBI taxonomy): Eukaryota > Metazoa > Chordata > Aves > Passeriformes > Pipridae > Manacus > Manacus vitellinus. The sequence goes on from NW_021939395.1 coordinate 8,790,648, forward strand.
TTTAGCTGGCCTCCAGCTGGAGCCTTCTCCCTGCCTGATATTTATCTCTCTTCGATATTTATAGACAAACATATCCCCCTCTTGGCCTCGGCAATACTATGCTAAGCAAACAAGACAACCTCTTCTAGTCTCCTCTCATAAAGTAAGTTCTCCATTTTCCTTATCACAGTAGCAAGCTTCCTTTGCACCAGTTTATTTCCCTTGGACATGGGTCATCAGAACTGTACACAATGTTCCACAAGAAATCAATTCAGGTCCTTGTTAAGTAGCACTTATGCTCTCCAGTGGAAGCAGCTTTCACTGATACATCACAATTCTCTCCAATTCCTGCCCCTCAGTCTCCTGCAGGTTCTCCATTCCCATTTTTTCCACTCCTGTTCCCTCAAATGCAAAGACCACAGCCACCATTTCCATGCCCAAGGCACAGGTCTCCTGAGGGCAAAGTGAGCATCTCAGGGAAGGCAAAACTCCGATGACATTCCTTATCCTGCGATAGCCAGAGGTATTGGACAGGACACCAGAGGTAGAGTCCTGTCCCAGTTGGAATTCTGCAGTGTTTGAGCACAGTCTGACCATATTTGGACAAATCTTCCCCAGGAACCTTGACAAAAAAATTGCAACCAGATGATTATTTTTCTACATCCCCTCCAGCCATAGAAATACAAGACAAGTAAAAGGACTGTCCTATCTGTAACATTTCTAGAGCTTCTTATCCAGAAGACTATCATCTCATTTCTTTCACAAGAGATTTTTAATGTTTTTTGTTGGAATTCCTCTTCTCTTTCAATCACAACTGGCAATATTATTGACCTGTTTAAATTTTAACTAGAATGCTGAAGAAACACTCTAAAATGAATATGTAACAACAAGCACTCTGCAAGACTTTACTTCTGGCACTGGGCAGTCAGAGCATGTTGAATTCAAGTCCTACTTACACCTCCTTCTATTAACTGAAAGACTTCACTGGCCAGTGATGGATGCAGTTGTCTGGAAGTCCATTATACTATGCAATCCCTGCTATCTTGAGAAGTCAGGCATAGGAGTATAAATTAACTGTGTTTCACATTGTAATACATGCAGCATCCCTAATTTGGAAACAATGTGTACTTACTACTTTTGTTTTAACCAGTAGCATTCATATAACAAAAAAAAAATTCATCTCCACAGTTCAGCAGATGCTCCAACATTTGATAATTTTACTTCACCTTCATTTTCAAAACATATTTTCGGTTTGGTAAAGAAAGAATCTAATTAAAATCCTCAGTGCCCTTCAAAACTGACTTTAAAAAAAAATCAGGGCTTAGTGAGATTATATAATTAAAGGTGCTAAAAAACCTACATTTGTTGTTCAAAAATCACCATTTTCTGCAGTCATACCCTTCTGCTTTCAATGGAAGCTTCCACTGAGTTTCAGTTGTCCCACTGAGAAACATTAATTGAACTATACAAGTCCTTGGTAAAAATACTTATTTACAAACTCAGGAAATACTGAAAAGCATGCAGAACTATTCTATGCTTCTCATGAATACAATAGGGCAACCTGTCATAAAAAAAAAAAGCTTCAAATCTACAGCACATATTTACAAGTCTGTAATTCAGTTTGGGTTTTTTCGTGGAAAGATACCAGGTCACAGAGGGAATTTCATTATAAATGAGGAAAAACGGGCTTTTAAATCAGCACTATTTCATTGAAGGATCCTGCTCTTTTCAGACATGGAGTTCCAGTTTGGAAAGCACTTTTTTTCCCATTGCAGTAAAAAGCCTGAATCAAATGTTGGCTGAAACCCTCGCAGCAGGGCAGTCAGCAGCACTGCGCCAGTTAAACACTGACATCTACAGTCGTGTCTTGGGAAAAAGATCGTCTCTGGAGTAGGATCCGACAAAACCATCGGCCCCTACTCACACCCAGCGGGCACCTCCCGTTCCTAACGACCTGCTGGGAAACTCGCTGCACAGACTAAGGGTCGTGCTGTGCCACCAGACCTGCCAGAGCTACTGTTTGGTGTTAAGAGGGGAAGGACAGACACACACGGAACAACCACCACAGGCAGGAAAGACACACAGGGCTCAGAGTCAGGTCCGTGGTTGCATTTTTCAGCACTTCAACTTCCATCACTTCAACTGAAGTTCACTCTGTGCTGGCACTGGCAAGAGAAGGAAACAGCTTGTGGTTTCTACTGCTCCAAATGGGTAGGGGGTGGGTAATTATACTGTTAATTAGACCGGTAATTGCAATTAAAAAGTTAATTTGATAACTTAGATAGTAGCTAAGCCACATGCTGCCAACAAACAAAACTGAATGAGAGGTATGAGTTTAACAACATTTCCCGCTGAAAAAGAAAAAATGTTCACAGTCAGAGTACATCTCTAAATTAGATGACTAACACTAGAGCTTGGCCTTGAATTTTCCTCAGGTGAGAACACATGCCTGGATCTGCACAAATCCTTCTCAGATGCATGTCTTTTGTTCCAACTGCTGCAGAACAAGCTCTCCATTTTTTAAACTATCCAGGAAAAATGAAGCTCTAAGAAGTCTATGGCAACAGCTATTCCCAGGCTCTGTGCATTCATCCCGTGCCATACCTCCAACTCCACTGTCAGATCACCAGTCCTCACTTTGTCACTCCAGCACAGCATGGAAGGATCACAGAAGCATCAGAGAAGTTCACTCCTGCTAAACTCCAGTAGCTGACACTGCACTGCTGCTCGTCCACAGTCCACACACACACACCCCTCAAGCCATCTCTCCATCCATGCTTTCTAAGGTTGATTTTATTAGTCAGTGCTCGCTCACATTGAAGGGATCAGCGTCTCAAGGGTGACTTTAAACCTTCGGAGATCCAGTTCCTTCAGAGCAACCTGAGCTCACTTTATTACACTCTCTTCAGTATTGCCCAAATGAGAAGTCTCAGTACTCACAGCAGAGAGGAACAGTTAAGTTCCCCCTGCTACATACAGAGGGATACACATAAAACTCATGTTAGTAGCAGGGAAAGGGAACAAACCAAATAAAAGAACAATCCCATGCATTAGAATCTGTGTTCCCCACTTGAAGAGGACAAAGCTGTAATTCTCATGTGAAAATACAGTATAAAAGATGAGAAGATAGTCATGAAGGCCAGGAGAGAAGAATGATGCATAGATGGATGAAGAGAATCAAGTAAGCTGTCATTACAAGCAGCATCTTACCACGAAGAACTTAAGCCCTTAAATTCTCTCAAATTGGAGGACATTCATCTATTCTCAAGTAATATCCATCTCATTAGGGAAGGTTCTATTAGAAATGAAGCTCTCACACCCTCAGCTTCATTGTTTTTCTCTTGCCCATTAGTGAGAGAAGGTTTTAGTACCCTAATTTTCTCTGTTGATGGACTGGATTTTCCTGACTAAACCAGTCAGGAAATTCACTTTTCCAAGCCTCTTTTCATGCATGTAATCCCAGGCTACTCTAACCATGTTATTGCAAATTGCCCTTACGATCACTGATTAGATGCAGGACAACTATTGCAGAGCAAGTCACAGTTGAGTCAACCAGCACCCAGAACAACTGTGTGTTCCAGTTTAGAACCAGCTCTTCACTGTCTCAGAAGTGCTTAAACTTGCAAGCTCTGTCAGAGTTCACCACCACTTTTCTTACTTTTATCAGTTATCCTACTTTTATTACATGATGATAGATCTTCGTTCATAAACACCTTGCCAAAAATTTCATCTCACATGTTGAGATTTTCCATTTAATTCATTTTGCTCTTACACCCAAGGGTCTTGCCAGTTGTCACCCAAGATCATCATAAGCCTGCCCATCCACTTATCCCAGCACTGGCATTCAGTTATCACCCCCACAGGGTTTATACCAGTCCTGTATACCAGTCACTGTCATCTGGGCTAGGGGATGTGGCAGCACTCCTTGGATGGTAAACAATGGCTTAGCAAGGGTGTCAGGAAGGCTCCAGAGTAAGCAGTTGCAGATACCCAGGTTCTCAAAGCAAGCAGAGTTAAGAAGTGGCTACAGAAGGTTGTAAGGCCACTGAAAAACAGAGTTGTGTGCTCTCCTTTTCTGCCATAATACATGAGTAACATTTCCACATTTACTACACAGCTCCTCGGGGCACAATCCTAAACCTTGCTTTGCAGTTACTCCCATCTTTTGTCCCAGGGCCTGGGCACATCAGGTCCCCTGAGATCAGTAAGGGAGAGATAAGGATGTTTGTGCCAAATTTCAGGCTTAATTCAAAACAGGAGTGCAGAATAGAGATCAAGTTTAGTCTGCTTTCAAGACTATGCCTCAAAATTAACTCATTTTTCTCACATGTTACCCAGAATATCACAGACTGGAAAGATAGAAACAGAGCAAAGGGAACCCAAATTTAGAAATGGCATGTCTTAAGAATTTCTTTGTATTGTGGTTTTTCATCCTAACTGCCAGTGTTGATCCCCTTACTCCCCAGCCTCCATGCATGGATCCTCTCTCTCTGAAAGAAACCCTTAAGTGGAGAAGTCATTTCTGCAAAGTCCTCAAGAAGCTGCAGTTCTTCGGTTTCCCAGTCCTTCCACTCTCAAACAGGGGGAGTCAAACCTACCTTTGGATTAGGTGTGCAAATGAAGGATGACACAAATACCTGCCTGTAAAATCCAACTGTGGTAGCTTTGAAAAGGTTTCATGTGAGAACTTCCATTGGCAAGAAAAGCAGATGACTGCTTTTAAATTATCACTCATGGACTACTTTGGAAAATAAACACTCACCTGTATTGTTTATTTTAAGTACTGGAATATTGGTTCTTTAAAGGTTTGTGCTGGGTCAAATTATTATACAACTCACTAGAACATTAGCTGAAAGAAAAGTTTCTTTGCAGTGTTAATACCAAACCATATCTTGTCATGGAGAAAGATATTTTTCAGAGTTACTCCTTGAAAACAAAAACTGTCAGCTAAGGCCAGTAAATAGGGAGTGCATTCAAAGGATGAGAGGAGGAGAACTCTTAACTGCAAATCCCTGGACTACTTCTATCATCACTCAAAGGAACAAAACCTATCTGGGTGTTTATACATCACTATAATTTATTCAGGGAGGTGGCAGGTTTTACACTTGTATAGTCAATTATAGAATGCTGTATTGCTCGTCAGCAGAAGTACACACAACATAAGTTTCAAGAGACCATTATAGAGCTCAAATATGCTCACAACTAGTGATCTCAAGCCTGTTATTACATCCTTTCCCATTTTTCCAGCCTATCAAGTCACACAAAAAAAAATCTTGCTGCCGTTAAAAGAAACAAGAAGAAAAGATAAGATGCAGTGTTTTGTAGAAGAATTTTGACACTATTCCCCCACCCTCCCCCAAAAAAGAAGTTTTCCAACTTACTAGTAAGTGACATTTCAGCTTCTATTGCAAAGCATTTTCATTTAGCTTATAGAAGACAAAAGCCCCAAACTACTTGCCTTTTACTTCATCTCAGGTTTACTTGGTTATTCAATCACATAAAGTTGCCAGAATTTGTGTGTTTTCAAAAAATATCAGTTTTCAATCAAAAACCAACACAGGATCATGGGAGACATTGGAAATTGAAATTTCCTGATGTTTCTATAAATTTAGTGGTTTTAATTATCTCTAAATGCCAGAAAATAATGCTAGGTGAAGGCCTATTATTTATTACATTATGTTGAAAGCCTTGCTGTTTAGAGATTTAGGATATGAGACTGAGGATAATTGATTTTTGAGGGACGGGATATTTGTAGCTTGACCAAGGTTGGCTTTACCTTTGTCCCTCAAGACTTACATCACAGCTAAGTTCCCCCTCTCAATTGTTTTCCAGCTCAGTTTATTGTTTCTTAATTTCCTAACACCAAAAAGGGTAGGACACTCCTCTCCCTCAGGCACTGAGTCCCTCCACAGACACCTCCCTTATCACTTCAAAAGGTAGTCAAAGGAGCAGGAAACACAAATGTCCCTTTACAGATCAAAAATACTGCTAAAAATTAATTCCCTTTAATTTGCAAGACTGGTATTTGCAGGCATCTCAGCATATGCCAAACAAGCAGAAAAATGCAAAAAAGCAAAACACCCTCAAAATAGATTTGAAAGGATAAGAAAAACTGTTGTCATAAATAATGTAGGATCCAGGGGAGTCAGCTTAGAAACCACTACTCTGAGCAAGTCTCCAGATGTATGAGGAGGTCAGGCAATTACATTCAGTTCTTGACTAATGTAACTGGTGTGCACAGCAAACCCAAAACACAAACTACAGGCAGAGTTCTAATTGCCCTGATTACACAGCTTTACAAGAAGCTTCCAACAAAATAACATGCAGCAGTTTTCCTTTATTTATATCTGACACTGAAGAACATCATGGGCAATCCATTTTTAAAATCCCCACTAAAGAAGCTATTAGCAGAAGCAAAGAATAATAAAAACAAGAGATGGGAAAACAGTGATCTAGTCGGTACCTTGAAGTATATCCTGTCTGTTTTAATGTCTCTATTTTGCTTCCTTTATGAAGGTGTAGGTTTTTTAAAAATGCCCAACAGTTTTAATGGCAAAAATAGCAACTTGATATAATTTCTTGATGACATAATGTCACAGTGAAGATCTTTTTTGAGATATAAAAAATGTTTTCTCTCGCTAAATAGGCTCACAAAGAAGGGTTTGCAGCACAAGCATTACCCTCTAACTTGAACTGAACTTCTTCCACTGTTACTGACAAAAATGGCAACTTAATCAATAGGTTATATTCAACTGTCAAAGTCTCTCCCACACTTACATTTTATCTCCCTCTTCAATTGTTAGAGAGGAAGGAAAAGTGAGTTACCTAAATCAACATAAAGCCAAACACTGCAAGGGCAGGGGAATTTTCTACAGCCTGCAAAGATGAAACTCTCCCCCAGCTCTCTTTGTGCTGTTGTGCAAAGGAGAGGTGTGCAGGGAAGCAACACTTTCACCCTAACCCCACATGCTTCCAGCAAGGGCAGGTCACAATATTATGTCTTGCAATTCTTCTGCACTAAGGGATCCCTTTCTCCACCACTGAAAAAGGCCTGTTTCATCTCTGAGCTCAAGAGCTCTGTCTGCATGAAGTAATTCATATGTGCACATGGACCAGAACAGGTACACAGAAAACACTGAAACCTTAAAGTTTTCAAAAACTATTATCCATCTTTATCAATGTCTTTCCCACTTGAAAGGTATCCTACACCACAAATGGGGATGGACTGTGCTAAGAGTCAGTCTTCTTCTGCCACTTTGGGAACTTACCAGTGCAAGTGCTGACTACTCCTCTTACCAATAACATTGGGTGGATTCCTATTTCTTTCACAGATTTGTGACCCTCATGTTGAATTATGTATCTTAATTGCCAACAGCATTACCTGGCCTATGCAATCAGTCTTCATTAAACACCATCTCTTTTACCACTTTAACAGACTGACCAGTGAAATACTGACTGGTACTTGCTGATAATTTGGAAACAAGCAAAAGGCTAAATGAGAACTGGATCAATATGCAGATTCTGACCCCAGATCAGCAAAGCAGAGCTGGCACAGCCTGGCCTCCAAGCAGAAATCACCTGCTGGATCAGCAAAATCTAGGTGGAAATTCCTGATCCATCAAGCTTCTCCACGAGTTGGACAAATACATTTGGCCCATAGCTGATTTTCCCAAATAGTATCTGGGTATTTACTGGAACTTTCAGGTGGCTCACTCCCACAGCCAGGGGCAAGGAAACACAACCTCCTGAGACATTTTAAATACACCTGGGTATTGATATGCATAACTAAGTAGCCAGATATAGCTAGTCCTTAGTTTCTCTCTGCCTTCACTGTCTCCCACTGAAATGAAAGAAAAGCTGAAAATATGTATATATAGAGAAAAACAGACTGAACCAGAAGCTCTGCTGGCATAAGTCTGGCACACATTTATTTGGCATAAATTTGGTCCAGCAGATTTGTTGTCTCAAAGCTTAAAATACACTAAAAACAAAGCTGCAGATTCAAAGCTTCATACTTCATCTTTGGAAGCCTGGGGTAGTTCTGGAGAATAGCTGTGAAAGCTACAAATGGCAATAATACATTTTTAATAAAATTGCTGTTTTAAATCATTTGTTTTTAACATCTATTTTGCAAGTCTCAGAGGAAACCAAAAGCCATTTTGTGGCAGCTTCCTCATTTTTATATATTATGAAGAATGTCCAGCTATAAATACTTGTTATGAATGGAGTTTGGTACTGAGGACAATAGCTGTAAAATAATGCCTGGGGGAATGAAAAATGTACTGAGGGTTTGATATAATGCTGACAGGCAGAGGCCCAATGCATTATTTCAGCATCAAGGTAACTTTTCTCTCCCAAGGACAATATTTTACACAGTGATTGCTTGAAAAAACCACCAATATTTCTTTTATTACACTAGTTGGTGTTTTTTCCCCGTACCCACATATTGAAATTACTATAAATCCTATTTGCTTTGGGGAACATTACCCATTTCATTTATTTAGGTGATATGCTATTTTTTTTCCACTCTGCTTCCCAAGTTTTCCAGAAAACTCTGCTTATTAAGTTGTTTCAGTCAGTTAAGGAGCAGAGGGGAGAAATCAGGTGCTCTCAGCACAGCTGTAATGATCCTGACCTCCAAAGAGATGAAGAGCAGTACAGTACATGAAATCAATAAACCCCCCAAATGCAGTCACAAATTCTGCATGTGATGTAGATCCTGTGCAGCAAATTGCCAGCTGTACAGACAGGTTGTTGTGCAGCACAGACACAAGACATATGCAGGAACCCTTGTCTTTCCAGAAACACTGGGAAAAAAATTACACACACACTCTGTTAGCACACCACCTCAGCAGTGCTGTGATTCCCCACAAAGGCAGGACATGACACCACCAAAAGCAACTTGCTCTGTGCCCCAGCAGGAAACCTTTCAGACACATGCACAGAGCTCCAGCCTGGCCATCACTGCAAAGGCACACACTGAACAGCTGTGGCAGCAAGTGCTTTTAGACAAATTTCCAAATGCAAGAGCCTTTAAGGGGAGCTTGGTCAGCACAGTGCTACTGCCAAGGAAGCAGAGAGCACGCTGGCACACTGTGCCAACTGGACACTACAGGCACCCTGCACACTCCAGCTGCACAGGGGGAGGCTGCTGGACTCAACCACACTCTCCTCTCACCCTCTCTGAGTCCAGGAGCTGCAGATAACCTTTGAAAGCTTTCCTCTCACCCTATTTCCATACATGAAAGCTTTTCCTAGCTCTAAGCACTCTTCCAACTGTAAACCCATTTTCTTCTATTCCCTTTTGCCAGTGCTGAAACACACGGACATGAAGGACATGGAGCAGGTCTAAGGGCATTCTCAGAGCTACAGGTTTCTCTGAGAAATGGCTGCCAGGCTGACTGGGAAGATACAGAGCTACAGGGGCAGTAACAGGGGCAGTTGCCATACAGAGCTTACTGCAGCAGGTTACTGTGCTGGCAGGGAGCAAGAGCACTAGAGAGTTTATATTTGCCAAGGTTTGTTATAATTCTCACTGTATTCTAACCACACAGAACAAACTCCCTTGACTAGGTTCTGTAAGGCTGCTGCATCTTGAGTTTTAGTCACTAGCTCATTATGCTGTTAGTTTTCAGCCAGAGCAATTCCTGTTAGTCCTGCAGGAGTGCAGCTCATTCAGACAGTTCTGAAGAGCCCCTGTGGCCCAATTTACCAAGGAAAATTTCTTAAAATACATGCATTACTGCAGCACCTAGAGCTTGAGCCAGCAGAGACTAGAGACTGGCATACAAAATGCCCAGAGAAAATAAATGATCATGAAAAGCTGCACAGGCAAGCCCAGCTAAGAAGAGGTTGAGGACACACGCTAAGCCACAGAACCAACACAGCACTGCTCCTTCTGGCACAGTGAAGCGCTGAATTTGTCATCTATGTGTCTTTTCCATTTTCATCACCTGCACAGTAATGACTGTCTGTCTAGGCAGAAATGACAGCAACCCTGGTAACTGTCACCAGAACATCGTGGATTGAAGCAGGAATGAAGATCCCACGCTCTGGGCTATTGCTTGCAATGGCACTATGGCCAATAAAACAAATTGGGACAAGAAAGATTGAGTGCTTTGTTTGATCAAATTACAAAAAAAAAAAAATAGCTGAAGGGAACACAGGAGATGCAATATCTTGACTTCCATCAAACAGTGCCTCACAAAATCACTAAAATGCTTGAACCAAATTGGTTTGGACAGAAGCACTGTCAGATGGTTTGAAAGTTAACTGGAAATCAGAAGCAGTGAACAATGTTGGGAAGTGGTGTTTTGAACAAGAGCATTATTTGTAAGCATGCTCCCACAAAGATCAACATTAGACTCCATTTTACACAACACTGCTGCGGAAGGATCTGGAAAAACAAATAAGTAACACAATAAATTTCTGAATAGTAACTGCACAGAACAAAGAGGAGCCAGTTGGAATTGAAAGTATGACCACACAGTTAGTAACACAACAAACCTATACTATTTTAACAAGTATGAAAACATTATGGCAAGAAAAATAGTGGGAAAGCAGTAAAAGCAAGAGATGCCTTGTCATTTGGCCAGCAGAGTAGCAGAACCATGACTAAGGCCATGTGTTTTCCAAACACGTTGCCATTCTCCTGAGCAGAGTAGATCAGATCACAGGGGACATGACAGCTACCTATGACATGTACCATCATTTGTTAAGAGCTGGCCATCTGAGGACTAGACACCTCTCAGTAAAGCTGAAAAGGTTTAAAGAAACGTGTCTATATTTATTACATGCCGGGAGACTTTTGTTGTTAATTAGCAAGTGATTTTCCCTGAGCAGCAAGGAAGATGGAATGCAACAAAAGCTGACACTTGCAAACATTAGCAATAAACAGATGGTTCTGCTCTCAGTCAGGGAGATGAGGCTACAGATTTGGTCTCTTGATCTGTATCCCCTTTCTTTTGTGTTATTAATCTGTAAATAAAATTCCCATACTATAATATAGTCAGACATTGTGCTCAGGCTGACATTACTGCTCTCAAAACTCACCTTCTGTCAAGTCTGTAGCTGAAAAACACAAATTTTTCCTTGGATTTCTGTCTGCTGTCAGCATACCTCAGGTGTTACACATATCAGAGGAATCTTCGTTAACAGCCTATGATCTGCTTTGCTCAGTCAGTCTCATGGCTGATTAAGTTGCTAGATAAAACACACTGAGTTTCAGGTCCTAATTCTTTTTATCAACTCTAAGAAAACACTTCACATGATAAAATAACAAGTCTTACTGTTAATCTTCACTAGCACTTTAATTTGTGCATCTGAGTCTTTTTGAGAGATTCACATCTCCTGTTAAAATGTAATGGTCCAGGTGCATCAAAACACTCTGCAACCTCTCCCTGGCAGGGTTTGGCTGCTCAGGGCCTGCTCTGACCTGGCAGAGTGATCCCCTGGGATCCAACTGCTGGGAAGAGCCACATGGGGGAAAGACACAGGAGAGGTCTGGGCTGAGGCCTCTCGCCCTTGGTTTGGGAGGTCACTGCTCTGCCAGACTCAGCATCACCCTTGGTTCCCCAGCTCCCGTGCCCTTGCAGAGCACTCCAGCCTCTCTGCTCCCTGACATCTGACTTGTTTACCCACCCCTGGGATAGAGCACCTGGTATTCAAAGTGATTAACAGGACCAAAGTAACCTCCACTCCTTTGTAACTAAAGTACATCACTGCTAAAACAAACTGTTCCCAAACCCTGCTCTACAACCAACACTGACCCTCGGGCCATCATTAGTAGTTGAACATGGGCAGGAGACAGTCAAGGCAATGAGTGAGAACAGTGAGAGCTGTGGTGGATGATACTGCTGACATTCTGGGCATGCTGCTTGCCTCACACCCTCCCAACCCTCATCCTGACTAGTCTCTACACACCACAAAGCAGCAGCCTAGTGATATTTTGCTCCCAAACCCATGAAAGCCGGAATTGCCAAGAATCTGCTGCTCCCAAAATACAAGGCATGCAATGCAAGAATAGTCCATTCTCATGTATGCTTTGCAAAAGAAGGAAAAAGAGGAAAAAGGCCCTTCAGGTCAGCACTGCTGAGCTACACCGAGATACATCTCAACAGCAGTTATGACTGCATGGCTCATAAGTGACACACTACTGACAAGACTCCACTTGCTTTGCTCTTTTCAATGGGGAGGGCATGGGGGACATTAACCAACGAGAGAGGAACTACATCCAGGCACGTTACAAAAACAGGGTGAAACATTAAAGTCATCAGACTTTGCTCCAATCCTAGAACAGCATAACTGGCTAAAGTGAAAAACCCCAGTCTCAGGATCAACAGCACTATGTCCAACTGCTGCCACCGCTAACACCTGAGACAGATATTAAACTCAATGCTATTTAAAACCCTTTTTTAAATTACCTACACAATATTCTTCACAAGTCTGCAGACAACACCAAATCAAGACTAGTACTTGAAATTCTGATCAGATATTTGCATGGTTCTTATTTTATTTTCTCCACCATGCAGGTGATCAAACACCAGTACAGGGCCCAAGTGGGTGGAAAAGCTTTATCCTTGGAGATATCTAAAACTCCACTGGATGGGGCCTGTGCTTTTGTATCCTCTCTGTGCAATATTACTACAATGGGTTATGGAAGCCTGGACATTCAGACTAACACCCTATCTTCAGACTTCTTTTTTGTTGAAGTATCTAGCTTCTCACACAAACTAAAATGGATTTCATTCAACACTAAGATGCAATGAACAGACTGTCTAACAGCTACAGACACTCCCAAGCCATGTTGCCTCTCCCTCATGGCACTTGTTACAGTGGCATTTCGGGTTCAGTAGCCAATTTCAGGGCAAATTATGCAAACTACACAGGTTCTCCTCAGAATGAGGTACAAACCTTAGGTCAGCTACTTCACAGATTCAAAAGAAAAATAATGCACAATAAAACTCCTGATGGGCAGTGTGACTAATTACCTATCTAACCAAAAACACATTTCCTCCCCTCCCCACGTGTCCTGAGCTCTGTAGAGATTGCCTGCCCATGGGTTTTGTGAACAGAGCAATTCTCAGCCTGCCATTCCTTGCACACACTCGCTGGCACTGCTGTGATAAATTGTTGCCTGTAGATGCACTGAATCTGCAGGAATAAAAAAAGGAATCTGTACCTATGGTAATACTGCTAGAAAAGAAAGAGCAAAGCACGAAGATGTTCATTTTAGCCACAGTGCAATAAGTAATGAAGGAATAAATTAGAGTTGATTAAATTATTGATGCTTATAATTTAGGAATCTTCTTGCTCAGCAGTAGATGTTTTCCTCCCATAGCTATTTGTGATGTGTGGGTGGAGCAGAGGTAGAGGGTGATATATTTGCAGCTCTATTTGGATAGCATGGGTTTGCAACCATTCAGTATTCTGAGATCTGAAAGCTGTTGACCTTGCCAGCAAACAGCAATTAGAAGTTCAGTAGGATTTGACTGTCCTAAAGCCTTGCTTTTAAGGAAGCCTTCAGCTTATCAGTATGATACAAGCTTTCAGAATAAATATGGAAGGATCTCCTTGCTTATCAAGTACATAGCAGCATTATACTTACTGCAGCCTGAGACCTGCAGAGCATTTTTCTGGTTAGTTGGCACTTTTCTTTATAAGCAATTGTGCTACTAATGATTCTATTAAGCAAATAATGTTGAAAAGCATGCAGGAAATCTATTCTATATAATAATAGACTGCTTCTCCTTAAGAATGAGGTTCTGTGGAACTACAGAACATAAACCTTCCTTTTTTATAGAAAAATACCATGCTTTTCAGGATATTAAGGCTTAAGTAGTTATCAGAAAAACAGGACTCAACTAATTACAGCCCTGTGTTCTTTCAGCACAGCACTGAAGTGCATCAATTCAAAAGAAATTAAAGCTGCAACCACTAAATGTCTCTGCAGAGTTTTGTAGCTCATGTTTTAGCATTGTTTTGCCTTGTGAAGGAGCACAGGGCACCTGAACAACACTCCCATGGATCCCTAGACATCACACAAACCATGAGGTCCTGCAGAAGGGAGACCACAACAACCCATCCACTGAGCCCTCTGTGAGGCTTCAGCTGAAGCATAACCCAATTGTAACACACACCAGGACCAGGATCACCACCCAGTACAGAGTCCAAAAGCAAAGTAACACCACCACTCCCTCCCAAGTTCTTCCTGCCATGGTTTATTAGTTATCTGGGATGTTCAGGGCTTTCTGTTGTTACAGCCCTGACTCCCGTGGTAATTACAGGAACTCCCACAAACACAACAGGAGTCTCCTAAAGCAGGGAGTGCTGAGAGCACAAGAAGCCCATTTCTCCACAGTGCCTTCTCTTTCAGCTGCAGAGATGGACCTCCCTATACAACTCAGAAAGTCTCACTAATTTTTTCAATGGAAAGAAGCCTTCTTGAAACACCGCTCCTGTTTTTTTAATCATCCTTTGTGCTAACCAACACCTGTCCCCCAGCAGCCTGCAATGTTTTCTACTGACACACAAAAAGCTGTTGACCTGGCCAGCAATTACAGATTCACTGGCAACAAGATGTCTTTAAACTTTGCTCTAACACAGCCTACCTAAGCCTGGGATCAAGTACGCAGAAAGTCAAAGGTTCAGGTCCCTTCTTGCCAGAGGGAACTCAAGCACACCCTGCTTCAAGGAGGATTCTCCAACAACAAGCTACTTGGGACAAAGAAGAAAGAGTATTGCTTGCACTCATACAGACTAGGCAGATCTACTCCACATTGAGTAGTTACACACTGACTCACCAGAGAGGAGCACAGTACCCAAGGTACACTAGCAGAGGAAAACTTGAATTGCAGTCCTTCCTTCCAATTTATTACTATTTTATATATAACTTAGGATTCCAAGTTTCTCCCTCTCCAATGTCTCCAAATCCCAAAGTGAAAACATCATACTCACTCTCTCTTCTCTCAGCAGCCAATCTGTTCCTTCCTCCAAAGGGAACGTGGTCTAGCAGTTAGAACACTTACTCAGATAGGTCAATTATTCCTAAATAAAGGAAAAAAAAACATTAGTCCTCCCATAAAACCATTTTCCCTTTCTATAGGGCAGTAGAGAGCCTACACAGGCCCCGAAAAATACCTCTTAGATCAGCAGCCCCACTAAAAACAAGCACAGGGAGACCACAACCCTATATAGAAGCTGCCCCACCCAGCACAGGTGGGACTGACCTCTCTGTGACCCAAGCAGCAGAATTTAAGGCACCTGTGGCACTTCAGTAGCAAAACCCAAGTACACCTGAAGACACAGACTTTGCCAGGGCTATTAAAGTTATAAGCATTTTAGCTTTGGACTTCCAAAAGTAGTAGCTTGTCCCGCAACTGCCTTCCTGAGGATCTAAGCCCAAGTAAATTCGGAAAGAAGGGAATAAGCCTTTGCTGGACATCATTACCTCCCTTCAATTTTAAGTATTATTCATTTAGGTCTTGATATAAACGTGGGTGAAAGCCCAGATCCTCAAGGAATAACCACCATTAGCCTTGTCCTGTGTGTAGTAACCTTGACAACTTTACACCACCAATCACAGATGATGGATTAATGAAGACTGATTTGAACCAGCTGCACTCTGTCAGAGTCTTTGCTCTGATCTTCACGCTGCCATAACTTTCCCTTTTAACTGATTCTGCCAGGTGTGAGGCTGTTAAGACAGCAAAGCACTCTACCTCTCTTCTGCAATTCAAAAAAAAAAAAAAAAAAAAAAGAAACCAAAAAAAAACCCCAACCAACCAAAAAAACCCACACCAATTTTCACCACTAAGATATTTTTTTACAGTAGTGAGCAGACTGACATGACCCAGCTTCTGTCAAATGCTTGTGTGTGCACATGTAGTTGAGGCTTCAATTTTGTGCTCAGCAGACCAGGCAAAAAAAGGAGAGGCTTATGCCACAAACAAACTCACAACCACAGAATATTATTGATATGTTTCCTAGCTCTTTCTGAAGACCATACAGAAAAATATTATTATAATATTACAAATATTATTATAATATTACAAATATTATTATAATATTACAGAAGCAAAACTATAACAGCTACTAAAACAACCTTAGTAAGACATAACCAGCATTATACAACAAGAGAACATATAGTAAGGCTGCTCCTTTCAAATGCTACAGTAGAAGAAGCCAGCCTGAAACATGCAGTCCTGGCAATGCCAGAGCTATAAAGGGACATGGGAAAGCTCTTCAGAAAAGAACATCATTAAATGATGGCCTTCACTGGGTGACTGAATGAAGGTGCACCACTGATCACCCCCAAGGGTCAGCTCTTCCCTTTGTGACCCAGGAAGGGATCAGAGTGGAAAGAAAAGGGAATTCACATACAACCCAATATCTATTCCCTCTGATGCAGAAGATGGGATGTGTACAGTCTCTTCTAGCACATTAGTGTGCCCACTCTGCTTCTTTCTTGCCTCATTTGACTGGAGGAAAAACAGTTCAGTGGCTGCCATCATCATCCAAGTCTTCATGACAACCTTTTGAACCAACCCATCATGGGAGAAACATCTGCAGTTCAATCCTCTCTAATATTTATGTGAGGCTTACTGCAGGAATCGATTACATGCAGATCATGTTTTGGATATTAACTTCTCAGCCATAAAAGAACAGAGACATTTTAATTTAAACAAGAGTTTTGCTTTTAGGACATAAAATAGTAGTTTCCAGGAAGAAAAAGAAAGAAGGAAAGAAAGAATTTAAGAAAAAGACTTTGCCAAGCCTGCACTGTGTTCCAGTTTGATCTTTGGGTCTAGTGCTGAAAGCCAACGCCTGAGCAAATGCTGGAATCCCAGCAGCCATTGGAATCCAGACAAGTCACTTTATCATGCTGTGTCTCCATCTTCTCATAGGAGTAGCACACAGCTTCTTCACTGGGGTAATGCAAAGCTGATTTCATTACTATTCACAAAGTGCTTTCTGCCCAGCAGAGGAAAGTATTAGGGAAATGCTAAGAATCTCTACTGCTGAGCTTCTCTTCTAAGCCAGCTCTTTTCATAAGTTATGTCCTACCAAGCATGTAAAAATTTCTTAGAACCTTCTTAATCAAGAAAGCAAACATACCCTCATTTGCCAAATGCAGGCTTGTAATTATGTGGAAATGAGGCAGAAACAGCACATACATGCATTAACATTGACATGATCAAGAGATAACAGCACCATTAATATAACCTCTTAGAAATGACAGTTTTCAGCCCAACAGTTGGAAAATCACAAGTGGGGCTCATTAAACATTTTCTTTTTTAAATGAATTAAACAAAGAGGAAAATGCTGCAGTAACTCAAGGGAGGAAAGGAGCAGTGGTGCTTAAATGCACCAAACGCATTCTAAGATGTCCATCCAAATGGACCTATGGACCCAGGTACCCAGAGCAGACATTCAGTGGACTACTGGATAGCTGTAAATAACCAGCTGACCTTGTACGAGCTTCTTCACCTGCTTCAGACAGAAAAAATCTGTCAGTAAAGATAAAAAAGCACATGCTGCTCATTAATGGACACTATCACCAAGGAATGATATGGGATCAGGAAGGCAAGCAGCAGAACTGGGCATAGGAACAGAGAAGTCCATAAAACACTTGCCACTGCAACACAGGTTACCTGAAGGAAAGCACTGGGGAAACCCCGGAATCTGTGTTGGATTTCATTGAAAAGTCAGAGTAAAATATATTCCACTGTCAACCTGTAACATTGAAGATGTTCCTACTCCCACCAAAGCATGGACACATAAAGAAGTTCATAACATGAGGCCATATCCTGAATTAGTTTCTTTTTCTTCTTTTTGTGTTTTTTGGTTTGGTTTGGTTAGGTTGTTTTTTTTTTTTTAATTAAAACAGGTCTATCTTTCCAATTTTCATTTTTCAGCATCAAAAGTCAGCATTCTAACTCCTGTTATTTTCAACTATGTTGACGTTGGAAAATACAGAAACAATCCCATTGTTGCTTTTTTACTTCCAAGCTCCATGAAAAACAGCATGACACATACTGCCCCAGATGCAAATGATTTTCCCATGCATACTGTCAAATCAAATGCCTTGGAGTCATTTCAGCTGCTACAGATAGTAAAACAATTTTTCCTTATAATTAACCAGAATTTCCTAAGTTTCAGCTTGCACCCATTGCCTCTCGAGTGGTCCCTGTGCACCTGTGAGAACAGTTTGGTTCTGTCTCCTCCCTGTTCTCCAGTCAGCCAGCTGCAGATAGTAATAACTGAACCCTCCCTTCCTATAAATATTTTAGTTAGCAAACAGTTGTAAGACTTCCAGTGCTTTTTAAACTACTTGAACCTATATGAAAAGAGGGTGTTTTTCTCATTGTTTTGGTTGCTGTTGTAAACACAGGTTCTCTTCCAAAAGCAATATATTTAGTAGATCTTTGTCCGTGTGACATGAAAGACAAAGGACTTTCATCTTACCAGTGGTTAAGATTGGATTAGGTTAAACAAATGCAAAGCACTTGGATCATTTTCTAAAACAAATTAAGGATCCAATAAACTTTATTAGATCTGGGAAAGACAGGATATTTCTCTACACTAAAAGCTGTATTGCTTCTTTTGGGTGATATTGGTACAGATCAGGTGCTCAGCATTTGTATCAGCACCTTCCAATATATTGAAAGTTCCAACATGTTGTAAAGTAAAGCTTTAATTATCTTCTTGGCATTTTACCATTGTTGATCTGCCACATGTAGTGCTGTATTAAGTCACCAAACAGAGACGTGGCATGGGCAAACAATACTGATGAGGAGTTCTAGCAAAAAAAAATCACCTTAGTTACATTAATAAGCTTCCCCTATAAGGCAAACTCAGCTCAAGCCGCTGCAGTGTTAATTTCTAATTTGTTTGGAATCTGGTTTGATTTTCTGTCTCCTGTTAAATATAATTCTCTTCTGGGCTCTGTTTTATACATTGATTTTTTAATTGCATGCATATTATGTTGGGACCCAAATCCACAGTTCTCTAATTCAGGTTACACAGAAAAATTTAGACAAATAATCCCAATTTTTTTTAATTAGAGAAACACTTTACCTCTTTGAAAAAGGATGGGACTCAGAGTAGTTATAGCAGCATTTGTTCCCACAGTCAAGGATATACATCAGGAAGCAATGGACTGTTGACTTTTTAAGAGTATACTAAAAAAAAACTACTCTCTGGACTGTACTTTGTACTGAAGAAACTCATAGTTTAATGAAGTGAAACTATTATTTTAAGTAGCTGTGCCCCAGAGTAGCCATCAGTGCTGCACTGAGAATACAGAGCATCTCCCAAAAATCTCTGCTGCACAGGCCTCATCACTAATGCAGCACATGATGATTTTTTCCTCTTCCAAATAACCACAAGTGGGTCTGATATTTTTATTCCAACTATGGTAATTTTTACTGATTTTTATGGTTACAAGGTAAGTTTTAACATGTATTCATCTCAAAAATACACGCAGAGAGCAGAAAGATCACTACCACGGCACAGACCTGGTTTCTGTTCCTGGCAAGTCATTTAGAGCTTTCTGGAAAGGGCAGGTGCAGAGAGAGGCAAAGTCTCCTGGCCCTGCTGTCAGCTCAGTTACCTGTGGCAGCACAGCACATACCCAACACAGCCCAGTTCTATCCTCTCTTAGGAGAAGCTCCTCCAGCTACCCTGGTCTTCAGCTGGGATGTAAGAAGGCAACAGCTCTGAAGATTACAATTCAAAATTACCTGGGCTTGAGACCATCCCATTTGTAAGGGGCAAATATTAATAACTACTTTTTGGTAGTTTGCCAGCTGAAGTCACTCAGAGCTTGTAGAAGTATTTGATGGGTATGAATAGAGAATGATACATAAATGTTGAGAACCATTCAAGTGGGTTTTGGTTTTAGGTGTTTTGTCTGTTTTACATAAAAGCCATTAAGAATTCTGACTAGCAGCTGACAATTTCTGCTGCTAGAAAATGCTGTTTCAAAGGCAATGAAATCTTTGTACCCTTCCTTCACCCCTTTTACCCACAAGGTGTGATACAATAGTTTTGATCCTCTCTTTCATTCAGTTCAAATAAGTATTTCCAATCAAACTTACTTTATATAGACAACAAGAATGGTGTCAAGGACAAGAGTCTCCTTCCTCCTTCTCCTCTCCCCCTCCAGTTTCTTCCTACAATGAATATGCCACAAGATAGATACCCACGGTACAATTCCACTAACATTTAGAGATTTGGTTTCCTTTCTCTCAGAAAAACCCAGCTGATTATAGCTAGATGCACACCAGACTGCTTGCTTACAAAACAGTTAAGAAAGAGCCTGACAGTTTGTTTGGTGCTTGGTGTTGGTGTGGATTTTTGAGGGCATGAGGGTGAGGTCTCCTCACCCCTCTTCAAGCAGAGCATAATCAGTTTGGTTTTCTGATATACTGCTCGTTGTCTAAGTTTACTCGTCACATTGTCCAAGGAATCTGAAGTTGTGTAAAACTCTCACTGTGTTCTCATTTTCAATACAGACATTGCCTTCCCCATCATCTCAGATGAAGGGAGCAGAGCAGGCACTGTGATGTGCTACTCTACCATTGCACTGACCACTTTGTACATTTGTTAAGATGGAGTTTCCTATTGCTCCAGCAGAGTGATCATTTTTGTGCCTCATTATTTCAAACCCTTTCCACTTCATTATAAAAACACCATTTGCTGGAGCTAAGGTAAGTAGCACAATAGCATTCCAAGGCAGCATGAATTAATCAATACAGCCTCTACAGCTGAGGAGTACAATGTCGCTCTCGCTGGAAAGGTGCAGGTTTCATTTCAAGCTGCTCTCCATCCTTCTAATTAACCACTTTATAACTCATCTTCTACAAAAAGCCTCAGCTCCCAGGTATAAAAACAAACACCTCTGTTGAGAAACAGCTGTGAATATAACTGAAGTCAAAACAAAATAACCCATCTCCGGGAGAAAAAAAAAAAAAAGGAAAGAAAAAAGTGTAGTGAAACATGTTAGTCCCTACTCCATCTAGAATAGTTATGCTTGACCTCCACACACCTGCTATCTTCTGTACAGTGTTCTCCAGCCTCAGGTTCATTTGTTTGATCCTGCAAGAAGAAAGGAAGCCAGGGCCAAGAGAGGATTCCTACCCATCCTCTTCACTGCTTAACACCCCATCCCACTGCGAAAGAGCATATTCAGCTTCTAGCCTGGCACTCACTAGAACTCAAAAAGACAGATTTTTATTTCTAAGGCCACTATTGAACCAGGAAGCTGGCAGGATTTAAGGCTCCTGATGCCATTTCAGCTTCACTGAGTGACCTGTGTGGGCTCTACATCAAACACCCAGTCCATTAGCTGTACTTAGAAAAATTTGACTTTTGCTCTTAAAATAGGCTGCTGTGCTCCACTGTGTCTTGTGACTGGAGATAATTTCTACCACCCACCCAGAGCAAACCAGACCAGTGGAGCCAGCAGTGCCCTGGGTTATTTGCAGTAGGAGCTGCTTACCAAGCTCCTGTACAGCCCCACCAGCAGTCATCCTTTGTCACTCACAGCCCCTCTATCCATGCACCTTGCAACTCAGCCTCTAGAGTTGAGAGAAATGTCTTACAGCAAGAAAACCAGCCCTGGTCCTTTCCACTTTCAGTACATTATTTTAAGATGTAGAAGAGGTCAGGCCTGTTTATCTTAGAAAGTTCCTGTTCCCACATCCTTTTCTTGTGTCTTGGTTGCCAAAGCCCGGCCATGGGCCAATGATTCACAGAGGTGTTCTCACACAGCTGTGCCCTGCACAGATCTGGTCTGGGGTCTTTTAGAAAGCACTGCAGAGCTGACAAAAGTAGAATAAATGCTTTTAATGAGGAAATTCTGTGCAATTTGTTAATTTACTTTGTGGGAATCATCCTTGTAGACCAAGACTAATACTGTGCCAAGAGCGTTATGTATACAACACTGCAGTTCATTCTGCATCATGCTGCTAGTTTTCCATTGTAATTTAATGCATGGGATTTTATCAACAGTCTTTCAACAGCAGATATCAAGCAGTCAGAATGAAATGGCTTACAACATCTCCTACTGGCAAGAGTTTAGATGTCTGTTTGAAAGGCAGCTGGAGTTAAAATATGACAGGCAGTAGACTAACCATACCTTAACAAAGGATGAAGCTTTCAGACAGTTCTTTCTCTCCTAAAACACAGGCAGCTTCTCTGGGGTCTGCTTTGTCTACCTGTTAGAAAGGTTTGTAACAGGGTACTAATCCAGCTCTTGGGTCTGGCTTGGAACAGTGATGGTGCTGAGCGCAGGCTTGGGAAAGGGCAAGCTCTTTTGACTGAGGTGAAGCTGGCTGGCTGTTATTTACTTTCCCCCTTAAGGAAGATATTTGGTAAAAAACAAATGTAATCAAGACGACAGTCCACTGACCACCTGGTAGATGGAAAGCAACTCAGCTTTAGAGTGCTCATCAACCCAGTGTGACCACAACATGCTGGAGCACTGCAAATGGAGGGAACAGAGCTCAGGATACAAGAGGCTGCTCCATCACACAGCACAGACACACATACCCCATCTTTGGTTTGCAGGGCCAGTTGCCCTGTTTCATCCTGGGAAGGGTCAGAGAGCACAGGGACATCTCCTCCCTCCGTGCTGGGCTGGCCACACACACCCAGCCCTGACACCTCCAGAGCAAACACACTTTGCTCTGCAAGTGCAGAACGGCAGCTTTGTCAGCTGAGGAAAACGTGCTGGCTTTGCTGCAGAGCTGTAGGAGTGCAGGCAGGCACAAACCCCGTGGCTGCCTGCCAGCACATAGAATGGAGACTGTAAATGCACAGCACTGTCCTCCCCCAGCTGAGATGGCAGTGACACCGTGAAGGCAGCGAGCAGGGGCGGGCTGGGACCAGCACAGCCCACTTGGTCTGAGAACAGCTCGCAGAGGGATCGTCTCAGCCACAACAGGCCTTCAAGTGGCACTCTGGGCAACCCTCCCTACAAATGGGAGGCATCTGTGTAGCACATTAATACTCAAGGACACACAGGCACACACCAGGCAAGATATCTACCCTGCTAGCAATGCCCTTCCTGATGCCAGACAACATCAGAGCTACTAAGCTGAAATCCAATTTTAATCCTTTTGTAGAGTGAGTTCACGTAAGTTCAAAAGGGAGCTCTCTATCATTGTTACAGACCTCATCTCCTGAGACAAGGTGAGGCAAGTAAATCAAGAGAAGTATCGTTACTAAAGCATAGGAGAAATTGGTGTATTGGGACTGAGTTGGTTTTCTAACTACAGCTTTGATTCACCTATTTTTCTCAAGCCTGTCTCATCTGTCAAGCTTTCCAAACCGGTACCATTTCAATGTCTAGCTGAGCAATAAACCTTCCACTGTTCCTCATTCAGCTTCATGAAGCACTCAAGCCTCTGCACTAAAAGCTGTGGTGCCACATGGAGAGAACAGATAGTTTAAGTTTAATGCTCACTCTCGCTAACAGTCATTTATGTTAATAGACATTTTTGTTCCTTGGAATTAATCTTCCTCTGTTTTTTTTTTTTTTTTTGGTGGCATAAATCAGGACAAATTATTTCCCTTATAATCTGGAAAACTCTTTCAGATAATAAGAGCAGAGAAAGACAATAAAAAGCACTTGAATTACCATATCCTAATGAACTACCATTTGTCAGCTGAGCCAGGGTGACTATTTCCTTGTATGTAGCAGGAAAACATCAGAAAGGCTTGAGGCTCCTCTGTCATCGACCTCAGGAAGGATTAAAACCACTGAACATCTTGTAGAGAATTCTGTCTATGTTCAGCCAAGTTCCAGAGTAAGGTGTGCATGTGTCTAGCACAAGAGCCTAATAATTCAGTTGCAGTGTCTTTAATGCTGTCGTTGCAAAGGGAAAGAACATTTTACCAGAGCAACAGAAGTCTGAGTTTTCAACATTGCCTGAAAATTGACAGAAAGCCCTACCCACAGGCTTTCCTTCAGAAGTTGCAAAGACCTTTCACTTTTCTTTAAAATTAAAAGAGCTTTCTGCTGTGCCACTTTCATGTCCTGTTTTTCACCATCTCTGCTCTGCCTACTCCTTCTGAGGGCTCTCCCTGCTTCTTTTCTGCAGATTTGGGTCCCCTTTGAGCAGCCTTTCCCTGTTCTAGCAGTTGGGAGAGGAAAAACACACTCCTCCCTTCTTATCTCTTCCCATTCTCCATCAGCAGTGCTTCCCTCTCTGCCCAGCAAACTGCCAGTGTGGAGCTGTCCTGTGTGTCAGGGGAAGAGCTGCTCTGAGTGGTACATCCTGTACCTTGGGTAGGTGAGACAGACAACAGGAGAGCTGTAGTACTGTAGATGTTGGATGCCATATTGCATTGCCCCATACTGAAAGTTTTGCCCAAGATTTAGAGATCCTACAAAGAGTTACAGCACAGGAAAGTGAGGCCATCTATCCTACACAGGAGCATTTCCATTCATGAGAATTACAGGATCACCACTGATAAATAAAACAAATCTGTTAGTAGAGAGTTAGGTGACCTTAAG
This sequence comes from Manacus vitellinus, assembly GCF_001715985.3. Lineage (NCBI taxonomy): Eukaryota > Metazoa > Chordata > Aves > Passeriformes > Pipridae > Manacus > Manacus vitellinus. The sequence goes on from NW_021939395.1 coordinate 8,815,150, forward strand.
GAGAACATCACCTTTTAGGAAACTTATACCCATAAAACTCAAAATTAGTGGGGTTAAAAGGCCTCACAGGCTTCCTCTGAGCCAAGTCGTGAATGGAGATGAAGCACTGAGAATATTAATTTCCATGAAATTCCCTGTCCTGGCTGTATTTCTTACTGATTTAAGTCATTTCTTAGAACTGTTACTTTTTAGTGATTATAATCTTGCAGGAAACCAGCCATAGGGCAGAAGGGACCTTATGGATCACTGAATCCAGCCTCCTTTTCTTGAAATTGTGCCATATATCCCCACTCACAAGACTTGCAAACTCAGGCTTTAAACTAGCAAGGCAGCCTGTTCCCAGTGCTCTATGGATATGGCCTTGCAACATAGTGCCCTGATGCTTAACTGGCTCTGTTGTGGCTTTAGCAAGTTTTATAGAATACTTACTGTCTTTACAGCTCTACCTGCAAAGCACTTCAAAAGATTCTCTGTTGAGACTTACCACAGTAAACCTGCTGACTCCATAATACAAATTCAAAGTAATTCCAGGTCAAACCTTTAATCAAAGAGACCTCTGTAAGCTTCTTCTCACCCTTATTAAAGAGATTTACAAAACCGTGAAGGAGGTTGGAGAGTTACTGATGTGCCATTTAAAAAGGCTCCATTAAGATTTGGGTATTTTTATCTTTTAGAAAAAAGCATTTGCAGATTATAACTCTAAGGAGACAATTATAAGAGCATTCTGAGAGTCTTTTTACTTGATCTATAAGAGGGAGAAATGGTACAGCAGAGTATAGGAAAGAAAATACACTGCCTAAGCCTTTTTTCTTGAATAGGATCCTAACTAGCCATGTCACAGCTGCAGTGAAGTGTCTTATGTTCCTGTGATTTATTACTATAAGGGCCACATCATCTGCCAAAGTGTGCTTGTAAGAAATTAAATGGTTTCCAAAGGAAACATTAGAATAAGGCAGATTTTAGATTTGCATTTTTACCCTGATTAGTGTCTGTGAAGCTCCTTTGAAAACTTTTGTAATAAGCACAAATACAAAATTATTGTCAAATTCAGTTGGAATTTGGGAAGGTTTCAGGAAGGAAGCCCAGTTACCCATGAAAAGAGATGAAGAGAATGTTTACAGGAGTGAGAATGCAGAACATTACTGAAAGAGAAAGGAAGTGGCAAACTTCCAACATGCTGAGCCTTGGACCCAATTGCTTTGTGTCTGACATGATGAGTTGTTCACAGGCCTGAGTTATTCCATCACCCTTTTAGCTTAACCTTGGACACTAAGCCTCAAATCAAGTGTAAGTAACAAATTAAGGCTTGATCCTGCACTCTCAGTTCCCTTTGACTTCAAGCTGAGGAGGCAGAACAGTACTAAGACCTATATTAATGTTGATCATGGTGTCATTCCTGATGGACATCCAGTTAGAAAAAACATCAGAGAAGAAAACTGCCACAATTAGCTACTGCAGACAGACAATTTGGGACCACAGCAGAAAATGAAGCAGCAATATTTTCATTGATCCCAATAGCATCTGAGAACCTCAGAGTCAGCCTTTCCAAACTTGTTTGCATATGAGTGTTTCTGCCAACTTGTATCGACTTCTCAGTTTCAAAGGGACAGAAATTTAACCTCACAGTATTTGTTCAGAGCTGTAAGATTGCTCTGTTTTCCTGCTCTAAGTCATCAAAACTGAGTGCAACTGTAAAGAAGTCCCAACACTTCCATCAGAAAGACCTTGGGAACATACAATGTGAGTCTATTACACCTTTTTTTTTCCATTAAAGTATGGAAAGGGCCAAAACAAAATACAAACATATGGAAAAGGAAAAGTATGTAATAATCTAAACAGATTGGCAGGCTGTAACACTGGGTATTCTCTGAAGAATGACCAGAGGTTTACTACTACTAACAGGCCAAACAAACCTCTTGGTCAGTATTGATTTGACTCATGTTGTATAAAACACCCTAACAGTAGCAGTGAATAAAGACTGAAGTCTTGCTGGCCTAAAGAGGGACTGGATTTTCAGATGTGTCAGGAGGTTGCTGATGAATGGTATATTTCTCTTCCTATGCATTATTCCTACAACCTCATTCCAATACCATGTACCAGAGCCTTTTCCTCATGCAGAGAAGCCAGGTAACACATGACAACCCATGGAAAACATCTCTGACAGCTTCTTTGACAGATGTTCAAGACACACTGTTGACATTCTATTTTTCACCTGCTTGAGATTAATAATTAACCCTGATTCAGCACTGAGAATCTTCTAACTTTGTTCTGATCAGGAAAAATCATGTTCAACTATGAGATGACTAGTATCATTAAAATTCTATTTCAGAGAACTGCTGTTAAGCGATAGTTTTGCTCCTCAAATTAGGAGAGAGGATTAATAATTGAATCCAAAGACCTAGTTATATATATTTGGTGGGTTTGTTTCATATTAGGAAGAATGACTTGAGCAGAAATCCATTAAAATTTTTAGTATTCCCATGCTAGTCTAATTCTAAGCTTTTCTATTAAGTAGCACAGTCATAATGGCATTAAACAACTTAAGCAAAACCAGCACATAATTATCACTTTTAATTTAATCTTTTAGAGTGCGAATAGATACTGTACATCACTGACAATTCCTAAAGAGATTTTTCTATTCCTTCATAGCAGCTTCACAGCCTCTTGTACTGATATAAGTGACCCAAGCATGTTTAATTTTTTCCTCAAGAAAAAATCCTCAGAATAATGAGATAGCAAAGCCCAGAGGTGTAGCAATCAGCTACTGCTTTATTTACTTTGAGGTAGATTTTAAGATATGAGCAGGAACTAGGGCACCATCACCCATGGACCAGCATATCAGCATCCCAAATTGTGAGTGTACTCTCCAAATTCTGAGCATGTCAGATATGGCACATATTAAAAAAAAAGTCCCACACAGAGATATAAAGTACATGGAAGCTCTGTAGAAATGAGGGGAGAAGAGAGAAGACCATGCAGCACTGTAGCATCCCCTTGCCTCTCAACAGGGAGGTGCTGCCAGTGTGAACAGAACCAATATTCACTTCACAGCACTGCCATCCTCGGTGCCAGCCCTGCAGGGAGCCAGGAGCAGCACCGAGCATTGAAGGCTCAGGAATCCCCCAGGTGCCTTTCTCCTGGTGCCCCTTCCCACAGGATTAAGCCTCTGGCACACTGTAGATACACCACAGTGCTAAGGAGCAGTGGCACCCTGGCACTATGCATTTCTACACATTTGCTAAAGGGCTCCAGAAAGGCCCACAAAAGGCAGAGCACAGGAGTGCTGTGCTTTAGTTGTTGACAGCAGAGCCTCTGCAATAGGCTGCGGTGCAGCAGCTGCAGTAGCAGAAGGCTGTGCAAGTCACAAGTCTAAATACATCCCACTATTTCCAAACCCAATGAAAGAAACCTTACACAGGCCAGGCTGAGCCTCTGTGAGGCAACACAGCACTGCCAACATCTGTTTGAAGGAGAAAGAGGCTGAAATCTGACACATCACTGATCTCAAACTCAGCAATCTCAGACCCTGTGCGCTCTCCTCTCTTACCTGCAGTCTCTGCTTCTCGCTGCTCCCGAGCTATTGGCACTGCTCACATCCCTGTTTCCCCAGAAAGCATAAAGCTTCTACACCTGATCACAGTGCTGGAGTGACAGCAGCCCCTCCTACACAGAACAAGCTTTCTTTCAGGGGTCCTCAGCAAACACTTCTTCCCCCACTCCAGGACCAGGCGTTTCATGTCCGTGGTGCGTCTCCTCTCTGATAAATCACAGATCTACAGTTGCAGCACAAGGCTCTGAGTTCTGCTCTAACATCGTTAATAATTCCAGTTTGTTGCAAACAATCTAGCAGACATTTTTGTCTCTGCACATGCAACTCAGGAGTCTACTCTTTCAACATTGGTATTGGAAAGCAAATGTCTGCTTGGAGAATCTGATACTTCAAAACCTCCATTTCCTTGGCAAAATGAAGGGATGTCAACACTTGGTACAAGAAAGCATCTCATGGAAGCTACAGACATTCAAGCCTGTCAAATGCTCTGCTATTTCCATCCTTCCTCTTTCTCCTCTTCTCTTAGTGGGCTGATATCAACAGAACTTCACAGATCTTTCCATCTAGTAACAATAACCACTTACTCACCATAAGCCCTTTTACAATAAACACCATGCCAGGAACTTTTGTGTCTCTCCAGGCTGCACGTTGCCAAACCAAGGCAATGTTAAAAAATTTTCTCAGACGCCAGACCAGAATTCCTGTAAGCCAAAACACAAGCCTAGTCCTGTGCTGAGGCTCCACAAACTGTCCATAAATCACATCAAGGCAGTGCCAGCAAAGCAAGGTTCCCCTTCTGGTTTCTCTGTGTGCCACAGGGCTGTCTCTGTCACTGCTGCTCACAATGGTGCTTCTTAGCTATGCAATCTGACCCTGCAAAGCCATAATTTGAGACCATCATTTTCTTCAGAGGGCCTTTTTCAAATAACCCCAGAATGACAAAACCAAGCTCCTTAAAGATGCAGCAAAATCACTTCATTACTGTTTCATGCACTTTATTTTAAAGGCCTATTAAGAACCCATTCTTTCTGGTAGAATGCTATTTTCATCTCCACTTTTTTTTTCCTTTGGGAGCTTGAATATAAGATTTTCCTATCTCTGCCTTTTTTTTTTCTCGTCTGTTTCTATTTGATCAATGATAATTCTTTTTTTTCCTGTGCTTCTAAGAGAGTTGACATTAAAATGTCTAATTCCTATTCTCTTTCTGTTGTATTTGTGCATCAGAGTCATTCACAATGATGTCAGCTCAGCTCTGGGCATTGTCTCTGCTAGTTCAATTCCAGCTGAATTGTTGGAGCTAGCAGGACATTAGCATTCACTTGATTGATTTAGCATATCCAGAGAATAAGATGGGGTTTGCATTCAGCTATACACATGAAAAACTGAAGAAATTATAAAGCAATCCAAAGTTGGTAAGTTCTTTTGGAGTCACATATGTTTTGCTTCTCACATATCTTCCTGTGCTTGAGGGCACTATGTAAACAACAGCCATTTCAATGCCAAGCCCTTCCTTGACAGTGCTGATGGAAGAAAGAGGAAAGTGATTTAGAACTATTGTTTAACATAGTTAATCAATTTAACAGATTTCAAGGCTAAAAGATCATATTATGCATTATCTCCTATAAATACAGGAGAATTTCATCCTGTAGTTCCAGAATTTTGTCCAACACCCAGAGAGAACACTTTCTCAGAGGTAAATACTTCAAACTGAGTTCTGAAATTAGTATTACTTATAAAGCCACTTTTTGGCTTTAAAACTTGCTTCCTTAGTCCAGTGCCTACCCCTGTGACAAGATCTTGATGTTGTATGTGGCTCAGGATGCACATGACCTACAAGAGTTTGCATCTTTCCAGATTCCAGATTTTGAGTGTGAAACTAGAGTGAAGAAGAGGATGCAGGGCAAAAATTTCAGAAGGACTGGTTAAAGTTTGGCTCAGGAATCCATTTTCCTCCAAAAAAAATGAGCAGGGCCCCATAAAGGGAATGAAGAAATCTGGCTTTATCTTCCTGCTAACTCGAATCTCCACCTGACTATTTTATGATTTCAGAACAAGGATTCCCAAACCTTCCAACAACAGGACTGAAAACCTCAGCAGACACGTTTGTTCAATTATGCCCTTCATGGGCTGAATGAAACAGTGGAAGGACCAGGCATGTGACAGAACAGTAATACTTGGCCTCTTCTTAAAAGCTCTTTTCCTGCACTGTGTCTGTTGGTTCCAATGGGCTTTCCAGCTATTCAAGGTGAGAGTTTGCAACCTTCAGACCATAATCACACTTGACTCCCTCTTCTGATAGAATCAGATGGACAGGTAGAACCTGTGTGTTTTCCAGTAGCTTCAGCATTAAAAATATATGGGGGACGTGACAGCAAAGTCAGCTGCCCCAGTTCAAACTTACCTTTGCACTTCTCTGAATTGCAGAGAAATGTATCTTCTGATTAGGGGTTCTTTCTATATGACATACAGCTCAGCTGGTGTTTTAACTGCTCAGAAACACCTGCAATAGCTCTCCCTGGCTTCAGTTACCTGTTCTGAGTGTGTCTGTGCAGCTCTGGCCTCCCTGCTGCACACGCAGAGAGACAGATGAGTCTGCTTCTGAGACAGTGGACACTCATTTGTGATCATTAACAAGCAGTCCCCATGAAAGATGACAACTCATGTGTCAGCTGAAACATTTTGCATTAATTGGAGCAAAGTTCCTATCAAATATATTTTGATAATAGCCAATCTCTCAGGGACATTTTGCACCACACAGTGAGAGCATGTTTTATGTCTTTCCTTGGAGGCAAGAAAGAGCACCAGAAGGCAAATGCAGCTGCAGCCAGCAAAGAAAGACAAACAGAAAACAGCAGGGAAACCACTGTCTGTGGAGACAAGCAATGAGCCATGGAGCTCGTCAGCTCTGACAGCAATGCGGATCCTGGCACAGGTCTGCAGGCTCCAAAGGCTGCTATTTTTCCAGAGTGTGGTAGAGACCCTACAAAGGATCAGTAGGAAGTAAGGGATGAAACTGCTGCTAACAAACTTCTCCATGGACAGCAAGTCAGCACTCAAAGCTGAAATCTGGTGATATTCTGTATGCATACATGAGTGCATGTTCTAATACAAAACTAAAGCAAGGCTATTTGCCTTGATCACAGAGTTTTCCTGGTTCACTCCTACCGTGTGACTGAGCTTTCCTCACTTCCATCTTGGCTGTTCCTCAGCTATGACATTTGGCTGGTTCCCAGACGATGGCAGAATGACTTCAAATACTTATCTCCTGAAGTTCTTAAAAACAGTTGCTTGTAGTAATTTGAAATGGAGAGTTTACAGGAGTACACATGTCTAAAGGAGCTCCAGAATACTTAGCAATGGCTGTTGTGAGACTTTATGCATTCCTATGCCATTTCAGTCCTTTTAGCACCAACCAACAATTTCAAGCAACAGAGAAGCCAGAGAGTCTCTCTGGGTTTCTAGCATGCTTTACATGATGCTTAGACTTTCTCTTCACTTATCTGCTGCTGGATAAGAACGATGTTGAAAAGACATTAAAATGACAGTCAGGATCTGCAGCTACATTAGTCATTCTGTCAGAACACGGGAAAGAACCTCACTGAAGTCATGCAGGAAAACAATTTGTTGAAGCATCAGCTGAAGCAGCGAGTCGCAACTCACTCAAATCTCTCAAAAGTACAGGATCAAGCAAACTGCTGAAGCCCTGAAAGCCACAATTGATTCTGCAAACAGGAGATACATAAAACAAACTGAACTCGCCTCCAGTCTCTGCTGTGTGATAACAATCTGAGTGTCCACCTATTTTATACTGTAAAAGCAGTCAAGTAGGAAAATACAGGATGAGTGATGTTCCCTTAGTGCAGTGACAGAACTACCCGTACAAGCTGACAGTACTTTCTGTCACTGTGTGTAATTGGTGTTTAGTTCCACTGAATGGAGCCATTCTGGACATGCACTGATCCAACCAAAGTAACTATTTTGTAGCCTTTTTTCCTGAACCTTGAGCAATGCATCCCCAGGCCCAGAAGAGTTAAGCAATTGATGGTCTTACAGATCTTTTTGCCAAAGATAACATCCTTAAGCCTAAGTCTACGGTACAGCCATGAGCCTAAAAAAAACATCCTTACCTGAATAACTGAGGCATCTGAGGAACCCAGACAGATGCCAGAAAAGCCAGAGCAGCTCAATTGTAAACTGACTTAAATAAAATCCGCTAAATTCTTCCAACCAGGGCATACCTTACAATATAGGGAAAACTCATACAGGACTTTATCCTAACCCCTGTGGTGGCCTAAGGGTACACCACTATCAGCTAATAAAGAGATAAAATATGTAAAACCTTTATTTTTTCCCCAAGAGGGTGGTGGAAAAGGGATCAAACTGTTGGTCAGTGATGCTTTTTCAAATCAGATGTCACCTGTAACTTCTCTAGAGACAACGTGTAGAAAGAGATTTGGACAATCTGGAGCTCAGGAACAATTATCACTAAAGAAAAGAAAGAGTAGAAAATAAAATTTTGGCTTTACTCTAAATATTAACCATATTACCATGCTTGAAGCACATTGTATTGTAGTATAGTGTTATGTTAATTGTATTTATTGGAAATTTAGGGCAGTATATCCATGATTTGAACCTGGATGTACCTGAGCTATTGATATACCTGAGCTATTGATATATCTGATATCATATGATCCTGGATACACTGGATATATTTGGATATATTTGATCCTGGGTATGGTTTAGCACCTTTGTTGGGGTCCCTCCTCGGAGGCACCAGATCGAGCTGTTTCTGTGTTACCGTGCGGTGAATAAAGTGCTTCATGGAACGAGACATCTGAGACTCTGCTGTGTGAGGAAACCTGGGGTCGAGCCGGTGAGGAAACCTGGGATGTGCGGGGGGAACCAAAGCGGGGGTACCTCGGGTCACCGGAGCCGCCGCGGTCCCAGCGGTGACCGTGTCCGGCATCGGGAGCGCGGCTCCCAGAGCGTCTCGGGGACGGTCAGACTGGTAAGTTTCTTTAACAACCGCGCCGGCACAGCCGGGTTGGCGCTTCTCCCCGGGGGACACCGGGGACACCTGAAGGGGGGCGGGCGGGGCGCAGTGAGGGGAGGGCTCCGCGAGGGCGCTCCGCGAGGGCGCTCTCGCGAGGCGCTCCGCGTCTGAGGGCGCTTCCGTCGAGGCGCTCTCCGCGAGGCTTGCTCACGCGATGGTTCGCTCCGCGAGGGCGCTCCGCGTAGGGCCGCTCCGCGAGGTGCGCTCCCGCGAGGTTTTGCGCTCCGCGTTTATTGGTTTTTGGCTGCTTCCGTTCTGATGTGGCGGCTCCGGCGAAGGGCGCTCCGCGAGGGCGCTCCGCGAGGGCGCTCTCGTCGAGGTTTTGCGCTCCGCGAAGGGCGCTCCGCAGAGGGCGCTCCGCGAAGGGCTGCGGTACCCCCCGCTTCGTCCGCCAGCGGCGCCTCGTCCGTCCGCCGGGCGCGCAGCGGGGCCCAGATGCGGGCCCGCGCGGCGCTTCCCGGCGGCGTCAGGAAGGCGGCGCGCGCTGGCTCCGGTGAGCAGGGGCCGGGGGCGGGCCGCCGGACCAATTGCGGGACGCGGGGGCGAGGGGGGCGAGGGTTTGGTTTCCAGGGGCTCCGTGGGAGGAGCGGGCGGGGCCCTTGCTCTCATGGAGCGCCTCCCCGGGAGCGCGCGGGCCGCGTGTGGACCGGCGGGGCCGGATCCTGCGCCATCCCGGCGGCCGAGGGGGGCCGGGGCACAAGGCTCCCCCCGCGGGGTCTGTGGTACCGTTAGCGGTACCCAGAGCTGCGACAGGGAACCTCTTTATTGCCACCCGTTCCGCCGGCCCTGTGCTGGTGCGGGAGGTCAGGGAACTGCAGCTGGGTTTGTAAATTGGAGAATGAATTAGAACCGTATGGGCTAGTGCTCTGGTGCACTTAATTCCTGTAAGGTCTCACGGTGCGTCTCTTTCCTAGGAAAAATGATTTCTGAAAGCAGCTCCTTCGTGAAGGGCATGGTGCTTGGAGGAGCCTTCTGCATGTTGGTTACACTGCTGGGGCACATCAAGGTGGGGCACGGGACCAAAGCACGGGACCACGAGCACCATCACATCCAGGCTCCTGACAAAGAGGATGTCTTAAACCTTTCTGAGGGTGAACGTATGGAGCTTAGTAAAAGTATCCGTGTTTACTGTATCATCCTTGTCAAACCAAAAGATCTTGGGCACTGGGCTGCAGCAAAGGAGACCTGGAGCAAGCACTGCGACAAGGCAGAGTTCTACAGCTCTGAAAATGTCAAAGTGTTCGATTCTGTGGCCCTCAACACAAAAGACATGTGGGTGATGATGAGAAAAGCTTACAAGATAACGTATGAACGCTACAAGGATGAATTCAGCTGGTTCTTTCTTGCGTATCCAACAACATTTGCTATTGTTGAAAATCTCAAGTACTTCTTGCTGAGAAAAGACCCCTCTCAGCCTTTTTACATCGGCCACGCCGTGAAATCTGGTGACCTCGAGTACGTGGATGGCGAGGGAGGAATCGTCTTAAGCATCGAGTCACTGAGACGACTCTCCAGTGTTCTTGAAGACCCCAACAAGTGTCCGGAGCAGGGAGGTATGATCTGGAAACTCGCCGAGGACAAGCAGCTGGCCATCTGCCTGAAGTACACGGGGGTGTTCGCTGAGAACGCGGAGGATTCGGAAGGAAAGGACGTCTTCAACACCAAATCCGTGGGCGCCCTCATCAAGGAGGCCATGGGCACCCACCCGCAGCAGGTGGTGGACGGCTGCTGCTCCGACATGGCCATCACCTTCAGCGGGCTGAGCCCCAACCACATGCACGTGATGATGTACGGGGTGTACAGGCTGCGGCCCTACGGACACACCTACAGCGATGCCCTCGTGTTCCTGCCCCCGGAGGGCTCCGACAACGACTGAGGTGCCACCAGGGGAGGGGTGGAGTCGGCTCACCTCGAGACACTCGTTGGTACCGACACGTGCTGGTACTGCTGTACAGGTTGTTTTTGCACACTGAGGGTTGGGGAAGGTCAACTTCAAAAGTGGAAGGAGAAATTTTTTTTTTCTAAATCTTTTATACAAAAATGCTTCTGGCTTTTGACAGAGCCAGAGTGAAATGATAAAGAGAAGTTGTTAATGTTTATAATGAAAGGGAATTAAGTTTATAGGGGGGGTTTGTACATGTAAATATTTATTAATGAAAATTCAAATGAAGTTTAGTCTACTCTTACAAATATATTTTTGCAAGACTTTGATTCTCTCAGTTCTTCCAGGCATTTCTAGAATGTCTTTTTATCTTTCTAAAATATACCAATAAAACTGACTACAGATTCAGTCTCAAAGACTAACTTTAAGATGTTTCTTTTACTCTCAACTACACAATAGCTTGAGCTACACTGTTTTATCAGTTGCTGCTTTATGTACAGCCTCCTAATGCAGTAAGGAATTATCAGGAAGCAAGGTGGCAAGAAATCCTTTAGGAAGTTGCAGCATAATCATATCAAGTGCCCTTTGGACTGCTGTTTCTAAGCAGACAAAAGAAAGAGATAACTGTATTTGAGTAAGTATTAATGTGGTCAGGGAGCCTGTTTGCACAGGAGTAATTGCTCGTTTAAAACTTCACTCCACCTATAAGTGTATTAGAATAAAGGTTTGGTGTTATTTCCACTCATGTTAGTGGTGCTAATAGTGTTTACAAGGAAGTAGATGGTTAATTGTCAGTTAAAATGTAGTGTAGATACATTTACAGAGGCTTTTAACATGAAGATGCAGAAAGAACAGCACGTGCTTGCACTCCCACCCTTGGAATTTTATGTTACACAGGTAACACAACAAAACAACCTGCAGAACTCCCCCATACTGGGGTGGGTGGGGAGGTGATGGGGTTTGGGTTTGTTGTTACAGTTTTGGGGTTTGGTTTTTGGGTTGGGGGTTTTTTGGGGGGGGTGGGAGGAGGGCACAGGGGTGGTGGTTGTTTGGTTTGGTTTTTTTGGTGTTTGGGATTTGTTTTTTTTTTTATAACTGAGGCTCAAGTTACTGGGTCACACTCCCTTCCCCTCACAGCATGTGCAAATAAACAGCACTTCAGTATTCACTCCATTTAGAATTCACTGACCTGAAGTAGGTGTTTCAAGACTTAAGGAAGGTGCTACATCTATCTGCTACATCTGGGACTATCACAGGCCTTGTTGGTACTACAATATTCATAAAACACTGGAGAAGATGGTGTTATCTCACCTTTAACAGACCGTTTGTGACACCCTACCCTGAGCTGCAAGGGGGCAGGTGGGAAAGTGAAACAGCTGCTTCAAATTGTTGAGAATATCCACATCTTGTTTTTTTTGTTTTAAGCATCAGGTCCTTCCTTTTTGACAAGAAAGGTAAGACAACTGCTGAGACCCCCTGACAAGCTCCCACAGCTCAGCTGTTTCAGAATGTGTAAAAGGTGAGGCAAGATGCACCTTCTCGTCCTGTCAGAGCTCAGCTGAAAGAGCAAGACAAATGTCCATGATTGCTGCTAAAACTTATATAAAACCTGTATTTTTGATGTTTTGCTAAACTGATAAACAATTTAAGCCTGATTTGACTTGTATCTTCTTACAGAATAATTTATAAAGGTTAGACCCACTGTTGGGAATACTTTGACACAACCAGATGAAGAAAGTAAAATTTTGATTTCAGTGTTTCTGATATTAAAGACAGTTCTGACCCCCCCATAGCAACAGCAGTCATAGGAGAAAGGATGGCAGTGAACAATTCAAATGAGAATAAATCTCATTTGTCACAGATTTGAGAGGTACTGTAAAACAACAGGAGGAGACAATGCAAAGGGAAAAAGCCACAGAACACAAGGCTAGCTTGTTTTACACGGAAAAAAAAACAAACAGTGAAGCACAAATTGATTTCACACAGCACTAACCAGGAATTAGTACATTTATAGTGGGACCTTTAAGATGCATAAAAATGTCCATCAGCATTCTGAAGTTCTGAGGTTTGATGAAACTTCTGCTACACTGCTTAAATTTTGTCTTCCTACATCGATAGTTTCAGATTTACCCTGCCATTTTCAGAAGTACAGTCTCGTAAACAATCTTACAGGAGAAATTTTAAAGTAGCACATACTAGGTAGTATATTTCATCTCCCACATTTTAATTTGGCTTTAGAATCAGATGGAGAACTCCTTGGCCACTCTCTTCTGTGAAGGTCCCAGGGTGGGGAAACCAAACATGCAGAACAGCACCGAGACAAGGCACGGGCACACAAAATTACATTCTGCCATTGCACAGTGCATGTGTTAGAATAGAGACTTGAAATATTAACAAATGCTCCCAGAGACAGTTACGAGTGGTAGACCTTAAGGTTTCCTTAGTTTATTACATGATTCCATTTTTCCATAGGCATAGCTTTGGGTCTGCAGTTGCTGACCAAAGGGTTGGGTTATCCAGACAAACACACAGTGCTCCTGAACCCATTCCCTAGCTGCAGGTACGTGTGGCAGTGTGCACAAGCTGAGATCTCTTGAAGTTCCACCTGAAGAAGCTGCTCCTGGCTACACTGATAACCATGGTTTCCTATCATGCCTTTATCTAACAGTGATTTTGCTTCTGCTCCTAAAATAAGGCAGCAAACAGGGAGTAGAGAGCGTCAGGCACCGGGGTGGCACACGCTCCCTTTGGAGCCTGCCCACCACTACTATAAACTCCACTACAAAGAGAGCAATCTCAAAGTGTTGGCAGGTAGAAATCTGAACATAGCTATAGTCTTCAGATATGAACCAGCATAGAAGAGTTTCTAGTCCACATATCAGTCTAAATTCATAAATCCTATACAGATAAATGCATATTAAAAAAGAGAAAATCCTTAAGTAAAATGAAGTTAATGCTGTTAATAAGTTAAAAAATAATGTCAAAAAAAAATGATTTCTCCACATTCCAGAAACACGTAGACTAACAAGATGTTAATCAGAAGAAAAAATCTGAAATGTTTCAGAGGTTTTAAAAAACTGTATTTATATTTCACATACACTTTATATTATTCTTTTAGAAGAGCACAAAAATGTAAACATTTCTTGGCTTTTTCCTCCTTTCTGTTTGAAATAGTCTACTCACAGTCCATGCAGAATCTTTCCACCAGGTATCTTCAGTCACTGAAGACTTAGGTTTAAGACAGAACAAAATAACTGTAATAAAAAGAAATCTAGAAAACTATTGTAGCCTAACAGTACTTTTGCATTCACGTGATTTATTTAGCATAGCCACAGAACAAAATAATTTGTACATTCAGTCACATTAAAAACAAGGAATTACAAAGCAGTCCACATTTAATCTAAGTGCATTCCTTTGGAGTAACAGTTCCTTTTGTTTCATTTGTATGTCTTCATATGCCAAAGGCCATCATTTAAATAGTGGATATTTTCAATACCAATCCCTTTGTTGACCTTCTCACTGTGGAAGGAGGAAAAAGGTACAAAAGTATTAGATAGGTGAAATATTAGAGCAGTATAAAATATAATATTTAAAGTAGAAAATGCAGCATTTGTAAGCTGGAAGGGGAAAAGCTAATAATCACAAAATCATTATCTTCAACTGCAGGTGGACAAGAAACAATATTTGTTATTACATTTGCCCACATTGCTGACTGATAAGAGGACAATATTTGCCTTCCACATTTTGTCAACAGCCTTCCACAGTATTTTTGCTATTTCTTTGTGGGAGACAGTTCTTCAGACTTCTGCCACTTTCTTTAATTTTAGCATTTCTCTACCAAAGTAGCACAGCAGTTGAGTCTCCCCCTCCCAGCACAGGAGGTGGTACAACATGACAGGAATGTGAAATTTGACAAGTTCTGGTTCCAGGTGTGCCACCAACACAATCAAACACAGGTGAGTTGCCTTGCTGCTGGTTGCAGGTCATCTACCCACTTAAGAAAGAATTAAAAATACTAAATTTATGTGCCAAGGACTTGCAGCATGTTACAAACATACCATCCTCCATAGTATTGACTCTGTATCTTTTCAGTCATGTCATGTTTTAAAAATTTTTAGTCTGTGTGTCTGCATTGAATTTGTGTTTAGCATTTTTCCAGTACATTATTCCACCAAAAAAAAAAAAAAATCTAGTTTTGTCACAATAAACAAGACAAATCTCATCATTCTAGGAGTGAGAACAAGTTTCATTCCCCTGGAGAATATAATTTACTGTATTTACACCAAGTGTTCTATTACTTACACAGCTTGTCCAAAAGTAATCAGGAAGGAAAATGCTGCTAGCCCAGAATTAACACATTAATTATCGTAATCACACCGAGAGACCGCAATCACACTGTTCCACAATTTTCTGGTTTAACCAATGTAACACAAAAAACCAGCCAACAGCCTACAGAGATCAGTATCACTTTGTTTTCCTCTCCAGTTCATCATAATTCTCACAGGAACAGGATATTCAGCTGCAAGGTTGCTGAATTTAAATTAGGGTTAGGAACACATAACCTCGGCTTGCAATGCTCACAGCATATCACTGCACACTGAGGGCTGGGACACTTCAGTAGCTTTTCTTTCTGCTTACTCTTAGAGTATTTTGAAGCACTACAAAGAATCCTGAGAGATATAATTTCTCAACAGCTACAGCAGGTCCAAGTCCAGGTTGCTCCAGTCCCACTCTATCCCTGTCCTCTGTTACACATTCCCTCTCTCCCTTGTGCTGCCACCACTATGACTTGGGACTGCAGAGTCACCCAGCACAGGGGATGATCCTGCTGAGCATTATCCCCACAGAAGAGAGTGACTTGTTGTCATCAAAATCAGCTTCCTCACTGCCACAAATGGCACACAGGGCTGGGACCAACCAGCCCAAACCCGCTGGGTGCCCCTCACATCCTGCTGCAAGACCTTACAGAACTTAAAATGACAAGGTGATTTAGCTACTTAAAATATTGCACTATGTGAAAGCCAAGAACAACTAGCACCCATTTCCATTTTCTATCCCTTTTCCTTCTCAAATAATTTTCAGTTTATCCCCTGAACAGACCTCAACATTTCACAAAAAGCTCAGATAAGCTAGTCAGCACATCAAGCAGGAATGCTGCGTGTGGGTACAGGGCAGGCCACAGAGGAAAGCCCAGACAGGCAGCCAAACACCAGCATGACTTCAGTCTCCCTGTCCCTGCACACAAAAATCACTTCAACATTTTCAATCCTCTCAAATCCAAACTGCATCTCTTGCCCAGCTCAGGCACTTGATACAAATATTTCTTTGTTCAACAAGATCTTTGACAAAGTATGATCAGAGCTCTAGAAATACTAACATTCAGCAGTAATACTAATGCTGTGCACCTTAAAATTCATATTCACATGAAATTTGATTCCAAATAAGTACAGAAGACATTCCCTGCCTACTCTTCTCTCCAATCACCAAAACAAAATCTTAAAAAACTCTGTACTTGAACAGCATGTGCTGCAACAGTGATGCAGTAACCTTGACAGTGGTGCTTATATTGCAAACTAACATTAAGAATAATGACATGGGACAGGTTATATTTCAATTTTTAAAACACTTACATGTCCTCAGCTGACATCTTCATTACTCCCACACATAATGCATGTTGTTTTCCCTCTGCCATTATTGCCTACAAATTACTGCTAAGGAAAACAGATTTCTTTTTAAACTATTTCAGAAAAGGAAAAGCAATATGAAGAAATTACTTCCAAAACACTTTCAAAAGCCCACGTTGAACTTTTACCCTTTTAGTAATTCTAAGGCTGCAGCTCTTAAAGATAAACAAAACAATGCACTGCATTTAACAACTGAATCACAGTGTGTAGAACAAAGCATGTATTTATGAACTTGGAACAGCAATTACAGAAAAAAAAAACCTCCCAGCACCACACTCCATGTCTTCCTTTGTGCCTATCACAGAGATGACAGTCTCTCCTTTCTGGAACAAAATGGCACATGTTTGTGGGGCCATTTCAGATTCCAAGGCACAGAAGAACTGGGACACAAATTTAAAAAAACAGAAGTACTGAAATCAGATGTGTCTTTTTCAAAGTCTAGCAACACATGGTGCCAACAGCTGATCTTTTCCTACAGCATCTATCTAACAACACAAGCAGCACAGCATGGTGTTATTAATGCTGTATTTGCTCAGGGTTTCCTTTCTCAGTAATATAATGAGGAGTGAATTAGCACTTTCCTCATTTTACACTTGCTAACTTCATTAGACACAGAGAGCAAGTCCTGACTACAGTAAAGCTGATCCTTCACATCTTTCCAAGTTCCATAGGAACAGGAAAGAATTCTTCCTTAACTGAAGGGAATAAAAGATTGACTATGGAGGCAGGGGACAAATTACACTGCACCTCATCTACTTTTACAGTTCTGCATAAAATCACCAAGGAGCTCCACTTACCAAGGAGATTAATGGAACAGCAGCCCACCCAGCAGTACAGCAGGAACATCACAGTAAGTAAAAAAATAAGAACAATGCAACCTTGCCAAATAACATCTAAACCTCTGCAGCTCTTTTCTGGTTGCTAGTTATTTCCTGAAATCCTATTAAAATCCAAAGTAATCCAGATTATGATCAGCTGAGAATACAAGACCGGAATTTAACTGGTCTCCCAGCAGGCAGTAACTCAGAGAAGGATACAACGACAGTATCGACAGCAGCAGGGTAAAGCTTTGCTCCAGGAGACGTCAGGCCAGGGCACATTATATTGGCTCCACTTAGGACAAATTTAATGGCGCCTTTATCAACCTGCTGATGTGGCAGAATAAATGGGTCTGGGAGGGGAAAGATACAGCATTACAGTTAATACAGGAAGATGACAACAGGAATAACTCATTACCAAGTCACTTTAGAGGGGGCAATTAGATACACAGTGTGCTGTGAGGGCAGGAAGTCTGACAATCACCAGGGCTCCTGCTGGGCTGTACTGTCCAAAAAGGACACAACTGCTGTCCCAAAAGGACACAAGTGCTGTCCCAAAAGGACACATCTTTTACCTGAGAATCAGAGGTAACCCAGCACTAGAGGCCTATGCCTCCTGCACATTCACAGACCCACATACTGAGTAACAATTTTAACAAGTTCCCACAAGGAAATTAATCTCTCAAGTGCTCAGATACTCAGAGGCCTTAAAAAAAAGAGATCCCAAATCCCTCAAATGTACTCTTACAAATTAACCTAATATGAAAGAGAAACAATTTAATGTTAAGAGGACAAAACAGGCAAAGATGGACAAAATTCATGAAAGCTGTCAGCTCTCCAAGCCATCCTTCAAGTGCAGGCACCCTCCTGAAGTATTTCCAGCACTGAGATTTGACTGAATAACATTTTTTGGGATTCAAATCAGAGTAACACAATCAAGCAGAACAGCAAGAAAAATAATGCAACAGTAAATTGTAAAAAGTAAAAAGCATGCAGCCTAAGTTCCTACAGGAGGCAAGTACACATTACATCCTTAAACCCACTACAGATCACAAAATATTTTTTTCATCCTTCTCTTCCCAGCACTTCCACCCTCAGAAAACTTACATTTGTGAAGCAACCTTAGCGTGGGGTAAAAAATCCCTTCTCTTTGCCTGAAGAACAGCAACTCCCCATTCACAGTGAGGATTTCTATATGTTCATGACTGCAAGATTAAAAAACAATTATTCCAATAGCTACTTAAATCCTTCTACAGTTTAAATGAAATATTTCACTTCACAGAGTCTGGTCTATCTTGGCACCTGAGAATTAAGACAGTCAATTAGCAAGAAAATATAAAAATAAAAATATTATCTTTTTGCACAGCTTATTCTTCAACAGTGGTCTCCTGCTCACTTCCTTCCCCTTTAAAAAAAAAAACTACAGACAAAATGCACAAATTGCATTTCTTTGGAGTTTTGGAATGCAGTGTAAGGGGCGGATAAGGAGAAAGGGTCAGCAAAAACGTACTAACCCTTTATCTAGAAAAAAATTAAATAGCTGAGATAATATATGGAAGCCCAAAAATTGTAAAAAATGTTACTGGAAGGTATCCAAACAAGTCTGAACTTCCATACCCATAAAGCTGAATGTTTCCCTTCAACAACAGGCTAATCCTTGGGCAGTCCCTGAACACACTGCACGTTCACTACTAGGCAGCAGTTTTATGTTCTTCAAGCATCCCACAACAGCAAGTGCCTTCAAGAGCATGATGAGCACATGTAAACTTTCTGGTTTGGCCATAACTTGGACTATTAGCTATTAAGATATGATAGGTGCCTTTCAAAAACAGCAGGTTCATCTACTCTACAAAGTCAACACATAAAGGAAGCACCTTAAAAGCAAAGTTCAAGAGAGAAGAAACTTACCATCTTACGATTTTAACTGGGTCTTTCTTTGGCATGATTTGGTTTAGCCATGGTTCAATAACAGGAAACTGGTCTATCAGTTGATTCTTGATACCTTTAATAACTGAAGTCTTCAGCTGGATGCAGTTCGATACATTCTCCTTTTCATCAAATCTGTAAAGTGAGTGAAAGTTTTTCAGAAATGCACAATTTCCTGCCTGAACAATGCTGTATTTGCAGCATTCTTCAGAAATGTTTATATATTCAATATAGAACAGCACACCAACTGTCCAACTTTCAAATCCAGGATTTCATGAGACTTAAATTTGTCTCCTGGGAACACTGGGCAGAGGGATGGTAGGGGTGCCCCACTAGCAGGCTGTCTTCATCCCTAAACTTTGTGGATATCTCCACAAAACATGTGTTTAGCCTCACAGACACACCCTGGCACACGGTGTTATTTCACTCAACTCCAAGAGCACTTTGCTGGCAACACAAACGCCCAGAGCCCTGTTGGGATGCGAGCCCCTCACCTCCACCACACAAGCACGAACGGCGCTTTGTGCCACCCCGAAGTTGAGACAACTTAATGACTCAGCTCCCTCCGGAGGGTTTCCCATTTAACAACCGA